>NC_133124.1:87344124-88028471 GCF_048418815.1 Hemitrygon akajei
AGCAAAGTGACAATTACCAAATAATTGTCAACCTTTTGGTAATGTTATTTGTCACAACAACATGGATAACCTACTCCTTTGTCTGAAACAGTGGCATTAGATCTTGTATTGTTTGAGAAAACAACTGACATAATATCCCATCTGTAAAATGGCCATTCGCATTTCCACATGGAAAACAGCCCTATCATCAGGCCAGCACCTTTTTCTGCACTTGTGATTTAACTGAGTACTTTCTTCTGTACTTGCGATTGAGTACAAAATTAAAATTGCCCTAACAAGCCCACAGTCAATTTGAATTTGGCTCAGGTTTGGAGAATAATCAATTTTCACACTCAAGCAATGAACGCAAATAATACTGAGAAAATACTATTGCTTGCAAATTCTTCTCAGGCTTTCAGGCACATACAGGTATTGATTATAACTGATTTTTTTCCCCAAAAATACTTTATTCAGGAATATTACAAAATAAAGTTATCTACATGGAAAAAAAATTCATTAAATCTGAATCCTTATACAATAAATTATGCATTGGCTGTCTGTTCCTATTCAAATTAAAGATGTTTACAATAAACCATTCATCGACTCTCAAACTTCAGGCAAGGATTAAAGAGCTATTTACAAAAAAAATTATTAACAATAAACATCCAGGCATTGACTCTCATTCCTTTACCAAAGTTCCTTCTCAGTCTATACATTTCCAGCCACTCCTGGGGCACCATGCTGACTCATTTATCCACACTGCTGATGAGGGGTATTCTCCTCCCCATCCGGCCCCTCCCACTCCCACGGGTGAAGAACCTTAAACTGTGGTCCTTCGTCAACGGGTCTTCGCACCCAGCCTGAGTGCATCCCTCAGCACGTATTCCTGCAGGCGGGAATGTGCCAGCCGGCAGCACTCAGCCACAGACAACTCCGTGTGCTGGCAGACCATCAAGTTTCGTGCTGATCAAAGAGCGCCCTTCACCGAGTTGATGATCCGCCAGCAGCATCTGATCCCGGGAACAGCCCATAAATCAGGAAGTCCTCAGTTACGCAGCTGCTGGGCATGAATCTTGACACCATCCCTTCCATCCTCCTCCACACCTTTTTCGCGAACCCACAGTGTGCAAAGAGGTGAGTCAGTGACTCCGCCTCATTGCAGTCCTCCCATGGACTGAGGGGTGTGGAAGCGATGTTCCGGGTGTACAGGAGGGATCGGACTGGGAGGGCCCCTCTTACCGCCAGCCAGGTGAGGTCTTGGTGCCTGTTTGTGAGCTCTGGCAATGAGCAGTCTGCTTAGGGAACTACCCCACTGAGTCCATCACGTCCTTCTCCTGCAGTGCCTGCAGGACGTTATGTGCCGACCACTGTCCAATAGCCTTGTGGTCAAAGGCGTTGACATGGAAGAACTTTTCTACAAAGGACAGGTATGGCGGCAATGACCAGCTGACTGGGGCGTTGTGCGGGAGTGGGGCCAGACCCATCCTTCATAGCCAGGGCGACAGGTAGAACCTGGGTACATAGTGATACTTTGTGCCCATGTATCTGGGATCCACACACAAAGCTGGCCATCAGGGTGAGGGCAACATTGGGGACGTTCTTGCTCTCATTATCCAGGGACTTGTGCATGACGGCCTGTCTGACTCGCTCCATCCTCGATCCCCAGACGAATCTGAAGATGGCTCTGGTGATTTCCAAGCTGCAGGAGCGGGGAATGGGCCACACCTGCGCCAAGTACAACAGACCTGAGAGCACCTCACACCTGATGACCAGATTCTTGCCCGTTATCGAAAGGGAGCGCCCTCCCCACAGCCCCAGTTTCTGTTTCACCTTGGCAGTCCACTCCCACCAGTTCTTCCTGCATGCCTCGGTCCCTCCGAACTAGATCCCCAAAACCTTCATGTGGTCGGGCCTGATGGTGAAGGGCACAATGGATCGTTCGGGTCAGTTGCTGAAGAGCATAGCTTCGCTCTTCGTGCGGTTGACCCTGGCGCTCGACGCCAGCTCAAACTGTTTGCAGATATACTTAAGTCTGTGAACCGACCTCGGATCAAAGCAGAAGAAGGTGATGTCGTCCATGTACAGGGAGGTTTTAACTTGGGTCCCTCCACTGCCTGGCAGCGTCACCCCTCTTATGCCCCCATCCCACCTGATGGCTTCAGCAAAGGGCTCAATGCAGCACACGAACAAGACAGGGGAGAGAGGGCAGCCCTGCCTGACTCCAGACCTGAGGGGGAAGCTGTCTGTTTCCCATCCGTTGACCTGGACTGCACTACAGATGTCTGTGTAGAGCAGTTTGGTCCAATTCCGGATTTCCTCCCCAAATCCCATTTTGGAGAGTACATCCACCATGTACATGTGTGATATCCTGTGGAAGGCTTTCTCCTCGTCCAAGCTGACTAGGCAGGCGTCCACCCCCCTGTCCTGCACGTAGGCAATGGTGTCCCTCAGCAGCGCGAGGCTGTCCAAGATCTTCCTGCCTAGTATAGCACAGGTTTGGTCCGGGTGGATCATCTGCTCTAGAGCAGACCTGACCCTGTTGGCGACAGCCTTGGACAGGATCTTATAGTCCACATTCAGGAGAGAGATGGGCCTCCAATTCCTAATGTCCTCCTTTTCCCCCTTTTGCTTGTAGATGAGGGTGATGATGCCCTTCCTCATAGACTCTGACATGCTGCCCGCCAGAAGCATAGCGTTGTATACTCCCAGCAGGTCGGGGCCCATCCGGTTCCACAGAGTCGAATACAACTCGACCGGTAAGCCATTGCTCCCGGGAGTCTTACTCGACCCAAAGGAACGGACGGAGCATATCAGCTCATCCAGGATCAGTAGCTGATCCAGACTCTCCCGCTTGCCATCGTCTAGGACCTGCGTGATAGACGACAGGAAGTTGCCGGAGGCTGTGGAGTCTGTGGCCTTTTCTCCGTACAGACTGGCATAGAAGGACCTGCAGATCCTCAGTATGTCTGTCTGCGAGGACACAACTGAGCCGTCCTCTTCCTTAAGGTTGTGGATCACAGAGCTCTCCCTGTGCACCTTTTGGAAGAAGCGTGAGCATGTCTCATCCTGCTCCACGGTTTGGACCCTTGATTGGAAGATGATCTTGGAGGATTTGGCAGTGAAGTGCTGGGCTTGCCTGCCCTTCATCTCCCATAATTCCTCCCTGACATCCACCCCCTTCGACTGTAGAAGGAGAAGTTGCTGCAATGTTGTCTGGAGTTTTCGCAGTTCCCTCTGCCCCTGCCTTGCTTTCTGGATACCCTTGCGAATGAAGAACCTCCTGATGTTCTCCTTGGTGGCTTCCCACCAGTGAACCAGGGAATCAACGAAGGCTTTCAAGGTTCCCCAACCTGTGTACTCCTTCTCTAGTTCCTCAATGTTCTCTGGGGTCAGCAGCTTAACGTTCAGCTTCCACGTCCCTTTACCTGCCTTCCACATCCCCCTGCCTGCCTTTTGGTCCTCCGGTAAGGTATTGATTATAACTGATGTTTTGGTGACAAACTCAGCCATCTTCATCAGGGATAATGCCCAGGCTAGTCTAGTCCAGTGATATTTATACCCCCATAGTAAGTCCCACCTGATTGGTTAGTCCTCATCCAACAGGTTTCCATTTTCCCACCTTGTTTACAATCGAATTCCAGTTCTTAATTACAGCGAGAACTTTGTCGTCGTTAAAATTCTTTCCGTCTAGTTTTATTTCAATGGCTTCCTTTACCAGGTGGTCCCAAAAGCCATTAGTGCAGCACAGCAGTTTTGTGCCGTCAAAGTCAATCCCATGGCCATTGCAAATGCAATGTTCTGCTATTGCCAGTTTCTCTGGGTAACCTCAGTGGATATACCTCCTGTGCTCCTCGACGTGGGTTTCCACCATGTGTCCTGTCTGGCCGACGTGTTGCTCCGCATTCGCAGGGAAGCCCACCATGCTCGCCAATGGAGCTCCCCCCTCCTCCAACTATGAGGAATCCGAAAAGCAAATGCTTTCTTTCTATATGGTTATTGCTTTAGCTTCTGTCCTACCTCATGTTGTTATTCAAGTTGATTTATTTCTGCACTACTTTGTTCTATGACTTTCACCTAATTACAGAGCTCACCAACATGCAACTGTGTTTTAAATGACTGGCTCTGTTTCTGGTCCTTTCTCCTCCCTTTGGGATATCTGTGCCCTCAAACTTCTGTATGTAGTCATTTCACCACTGATGGCATGACTTCAGCTGTCAACGTCACAAACGTTAGAATTCTCCCCCAATGTCTTATGGATTACCTTCACCTCTTTCCTAAAATTTAGCTTAAAAAGAGCTAAAAATTTAGTGACAGAGTTCTGACCAGTGGCCAGTCTAGACATTGGAGGTTTTGAGAGGAGGGGGGGGGACTTCAATCAGATCCACTGCCCGAGCACAAAAGGCAGCAGCGGGTCACTACAGCGAGAAAGAGCTTTGACCAGCGACAAACCAGTGACAAACCAGCGAACAATCAGTGCTTGCGAAGAGCAAGTTAAAGAAAGGCAGAGGCAAGTACAGTGGTCATTGTCTGAGTGGACAGAGTCAGAATGGTGATCTTGAGCCTTTAGCTCTTTGAGACTTCAACGAAGACAGGCATCCATCAGAAAAAGGAAAAGGAAAGTAAAGCTCTAGGTTAAGCATTTTCCCCTTCCTTTCTATACATCAGCTCAGGTAGGACAGTGGAGATAGTCAGGCAGGATAGTAAAATGCTCCTCATGTGGGATGTGGGAAGGCAGGGAGACCTCAAGTGTCTCTGACGGCTACAACTTTGAGAAGGGCATCTAACTGCAGCCTCTAACAATCCGTGTTAATGAGATGGAACTGGATGAACTTCAAATCATTTGGGAGGCCGAAAGGGTGATAGTTAGGACATTTTGAGAGGTAGTTACACCCAAGGTGCAGGACATGGGAGACTGGGCGACAGTCAGGAAGGGGATAGGGGTTAAGAAGCCAGGGCAGAGTACCCCTGTGGCTATGCCCCACAACAACAGGTATATCACTTTGGATATGAGAAGATAGAACATAGAAATCTACAGCACATTACAGGCCCTTTGGCCCACAATGTTGTGCTGACCATGTAATCTATTCTAGAGACTGCCAAGAATTTTCCTAGCGCACAGCCGTCTATTTTTCTAAGCTCCACATACCTTTATAAGAGGCTTTTAAAAGACTCTATTGTATCTGCTTCTACCACCGCCACCGGCAATGCATTCCACGCACTCACCACTCTCTATGTGGAAAAACTTAACCCTGACATCCCTCTGTACCTACTTCCAAGCGCCTTAAAACTATGTTGCCTCTTGTTAGCCACTTCAGCCTGGGAAAAGGCCTCTGGCTATCCACACGATCAATGTCCCTCATCATCTTCTACACATCTATCCGGTCACCTCTCATCCTCCATCACGCCAAGGAGAAAAGGCCAAGTACACTCAACCTATTCTCATAAGGTATGCCTCCAATCCAGGCAACATCCTTGTAAATCTCCTCTGGACTCTCTCTATAGTATCTACATCCTTCCTGTAGTGAGGTGACCAGAACTGAACGCAGTATTACGAGTGGGGTCTGACCAAGGTCTTGTATAGCTGTAACATTACCACACGGCGCTTGAACTCAATCCCACGGCTGATGAATGCCAACACACCATACGCCTTCTAACAACACTGTCAACCTGTGCAGCAGCTTTGAGTGTCCTATAGACACAGACCCCAAGATCTCAGATCATCTGTACTGCCAAGACATTATACTCTGTCTTCAAATTGAACCTACCAAATTGAACCACTTCACATTTGTCTGGGTTGAAGTCAATCTGCCACTTCTCAGTTCAGTTCTGCATCCTATCAATGTCTCACTGTAACCTCTGACAACCCTCCATACTACCCAGAACACCCCCAACCTTTCTGTCATCAGCTTGTCAGGGGGGATGATCTAACAGAGGAAAGTCACAGTGGTCGGGTCTCTGGCACTGAATCTGCCTCTGTGACTGAGAAGGGAAGGGGGAGAAAAGGCATGCTGTGGTGAATAGTGGATTCGTTACTTAGGGGAATGGACAGGAGAATCTGTGGGCGAGAGCATGATTCCCGCAGGGTACGTTGTCGACCAGGTGCCAGGGTCCGGGATATTTTGGATCAAGTCCTCAGCATTCTTAAGTGGGAGGCTGAATAGCCAGAAGTCGTGGTTCATGTAGGCACCAATAACATGGGTAGGTTGAATGATGGGGTTCTGCATAGGGAGTTCAGGGAGTTGGGTGCTAAGTTAAAGGGTAAGATCTCCAGGGCTGTGATCCCAGGATTGCTGCCCATGCCACGTGCAAGTGAGGCCAGAACTAGGAAGATTATATAGTTCAACACATAGCTAAGGAGTTGGTGTAGGAGGGAAGGCATAAGATTTTTGGATCATTGGGAAGGTGGGACCTGAACAGAAGGGATGGTTTGCACCTGAACTGAAGGGGAACTAATATCCTAGCAGGAAGATTTGTTAATGCTGCATGGTGGGGTTTAAACTAAAGTTGCTGGGGAATGGGAACCAGAGTGATAGAAGTTAGTGGAGAGGTTGTAGAGCCAGATGTTGGTAAGACCTCAGACAAAGCCAGGAATCAAAAGGTTGAGTATGGTGTAATTAGTGTTCTGAGCTGCCTATATTTCAATGCAAGAAATATCGTAGGGAAGGCAGATAATTGTGCTGAAAATGGGGCAGCTGGATTACAAACAGAAGCAATGTGTAGTGAGGAGAGGCTGTTGATGTGACAAAATTGCAGTCACCAGGTGAATACAGGACTTAAGGTGTTACATTTGAATGCTTGCAGTATACAGAATAAGTTAGATGAACTTGCAGCACAGCTGCAGATTGGCAGGTATGATGTTGTAAGCTTCACTGAATGATGGCTGAAAGAAGATTGTTTTTTTAGAATTGCTCATGGTTGAAATCATGAGGGGATCAGCAATTCTGGATTGGGTGTTGTGCACTGAATGAGAATTGATTAGAGAGCTAAAGGTAAAAGAGCCATTAGGGGAAAGTGATCATAAAATGATGAATTTACCCTAAAATTTGAGAAGCAGAAGTTAATATCAGATGTATCAGTATTACAGTGGAGTAAAAGGAACTACAGATGCATGAGAAAGGAGTTGGCCAGAATTGATTGGAAAAGAACACTGGCAGGGATGATGGCAAAACAGCAATGGCTGGCATTTCTGGAAATAAATTGGAAGAAGTATTCTAAAGGAAAGATCACAAAACCGTGGCTAACAAGAGTAATTATAGCCAACACAAAAGCCAAAGAGAGGACATATAATACAGCAAAATTTAGTGGGAAGTAAAAGGATTGGGAAGCTTTTAAAAACCAACAGAAGGCAACTTAAAAAGTCAATAAGAAGGTAAGATGGAATACGAAAGTAAACCAGCCAATAGTATTAAAGAGGATATCAAAAATTTCTTCAGATACTTAAAGTGTAAAAGAGAGGTGAGAGTCATTATCAGATTGCAGGAAAATGATGCTGGAGAGGTAGTAACGGGGGACAATGAAATGATGGATGAACCGATTAAGTATTTTGCATCAGTCTTCACTGTGGAAGACTCTTGCAGAATGGTAGAAGTTCCAGATGTCAGGGGTCATGAAGTGTGTGAAGTTACCATAACTAGAGAGAACCTTCTTGGGAAACTGAAAGTTCTGAAGATAAGTCACCTGGATCAGATGGTGTACACAACAGGGTTCTGAAAGAGATGGCTGAAAAGATTGCGGAGGCATTAGTAATGATCTTTCAAGGATCACTAGATTCTGGAATGGTTCCGGAAGGATGGAAAATTGCAAATGTCAAGAAGGGAGAGAGGCAGAAGAAACACCATGAGTGGGAAGATGTTGGAGTAGCTTATTAAGGATGAGATCTCAGGGTACCTGGAGGCAGGTGATAAAATAGGCTGTTGTCAGCATGGTTTCCTCAAGGGAAAATCTTGAGTGACAACCTGTTGGAATTCATTGAAGAAATAACAAACAGAATAATTGGTTGCTGTTGCATACTTGGATTTTCAGAAGGCCTTTGACAAGGTGCCACATATGAGGCTGCTTAGCAAGTTTCAAGCCCATGGTATTACAGAAAAGATTCTAGCATGGATAAAGCATTGGCTGATTGGCAGGAAGAAAAGAGTGGGAATAAAGGGAGTCTTTTCCAGTTGGCTGCTGGTGACAAGTGGTGTTCCACAGGGGTCTGTGTTGGGACTGATTCTTTTAACATTATATGTCAATGATTTGGATGATGGAATTGATGGCTTTGTTGCAAAGTTTGCAGACAATATGAAGATAGCTGGAGGTGCAGGTAGTTTTGAGGAAGTAGAGAGGCTACAGAAGGACTTAGACAGAACAGGAGAACGGGCAAAGAATTGACTGTTGTGAAGTGTAGGGTCACGCATTTCGGAAAGAAATAAAAAGTTTGACTATTTTGTAAGTTGAGAGAAAATACGAAAAACTGAAGTGCAAAGGGACTTGGGAATCCTTGTGCAGTATTCCCAAAAGATTAATTTGCAGGCTGAGTCTGTGGTACTACATCCTTTCTCCACACCTTTTTAACATCTACACTGAGATGATCATGAGACTGGCAATTTCAGACAATACTGGCATTAAAATAGGAGGAAGAACTATCAGTAACTACAGATACACAGATGACACAGTCCTGCTAGCCACAACAAAAGAAGATTTACAAGCACTACTCAATAATGTTGTAAAAGTCTCTGCTGAATTTGGATTGCTGATAAATGGCAAAAAGACCAAAGTTATGGTGATAAGCAAAACTGCAATTCAAGGTGACATCTACATCAGAAACGGCAAGATCGAACAAGTGTCCTCCTTTATATACTTTGGTGTAGAACTAAATGACACAAATGAATGCAGCAAAGAAATTAGTTGAAGGCTAGCAATGGCACACACAAGCACTACCAAACTCTGGAACATCTGGAAAGATAGATCTGTGAGCAATGACACCAAGATACGCCTCCTCAAGAATCTGGTCTGGCCAGTAGCCCTTTATGGCTGTGAAATATGGACCCTAAAAGCAGCTGATGAAAAGAAGTTGACAGCATTTGAGATGTGGACATACAGACGGATCCTCAGGGTATTATACATTGAAAGGAGATTCAACAATTTCATCCTAGAAAAGATTGGCACGAAACCAATAGCCCTGGAAACCGTTATCCAAAGGAAACTTCGCTATTTTGGACACATCTCAAGAACTGATGACACACTGGAATGCACTGTGCTTGAAGGCAGAGTAGAAGGAAGCCGCCCCCAAGGCAGACAGAGGACAACCTGTATTGACAACATCAAGAAGTGGACCAGCCTCACTGCCAGAGATGCAAGAGGTTTGACTGCCGACAGATCGCAGTGGAAGAAGGTGGCTGCTGAGGCTCTGGCAGAGTATGGCACATGATGATGAGTCTGTGGTGAGGAAGGTTTTTATATTCAAGGATGTAATGCTGAGACTTTATAAAGCACTAGTGAGGCCTCACTTGGAGTAGTGTGGGCAGGTTTGGGCCCCTTAGAAAGGACATGCTGAATCTGGAAAGGTTACAAAGGAGGTTCTCTAAAATTATTCTAGGATTGAGTGGCTTGTCATATCGAATGGTGAAAGGTCTTGATAGAGTGGATGTGGAGAGGGTGTTTCCTATGGTGGGAGAGAGTAAGACCAGAGGACACAACCTCAGAATAGAGGGGTGTCCTTTTAGAACCGAGATGAAGAGGAATTTCTTGAGCCAGAGAGTCATGAGTCTGTGGAATTCTTTGCCACAAGCAGCTGTGGAGGCCAAGTCTTTACGTTTATTTAAGGCAGAGGTTGATAGGTTCTTGATTAGTCAGGGCATGAAGGGTTAAGGGGAGAAGGCAAGAGATTGGGGTTGAGAGGAAAACTGGATCAGTCATGATGAAATGGCGGAGCAGACTCAATAGACCAAATGGCCCCAAAGTAGCACCACTGGAGACCAAGACTTCCGTCATCAATTCTCCATAGAACCTGGCATTTTCTGAGCCAAAGGCAAGATTGTTACAAACAGTTGTTGCTCGTATGCAATGTGTGAAGCACTAGGCAGTAAGCATTTCATACCAGTTGCAGCCTCCCCACCTTTCCTCCCACTTTATCCCATTTCTTCACTAATTTTACACCAGTCACGTATTTAAACTGAGCAGCTTGCAAGAGAGCTCTACTTTCACTTCTGGAAACTGCAACAGAGTATGTTACATATTTTATCAGTATTGTTGATGGGATGTGCAAGCACTGTTTTAGACTAGCTTTAGACTAGTCGAAGCAAGTGTCCAAATGAGAGGCATGGAACCAATTTAAAGGGTAAAAGGAAACCTTTATTTTAAATCAAGCCTTATCTTTCTTGTCGAAAAGTACATTAGGGAATTGTTCCTATTCTCTGTACCTAAACAGGGAGCTTATATCTCAATTACAGTGTGCCCCTAAACAAAAAGGGATTGCCAAGAGTTTGCATATAGAAAGATCAGCGGTATTAGACGAAGCCCACCTTTCATTGCTCAGACATATGCTTATTTATGCTTTTGTCTTCTGTAAAAGACCAAAATTCTGGAGGGAATGGCTGAGAAGAATGGAGCAATTCCGCCCACATTGTTGCTGCTTTGTGATGGCTCAACTTGGCAGAAAGCAATGTACTAACAGTACCACGTAAAACATCAAGACTGCAAGCAGAAACCTCTTGACAGAAATATAGCAGTTACGTGAATTAATTTAATGAAGTATTTAAATGAGCTTCTCATTATAGATCAAGAGGCAGATGATGGGATTAGCTCTTTTATAGCTGGCTTGAGTCAACTGGCCTCTTTATGTGCCATCAGTATCAATGACTCAATAATAATCTTTTTCAGTAGCATTAATTAGTTTCATACACAGCAAGCATGGACTTCAAGCAGCAGATGCAAGGCTAACCACGTCCAACTCCTGCCCAACTCTTAACATGTGAACTGAAGCAAACAACAAACAGTAGAGAAAACTGACAAGAGTTTCAACCCTCAGTGGACCGGCTACACCATTACACTGCTCTGAACAACTCCCAGCTGTTCAGAGGATGGGTTGTAACACAGTTAAACATGGCAAACATCAATTGACAACCAACTCTGAAAAGCATCCCACGAGACTGCCTTGTGGCACAGGGTTCTGGCACAACACAATAACAGACTGCAATATGCTAGGGTTAAGGAGCTTCATAAATTGCTGATTGTTTCATGAAGGAAGATCACTTTGTACTTTGTTTTTCATCTATTGTTCAGTTATCCTTGGAAATAATCCCTTCCCCCAACTACATAAGTATAATCCCCTTTAGTAAAAATAATTGGCTTTCCTCAGTCTCCCAGCTGTCAGTAGCTCCGGATGGTAAGAAGAGGAGCCAGTCAAAATATATTATAACTGTTTATTGAAAAGAGATTTGCAAAGTACTGATGCACAGGAGATATTATTTCCTCCTCAAAGACTAATAAAACAGGAAGTTGACTGTGGAGTGACTGTACAACATTGTTCCATTTCTAGACAATGCAAAACCGATACTGGAAGCCAGAAAACTTCATTGTATTATTCATCAATAGCTCTTTAAAAAAATCTTTAAAGGAAGGGCATTGTGCTTCTAGAGGTTTTTATAATACTTTCACAAATGTGAGAACAGGCATTCACAGATGTTTCCAGGCACATTCTAAAGCAATGCTGAGTCTCTGAAAACCAAGATTTTTCACATTCCTAGCTGACAATTGAACCTGCCTCTGCATCTTCATATTTCTACCCCCAGCACAAATTCATTGCTTAATATGCCCAAAATTACCAATTTTCAGAAATCTATTAGCTCCAAAGATTTACTCTCTAAAGATCTTAAGATGAGTCAAATTTCAAAGTAAAAATGTAAACGCAGAATTATTGGAGACAATCTCCTGGTTAGTCAGTAACTGACAAGGGAAATGCTTGATTAACATTTCAGTGACCTTCATCATCTGCAGAGTTTCAGAATTCCTGCCCTTATTGGAGATGAATCATCCATTCTTAACCTACATGTTGCAATTTGAGCAAAATACTGTCCATAAATTAAAGACCAAAGATTCTGTGGTTTTATATTAGTTTTACACAGTTTGTGCTTCCATATTAGCTTTAAAAATGATAAGCCCAGCCTTGATATGAATGCACTTTATATTGGTGTGTGTGTGCGCGTGAGTGCACCATGTTTATGGGGAGACGGATGCTGGGGTGTTGGATGTTACTTTAGATCTGTTTTGTGACCTCCATGTGATGAGTTACATTTGCAAATCCAACAGGTATGAGCCAAATGTTAGACACATGCTCCCACAGCATATGGTGCTCTGGAAATCATCTGGTTTCTTGTTAACTTCTATCTCCAGTTTATTTTTGCTGCTTTCATCTACATATTGTTTCTCTGTCTTTGTTTACAGCCACTTCTAATTTATAACCATATCGGCCCTTCCAGTCCGTGCCAAACGCTTACTCTCACCTAGTCCCACTGACCTGCACTCAGCCCATAACCCTCCATTCCTTTCCTGTCCATATACCTATTCAATTTTACTTTAAATGACAATATTTACTGGCCAGGAATGTACTCAAGACAATTTGAATATGAATTTCCCCCACTCCTCTACACGTCGCTGCTATGCTAGACTTTTATAAGAAGAAATTTGAAAACTACAGAATGAGGGCAGGAGATGACGCCAGTTGATTGTTCTAACATGGAGCTCGTATGAACTGAAAAGGCAGATTAATTGCCTTCCGTGCTGCAACCATTCTGTAATTCCATGATATATGCTATTGCCCTCCATTCTCCATGCAAAAAGACATGCACTAATCCACCTTGAACCGCCCCAATGAACATGCCAGTCTTCGGGAGCCAATGCAGTCTCCTTCAGTGTAACATTAATATTCTTCAGCTATGGGTCCATGCATCTGTACAGCATGATTTCCGCTTCTCCTCCCTGCCTCTCCACATGCCACTTGACATTACCTACCTGTTTCAGCTTGCTCTGTAGTTCCTTAGTCTGTCTTTTCCACTCTCGCTCCTCTCGGTCAAACTTCTCCAGCAGCTCTTCTTTCTCTCGCTTCCACTTCTTCTCAGACTGCTGCAGCTGCCAGTGCAGATCCATGACCTGACTGTGACTGTCCGCCAGCAGCTTCCGGTGCTCCTCTCGCTCCCGCGTGAACAGGTCTTTGGGATCACTGGAGCCCTTCTTGCTGGAAGACTGTTCCCCGATCTTGTTTTCAAACTGTTACATGAAAGTGCAGATTTCAGATTCTGCAAGTAACATTGGTAAGCACTGAAACACTTCTTCAAATCTAACAAGAAATTCAATAAAACTAATGTGCTTAGTTTTACCAGAAATTTAGAAACAAAGTAAATAGGAACAGGAGCAGTCTATTTGGCCCTTTGAAGCTGCTCCACATTTCAATATGATCATAGTTGATTGATTATCTTAATACCATGTTCTCACTCTCTCCCCATAGAATCTGATGCTTTTTGTGTCTACAAATCTATCTACTTCTTTCTTAAGTATGATGCGGCCTCCACAGCCTTCTAAAGGTAGAGAATTCTACATGTTCAGCACCCTCTGAATGAAGAAAGTTCTCTTCATTTCAGTCCTAAATATTTTACCCCATACTTTGAGTTTAATTCCCCATTCTAGTTGCCTCAGCCAATCTCTCCTCCGAATACAGCGTGACGAGTCCTGTTGGAATTTTGTACTTTTCAAAGAGATCCTTGCCATTTTTCTGCTTTAGTGAATACAGCCTAGTTTCCTCATACAACAGTCCCACCATCCCAGGAGTCAGTCTTGTGAAGCCTTTGCCTCATTCCCTCAAACTTTCTGATGTAAGATCATCAAAACTGCACATAATGTGGCCACATAAAGGCCTGGAATAATTGTATAATAAGATATTCTTCCTTTTGTCTTCAAAACCTCTTGCAATAAAGACCATTTGCCATCTTAAGTTTCATTCACCTGCAAGTTTGCTTTTAGTGGTATACAAGGTAACCCCAATACCTCATCATCTAAACAATATCAGCTTTTTGATTCCAACTTCTCCTCCCTTCCTTTACAGTTCTGAAGAAGGGTCTCAGCCCGAAATTTCAACTGTTAATTCCTCTCCATAGATGCTGCCTGATCTGCTGAGTTCCTCCAGCATTGTGTGTGTGTAGCTTTGAAATTCCAGCAACTGCAGAATCTCTTGTGGTTACAACTTCTTTGATTCTCCTTCTGAAGTAACTTCATAATCTAGTCATTCACTCATGCAATTTCTCAAAGCCTCACCTCATCATTCTCACAATTCCATCCAGATTTGTATTGTCAAATTTAGAAGAATTACATTTGATTCCCTCGTTCAAATCATTGATATATATATTGTAAATGACTGGATGCTGGCACTGATGCTTTAAGTATCTGACAAGTCGTCTGTCATTCTGAGAAAGCCCTATTGTTTCCTACACTGTTTCTTCTCCGTTAGCCAAGTTTCAATCCATGCAGGTATACATATGTACCTTGCACTCTAATCTCCTATGTGGGCCTTTATCAAAGTTATGAAAATCCAGAAACACCACACCCAATAGTACCCCTTTATCCATTTACTAGTTACATCCTTGAAAAATTTCAGTGGTTTTGTTAGATGTAACTTCCCTTTTCATAAACCCATGTTAACTTTGTCTGTTCCTCTTTATTTTTTCAAAGTTATATCCTTCATAACAATCTAGTTTTTTTTAAACCTAACAGTTGGCTCTTCCACCTTTTCCTCATCCTTCCTTTTGGAGGAAATGTTCCATAATCTATAGAATTTTGGAAAAGACAACCAATGTTTTCACTATTTCCTTGGTTCCCACTTTTAATACAGTTGGATGCAGGATGAGAATTTATCAGATTTTGGTAAAAATGTGCTGTGTGTGACTGCTGTTTCTGTGTTTTTCACCTGTTTCGTTTGGCTGTATTAATGTGTGTGGTTGAATGAGAATTAAACTTGAACTTCAATCTGACAGCAGTTCATATTCCATTAATGAAACAATCCCAACAACTAAATAAATCTGCTGCTGTCAGAAAAGATAAGTTTCTATTGTAGATAGATAGATAGATACTTTATTCATCCCCATGGGGAAATTCAACTTTTTTCCAATGTCCCATACACTTGTTGTAGCAAAAACTAATTACATACAATACTTAACTCAGTAAAAATATGATATGCATCTAAATCACTATCTCAAAAAGCATTAATAATAGCTTTTAAAAAGTTCTTAAGTCCTGGCGGTAGAATTGTAAAGCCTAATGGCATTGGGGAGTATTGACCTCTTCATCCTGTCTGAGGAGCATTGCATTGATAGTAACCTGTCGCTGAAACTGCTTCTCTGTCTCTGGATGGTGCTATGTAGAGGATGTTCAGAGTTATCCATAATTGACCGTAGCCTACTCAGCGCCCTTCGCTCAGCTACCGATGCTAAACTCTCCAGTACTTTGCCCACGACAGAGCCTGCCTTCCTTACCAGCTTATTAAGACGTGAGGCGTCCCTCTTCTTAATGCTTCCTCCCCAACACGCCACCACAAAGAAGAGGGCGCTCTCCACAACTGACCTATAGAACATCTTCAGCATCTCACTACAGACATTGAATGACGCCAACCTTCTTAGGAAGTACAGTCGACTCTGTGCCTTCCTGCACAAGGCATCTGTGTTGGCAGTCCAGTCTAGCTACAAATTGTAGTAAACAATGATTCACCAATACTTCTTGGGGAAATAAGTCCCCTTCTCAATATGGTATGTCCTCTGAAGGTGCCTTGAAAGCTGCTCAGTTTAACGACATATAGGAAAATTAAACCATATCCATGAAGGAACGATAATTAGTGTTCAGTTTTATTCCTGGGCGAGGCTGCTGACTGGTGAATTATTCGGGGAGTGATCCTTTGAACTGCTGAACACATTTATTGACCAGGCAGAACTCACAAACTGCTGGCAACTTCCAGGTAAAAATGGCCAAGGAAGGGAGAATTCAAAGCAGGTGAGCCTGTTACTGTAGGTCCCAAGTGTGACTTACAGGAACAAGTTTGCTCTTCTGGGCTCAAATAGAATTATTAAAAATTATAGCCAAATCTCTTCCACCTTTCAAGGTGGTTAGTAGATTGGTGGGATTGAAAAATTCAGTCAGGTCCCATGTAAAACTTGCAGTTGGGTTCTGATGAGGTTTTTCCATCTGATCTACATATCTGAAGACTTGTAATGGCTATCACTTCCATTAACTTTTAAAAATTTTGGTCAACCAGATTAGAGTACTAAGTGAATAAGGAAGTAATCCATTAGGGTTACACACTGCTGAATATATAACCATACCTCTGGTGAAAGAGTTGTAATTGATTCAAAGAGAAGAATCTGGGCTGAGACTATGGTGGACGTTTAGTTTTACAACTCTACTCCTTCAAAGTCCAAAAGGCATGTTCAACAGGGATAATGAAAATGGCTCCTCTAACATTTCTCTGGAATGTAGTTTCAAAGATGTGATGGTTTTTAAAAATTTCTCAAAGCTGTAGTTCATTTTAACTATAATTTAGTATATCTTAATTTTCAGGGAATATACCATATAGCTGACTCTAAATAGCCACTCAAAGTGAAACGTAAACGAAACCAATCTTAATCAAGATTTCCCATCATAGCTGACATACTGATCAATGTGAAGATTGCTATCTACCTGGGCCAGCTGACATTTTTGCTCCGTGTATTCCATTTCCCAGGCAGCTTTTTCATTTACATACTGTTGCTGCAACTCATGGCGACGTTTCTCCTCCTCCCCAAGCTCAGCACCAAACTCTTCCAAAATAGACTTCAGAGCAATTAGGATCCTTCGGTTTTCTCTGGCCTGTGGAAGGGAGAAAGTTATATAAAAATTTTGCAGTTTTTGGCAAAATATTTATGAGTGGCGTGAGGAAAAGCTTACTTGCGCAGTGGTAGTTCTGACACAAAATGAACTACTTGAAATGTGGTGTCAATTGCAAGTTCCCAAAGAGAATGATAAATATTTGTCTGGGAGTAAACTGCATCAGATGGGGAAGAATGGATTGTTCTCTGCAGAGTAGGCAAAGCCTTGAGGGGCCAAATAGCCTATTTTTGACCTGACTGAATAATTATATCGAAGATTCAGTGCAACTTATCCAAACCAGTGTTTCTGAAATATACAAGTCCCTGCTCACTCCTCTTCAACAGATCAAAAACACCTTTAGTAGAGGAAAATGCAGCAAGACACTCATAGTAATGTTGGTAACCCAAAATTTAAAACCAAATCACACAAAGAAATTTTGGTGCAGTTGAGCAAAAGCTTAGCTTCAGAAATAGGTTTTACTGGGATTCAAAGGAGAAAACATATCTAAGGGACAGAGAAGTTCAGGGAATTCTAGAAAATGAGGGCAGGGCAGGTGTGGTTATAATGGCCAACTGTAGGGCAATTAAAATTGCCCCTGGAAGTCAAAATGGTGATAGCACAGAAATCTCTGGAAATTGCAGGACTAAAATGGGTTACAGAAAGACAAAGCAAGAATAACATATTTATCTAGACTTTAAATTGATTTCTCGGTTCTTTCCTTGGGTTTAAGAGCCGACAGGCTGCAGAGTTGGGCAAAAAAATGGCAGATGGAGTTCAATCCGGACGTGTGAGGTGATGTATTTTGGAAGGACAAACCAGAAGACTGAGTACAGGATTAATGGTCAGTTACATCCCTCAAGGTCGCTGCACAGGTTGTTAGGGTAGTTAAGAAGGCCTATGGGATGCTAGGCTTCATTAACAGGGGGATTGAGTTCAAGAGTAGAGAGGTCATGTTGCAACTCTACAAATCTCTGGTGAGACTGCACTTAGAGTATTGTGTTCAATTCTGGTCACTTCATTATAGGAAGAATGTGGAAGCTATGGAGAGAGTGCAGAGGAGATTTACCAGGATGTTGCCTGGTTTGGAGAACAAATCATATGAAGCAAGGTCAGCAGAGCTGGGACTTTTCTCTTTGGAGTGTAGAAGAATGAGAGGGGACTTGATAGAGGTCTACAAGATTATGAGAGGCATAGATAGGGTGGATAGTCAGTACCTGTTTCCCAGGGCACCAACAGCAAACACCGGAGGGCATATGTACAAAATTAAGGGAGGGAAGTTTAGGGCAGACATCAGGGGTAAGTTTTATTTACACAGAGGGTTGTGAGTGCCTGGAATGACTTGCCAGGGATGGTGGTGGAGGCTAAAACATTAGGGGTATTTAAGAGCCTCCTGGACAGGCACATGGATGAAAGAAAAATGGAGGGTTATGGGGTAGTGTGGGTTTAGTACTTTTTTTTAAGCATTATATGGGTCGGCACAACATGGAGGGCTGAAGGGCCTGTACTGTGCTGTAGTGTTCTATGGTTCTATGGTAAAGGGCGGGTTATCTGACCTCAGACACTGCTATACCCATATCTATTTTTGTTCAATCTCCGATATCCAACTGGGATCATGGCACCAGAGTCTGTTGTGGGAACTTCAAATAATTTTTTTCTCTTGAAGAGAGGATGTTAAGTCAATCCTCATTCTTACATGATGTCAAAATTGAACTGTTTCTCTTGTGCAACAGTGTAAATGATTTTTCCCCGATGTTAAAGAGGATTCTTTTGAATCTAATAACTGAATGTGATGCAAAAGCCTGAACTTAACTGCTTACCTCCTTCAATATAGTGTTTATATACGTAAATTATCAAATTTTGATATAACTTTGAAAAAATGTATTGAAGCATTGAAATGCTGTTTGATGAAGCAACTCTCAAATTTAGATGGGGTGGGCGCCAACTTTAGGGGTAACAATTTGCACATAACCAGAACCTTCCTAGCTAAGCTACTGGTCAGAGAAATGTCTTCTGATACCAGAATAATCAAATATATATAAACTACAATTCATATCAGGGTATTAAAGCTGGAGAAGGTAGACAATAGGAAAGAAGATTGCCTGGACTCCTGCACCAGGTATAGCTCATTGACTAGCAGAGGATTAATATGTGTGCACAGAACAGAGTCACATTTGGCTCTGATGTCTTCCAGATTCAAACTCGCTGACCCATTCTTGTTTATGAAGAATGATGATGAGGTAATGGAGGATTGTTCGTTTCCATAGAAACAGTAATATTCCGTATGAGTCAGGTACAAAGTGGAACATAAGAAAGAAACCTCAAAACACTCTAAGCTATAACTATGTTGATGCAAGACTCAAGAAATCTTAGCAGTGCCTCTACTTCCTCAACAGGCTAAAGAAATTTGGCATGTCTCCTTTGACCCTCACCAATTTTTAAATCAATGCATCATAGAAAGAATACTATCTGGGCTCTGCCCATGACTGCAAGAAATTGTAGAGAGTTGTGGACACAGTTCAGCACTTCACAGAAACCATCCTGCCCTACATGGACTGCCTATGCTTCTTGCTGCCTCTGTAAAGTAGCTAGCACAGCAAAGAGCCCACCCATCCCAGATATTCTCTCTTCTCCCCCCTCCTGAAAGCACGTACTGTTAGAAGACCATTGAATGCTTCCCTGAGATGATAAGATGGTCTCTTGTCCTCACAATCTACCTTTTTGTGACCTTGCACCCTGTCTACGTGCACTTCACTTTCTGTATTCTGTAAACATTTTATTCAGCATTCTGTTATTGCTTTACCTTGTACTCCCCTCAATGCATTGTGTAATGAATTGATCTATATGGACAGCGCGCAAGACAGATTTTTCACTGTACCTCAATGTGTGTGACAACACTACATCAATTGACAAGTCCATGTGGAGCATATAAATTAATTTATCAGATTTGCATAACAATGCTTTACATATCATCAATTATTGTTAAGTACAATGACCACTGTATTTGAAAATGTGAGGGAAGTTTGCAAAAGTCAATGAAGTGCGTGAACACATCTCGTTTCTGGTGTTGGTAGTTACAAGATAAATTAGTACAAGACAATAGGTAGTAAGACAGTATTTTCTTTGACTAGTTTTTAAACTTGGCAGTAAAGATTTATTTTATTTAAAAAAAACTGGCTGCAAATAATAACACTTTTCTAATTTCATGGGTCAACTTACCAATGGAAAATACTAATCATTGCAAATTATTTTTTCTTTATGTGCAGAAACACAATGAAGTCAACAAAGATGACAAGGGAGACTGCGTATGCTAGACTCTTGAATTAAAACAAAATGTTTGCTGAATTCACCAGGTTAAGCAGCATCTATGGAGGCAAAAGGTGCAAGTCGATGCAACCGATATCAGAACTCTATGACATTTGGACAGATACTTGGATTGGGAAGATTTTATGAGCCAAATGCAGACAGATGGAATTAACTTAGATGGGCATAGCTAAAAGAGTAGGCAGAGACTCAGTTTAATGTCTTGTGTGATAATGGCTTGGCTGACAGTACAACGCGCTTTTGGGAGAGTCAGCCTGAAATACAATGCTCAAATCTCTACACTGGGACTTATCTGCTAACCTAATACCACGAAAGGAACATTAATTGAACATCTTCAACCTCTCGCTTTGGCAATATGAAGAATCTACCTGCTTCATGTAGGTTTCAATCATACCAGTACCCAAGAAAAACATGATAATCTGCCTCAATGACCATTATCCAGGAAGTCTTATATCCAATGTGATCAATTAATTAACATATCCATACCATGATAATAAATCATAGGAATTTTGAACTTTAATTCATATGCAATTGACCTGTGTTAAATGTGTGGCAGTTTAATCCTTGCAGATGTGGTTAGATCACATGAAAAGCAATAAACGACTTTAACCCTGAGAAGTGCAAGCAAAACAAGAAATATTTTCAACACATTATTTGAAATAACCTCAATGTCAATCATATTAGTTTTTGAACTCAGGTTTACATTGACGTGTATTTTCAGCACAACCATTTAAAAAACTAAATGTTATGACTCATTACTTTACATTATGTTTAGATCTCAATGCTGACACTGGATATAAAATTTATACAGGAAGCTTTTAAGGCACAAGAGTTGCTCCAATTCCTCTGGCTGTGCTCAACTCTTATAGGCACCAATTAAGATGGTGTGGCGATCCACTTCCTAGCGCACTCGAACCGGCTCACAAATAGCCAGCGCGCTGGCACAAAGGCCAGGTCTGCTTCACCAACAAAGGGAAAGCCTGCGGGGGTTTGTGAGTACGTGCCCCTTACAGCATCCGCGCCCGGGAAGGGCGGGATCAGGGAGGCTTTAAAGCAAGGCTGTGAAGTTCGAATAAAATCTTCTTTAATTGCAGTTTACCGACTCCGTGTCGTTATTTTAGCGCTGCGTGTAGCACACCGCTACAATGGAACTTTAATAATTAACTGCAAACTAACAAGGCACGAGGGGCCACAAGGGAGACCAGGTACTAAAGACAACAGGCAACAAGGTAACTGTCGGCAAGGAGCAACTGGTTGAGGCTGGCTGGTTCAATGGATGAACAAGGGCAGTAGATGACAGCTGGGTTTAAACAGGCTGCAGGTGACTCCTGTAGCTGGGTGGAGACTGGGAAACGTCTGCTTGTGCAGGTCTGACTGGGCTCTCCCGCCTATGGCCAGCACCCAATGGCCCAGGACGATCCGGATGGGTCCAGTGGAGCTCCTCGATGAGCAAGGATCCAAGATGAAACTAGACGGCAGCCAAGAACCCTCCTTCCTTCCCTGGGCTGAACCACCTTCCACCATCCAAGGTTCTGGAGTTGCAGGCTCAGTTAGGTTGAGTGGTCCATGAAAAACAAACCACATATGATGATATATGTGTATTTGATAATAAATTTCCTTTGAACGTTGAGGAAAGACACATGGAAGTTAGATGGTTAGGTGTGATCCTGAGGGACAGCAGCAGCTGGAGAGGGAAAATGACTGGATTCATGTGATGAGTGATCTTGAAGGGACCAATCAACCAGGGTGAGAGTTTGCAAGGAAAGATCTCGAGTGCACAGCCAGTCACGGTCGCCAGACCTCAGTAGATTGGCTGCTGCCGCTGCCGGTTGGCCTGGAGGTAGTAGGCATGGTTGGCTGCTAAAATATACCTCCATTGTTGGTTTTGCAGGTGGTTGGTAACCATGAAGAACATCAAAGTGGCAGAGGAGGTGTGTAGTTTGTATCGGCCCAGAGCTGATACTTCCACCACGTGGAAGGGCTAGAGGTGGCGAAACATCTCGGAAACTTCTCAACTTGTTGATTGATCATTGGATTATAGCCAGAGGACAAACTAACTGAAATGCGGAGGAGGGAGTAGGAGGCTCACCAAAAGCAGAAGACGAATTGTGGGTCCTGGTCTGACACAATATCCTGAGGGAGCCATGGAACCCAACTGCATGTTGGGGAACCAGGTCCACCATCTCAGTGGCTGACAGAAGTTTGGGGAGGGCAATGACATGGTCTGCCTTGGAGAACCGATCCACCACTGTCATGATCACCATGGGCCCATTGGAAGGTGGCCAACCAGTGATGGAATCGATGGTGATGTGCCAATTTGATGGTGAGTAGCTCCGTCTCCTACTCCATAACGGTGCTGTGTAGAGTGGAAATTACGTGAGAAGGCAGCACAAGAGTGTGCTTTCCCATCTAGTCCTAGTGGCAATGAAGCATGATCTGTGGCAGCAGACCAGGTTATCCATGAGATGGGTGATTTGGTGAGAGAGGTGAGAGAAGCGGCAATTTTGCTGTAGTTTCTGATGAAACAGCAGTAGAGATTGGGGAAGCTCAGGAAGTGCTGTAGCAGTTTGAAGATGCGGATCAGGTCGTACATGCTCTGTAGATCTAGTTTGATGAAGATCTGACAAAGCGTTTCGAATGTGCTATCCATCAAGGAGAGGGGAGCAGTTCTTAATGGTGATTTTACTGAGTTCCCGGAAGTCGATGCAAGGATAAAGAACCCCATCTTTCTTTCTGACAAAGAAGAATCCTGCACCGGCTAGGGACTGGGATGATCAAACAAAGCTGTGCTGTTGTGCTTTGGTGATGTAGTCATTAATAGCTTAGGTCTCGGGGAGAAGAGGGAGAAGAGATCACCTTGGGGAGGGGTGGAGCCCAGGAGGAACTCAATCATGCAGTTGTGTGGTCTGTGAGACAACAGGGCATTGGCTTCTCTTTTACTGAAGGCGATGACTAAGTTGGGTATTCCTGTAGGAGTTTAGTGAGGTTGAGAGTTCCCTCTGTCTCCGTAGGTTTACAGGGTAAAGTCAGCTGAGGTTGCAGGCAGGTCTTGCAGGCGAGACCCCAACTCAGCAGAGAACTGGATGACCAGGCGAAGTGAGGGTTGTGATTGGAGAGCCAGGGGTAACCCAAGGTGAGAGGAGTGTTGGGCAAGTAGAGCAGGAGGAATTGGATGGACTGACAGTGCTCTCTGATGCTTATGTGCATAGGTTGTCTGCACACTCTGAGCATCCCAGACCCCAAGCAATGTCTGTCAGTGGAAAGATACAGAAGGGGTGAAAGGCAGGCTCAGTAGGGAGTCTAAGCTGCAAGAACAGAGTCTGGTTGCTCGCTGTGCTGGAATCCAGAGCCTCCTGTGTACATAGAGCTGTCGGGGTGTGGAGGAGGACAAAGAGAAAGAGTCAGGCAACAGTGCTGGAATGAGGGGCCAGGTGCTCTACCCGGTGCTGCCACTTCCTAGGTGCAGTGTGCATCCAATGTATTGGTGATCAGCTGCTCTGCAGTATGCGCACAAGTTGTTTCTCCACTAGCACTCATTCTCCTGTGGGGTTAAGAGAGCCCTCTCTGGTTGCATGGGTTCTGGAGGTGTTGCTGATGAGGGACCAGCAGCTTGAAATGGTTCTGGGAATGGAAATGGGTTCTAGCTGATGATCCAGAGGGTCGCCCCATAGATGGATGACCAGAGTGATGAGGCTTTCGAGCACTCTGAGAGGCCCTGATGATACTGGGTCTGCAGATCCACATTCCAGCCGCACTCTGATGCAAGGATCATGAATTCCACGGTGTAGTCCAGCACTGTGCGTGATCCTTGACGCAGGCTAAGCATCTGATCCACTGCCTCCCTTCTACTTCCCAGATGGTTGGAAACCCAGTACATCTCAGTGGTGAAATCCTCATATCTGTTGCAAATGGGCGTCTTATTGTCCCAATTAGTGGCAGCCCAGGTGAGAGATTGCCCAGTCAATGGAGAGATGACAAAAGCGATCTTGGTTCGGTCCATGGAATACAGAGATGGTTGGAGCTCTAAGTGTAAAATGCACTGGGACAGGATGTTGCTGCATGGTGTTGGGGTTCCATTGAAACTTTCAGTCACTGGAATCCAGGGCTTCAAGGGTGGAGGTTGTCTGGCGTGGGGTTGCTGTATCAAGACAGAGAGTTGGTTGAGAGTGGTGAGGAGATGGTCAATAGTTTTCTGCTGCTTGTGGATCATGTGCTCATGTGGACTGACTACTTCCTTCAGACAAGCAAACTCTGCTGAGTCATTTGCGAGTTCACCCATCCTGTCAGGCAATGTAGAGGAGGCCCAGATGCAAAGCAGTGGAGAAGATTCAGCAGTGAATGATAATTTTAATAATAAACTGCGAAACAACAGCCACGAGTGGCCACAAAACAAGAGCAAACAGATACTAAACACAACAGCTGTCCCTTTTTCGTGCATCAGGCAGTATTTTGTCCTGCTGCTTCCTTAGCATTTGCCAGTTTTTTTATAAGGCCGAGTTGCTAGCTCGACACTCAACCTAGCACAGATGGAAAGTGTGCAAAGAGCTGGCCAGATTTGAACTCAGCAACATTGGCCTCGAAGTCAGGTGCTGACACCGCTCAACACAACAAGCAACAAGGTAACTGAAGGCTAGGAGCAACCAGGTGAAGCTGGCTAGTTCAATGGGTGAACAAAGAGTGTGGATAAGAGTTAGGTTCAAATAGGCTGCAGGTGACGAATCGGAAATAAGAGGTAGGTGACTCCTGTTAGCTGGGTGGAGACTGGGAGGCGTCTGCCTGTGCAGGCTTGACAGCAATCAGTTGGTTGCTGTGTTGGTTGCTCCAAGGCCTGAGAATCTCACCAAGGTGGCGGTGGAATTTACATTCATATAATTAAACAAATCTACAGTTTAAAAAAATCCAATGACAGTGACCATGATTGTTAGAAAGCACATCTGTCTTGTCAGGCTACTCTAGAGAATAGTTATGAGTCAATTACATTGATGGGTTTGGAGTCATCTGTAAAGGCCAGACAGGGCAAGAACAGCAGATTTAATTCTCCAAAGGCCATTGCTCAACCAGATGGATTTTTAAAATGAGAAAATAACAATTTTCCAGTTTCACAGACAATATTGTTACTAGCTTTTCACTGCCAATCTATTTAATTTACACCAGTTGTTTCCAGCTGCCTCTGGATTAACAATCCACTCCTCAGAATGCTTGTCTAGTGGCTTGGCATTGAGTGATCACAGTCCTACGGTTTGTAAAATCAAGTAATCAAGGAAACCATTTGGCATATTGTGTGCAGTCCAGCTCTTTGCAGGAGCAATCCAGTCAAGTGCATCCCCAAGCTTTTTCACTGAAGCTTTGCAAACAAAAGCAAAAAAAAAGCCACGCTTTTGCTCACATGGAGGGAATTTTAGAGGGTGAAAATTCCTAGATCAACAAATCGGCATTCAGAAACTTCTCTGGCAGCTGCCACACGTTGCCAGCTGAAAATAATACTTATCAAGTCTCTCTATACTTCTAAAATTCCTCTCCATCCCCCACCAAAAGCTGCATTTATCTGCGCGTCTATCCATTAGCCTATAACGGATCCAGGCACAATGTGAGCGGAGCCACCATGACAGACAGCTTGATCAATCACAAGTCTAAAGCCCATTCCACAGAGCAGAGTTCATGTCCCATATTCCTCCTAAGCTGGATTCCAAACAGGACAAGTTATAAGCATGCAATCCTAGTCTGGTACTGTTATCTTCTAAAGTCTTGATGATTGGATTTTGCAAAAAAATAAATCACAAAATGAAAGAAATATGAACTGAGCTCATTGCATGCAGCCATGAAATATGGCTAAGAAATGTGTATACAAATGGGGGAAAAGCAATAGATGGTAGCATACCAAAAAGTGTATAACAATAGGAGTATCTTGAAGTGCATGCCCATTGATTCTTGAAGGCAGCAGGACAGACAGATAAGGTGGTTAAGGTGACACACAAGATACCAGTCTTTATCAACTGAGGCTCAGAATATGAGTGCCTAGAAATTTATAATCACGAGCTGTGCCACATTTCTGATCACCACACTCAAGGAAGGATGTGATTATACTAGAAAGGGTACAGAGAGAATAAATGAACATGTCAGGGCTACAGAATTTTGAGAAAAAGCTGACTAGGTTTCAGTTGTTTTCTTTCAAACAAGGAAGAATTACTTGAGGTGTACAAAACTGTTACAGACCAAGACAGTATGGACAGACAAAATGTATTTCCATTGGCAGAGATTTATGTAATTTGTCTAAATACCAGAGAGGAGTTCAGATTTTATTCTTCCTTCCCCTCCAACAAGTACTGAGTGTCTAGAACTCACAGTCTAAAGGGGATGTTGGGTAGAAACCCTCATCAGGCTTACAGGATGTGCTTAAGGAACTATGGGCTGCAAGGTGATAAACAACTGGGAAGCAGAAATCTAAATAGCTTTATTTTCGCTTAGCATGGGCTTGAACAGCCTCCTTCAGTAAAGTTCAATGACTTCACAATAACGACAATTTGTTGGTCACTTTAAAGGAGGAATTTATTCCCTAGAAAATAGAAGATTGAGGTATACACTCTTATGAGGAGTATAGATAGGGTAAATGCAAACAGGCTTTTTTTCCCCCACTGAGATTGGGTGAGACTCCAACTAAAGGTCATAGGCTAAGAGTGAAAGGTGAAATGTTTAGGGGAATTTCTTCACTCAGACGGTGGTGAGAATGTGAAATGAGTTGCCACTGGTGTTTGCAGGGTCAATTTCAACATTTAAGAGAAAGTTTGATAGGTAATGGATGAGAGAGGAATGGAAAGCTATGGTCCTGGTGCAGGTCAATGAGACTAGGCAGATTATGGTTTAGCACAGACTAGATGGGCCAAAGGGATTGCTTCAGTGCTGTAGTAACAGAAGGTAACAGAATTGAGGCAAGATCATAGAACTGTTGGTTAAAATACACTTCCAACGATGCACAGTTAAAGTTCTTCTTAAAGTACTGCACTTTATTTTATATAAAGCTGCAGGTTTAGTTTAATTCACTTTACATACATATGTAATATGTCATGTGAGTTGCATCAACTGGTTCTTTTGAAAGCTAATCCAGAAAATATCAACTGGCAGAGTATTGTAGAATGAGAGAAATTTCTCAAGGAATAAGGATACAAACAGGAACTAGTGGCACACCTGCTTCTGGTGCTGTAGTAACTCTTTTGTCTGTAGCTGAGGCCTGTAGTCATCACTCTCTGAAGGGGAAAGTTGGGAGTATTCAGTCAGCACATAGCCACTGTCCTCTTGGTCAGGGTCCAGCTCCGTCTGTTCAAGAAGCAGGTTAAATTCAGGTAGGCTTTCTATCTGTTCAAGCTGAAAAATAATTTATTGCTTATTAAACAAATATTAAATGTTTTAAGCAGAAATATTTAAAAGTGATATAAATGAAATGAACAGTCACTCCCTGCTGCAGTACCATTTTTTTATATACGGATATATCATTGAACGTAACCAAAAGCCAACATTTTCCTTCCAAATGTGAAAGGAAGTGTCATGCTTATTAAGGTCTAGTCTTCCTTTTTTCCCCAAATGGTCTGATCTACAGATCGTTGAATTATCGTACACTGTCACTTATCAAATCAGGACCAGTATAACTGATCTGTGACACACACAAAATGCTCTAAGAACTCAACAGGCCAGGCTGCAGCTATGGAAAAGAGTACAGTTGATGTTTTGGGCCAAAACCCTTCAGCAGGATTAGAATAAAGACTAACCTACCAACCAGCATGTCTTTGGACTGTGGGAGGAAACCAGAGTACCAGGAGGAAACTCAATTTCCACAGGGAGGACGTACAAACTCTTTACAGAGAACATCAGGACTGAAATCCAGATTCCGACGCCCTGAGCTGCAATAGTGTTGCGCTAACCGTTACACGACCATGGCATCCCTTATTCCCCCTTAAGGTCCCTTCTCTGAGAAAAGATGTGCTGGCGCTGTGGAGGATCCAGAGGAGGTTCACAAGAATGATTCCAGAAAGGTAAGGGCTAATGTATGAGGAGTGCTTGATGTCTCTGGGCCTGTACTCACTGGAATTTAGAAGAATGGGCGGTGGGGGCACAGAATCTCATCAAAAGCTAATGAATATTGAAAGGCCTAAATAGAGTGGATGTGGAGAGGATGTTTCCCATAGTGGGTGATTCTAAGACCAGAGGGCACAACTTCAGAATGGAGGAACTTCTTTAGCCAGAGGGTAGTGAGTATGTGAAATCCATTGCCACAGATGGCTGTGGAGGCCAGGTCATTGGGTATATTTAATGCAGTGTTTGATAATTTCTTGATTAGTCAGGGTGTCATTTTTTCTCCTGTCCTGCCGAAGGGTTTTGACCCAAATCGGTAATGTACTTTTATTCCACAGATACTGCCTGGCCTTTTGAGTTCCTACAGTATTTTGTGTATGTTGCTTGGATTTCCAGCATCTGCAGATTTTCTCTTGTTTGTAACTGATTTGTGAAGGTGACCCAGATTATTAAGGCTGCTTTCATAACCTGGTTGCACAGAGAATGAATGATCAGTGAACTAGTGGTCACTAAAACTTGAAAAATAGCTCAAATAATGAAATAGTTTAATTTTTTAACCTTGCTTTTATTAAGAGAGAGCATAAGAGTACGAAATGCTTGGATCGATACTTAAAGCGTACATTTTCTCAGACTGCTCTTCAGAATGGAAAACAGATGCAAAATGCTACATCACCACTGTATTCATAATATCCTACCACAAACTTCCAGATGGTACCACATGATTGGTCAAGTTGCCATGTCCTTGTTCCATCTTAAAATTACAAATGGGATTCATGTTAGAAAGCTGCATTGATAATTTAAGATCAGAGCTGGACTGTATTCACTTCCAAAATTATAATTATGGATCAGCTAACCAGAATGATCTTTAATCTTTGTCTGACCCTTCAGCAACCTCCTTCATCAGGAAGTGTGGCTGCAGATCAGGGATACAAATGTGTTTAAGGAAACGGGGTTTTAAACTGCCAGTACTGACTATCTTGCTGGCAAACATGCAGTCTCTGGTGAATAAAATCGATGATCTCAGAGCTAGGGTGCTGAATCAGAGGGACGTTAGGACTGTGGGTGTCCTTTGTTTCACAAAATCTTAGTTAACCCCTTTTGTACCAGACAGATCTACAGAGGCTCTCAAAAGCAGAGGTGGAGGAGTATGTCTCATGTTCAACTCTTCTTGGTGCACAAATGTATCAGTGTTGTCCCAATTCTGCTCACCAGACCTGGGATATCTAGCAGTTATGTGCCATCCTTTTTACCTACCGCGGGAGATTTCTGGGATCATTTTTTTAAACAGTATACATTCCACGGGGTCAATGCCAATCAGGCTTTAGATGATCTGAGCAATGGGATCAACATGCACGAAACAGCGCATCCTGACACCTTCACCATCGTTTTGGGGGATTTTAACCAGGCCAGTCTGAAAAAAATCACTAAGCAATTACCATCAACAGATCACTTGCAATACCAGAGGAAACAACCATTGCTACACCACCATCAAGAATGCCTGCTGTGCTATTCCACGCCCTCACTTTGGGACGTCTGATCACCTGGCTGTACTTCTACTCCCTGAGTATAGGCAGAGACTGAAGACTGCAGCACCAGTAGTGAGGACCAAGAAGGTATGGACAAGGGAAGCACAGGAGCGCCGAAAGGACTGTTTTGAATTGGTGGACTGGACTGTATTCAGGGATTCATCTTCAAACCTGGATGAGTATGCAGCAGTTGTTATCGACTTCATTAAAACTTGTGTGGTTGAGTGTGTGCCTACAAAGACTTACTGTACATTCCCAAACCAAAAACCGTGATGAACCAGGAGGTACATCGTCTGCTGAAGGCTAGATCTGTGGCATTCAAGTCTGGCAACCCAGGCCTGTACCAGAAAACCAGGTATGATTTGCGGAGACAATTTCGAATGAGGTTGGAGGCACGATCAGATGTACGATGACTATGGCAGGGTTTGTAAGACATTACTTCCTACGAAGTGAAACCCAGTAGCATGAATGGCAGCGATGCTTCACTACCAGATGAACTCAATGCTTTCAATGCCCGCTTTGAAAGGGAGAATTTAACTACAACTGTGAAGATCCCTGCTGCACCTGTGATCTCTGTCTCAGAGGCCGATGTCAGGCTGTCTTTAAAGAGAGTGAACCTTCGCAAGGCAGAAGATCCCGATGGAGTACTTAGTAAAGGCTCTGAAAACCTGTACTAACCAGGTACGAGTATTCAGGACATTTTCAACCTCTCACTGCTATGGGCAGAAGTTCCCACTTGCTTCAAAAAGGCAACAATTGTACCAGTGCCTAAGAAGAATAATGCAAGCTGCCTTAATGACTATCGCCCAGTAGCACTCACATCTACAGTGATGAAATGTTTTGAGATGTTGGTCATGACTAGACTGAACTCCTACCTCAGTAAGGACCTGGACCTATTGAATTTTGCCTATCGCCACAATAGATCAATGGCAGATGCAATCTCAATGGCTCTTCAACCGGCTTTATACCACTAGACAATATAAACACCTACGTCAGGACACTGTTCATCAACTATATCTCAGCATTTAATACTACCATTCCTACAATTCTGATTGAGAAGTTACAGAACCTGGACCTCTGTACCTCCCTCTGCAACTAGATCCTCGACTTCCTAACTGGAAGACCACAATCTGTGTGGATTGGTGATAACATCTCCTCCTCACTGACGATCAACACTGGTGCACCTCAGGGGTGTGTGCTTAGCTCACTGTACTATTCCCTTTATACCCATGACTGTGTGGCTAGCATAGCTCAAATACCATCTATAAATTTGCTGATGATACAACCATTGTTGTAGAATCTCAGATGGTGATGAGAGGGTGTACAAGAGCGAGATATGCCAACTAGTGGAGTGGTGCTGTAGCAACAACCTGGCATGCAATGTCAGTAAGATGAAAGAGCTGATTGTGGACTTCAGGAAGGGTAAGACGAAGGAACACATACCAATCCTCATAGAGGGATCAGAAGTGGAGTAAGTGAGCAGTTTCAAGTTCCTCGGTGTCAAGATCTTTGAGGACCTAACCTGGCACCAACACATTGATGCAGTTATAAAGAAGGTAAGACAGCAACTATACTTCATTAGGAGTTGAAGAGATTTGGCCTATCAACAAATACACTCAAAAACCTCTCTCTGTGGAGAGCATTCTGACTGGCTTCATGTCTGTCTAGTATGGGGGGAGGGGGGCTACTGCACAGGACCAAAAGAAGCTGCAGAGGGTTGTAAATTTAGACAGCTCCATCTTGGATACTAGCCTACAAAATACCCAGGACATCTTCAAGGAGTGGTGTCTCAGAAAGGCAACATCCATTATTAAGGACCTCCAGCACCCAGGCCATGTCCTTTTCTCACTGTTACCATCAGGTAGGAGGTACAGAAGCCTGAAGGCACACACTCAGCGATTCAGGAACAGCTTCTTCCCCTCTGCCATCCGATTCCTAAATGGACATTGAACCCTTGAACACTACCCCACTTTAAAAAATATATATTATTTGTTTTTTGCATGATTTTTAATCTATTCAATTTACATATGCTGTAATTGATTTACTTATTTATTATTATTATCATCACTTTTTCTCTTCTAGATTATGTATTACATTGAACTGCTGCTGCTAAGTTAACAAATTTTACGGCACATGCCAGTGAAAATAAACCTGATTCTGGTCTTGTAGGACTATCTTTTTTGTCATTTATTTTTCTATGCCATCAAAGACATTTTCTTTTGTTCCTTTTCCATTTAAAAAAAAAATAGTTTACCCTAAATTTTTCTGGTTCTAATGAAATGTCAACTCTACTTTTCAAATTTTACAGATGCTTTCAACATGTTCTGTTTCAGCATCATATTTCCAATAGAATTTTGCCTTTCCACTAGAATTAAAAATAATGCTCATAGCCCTGCTCATAAGGACTTTCGGACTCTCACGGCGCGAGCGGGCTGCCCGTTTACTGCACCTGGATGGTTTGGGAGACAGACCTCCATCGGCTTTAATGAATGAGATGTTGTCTCTGGCCGGAGGACACAAGCCCTGCCTCATGTTTGAGCAGGCATTCCTGGAGCAGCTGCCCGAGGACATACGCCTGCTGCTGTCCGACATGGATTTCAGCGACCCCGGAAGGTGGCAGCCCGGGCGGACTTGCTGTGGAAGGCCAAGAAGGAGAGTGGGGCGTCCGTCGCACAGATCACCAAGCCACGCTCCCAGCAGCAAACCAGACCAGGCCCGGCCACAGAGCCCGCTAACTCCAGAGGCGGGGGTGAGGAGACCAACGAACAATGGTGCTTCTACCACCAACGGTGGGGAGCAGAAGCCCGCCGCTGTCGCCCACCCTGCAAGTTCCCGGGAAATGCCAGGGCCAGCCGTCGCTGATGGCTACGGCAGCTGGCCATCGGGATAGCCTCCTGTATGTGTGGGACAAGCGGTCGCGACGCCATTTTTGGTCGACACCGGTGCCGAGATCAGCGTCTTACCTCCGACGAGTTACAACACCTGCAACAGGGCACCGGGTCCCACCCTGAGGGCCGTGAACGGCAGCACAGTAAGGACCTAAGGCACCCGTACGGTGCAGCTACAGTTCGGCTCCAGCCGGTTCACGTGGGACTTCACACTGGCCGCCGTAGCCCAACCACTTCTGGGTGCGGATTTTTTGCGGTCTCACAGCCTACTGGTCGACCTGCCGAGGCAGAGACTGGTCCACGCCGAGACCTTTCAGACGTTCTCCCTGGGTGAAGCCCAGTTGCCAGCCCCACACCTCGACTCCATCACGCTGTCCGACAACGACTTCACCAGAGTCCTGGCGGATTTCCAATCGGTTCTGGCACCACAGTTCACGGCAGCCATGCCCAGACACGGGGTACAGCACCACATCCCGACCCAGGGACCACCCCTCCACGCCTGTGCTCGAAGGCTTCCCCCGGACAAGCTCCGACTGGCAAAGGAGGAGTTCAAGAGGATGGAGGAATTAGGGATCATATGGCGGTCCAACAGCCCATGGGCCTCCCCCCTGCACATGGTGCCCAAAGCGACAGGGGGCTGGAGACGATGCGGCGACTACCACAGGCTGAACGAGGCTACAACACCGAACCGCTACCCTGTGCCGCACATTCAGGACTTTGCAGCAAACCTGCACGGTGCACGGATCTTCTCCAAGGCAGACCTCGTCCGGGGATACCATCAAATCCCGATGCATCCGGACGATGTCCCCAAAACGGCACTCATCACCCCGTTCGGCCTTTTCGAGTTCCTCCGCATGCCGTTCAGCTTGAAGAATGCCGCACAGACATTTCAGCGGTTAATGGACGTGGTGGGACGCGACCTGGACTTCGCTTTCATCTATTTGGACGACATCCTCATAGCCAGCAGCAGTCATCAGGAGCATCTGTCCCACCTCCGTCAACTCTACGCCCGACTGAGTGAATACGGCCTGACAATCAACCCGGCCAAATGCCAGTTCGGGCTCAACTCCATCAACTTCCTGGGCCACAAGATCACTACAGACGGGGCAACCCCTCTGCCCGCTAAGGTAGACGCAGTCCGCTATTTTCCCCGACCCACCACAATCAAAGGCCTTCAGGAATTCATGGGTATGGTAAATTTCTACCACTGCTTCCTCCCTTCAGCTGCCCGAATCATGCACCCCTGTTCGCCCTGATGTCGGGTCCGGGCAAGGACATTATCTGGGACGAGGAGTCCGCCGCCGCTTTCATTAAAACGAAAGAAGCCTTGGCAAACGCCGTGATGCTAGTGCACCCCAGAATGGACGTCCCTACCGCCCTCACAGTGGACGGATCTAACACGGCAGTCGGTGGGGTACTGGAGCAACTCATCGAGGGTCGCTGGCAACCCCTGGCGTTTTTCAGTAAACACCTGCGACCACCTGAGCTCAAATACAGTGCTTTCGACTGGGAACTGTTGGCGCTTTACCTGGCAATCCGGCATTTCAGGTACTTCTTAGAAGGTAGGCCCTTCACCACGTTCACGGACCATAAGCCACTTACCTTTACGTTCACGAAGGTGTCCGATCCCTGGTCGTCCCGCCAGCAGCGCCATCTGTCCTACATCTCTGAATACACGACGGATGTCTGGCATGTCTCGGGTAAGGACAATGTCGTGGCGGACGCGCTCTCTCGCCCTAACATTCATGCCCTTTCCCAAGGTGTAGACTTTGAGGCGCTGGCAGAGGCACAGCAGGCAGATGAGGAGATCCCAAGTTACAGAACCGCAGTCTCCTGTTTGCAGCTCCAGGACCTCCCCGTAGGCCTTGGTGAGAGGACCCTACTCTGTGACGTCACCACCGGCCAACCCCGCCCCGTCGTTCTGGCACCCTGGCGGCGGCGCGTTTTTGACTCCTTTCATAACTTAGCGCACCCCTCTATCCGCACTACTGTCCGGATGATCTCCAGCAGGTTCGTTTGGCACGGACTCCGCAAGCAAGTCAGTGAATGGGCCAAAACGTGCATGCACTGCCAGACGGCCAAGGTGCAGCGGTACACCAAAGCTCTGCCGCAGCAGTTCCACCCCACCCACTGGCGTTTCAACCACATTCATGAGGATATCGTGGACCCCCTGCCAGTGTCGCACGGAGCGCGGCACCTCCTGACTATTGTGGACCAGTTCACAAGATGGCCAGAGGCGGACCCGCTCACCGACACCACCTCCGAATCTTGCGCCCGGGCACTGATCACCACCTGGGTGTCCCACTTTGGTGTATCGGCCCACATTACCTCCGACAGAGGCGCCCAGTTCACCTCCAGCCTGTGGTCAGCGATGGCCAGCCTGTTGGGGACTCAGCTGCACCACACCACTGCCTACCATCCACAGTCGAACGGCCTGGTGGAGCGTTTCCACCGTCACCTAAAGTCGGCTCTCATGGCCTGCCTGAGAGGAGCTAACTGGGTGGACGAGCTTCCCTGGGTCTTATTCGGCATCCGCACGGCACCCAAAGACGACTTGCACACCTCGTATGCTGAGTTGGTGTACGGCGCACCCCTGGTTGTCCCCGGGGAGTTCATACCAGCCCCAAGGGGGCACGAGGAAGAACCCGCAGCAGTCCTGGGCAGACTACGCGAGAGGCTCGGCAACCTGGCCCCCATACCCACTTCGCAGCATGGGCAGAACCCGACCTGCGTACCCAAAGACCTGCAGAACTGTAAGTTTGTGTTTGTACGAAGGGGCGGGCATCGGCCACCGCTACAGCGGCTCTACGAGGGGCCGTTTACGGTGATCAGGAACAACGGGTCCACGTTCGTGCTGGACGTTGGGGGGAGAGAGGAGGTTTTCATGGTGGACCGACTCAAACCGGCCCATGTGGACGTGGTGCAACCAGTCGAGTTTCCGGCACCGCGGTTCAGAGGCCGACCTCCCAAACAGGGTCCGGTCCAGACTGTGGACATTGGGGGCTGTATCGCCGGTTCTGGGGGGGGGGGGGGGGGTTATGTGGCAACCCACTTCCTAGCGCACTCGAACCGGCTCACAAATAGCCAGCACGCCGGCATAAAGGCCAGTCCCAAAAGGGCGCCAAGTCTGCTTCACCAACAAAGGGAAAAGCCTGCACGGGACTGTGAATACGTGCCTCCTACAGAATCCACGCGTAGGACAGGACTGTGAATACGTGCCCCCTACAGCATCCGCGCCCGGGGAGGGCAGGATCAGGGAGGCTTTAAAGCGAGGCCGCGAAGTTCGAATAAAATCTTTTTTAACTGCAGTTTACCGACTCCGTGTCGTTATTTCAGCGCTGCGTGTAGCACACCGCTACAATATCATTTTTACTATTTACCTCACATAATATATGATCTTTACTATTTATCTCACACACGATACAATAAACTGGAACCTCTGAAAAGAGACTACACTGAGAATGTCAAGCCTACCTCCAGGATATCCTCTCCTCCATACTCTATTTTCTTCCCTTGCTGCCAGTGTTTAAGCAACCATTTGAGTTTGACATAGAACAGGAAGCTGTTCTGTTTGAACATTCTCATCTCCTGCAGTAGCAGAGTCCTCTCATGACTCCAGGACTTTTGCTCCAGTCTGTTCTGCAGGTTCAGGCTTTGCACTTCATAATCTTTCCTGAGCAGGTTCTTCTGGTTTTCCTCTTCAATCTGTCACAAGGCAAATAGTAGAACATAAAAATATTATAAGCGCCATAAATTTAATAGAATCCAATCTTAATATTGTTATGTGTGATGAACAGACCTGATGGACAATGGGGTGCAGAGTTAACCATCCCCCCCCCCCCCCCCCCGAGAACCACAGACTATTACTGTTGCTATGCTGCTCATGAGAGACAGATATGAAACACAGGCAAGAACATTTGCTACAGATAAGAGGGGGGAGAGACTGTTGATTTATGGTATTTTGACTCTTCCTGGATTGTTTACCCTCCACTACAAGGACTTTACTTTGCTCGTTAACATTCCTCAGGAGATAGCAGGAGTGGCCTAATTTGATGGACACGGTCATTCAGAGTTGATGGATAGCTGAGACCCCGTGAGTGGGGATAAAAGACAGGTCTTGAGCGACACCCTTCAGACACACCAGTGGACACTGACTGAGTGTTGGGAACCCACAGAAAGGTGGGGGCTTTGGAGACCGAACCAGGAGATCGGTCAGTAAAGCTCACAGTGTTAAAGCAGGGCCGGTGGGGATGTGTGTGTGTCCACTCATGCCAGAGTGATGAGTCCACCACAGAAGAACGGTCTAGCTGAAGACCAGAGGGGTCATAACTGAATGACCACAATGACATGACGGATTAAGAAAGCCACAAAAGGTTTGCCTGCTGCAGCTGTTGCTGTTACATCTCGCTCGCTCTCTCTCTCCAACAATTTCAATACAACAATCATAACTACATCAGCATTTATGAACTGAACTCTATACTTTCCTATGACAATTCATTTACCCCTAGACATCGATAGAGCTTATTATTGATTATTATTATTATTCCTACACTTTTAGATTTATTACTGCTAACTTGTTTTATATGTATATTTGCATTCTTGATATTGTATTGTATAGTTTACTAATAAACACCTTTAGTTTGGTACCACCAGACTCCAACGGATTCTTCTTTCTCTGCTGGTCTGACACCCAGTTACGGGGTACGTAACAAATTGGGGGCTCGTCTGGGATTTGATTACAGAATTGGGGGGGGGGCAGTGAATCGGGATAAAAGTCCCTTATCTGATCTGGTTGTGTGGATAACCTGACGGGAAACCAGCAGAGATGGAAATTGACAAATTTTTTTAAAGACCCAACTTTGCAGATGCCAAGAAGGCAGAATTGGTGAGCGTTGCAAAATGATTAAATCCCTCGGCGGTGAAATCAGCGATGAGCAAGTTGGATATACAGAGAGCAATAGCTGTGCATTACATATCTGAGGGTGTGTTCACGTCGGATGTATTGGACCTGTTCCCTGAGGAAAAACCAGTCGAGGGTGAGCTTCAGATACAGATAGAAAGATTAAGGTTGGTTGTGGAGGAGGAGGAAAGGGAGCATGAGCTCCAGATACTCCAGATAAGGGAGATAGAAGCTGCAAGGCAGAGAGAAGAAGCTGAGAGGCAGAGGGAGGACAGAGAGAAAGAGAGGCAGTTTGCGCTGGAAATGGAGAGGTTAAAGGCATCGCAGGGAAGAGACAGGGCAGCAAACCCAAATGAGGGGTTCAAGATTGGTCAGAAGATCCAGTTAGTACCTCCATTCGAGGAGATGGATGTCGATAAGTTCTTCCTTCATTTTGAGAAAGTGGCTGTGAATCAGAACTGGCCTAAGGGGAAATGGGCTGTTCTGTTACAGAGGGTACTTAGGGGGAAGGCTCAACAAGCGTATTCGGCATTGTCTATGGATGAGTCTAAGGATTACAAGAAAGTAAAAAGGGCTGTATTGAGGAGTTACGAGTTGGTGCCAGAGGCATACCGGCAGAAGTTCCGGAACTTGAGAAAGCCGTGGAACCACACGTATTTAGAGTTTGCCCGTGAGATGCAAATGTGTTGTGAGCGTTGGTGCGCCTCAAAAGGGGTGTGGTCGAAACTACTGATGGACGGCGTGGACGTCCTACTTGGTAACGATCTGGCAGGTGGTGACGTGTATTCAGCAGTGAAGCTGACAAGCAAGCCTGTAAGTGCTGAGGACCCGCCCATAGATTCCAAGATTTATCCCGCACGCGCAATCACTCGCAGCATGTCTAGAAAGGCGGCTGAGAAAGGAGACGGTTTGAAATGAGTCCAGGGTTGATTTAGCGGAGACATTTTTGCCGACCTTGTATGAAAAGGAGGTTATGGAGGCACAGAGTAAAGATGAGAAACAGATGAGGCAGTTAGAAGGTCCAGTGTTGGACACGGATGATCTGTCTGGCTTGACAGAGCTGTTTTCAGTTGAAGAAGTTAAGCGTGTTCCTGATGAAAAGTCCTAGATGAAAAGGTTGCCGCTACCTTGGGGGAGTCTGCTGGGTTGGCAGACGAAGTTGTCTTAACCTGCAAGGTTGAGTTTACTCTGAAGGGGAGTTGCCCAGAGAGTAACTGGGAGGATCAGGGGAACTTAGAATTTGAAAAGGGGACTGGTATTGAAAGCCTAGGAGAGGCAGATATCCCATTTGCTTGTGTTCAGGGTGTGAAGGATGTGGAGTCACAGGGTACTGAACCTAGTGCGGAAGCTCAGAAAAAGTCTGAGGTATCTGATTTAGTTGAAAAGGAATGCAGTTCTTTTGGGTCAAATGGACTTGGTTCAGTGAAGAAAGGGTTAACCTTGGCACCGGTGAGAACAAAGTGAGAATTCTCAGTCACTTGTGTTAAAAGTTAGTGAGGAGATGAAAGCTGGTGATGTGAATATTATTGAAGGGAAAGGGAAAAGTATTGTTCCTAGACTTTTGAATAAAGAAAATTTAAAGTCGAGTTTGGTGTCAGAACTGTTGACAAAAGTGAAGGGACTGTTAACTAAACAGTGGCTTGTTAACAAGGTGCCTGTGAGTCAATTACAGTTTGTTTTGGAATTTAAGGATAAACAACTTGGTGATGTTGTTCAAGGATGTGAGTTGGAGAAGCAGAACTTAAAGTGTTGTTTTGATCAAGAGGGATCACCTGCAGATGTTAAATGAGAAACTAATAGAATTAAAGATCCTGAAGATGAAATTAATGACCTGCTTAAAATTAATGAGTGGTATGGAAGTTCAGCAAATGGGCTTAGTTTGGAAAACATTGGTGATAAGATAGCTCCTGTGAAAGGAGTCTGTGAAGGCCTGTTCCAAGCTGGTGAGCAAGCTAACCACGTGACAGTTAAGTGGAAAAGAGGCAAGGGTTGACCAAATGCCACTTTGAATAACAGGATCTGGTTTTGTGGGAATTTGATTTTTTTTTTGAACAAAGCATGTGAATAAGAAAGACAACATCATGGAAGATTGAATGTTAAGTTTGAAAGTAAAATAGAGATTAGTATTTGCACAAATTTCTGTAATGTACTACATTATGATCACACATGTATTAGTTCACACTTTGTAGTATACATCTAAGCTAAGAACACAACCCCCTTGATATTTTTGGCTACATGAAAAATAAAAATAGGTTATTAAGTTGGAGTCTGTTGTTACAGGAATTCGATATTAAAATACAACATACAACTTGTAGTTAAGACCACTTCTATATTTTGTTAAACTCTGTAATTCAGTAATATGCTTTATTAGTTAATTTTCACCCTGGTGAAAATTCCCAGAAGGATGGGGGTGTTATGTGTGATGAACAGACCTGATGGACAATGGGGTGCAGAGTTAATCATTCCCCCCCCCCCCCGAGAACCACAAACTATTACTGTTGCTATGCTGCTCATGAGAGACAGATATGAAACACAGGCAAGAACATTTGCTACAGATAAGAGGGGGGAGAGACTGTTGATTTATGGTATTTTGACTCTTCCTGGATTGTTTACCCTCCACTACAAGGACTTTACTTTGCTCGTTAACATTCCTCAGGAGATAGCAGGAGTGGCCTAATTTGATGGACACGGTCATTCAGAGTTGATGGATAGCTGAGACCCCGTGAGTGGGGATAAAAGACAGGTCTTGAGCGACACCCTTCAGACACACCAGTGGACACTGACTGAGTGTTGGGAACCCACAGAAAGGTGGGGGCTTCGGAGACTGAACCAGGAGATCGGTCAGTAAAGCTCACAGTGTTACAGCAGGGCCGGTGGGGACTTGTGTGTGTGTCCACTCATGCCAGAGTGATGAGTCCACCACAGAAGAACGGTCTAGCTGAAGACCAGAGGGGTCATAACTGAATGGCCACAATGACACGACTGATTAAGAAAGCCACAAAAGGTTTGCCTGCCGCAGCTGTTGCTGTTACATCTCGCTTGCTCTCTCTCTCCAACGATTTCAATACAACAACCATAACAACATCATCAGCATTTATGAACTGAATTCTATGCTTTCCTATGACAATTCATTTACCCCTAGACATCGATAGAGCTTGTTTATAATTGATTATTATTATTCCTACACTTTTAGGTTTATTACTGCTAACTTGTTTTATATGTATATTTGCATTTTTGATATTGCATTGTGTAGTTTACTAATAAACACCTTTAGTTTGGTAGCACCAGACTCCAACGGATTCTTCTTTCTCTGCTGGTCTGACACCCAGTTACGGGGTACGTAAAAATATTGAAACATAATAATTCTTTCCAAGACTTACACAATAATCCAATGAAAAACTGAGATTTTATTCCACGCTTCAACACGCACCATAAGGCCAGAAGACATAGGAGATGGTTTAGGACATTTGGCCCATCGAGTCTGCTCTACCATTCCATCATGGCTGAATTATTATCCCTCTCAACCCATTCCCCTACCTTCTCCCTATAAACTGTGATGTCCTGATAAATCAAGAACCTATCAAACATCACATTAAATATATTCGATGACCTGGCCTCCACAGTTGTCTATGGCAATGAATTTCACAGTTTCTCTAACCCTCTTGCTAAAGAAATTCCTCTATTCTGAGGTTGTCCTAAAATCACCCACTATGGGAAACATGCTCTCCACATCCACTCTATCTAGGCCTTTCAATATTCATTAGGTTTCAATGAGATTCTGTGCCCCCACATTATTGTCTCAGAGAACTGAAAATAGGGCAAACTTAGAGTCACAGAGTTATTTAGCATGGAAAACAGACTTTCACCTCAACTTGTCAATGCTGCCAGGTTGCCTAACTAAGCTAGTTCCATTTCCTCTATTTGTCAACTATCTCTCTAAACCTTTCACATTCACGTACCAGTCCAAATGTCCTCTAAATGTTGTACTGTATGCATCTCCTGCTTGTTCCATATACACACCACTCAGCTGGATGGAGATGTTGCCTCTCAGGTCCCTTATAAATCTTTCCCCTTTCACTTAAACCTAGGGCTCTAGCTTTGGTCCCCACTATTCTAGGAAAAAGACTGTGGGTATTCATCGTACCTATACCCTTCACAAACCTATAAGGTTAGAAGATCTCCCAATATTAGCATAAAGAACTTTCAGGCCTCTAATAGCCCAGGGTCACATTATCTTAACAACATGATATTTAATTTAAGCAGAGGCACAACTACATCAGCTGGCTAGGTTTTCCGGTTCTTTGCCAACTAGACAACTCCATCTTGTTGATTTCCTGTCCATCCCCCACTTCCCCAATCTAAACTGAGTTAACACTGCCAACATACACAGAGAGTGCTGAAATGGAAGAGCATCTATGTAGTTGTTAGAATTGGAAAAGAATATATGTTGAAGTGTACAAAGATAGAAAGCAAATCCACTGTGTTGCCCTGTCTTCCTTAGTGGCACAGGAAATTTCTCATTAACTTACATGTGATTCAGTTCTGCATTCTAACCCATTGCATTACTCACCATTAGTCAGATCTTGAATACAATTTTTGCATATTATTCTAAACCACACTTTACAAACATCTAAAAATGTTTTCAATCATCAATGCATTTGAATCAGAATAAAACACCTCAAGTCATCCTTGCCCAATGAAATCAGCTGGCAAGACTTAAAAGATGTTATTAGATTAATTACATTATATTCTAGAACTTCAACAACATTTATAGCAAAAAAATAATTAACACATTTTTAAAGGACCTTATTTTTCTCTCCCAAAGGCAACTTTAAATCACTTGATTAATCTGTCTCTTCTTCCCACATGAAAACAGGGACATGTGCTTTGGTTGGAAGGGGAAGACAGAAAGGGCAACAGGCAACCCAATTGAACATTAATCAGATTACAAACATATGCACAAATAGGCGTGTGTACAGTGAGGGTTTTTTTTGCAGCTTCACAAAAAGCATTAAAATTTAATTTTCTCGGCATGTTTGCTATAGATGTTTCTGATCTCTAGGAATCTTCATGATGACATCCACTTCAACACTTCCCCTCCCGTGGAGGAAAGCAGTTACTTCATCTTTATTTGGACTGAGTGGAGCGGATGCCTGTGTAATTCCGCAAATAATGCTGGCACAATGACAATATGGGACAATTCGCTTTGTTATCAGAGCTAAAATTCCCTGTAAATACTTACTGTGAAAATCTATCAAAAGCAACATTTCTGGTTACAAAATGATCCTTCCTCAAAAAGTCTGTTGGACAGACAAGAGATCATTCCTCCCTACACATCAGAGAAGACCACGCAACTGCAGGCTTGTATACAATAGAACTGAAAAGGCCTGCAAACTAGCTCTTGTGTCTTACTTACTCAACTGTGTAACAGAAAGAAACACTGAAGCAGAGATCCATGAACACTACCTCACTATTACTATTTTATTTTTATTGCAAATTATAGTAATTTGTTATCTTGCATTGTCCTGTTTCTACAAAACAATAAATTTCACAGCTTACATCAAAGAGGAAGATAACCTGATTCTGATCATTCATCAGCTTTTGGATGAAGCTGATGAATTACTGTCACTCCAGTGAATCCCCGGTTGAGCAGAAATTGTGTAGCTCCTATCCATATAGTATTTACAATCCCTTTGAAAACTCAGAACAGGGAAATTAAACATAAATTTAATCAGTGGAAACATAGTGGTTAATTAATTCCACTGGAGCATGATTATCCCTTCCCCAACTTTGTACACTAGTAATTTTTCATTCTCTTCTCTCTTCCCTCACAAAGCCTTTACCCTTCTGTTCCTTATCCCAAAGAATGGTTCACATGCATTACCTTCTGAGCCCCTAAATCATTTCTACATAGGAACTGAGAGAAATGAAAAGATTAAGGCCATTGAGTTTGCTTATTGTCATCGTAATGCAGCAATAATGGACTTGTTAACTAACTGCAACAATCAATCTCTTTCAATTAGACAGTAACAGACCAAGTTATGAGGTGAGGAAATCTCCAGTGGTGCAGAGCATGGAAACCCTGGGCCTAATGTCACCAGCTCCCTGCAGGCTAGCTGAATTGCCATGCCATGTTCAAATAATTTGCATACTATGGCTCAAATAGGATTTGAAAACATATGCATGACCAACATGATCTCTCAACCTCAGGTGCAGTTATGCAAGCACAAGGAGTCAATAGGCTTTTCCTCATAAAAGAATGTGAGAGGAATCTTGAGCTCAGTAAAATTTCTTAGTTTGGACACATCAAGCTGTTTCACCATTGATCCAAACCCAAAACCAGTTAATAGCCTGTAGTTTTGGGAACCACGCACATGTAATATATGAAATTCACAGGCTGGAAGAAAGAACACAGGCTAGGGTCCAGATAATGATGTTCTTGAGCCACATTTTGGCCTAGGAGCTGGGTGTTCCATGTCAATACCAAAGCATCCTGCATATGCTCAAAAATAAGGTACCCCATTCCCTCCAAAGTATCCTGAATTTTAAACCACCTTTCCTGTTAGTATATTGTTCTATGGGTGTTGGCTGCCCTCTGATTTCTCAGTCTATCTATCATTCCTTGTGTGTGAACTAGTAAACACCCCAATACACTCTATCCAGATGAGATCACAGTCAAATACAGAACATCTCCTCCAATCAAGGAGGACCAGAAACAATGGTGATGATCCAAAGATTGACTGAACCACAAATAGCCAAAATAATAGTGACCACAGATGAGATTTGGGAATACATGATGCTCTAACATTCTGTAAGAATACCACATTTTATACTACAAATTGATCTGAGCATCTTGCATTAATCTATAATTTATCTCAGAAAATAATTAAACTCACCTGAAGAATCTTGCTGGTAAATTTTTCATTTTCATCCTCCCGAAGTTGTCTTTCCTGTTCTAGCCGAACCTTCAGTTCTTGGACAGAAAGATTCTGCTCTGGTAAAACATGGGGCTCCCTGAGCTGTTTATTTCAGACAAGGAAACATATTCAGTTCACGGTACATGAGTAAATATCCCTGGAACAGAACATCTGTTCAAAGATTCCTCAGTTCTTGCAAAAGTCATCATGCAAGTGTTACTTGTGGACATAACCCGTAGCTATGACTGCAAAATCTAAAATAACAATCCCTTATTTCTTTGACCCAGATAAAATCTTCAAAAACCAGAGCAAAGAGAAATTTAAGTCCAAGCACTCAATTGATGCTTAATTTAGCAAACACTTTCACTGGCTTTCTCAATAAATTACAGGAAATTTGACCGGAGGCAAATTGCCGTAGCATCACAACTGCTTTCACTCAAGCAAAAAGTAAACTACTGAAAGAACTCAAGCAGCATCTCTGGAGGCAAAAAATAGTCAGTTTGGCCTGAACTGCCGACTATTCCATTGCCTGCACAGATATTGCCCGACTTGCTGAGTTCCTCCAGCAGCTCTTTTTTTTGTTTGCTTCAGATTCTTGTATTTATTTTACTCCTATTCTTTTCTCATCAGCAGATTCTATATGCAAAGAACTTCAACTGCAGAGGAATTCAAACGTAGAATCGAGAGAGAGAGCACAAAGATGGTCAATGTTTCTTCCTGATGAGCAGGTTAATAAGAAAAAAATCAAGTTGCTATGTATGCATAACCTGTCTGATCCATCTTAGTTGAAATTCAAAGTTCAAAGCAAATTTATTATCAAAGTACATATATGTCACCATATACAACCCTGAGATTCATTTTCTTGTGGGTATACAATAAATCCATAATAGAATAACAACATATCCATCTCATTTGGATAATTATTCCAGGTTCATTTGGTTTCTCTACCACCCTTCTTCTTTGATGTTGAACATCCCAGTAATTCCTGTATTTTTCCTATTTTCTTTCTCTGCTTCGAGAATGATCCAGCAAATAAAGAGGCCATTTGTTCCATTTTGCCAATTGGCAGAGCTATCCAATTTGTCCTGCTTCTCTGCTCCTCATTCATATCCATCTAATTTTATTTTCCTTCAAATTTATGTCCATTTCTCTACAGAATCTCACTGTTGTATTTGTTTGAAAGGCTATGAGTGTTGATTTCATTGCACTTTGACCATTGTGTGCCACTTTGGTCACTATCCTATCTGAAAGACTAAGCTAGAGAGGGTGCAGAATAGATTCAAAAGGATGCTATCCAGAATGGAAGGAGGGCTTGAGTTATAAGGAGAGGCTGGGACTGTTTTCCCTGAAGCAAAGAAATCTGAGGGGTGATTATACTGTAAAAGGATTTTAAAATGATAAGGAACATAGATAGTCTATTTTTCAGAGTAGGTGGAGTCTAAAGTTAGAAGGCATAGATTTAACATGAAAGGGGAAAATTCTAAAAGGGGTACGAGCTGCCAAAGGAAGTGGTAGCGGCAAGTATAATTAAAAGATTTGAAATTTACTCAATTAAATGGACAGGAAAATTGCACAGGGATATGGGACAAACTCAGGCAAAAAGGATTAGCTTAGATAGGTATCTTGGTCAGCATGAATGAGTTGGTTTGAAGGGGCTGTATCCATGAATAAATGATGACTTTGCTAGCAAGTCCCTTCTCATTAATAAAAGTTCTTGATTCTGAATCCTCCTAATCTTGTCTGCCTAAAGTACAACAACCACTGCTTTACCAGTCTCTGTATATTTAAAGATTCTTGTCCCTAATACCACTTTAGTAACTTTCTTCTGCATCCCCTACAAGTTTTTACATACTTCCAAAATGTGGTAGATATAGGTTTTCAGTCTGACTGTCCATTTCCCTCCATAAATGCTGCCTGACCAGCTGAGTTCCTCCAACTCTTCTGTATGTTGCTCCAGCATATGCAGTCTAGTGCCAAAATTTTAACAGCTGTTTTTCTATCTACTTCTCCAATAATATTTTCAAGATTCCCATAGACATTTTAATAGCCTTCTCCAATTATTCTGCTGTCTTCAAAGGTTTGTGTAGATATACATCATGTCTCTTCCTTCCTAAAATGAAATCAGTTAGGTCATGTTCTCTCTCCATATTCTTCCATAACATTTCTCTGTGTTAAACTTCATCAACTATTTGTCAGATTGTGTCCATCAAATGCCTGTTGTTAACTGGTTTATTATTTGACATACTTCTGAGGATCATTCAATCTAAAAATCTTTGGACATTCCCCTGTATATCTAAATTTAAATTATTATCATATACCCTCCAGAGAAAACCCTTTCGTACTCCCCTCTAGACTAGTAAACAACAACTTACCATGACTTCTTGTCCATATAACCAATCTACTTATGATCATTCCCCCTTGTATTAGTCATTTCTGCCCTGGGAAAAGTCTCTAGCTATTCACTCGATCTATGCCTCTTATCATTTTGTATACCTCTATCAAGTCATCTCTCATCCACTTTTGCTCCAAAGAGAAAAGCCCTAGCTTACTCATCCTTTCCTCACATAACATGCTCTGTACTCCAAGCAGCTTCCTGGTAAATCTCTTCTGCATTCTCTCTGAAACTTCAACATCCTATAATGAGGTGACCAGAACTGAACACAGTATTCCATGTGTGAATTAACTAAGTCTTTATAGAACTGTAACATTACTTCAAGGCTTTTATAGTCAATCCCCCAATTAATGAAGTCCAACACACCATATTGCTTCTTAAAAACCCTATCAACTTGCATGGTAACTTTGAGGGAATGATGCACTTGGATCCCAAGATCCCTCTATTCCTCCACACTGTTAAGAATCCTATCATTAACCCTGTGTTCTGCCTTCAAATTTGCCCTTTCAAAGTGAATTGTTTCACTTCAGATGGGGGGTGGAGGGAGAGGGGGAGAGAGAGAGATGGAGATAGGGGGTGGGGAGGGGGAGAGAGCAAGAGAGAGAGAGAGAGAGAGAGAGAGCGAGAGAGAAGAGATTTTTTTTACATAGTGAGTGGCTAGATTCAAATTGAAGCTGGGGGAAAGGACAAAAGTTGGGAGTTGGATGAGATGAATTGCTCTTCTGCTGTTAAGGTCTCACTGGGATAATAGCCAGCCTCGCTCTGCCCATAGCTTTCCGCTATTTTGTGAATTGACGATGATAAATCTCACTGATTAGATTTTCCACCAAAGAAATGGTCTTTGCACAGCTGCCAAATCACTGCTCATACTGAAAGAAACTGATGGCACATTTACAGAGTATCTCTATATTTCAATCCTTTATGGCCCGGTATAATCCTGGGGCATTCAAGCTACACTCCCTCCAGCCTACTATGAAAAAAAAAGGTTTACATTAATTTTTCATGCAGTGCAATATTGTTTAAGAAGGTGCTGTCAATAATGTTTTTATACTCTCAACCAAGCTCAAAACTTCTCCTGTTGTCACTTTTAGCTAGTTTATGTCCTTCTATGTACTAGAGACATGTGGTCGATGTTTAGGGATCTCTTGTAGGATGTTATGGATAAATTTGTCCCGGTGAGGAAGATAAAGAATGGTAGGGTGAAGGAACCATGGGTGACAAATGAGGTGGAAGAAGGCAGCATACATGAGGTTTTGGAAGCAAGGATCAGATGGGTCTATTGAGGAATATAGGGTAGCAAGAAAAGGAGCTTAAGAAGGGGCTGAGGAGAGCAAGAAGGGGGCATGAGAAGGCCTTGGTGAGTGGGATAAAGGAAAACCCCAAGGCATTCTTCAATTATGTGAAGAACAAAAGGATGACAGGAGTGAAGGTAGGACCGATTAGAGATAAAAGTGGGAAGATGTGCCTGGAGACTGTGGAAGTGAGCAAGATCCTCAATGAATACTTCTCTTCGGTATTCACCAATGAGAGGGAACTTGATGATGGTGAGGACAATATGAGTGAGGTTGAAGTTCTGGAGCATGTTGATATTAAAGGACGAGGAGGTGTTGGGGTTGTTAAAATTCATTAGGATGGGTAAGTCCCCGCGGCCTGATGGAATATTCCCCAGGCTGCTCCACGAGGCGAGGGAAGAGATTGCTGAGCCTCTGGCTAGGATTTTTATGTTCTCGTTGTCCACGGGAATGGTACCGGAGGATTGGAGGGAGGCGAATGTTGTTCCCTTGTTCAAAAAATGTAGTAGGGATAGTCCGAGTAATTATAGACCAGTGAGCCTTACGTCTGTGGTGGGAAAGCTGTTGGAAAAGATTCTTAGAAATAGGATCTATGGGCATTTAGAGAATCATGATCTGATCAGGGACCGTCAGCATGGCTTTGTGAAGGGCAGATTGTATCTAACAAGCCTGATAGAGTTCTTTGAGGAGGTGACCAGGCATATAGATGAGGGTAGTGCAGTGAATGTGATCTACGTGGATTTTAGTAAGGCATTTGATAAGGTTCCACACGGTAGGCTTATTCAGAAAGTCAGAAGACATGGGATCCAGGGAAGTTTGGCCAGGTGGATTCCGAATTTGCTTGCCTGCAGGAAGCAGAGGGTTGTGGTGGAGGGAGTACATTCGGATTGGAGGGTTGAGACTAGTGGTGTCCCACAAGGATCGGTTCTGGGACCTCTACTTTGCATGATTTTCATTAACGACCTGGATGTGGGGGTAGAAGGGTGGGTTGGCAAGTTTGCAGATGACACAAAGGTTGGTGGTGTTGTGGATAGTACAGAGGACTGTCGAAGATTGCAGAGACATTGACAGGATGCAGAAGTGTGCTGAGAATTGGCAGATGGAGTTCAACCCGGAGAAGTGTGAGGTGGTACACTTTGGAAGGACAAACTCCAAGGCAGAGTACAAAGTAAATGGCAGGATACTTGGTAGTGTGGAGGAGCAGAGGGATCTGGGGGGGTTCACATCCACAGATCCTTGAAAGTTGCCTCACAGGTACATGGGATACTTAAGAAAGCTTATGGGGTGTTAGCTTTCATAAATCGAGGGATAGAGTTTAAGAGACGCGAGGTAATGATGCAGCTCTATAAAACTCTGGTTAGGCCACACTTGGAGTTCTGTGTTCATTTCTGGTCACCTCACTATAGGAAAGATGTGGAAACATTGGAAAGATTACAGAGGAGATTTACCAGGATGCTGCCTGGTTTAGAGAGTATGCATTATGATCAGAGATTAAGGGAGCTGGGGCTTTACTCTTTGGAGAGGAGGAGGAGGATGAGAGGAGACATGATAGAGGTGTATAAGATATTAAGAGGAATAGATAGAGTGGGTAGCCAGCGCTTCTTCCCCAGGGCACTACTGCTCAGTACAAGAGGACATGGCTTTAAGGTAAGAGGAGGTAAGTTCAAGGGGGATATTAGTGGAAGGTTTTTTACTCAGAGAGTGGTCGGTGCGTGGAATGCACTGCCTGAGTTGGTGGTGGAGGCAGATACACTAGTGAAATTTAAGAGACTATTAGACAGGTATATGGAGGAATTTAAGGTGGGAGAGTTATATGGGAGGCAGGGTTTAAGGGTCGGCACAACATTGTGGGCTGAAGGGCCTGTACTGTGCTGTACTATTCTATGTTCCTGCTTGACTGACTTACTATTGGAACTACATATGTAGATCAAACCCCAACTTTTGCTAGGATCACAGTACAGAAACAGCTGTGAATACTGAAAAATGCAAGTACCATTTTTACGTATTGTACAGCAAATTGAGCACAGCATACTGCTGGCTGGCTGCCATGGCAACGGGAGGCACGTGATAGACAATAGACAGTAGGTGCAGGAGTAGGCTATTCGGCCCTTCTAGCTAGCACCGCCATTCACTGTGATCATGGCTGATCATACACAATCAGTACCCCGTTCCTGCTCTCTCCCCATATCCCTTGACCCTGCTATCTGTAAGAGCTCTATCTAACTCTCTCTTGAATGCATCCAGAGACTTGGCCTCCACTGCCTTCTGGGGCAGAGCATTCCACATATCCACCACTCTCTGGGTGAAAAAGTTTTTCCGCATCTCTGTTCTAAATGGCCTACCCCTTATTCTTAAACTGTGGCCTCTAGTTCTGGACTCACCCATCAGCGGGAACATGCTTCCTGCCTCCAGCATGTCCAATCCCTTAATAATCTTATATGTTTCAATCAGATCCCCTCTGATAGTGATATTCAAACTGTTCGGCTGACATGTTTGCAGATTTGGTTTGAGGCACCTGATGCATATTAGATCAAGAATCAAGCTCATCGATTCCAAGTAATAACACATTAAACCTTTCAAGGTTAAAAGTGCAACCTGTTCTGTCAATGACAAACACTCTCAATGGATCTACTATGGAGTTAGGTGTTGATTTTAAAAAACATATTCATATTATATTCAAATATATAACAAATTTAAAATGTTCTAGATCAAAAAATGACACTTGAAAATACATAGCAGAGGGTATAGGAAGCTACAATGGTGTTTCGTGCAGTGAGTGAATAATCTGCTTTCAAGAGCATTGGAAAGTGAAGTTCTCATTAAAGTGTTATATAGTGAGCTGGAGAAGAGCAAAACCTGTCTTGTTTGTCTTCTTTAACCACCTTACCACTTCCATTCTTCCAACTCCAATCCCGACAACCTGCTAAAAGCACCCATTTATTGAAACATTTCTTCCACTCAGTATTCATGAGCCTTTTAATTAGTAACTGTTTATGTGGAACTTTATCTAAATTTTCAATGTTATCAAGGTTGTTAGTCAAGCACATCTTTCTCTTTCCAAACCAGGGTTTATATACAAGGAAACCAAAGAAGAGATACTGCTCCACCATTTGAAATATGTCAAATTTGAAATCCCATGGCATGACAAATAAGCAGAATTTCCAAAATTTTTAGGAAAACAAACAACTTGTAAATGCTCAGTGCACGTAATAAAGCAGTGCATACTAATGTGACTTCACAAATCTAGTTCTCTGATGCACACTGCAAGGTGAGAATCCTTACACACACTTTTCTCACAAAAATCAACCTTGTTGGAACCCCCAATCACAAATCAATTTTGAATAAATTTCATTCCTAATTCCCAATGACTGCAGTGTGTGGACTTGGTTGAATGGGATAATGTCTCTCTGATCATAAATCTCAAAGATTAGAAAGCCTTTAAAATCAACTTGAGGCCAGAAATGGAAAAAAACAGAATCAATTTCTATGAATTAGAACTACTATTAGAACTAGGGCTACTATCAACATTGTGCTTGAAGAATAAATATGGATTGCAGAGTCAGCATGTTTAACTGCCACCCTCGGGCGATGTTCCATTTTCTCTCACAGACTTCTCTCTCTATTCTTGATGAATTAAGGCCATGTGCAATTTTTCTCTTTGTTTTAGATTCAAAATAACACACACTCAGCAGGTCAGGCAGGAACTATGGAAGTGAATAGATAGTCGACATTTTGGGCAGAGACCTTTCTTCAGGACAGAGAAGGAAGGGGAAGATGCCAGAATAAAAGGTTGGGGGAGGGGAAGGAGGCTAGCTGGAAGGTGACAGATGAAGCCAGGTAGATGGGAAAGGCTGGAGAAGAAGAAATCTAATGGGAGGAGAGTGGACCATAGGAAAAAGGGAAGGACGAGGAGACCCAGGGGTAAGTAATAGGTAAACAGTCAGAGTGGGGAATAGAGGTAAGGGGATGGAATTTGTTTAACAGAAGGAGAAATTAATATTCATGCCATCAGATTGGAGGCTACCCAGATAGAATATAAGGTGTTGCTCCTCCACCCTGAGGGTTGCCTCAACTTGGCAAAAAAGGAAGCCACGGATCGACATGTCGGAACAGGAATGGGAATGGGAATTAAAATGTTTAGCCACCAGGAAGTGCCGCTTGTGGCGGATGGAGAGGAGGTGCTTGATGAAGCGGTCCCCAAATTTACAACAGATCTCACCAATGTATTGAAGGTCACTTCGAAAGCATTGGACACAATAGGTGAGCCCATCAGATTTGCAGGTGAAGGGCTGCCTCACCTGGAAGGTCTGCCTAGGACCCCTGAATGGAGGTGAGGGAGGAGGTGTATGGGCAGGTGTAGCACTTAGGCCACTTGCAGGGGTAAGTGCTGGGAGGGACAAATGGACAAGGGAATCACGGAGGGGACGATCCTGTGGAAGGCAGGGGAGGGGGAGGTAAAGATATTTTTCTGGAGATGGCGGAAGTTGCAGAAGACAATGTGTTGAATACATAGGCTGATGGGGTGGTAAGTAAGGACAAGAGGAACTCACTATTAAGGCGGAGGGAAGATGGGGTGAGTGCAGATGTCCAGGAAATGGAGGAGATGTGGGTGAGGGCATCATCTATAGTGGATGAAGATAAACCCCTTTTTTTTTTAAAAGAGGAGGATATCTCTGATATCCTGGAATGGAAAGCCGCTTCCTGGGAACAGATGCGGCGGAGGTGAACAAACTGAGAAAAGGGAATGGCATTTTTACAGGAAAGGGGGTGGTGGGGGGAGAAGTATTGTTGACTTGACAGTTTGTCTCCATAGATGGAGACAGGGAGATCAAGAAAGGGGAGTAAGATGTCAGAGGTGGTCCAAGTGAATTTTAGGGCAAGGAAGAAGTAAAGTTGATAAAGTTGATGAGCTCCACATGGGCGCATGAAGCGGTCATCAATGTAGCGGAGGTAGAGTTGGGGGAGTATAACCAGTGACGGCTTTGGACATGGACTGTTCTACATAGCTAATGAGGAGGCAGACATAGCTGGAGCCCCTGTATTTGCCACGGCTACCCCTTGAGTCTGGAGAAAGTGGGAGGAACCGAAGGAAAGGTTGTTCAAGGTGCCAGAGGAGAAGGGTGATGGTGGAGGGGGACTGGTTGGTTCTTTAGTCAAGAAAGAAGCAGAGAGCTTTGAGACCCTCGATGGGGGAGGTAGAAAATGTATAGAGACAGAACATGCATGCTGTAGACCAAGCAGTCAGGGGAGGGAACTGAGAGTTACTGAGAAGCTCGAGGGTATGAGAGGTGTTGCAGATATAGGTGGGAAGGGACTGAACCAAGGGGGTTAGAATGGAATTGAAATATGAGGACACAATTTCAGTGGGGCAGGAGCAGGCAGAGACAATAGGCCAACCTGGACAGTCCGGTTTGTGGATATCGGGTAGGAGGAAGGAGCGAGCAGTGCGGGTTAAAGGAACTATGAGTTTGATGGTGGCGGATGGGAGTTCTCCAGAGTGGGATGAGATCAGTGATGGTGTCAAAGGCAGTTTCCTGATGGTCTGGAGTGGAGTCCCCTTCAAGGGGTAGGTTTGGGGGGGGGGGGGGGGGGAGAACAGAGCTGGTGATGTCAGAGGGAGAGGAGAGTTGGAGTGTTCAGATGAAGATAGATAGCTTCATAATCTGTTGTCTTCCTGTCCCTTAGGAGACAACAAACCCAATAGACTTTGACTACAAGGAAAATAAAATTGACATTCACCTCAATAATCCCACTCCTTCCATGAGAAAAGTATAATTACACGGACTCTAACTACCCAGTTGCATTTCTAAAAAAAATGATTCGGTGAGCATTATGCCAAAATATCATTGAGGCAAAACTATCAAGATAGCTATAAATGCAAACACTTCCTTTGTTTCATCTTAATCCAATGTATTTTGCATTTAACAGTTCAAAGACTGTGAAAGAGAAGAAAAACTGCAGAACAAGTGTAAAACAGCAAACTATGAAAAGAGATCCTTCACTGTCCTGTTGCTTATTGAGTCTCAAAGATAAATTGGACAATCTCAAATATCAAAGGGATTTGAATTCAACAGGAAGTCAATTTTGCATTTCACTAATTACTTAGGTTTGGCTCACTAAAAACATGATCTGCATGCAAAATGCTAACATCACTAGTTACCTCTGGACTGAAGCAGTTCTTGTCTTCCATTGCATAAATTTTGTAGTCTCCATCAGCTGTACGGCTTTGGTCCATTGCACCTTGATTTTGAAGGGTCTCTTGCTCTTGGGTATGTTCGGGGACTAGTTGCCATTCTGGCTGATCCCTCAGTTTGGACTGTTGAGTGCATGGACGATTTAACAAAAACGACAAAGGACAGAGGGGGAAATAAAAAAAAACAAAAATGGGTATAGTAGACGACTAAAAAACTACAAGACAAAGAAAAGCGTGAAAAGGAAAACCAACTTAAACACAGTGGCATAAGAGAGTGATGAAAACAGAACCAAAATGAGAATGAGCAAAATGATGGGCTGAAACATCTGAAAAGAAAAAAGAGAAAGAGAGGAAAAAAGAATGCAAACACTAGTTATGAGGCGCATGCAATGGTGGATGATTCAAACCAACGGCAAGCTTACGGATCATGAAGGATTTCTGGTTCAAGATTTGCCTATCCTCGAAGCAGCCATGCAGACAGCATCATCCAGCAGTACCTTTTGCCAGCAGCAATTATCATCCACAAATCATTATGCTGCCTGTTCGAGGAGACTATGAGCCCCCTTGCGTAGAGGAGCAGGGATGTTTGCTTTCATGGAGGGCACACTTGTGTGTTTCTCTGAATCATCTAGTGAAGTGTTTCTCTTCAACAGCCTCTTATATTCTGTAATTCAGCTCATGAAGCCCGATTTAAGGGGTCTGAGGAACCTGTTGTGGTTGGGACCATAATGCTTAATGAATGAGTAAACCCACACACTTTTGTTGATGGCATCAATGGGTGACTAATATTGCTTTACTTACTATTTTAATTGTTAATTTGTTTAATTTCAAATGAGGTGTTGCCTCACTACACTACCAGAAAAATAACCCATTAAACAATGGCATGCTGAGTATTACCAAGAACAAATCTCCAGAAGAAGTCTCCACCTGGGTGTCAGTAGGTCCTTGATAATTGAAGGCAGTGAAGATAAGCTCCAAAGCATTCACAATCAACACACAATCAATGGTTAGTAATCTGACAGCAAAAACATAGAGGAATTAAAGCCAGATAGGGTAGTCCAGGGCTGAGGAGACACAATATTTCTTAATTCTAGAACCTAGATAAGACTAAATCAAGGAGGTACAGACATGAATTCAACTGTTTGATAATCAGAGCACCACAATCATCAACAGTGTTCATCCATTTTCATTTCTCTGTGGACTATCACAATTCAATGAAACTCTTTCATCAAATTTATCGATGAAAAGGTTAATTAAGCTTTCGAATAAATATCAGTTTGCCATCAGTAAAATCTGATTATAACTTCCAAACCCTACCCAAAGGTGAAGGGTGGAGAAAACAAAGGGAGAGTGAGAGGGAAGGAGAGAGAGGGGAAGGAGAGAGAGGGGGAGGAGAGAGAGAGTGAGAGAGGTGGTAGGGACTGAGAGAGAAGGACAGAGAGAGAGAGAGAGGGGGAGAGAGAGAGTGGGGAGAGGGAGGGGAGTGGGATGGGGAGAGAGAAGGAGAGAGGGACGGGGAGAGAGAGGGGAGGAGGGAGGGAGTGACAGAGGGAGAGAGGAGGGATGGAGGGAGAGAGAGGGAAGGAGGGAGGGAGTGAGGGGAGAGAGAGAGAATGACACAAGGTTGATGCTGGTTGAGAGGTGATAGTAAAGGCTTGGTAAATCCAGCTGGTTGGTTTCAAGGAGGTATAAATCAGGGTTTCCCAACCTGGGGTCCACAGACCCCTTGCTTAATAGTATTGGTCCAGGGCAAAAAAAAAGGCTGCTCCCCTGGTACAAACAGAAGGTAATGAATGGAGATAGAAGAGGGAAAGCAAAAGATGAAAAGCAATGCTAGAAATGTGTGCCACAAAATACTGGGGAAGCAATCACTGCCAATGCTGGAAATGTGAAATAAGAACAAACAAAGCTATAAATATTTAGCAAGTCGGGCAGCACCTGTGGAAATTGAAAAACAGTTAAATTTTCAAGTTGATGACCTTTCCCAATAACCAGTCAATTCTGATATAAATTGGAAAGGGTAATTTTCTCAAACTGCTAAATCCATTATAAGAGCCATAATAAGCCCAGTCTGAGGGTGAGGCGGGTCTTCAAGCTAGCTTTGGGCTAGGTTGCAAGTAAAGGAGTCAAAGACAGAGATATCATACAGGAAGTGAGGTGGAGATTCAAAGCAACAGATAACTATAAGTTCATCATCTCCAATGCAGACTGAGTGGTTGGGTTCTGCAAAGAATTACACAGTCTGCATTTGATTTCTTCAATGCAGAGGAGCATCAAAAACACTATGCTAAATTGATAGATGTTGAAATCAAAAGGTATTGCACCCAGAAGTAGTGGTTGGATCCACAGATGTTGAGAAGGGAAGGAGAGAAGAGGTCAAGTACTGCATCTTCTGAAGTTGCATGGGAAGGCATGCGAGGAGTGCATGTTAGTGCAGACGTGATAGTAAATCATAGTATCACAGAGAGAATGGTCCATTGATAATGCTTAAAGGGGAAGGGAAGATGGTGATTGTAGCAGAGGTTATCAAGTGGTTGACTCAATGTGTAGGCTAATGGGAAAGAAGGGACACCCTACCCCTGATCTACTTTAGAAATGATGTGAAGAAAGCATAGAAACTTGGAAGTTTCAGAGGAAACAAAGTGGTTAAGATAGATGGAGGAGTCTCTGTGTTTGTAATGGATATGGATTACTGAGCTATCCCCAAAGTTTGGAGAACTATAACTCTAGAGAGGGTATTCAACAAGTTTTGATAATCAGCCTTTTAAGTCTTATCGGAACTGGCTAGCTCCAATGTAAGGTCATTAACCTGAAAACTGTTTTCTCCTCTTCAAAGGTCGTTCCTGACCCACAAAATATTTCTAGTATACCTAGTTTATATTTCAGAATTCTAGCATTTGGCAATGTTTTGCTTCTCTGGAGCTTTACATTACATTCCAGCATTGTTTATCCCTTTCTTTCTCTTTATTTCTCTGCTTTCATTCATCTTCTATTTGCAGATGTTATTAACAAGCCTTCACACACTTTTTTTGGTATGCAACCCTATTAGCGTCTTTCAGTCTCTTGTGCTTTCTATCCTATCACAAACATTCCATTTGACTGTTTATCCCATGACTTCTTTGCAATTTTGCATACATGGTATCAAGCTTTTCTTAGTTCTGACAAAAGATCAGTGACCTGACATGGTAACTTGATTTCCTTCATTCTCAAAAAATGCTACTGAACGTGTTAAGTATTTTCTATTTATTTCAGATTTCCAGTATCTGCAGTTTCTCTTTTGCTTTTCCCACCTTCCTTAGCCTAAATTCTGGCTGCTGTGTCAGCCACAATGTCAAAAAAATTATTTGGCACAATAGAAGGCATGGTAGAGGAACTCAGCAGGTCACACACAATCTAGGGAGGGAAATGAACAATCAATATTTCAGGTCAAGATGCTTTGTCTGAACTGGGTTTTGGCACTACTGAGAGAAAAAATATTATAAATTCCTACACAATTTTATTAGGGAGGCCCTGCATTGTATTAGGTTCAGTCTGAAGTTAATGGAACTGAATTCTGGAAACATGTACAAAACGGTGTGTCGATATTTAGTGCAGGTGGACGAGAAAGAAGTCCTACCCCAAACTGTCACCATAATTGATCCATCATTTTCCTGGAGCTTTGGAGAGGGAAGAGAACTTAAAGGTGCTCTTTTCTGAAACCGGCATTAAGTCATTTTCTTACAACGATCATTCAGACTGTTGCCACACTAAAATGAAAAGAAAGGCTAGGGGCTAAACTCAGAATTTCTATACTCATTTTTGTTTGTATTGGTGAAGGGAAATTTTAAATGCACAACCTATAGTAAAACAAAACTTTAAAATTGGTTATTACTGTTCTTAAAATAACATCTTGAGCTTGATTTGAGACAATATCATAATATAACTAGTCTTTGCAAATCATGTGATAAAAGCACAGCTTATAAGAATTTGTTTTTATTAGCCTGCCTACAAAGAAAAAGGTGAATTAGGAACAGAATTAGATATTATATCTTTTTCAGCATTTACCAAGTTCATCGCTAACATTCCGCCTCACTACAGCATTTGCCTGCATGATCCCCACATTTTCCAATTCCCTTATTAGCAAGAAACTAATAAACTCTGTTTTCAATTAACTCAATGACTGAGCCTCCACAGACCTTTGGGGAAGAGAGTCCCAAAGATTCACCACTCAATGCACTCAGGTATTTCTAATTTCAGTCCTATATATCCCACTGCTAATTCCCAGAGATCCATAGTTCTAGACTCTTCAGTCAGGGAAAAACATCTGGCATCTTCCTGTCCAATATTATAAGAATTTAGTAAATTTTAATGCGATTTCCTCATTGAAAGTTGATAAATAACAGGGTCAACCTCCTCTGATGGGCAAACTCAACATCATTTAAACCAACCTAGTGTTTAGTAGCCTCTCTGATACCTTTCCCAAATTGGTTTGAGGCTTCACATCAAAATTCATGAGCTGATTTCAGAATGCATTTAGTTGATATTTTAGTGCAGTTTGGGTTCAAGCTCAGTAAGGAAGCAAAACAAAACCAAAAAAAAGGTTATTTTAGTTCAAGGGCAACAGCAGAAGCAACAGCAGGGGTGTGTGCTTGCAAGCAAGAGGGTCGGCTCACCTGAAAGTCAGTGACCAGCTCTTTCCCCATCGTGCCAACTGGAGAGTCCCGGGACATGGAGGTAATGGAGGAGAGGAAGCTTGCGGACTCAGTCAGGTTGGGCATGGGCGACAGCTCATCCATCTGCTCCCGCAGCCCTTCTCCCAGGTGGTCTACACTGTCCATGAAGGCATGCAGCTCAGAGCGAAATGCCTTCATCCTGGTGCTGATGGTGTCCAGCAGCTCAGGCTCCCCATCCTGAGCGGGACTCCGCTCGGGCCCACCGCTCCTCACCAGCAGCTTGGCATCATAGTTGAGGCTGTCGGTGTCGGTGATGAGCCGCTGCACGGTGCGGCCCAGCCGCTCGGCCTCTCGCTTGATGCTGACCAGTGACTCGGTGTCCTCCTGCTTGCGCAATAGCAGCAGCAGCTCCTCGGGTGTCTTCTCGCACACCTCCTCTGAGTCACTCTCGCCGCCGATCGGGCCCTCCCGCTTGGGCTGGGGGCCGGGCGGGTGGCCGTCCTCACCGTCGCTCTCCTTGTGGCCCGGGTCGCTGTCTGCGTCACTATCGCGTGGGCTGGCGGCCCGTGCACCCAGGTGCGAGGCGAGGTCGCAGCGCTGCACGTTGGAGATGAGCACGCGGTTCTCGTACTGCAGCTTCATCACCTTTCCGCTCAGCTCGTTGATCTGCAGCCGCGCTGCCTTCAACTCCTCCTGCAGCAGGCCGCTGCCAGCCTCCTCGGCTCCCCAGCTACTGTCCAGGTGGCCGCCAGGCCCACCCTTCAGCACGTTCAGCTCGTCGGTCAGCTGGCGGTTGTGGTCCTCGATCTCACCAATGGAGCGCCGCAGCAGTTCGGCCTCCTCCTCCACAAACTGCAGGTGCCGCCGCAGCTCGCTGGCCGACTCAGACGAGTCCGCGAAAGGTGAGCTGGGAACGCTTGAGTGGTGCTCCCGGCCCAAGCTGTCACGCTCTTGCTGGCACTTCAGGTCGTCCATCTCTGCCTTCAGGCCCCGGTTCTCCACCTCCAGCTCCACAATTTTCCTGCCCAGGATGTTGGCCTCCTCCTCCACCAGCTTCAGCCGCAGCTTCAGCTCCGCCTCCCTAGTGCTCGGGGGTCCCCCGGCCTCGCAGGCGGGCAGCGGACTGTCCACATCGCCGTAGATCGACTTGTACTTCTGCAGCTCGTGTTCCAGCTCGTCCTTCTCCCTCCCCAGCTTGGCCATTTTCTTACGCATCAAGGAGCCTTCCTCCTTTGCAAACTGGAGCTGACATTTGAGGTCTGCGCTATCTTCCTGGATTTTGAAAAGATTAACAAGTTATACCGGTTTAATGCACCCTTTCCCAAAATTTACCCAAAGATTAGGGATGAAAACTGAATGCACCAAGTTTCTCAAATTTCTAGAACAAGAGTTTATTTGGTGTAAGTGTCACTTGGCAAGATCAATGTTAAAATGCCCCCTCCCAAACTGAGCTCCTTGTGGGCCCTTTCTGAGGGTACTTAAGGGTTTAAAGAGGGAGTAGCAGACTTTTGTATTCAAGAAATTTTACTAAATTTATTAATTTAAGTCAATGAATTTACATTTCCCAATGCTTGCAAAGTAGAAACTAATTTCATTGGATAATCAGTATTTACTTTTTTACACACTGGGTGTCTGGTAGGATTAACCATTCTCCTATTGCACTCGACAAGGGCTGAATCTGTGCTCAGGCAGCCTAACCCTCAGGGAGTAATGTTAAGAAGGAGCAAACTCATGTACCTAATTTTTCATATATTCAAACAGAAGGAAAATCAAATGAGTGTTTCCTAAAACCACACTGGGATGCTCAAATACTGTATGTACTTTTATAGTCTAAAGGTTGGTTAAAGAATCATAATACCTTAAATAGATGATAAGTTTTTTTTTAACATTCATGCACCAAGGAAGTCAACCCAAAGTACCCCCAAAACACTTAAAGGCCCTTTTTTTCTAAATTACCCACCAGGAGAGAGACAAGTTGGAGAAGACATTGGCTTGGATCAATAAACCACAGAACAGCAACAGAACACACCAATGTGCTTTACAGCTACCTTACTCTGCAACTTGATCCCATTTTAACCCGTTTATCGTTCATGCAATATACCTGAAACATTGACACCTATTTTTTTTTGTGCATGTTCCATTTTAACTTTGTAAGATAACTCTACAGCAAACTGCACCAGGCATTTCCTGCACAGGACAGGGGATATAACATGTGGATCGACAAGCTGTAAATCAAATGACAATTTACTCCAAAGTAATGCATTTATGTAGCACTTCTAACATTGGTGTATTATAAAATGATTCCTCTACCAAAAAAAATGCTTTAAGCTCACTTGTACCAAATTAATAATGCCATTACCGGTGACTTAGAGTGGTCTAATTAATTGAGAAAGTAAATTAATAAAGGATAGTTCAAAATAGCTATTTTTCATCTGAAAATTGCAATGCCTCATAGGAAGGTTGATTCTCAAAATTTAATAAGGAAATATTAGAATCAATCTTTAAAAATATTGTAATCAACTCTTATGGAAATACTCTCCATCACACATCATCATTCCATAGCTTATAGTTTAAACATTTTACACATATGGGCCACCAAAGCACAACTAGCACATGTCGTACTTGCAGTGATCGATTGATAGCCAGTCAATTCTGGGTTATAATTTTCTTCTTTGCAACCTAACCTGGGAGCCAAAGCCAAAAAGATTTGTTTTTCCTTTGTCATGCTGGAAAACAGGTTCCTCCATAGATGGAGAAAGCAGAAATTGCACCACTACAATTTCACATCTCAGCTGGCCTGGCATGAGCTAAAGATTTTAATGAGCTTGGTCTATTTTTCAGTCTGTGCATCGAAGATCTGAAGATCAGGTGTGGTGCCTCCAGCAGACATTTGAAGGACTGATTGTGTTGTCTGTGATTTAGCAATAAGCTCCTCTCCCATTGGATAAGGGAAGTGAAAAGCGGAGGTAATATTAATGAGAGGAACTGTGGCCTCAAAGAAAGTATGACTGGCATTTATTCACTTTCTCTTCAGCACATCATAAAAGACTTTAGAGGCAGTGGAGTACTTTATAAATATCATCATTGTTGACTTAGAGGTGGTAATAACCAGATGCTCTGCTTTAGAAATGATAACTGCATCCACTCACCCACAGTATTTAGTTTAAGTATAAAGTATTTAGTATAAAGTTTAAGATTCAGCTTTTCTCATATTTGTCCCAGTCCCAATCCTGCCTATTGCAAAGCTTCATTGGTGAGGCTAGTGTTGCACATATCTCATGAAAGTCCAGATTTAATGTTAGATAAGTTTCCAAGTTACACTTTTTGCCCCAGCCATTTCATGTTTAAGACTGCAGGCTGTGGCAGCTTGGCAGATTTCCCTGGTAAGTCCACTATTTCTTGCATTTCCATGACTTGATGTCTGAATTAGGACAGCTAACTTTTCAGTGTAGTGAGAACAACACAGTGTACATAGCAAACTTGTTCCAGGTGCTTCCTGAAGCCAGTATCAATGTGAATCTGTCCAGAAGCAGCAAAAAGGATGTCAAATTACTAATCAGACCTGCTTTGCCATTCAGTAAGACCAAGGTTTAACTGATTGCTGTCCCAACTGCACCTTCTTGCTTGAATACCATAACCCTTGTTTCCCAATAGTCTAAGAAGTCTCAACGTCAGTCTTCAATGTACTTAACAATTCAGCATCCACACTATTTTCAGGTAGAGAATTCCAAAGAATCACAAATCCCTGTGATCTCATCTCTTCGCATATAAAATTACAAAGGACATGGAACTCTACTGGATCAATTGGTTATCCTTGGCAAAAGAAAACTGGGGTCACAGATTTAAAGCAGAAGAATCTTGGAGAGAGGAGGTAGGACTCTGGAACTCATTATTTGAAAGGATGGTAGCCATACCCTGCAGGGAGGTGGCATTAGGCTGGGTATCTCTTTTTGACTGGCACTGACACAATGGGAAAACATATCTGCTGCTCTTTCATGAAGTTTCTAAATTTCTCCTCCATATCAGACTTGGATGTGACAACCCTTGTTAGTGAGATGTTAACACTTACTCTAGATTCTCTTACTATGGGAACATCTTCATAGTATCTACCCTATCAAGCCATCAGCCACTCACAGGATCTTATATGTTTTAAATCTCCAAACTCCAAGGTGCATACAGCCATGCAGTTTATTTTTCCTCATCACAATTCCATGTTCCCAAGAATGAGTCTTATGAAACTTTGTACTGCTTCCAAGACAAGCATTCCCATAAATAAGGATATCAAAGCTATACTTGATACACCAGGCTTGGTCAAAGCTTGTATCAGTGCAACAAGAATTCTTTACATTTGCACATCCATTTCTCTTGCAATGAAGGCCAATATCTCCCTGTTCGAAGGTTGACAGTGGCAGGTAGCAGAGAGGCTGAGTGGAAATTCATTCTGTGAATATATGTATTTCTTTATGTAACTTCATGGATGGAGTCACTTTTCTTGACCTCTGTACATTCCAGAACCCTTTACAACCAATGAAATACTTTCCAACTGTAGTCATCATTGCAAATTTGTATTGAAGCTTTAAAATCAAGCAATAAAAGTTCAACAAACCATAAAGTAACGTGCATTAAACTGGTTTCAGAGTTGTGGACTCAAGTTAATGCTCTTTATTTTAACCTTACTGGCAATTTTCTCCGCTATGGATGTTTACCTGATGGGGCATGCTGCCACAAACACTAACCACTTAAACAACCAGACCTTCATGATGCATAGAAGTTTCTGCATCAATGTCCAATCGTGCCCATGTTGACCCTTAGTCTATCACGGATGACTCAAAAGGCAACTGGGAATGCAATTCAAGTTCACTGAACAGTGTTAACGAACAGTAAAACTTGGCTAAGACTAAATTGATAAGTGCAGCCAAACGATCAACTTTTAAAAGTTCCTTGGCATAAGACTCCACCTTAAATAATTGAATTGTCAGATAATCAACAATAAATCACTGAACAATAATTCAATTAAATGAAATTATATTAATGTCTACGATTTGTTATTATGTGAAAAAGATACCAATCGTTTAGTTAATATATTCTGAATTCAGCATGTTAATTTACGTATAGACATTTAACCTTTACAATGGAGCCAGAGTTGTAGGGGGATTATCTATTTGCTCAATTTATGTTAGAAGTTTTGTCCATTACAGAAGTTCATGCAATTAGGGCTGTTGATATTTCACTTGGCTTCAGAATAGAAAGACAGCTTAAAGAAATATCAATGGCTCAGCTGATTTTGAAGTTGGCAGATCTGCTGAAGCAGCGGGCTAAAGACTGACAGGCAAGATTACTTCTGCCCACAACCTCCAAACTTGTAGCTTGGCATTGAAGAAGCAGCTATGGGAGGGATCTCTTAGCTGCAAGGAAGGTCAGGCAGCTGTCAGTAAGCAGACCAGCTGACACTGAAGATTGAGGCAAGCAGGTGGACAAGAGAGTGTACAGTAATTTGGGTGTGTGTAATTATCTTGTAATTCAATAACATTAGAAAGCCGGGAATAAAAGAAAAGTCAAAACTCACTGTGGCATGGTGCCACAGGCATTACAGCAGACTCTTTTCCCTTTACAATAATGTTTCAGAGTGTGTAATACTGTCATGAGATTTCAAAGATGCAATCAATGCATTGTGCTACAAGTGTGGTTTGCATCTGTTAGCAGCAGCCAAAATTCTTGCCTCTTTCTTCCTCTGACAACTGAATAATCAACTTTAATCAACATTCAGTTGCTTGGGCAAAGAAGTGGCAGATGGAATATAGTGTAGGGAAGTGTATGGTCATGCATTTTGGTAAAAGGAATAAAGATGTACACTATTTTATAAATAGGAACAGAATTCAGAAATCAGAGGTGAAAAGAGACTTGGGATTGCTTGTGCAGGATTCCCTATAGACTAATTTGCAGGCTGAGTCTGTGGTATGGAAGTCAAATGTAATGTTAGTAGTTATTTCCAGAGGACTAGAATATAAAAGTAAGGATGTAATGCTGAGGCTTTATAAGGTATTGGCCAGATTGCTCTTGGGAGTATTGAGAGCAGTAGTGGGCCCCTTATCTAGAAGGGATGTGTTGGGATTGGAGAGGGTCCAGAGGAGGTTTATGAGAATGATCCTGGGAAAGATAGGGTTAACTTAGAACAGAGATGAGGAGGAATTTCTTTAGCCAGAGGGTGTGAATCTGTGGAATTCATTGCCATAGACGGCTGTGGAGACCAAGTCATTGGGTATATTTAAAACGGAGGTTGATATGTTCTTAATTAGAGTGTCAAAGGTTACAAGGAGAAGGTGGGAGAATGGGGTTGAGAGGGATAATAAATCAGTCATGATGGAATGGTGGAGCAGACTCGTTGGGTCAAATGACTTAATTTTGCACCTATGCCTTATAGTCTTGTGGCAATGAATAGTCTGCATTAGATGACAACAGCTTGTAATGATACAGAGCTGTGTAACATGCTGTAAGGTTTCACTGATAATGTAACTGCTTCTCTGTAGCAGCAATGTTTGGGTTATGACTAGAGATAACAGGGTTTGGAATGCTGGAGGAGGAGGTCGATGGTGGACAATCGGCTTGTCAGTGAGCTCCAGCATTGCGCAACAGACTGTTTAATAAGATTGGGCCCTTTTTCTTTTTTAAAAAATTTTCTTTACTATCCATATGGTCAAACCCAATTTCCCTCGGGATCAATAAAGTATGTCTGTCTGTGTCTGTAAGAATTATAATGCTTCATCATTTAATCGCATATTGTGTACTGTTTGTTATTTTGGGGTACTGATTTGTAACAGGGGACACATTGCGCAGCAACCACCCAAACGAGATTTCTTAAGCTTGGCCGGGTCGAGGGCTATCATCCCCTATATTAAGCCACTAGCCGAAGTGAGAGGTACAGCTGAATATTAAGCCCCAGTTGCTACGGTTGGATTTTAACCTTTGTCATTGTGTGATATGCCCAGGTTTCTTGATTACTAGTTCAGTAATATGATCACTGTCCTACTGTACCATAAGAACTGGTGGAAAATAGCTCTCTAGAAATCCAATGTATTTATGAGCTAGTTGCAGATCATCACTGAACCTGCCAATTCTGGAAATACAGTATATTGCAAATAGCATCTACATCACTCTGTCTTTTGTTGATGTGGGAAAGACATTCAGTCCTGTTTGCTGTGATGCACAATTGGAACATTCTCCAAAAATTATGTTTGAATCAAGGACATCATATGCCAATTGTGTACTAATTTGTTGATCTACTGAGAGCACGTGATGTTACAGGTAGACAGGGTGGTGAAAAGGGTGTTCGACATGCTGGACTTCATTCGTCAGGGTATTGAGTATAGGAGTTGGGTCATTGTGCTGCAGTTGTATAAGGCACTGGTGAGTTTGCACTTGGAGTACTGTATAGGTTTCAATACCCTGTTACAGGAAAAACATGTTTGAACTGGAAACAGTTCAGAAAAATTTATGAGGACTTTGCTGGGGTTAGAGGACCTGAGTTACAGGGAGAGGTTGGCAGGCTAGGTCTTTATATCTTGGAACACAGGAGAATGAGGGGTGACCTTAAAGAAATATTTTAAATTTTGAGGCATAGATAAGATGGAGGGCACCGACCTTTTTCCCATGCTAGGGGAGTCCAAAACTAGGGGGCATAGATTTAAAGTGACAGGAGGAAAATTTTAAAGGGATGTGAAAGGCAACTTTTTTCATGCAGAGGGAAGTGACTATATGGGATGAGTTGGTAGAGGAGATGGTTGAGGTAGGAACAATAATGTCATTTAGTGGGGTTTGAGGGATATGGACTGAACGCAGGAAATTGGGTGGGCACCATGGTTACATGGATTCGCTGGACTGTATTGCACTATTATTCTATTATTCAGTGAGTTTGGCTTTTGGCTCCCAACCCTGTTGAGCACAATATTCTCAATGGCCTGCTTGGAAAGATCAGGAGCTGTGACAAGGATGTATTTTTGATATCACACTGATTATGGTATCTTTAAATGTAGTAGCTCAGTCATGTGAGACACAGACTTTGCACATGATTGGGTGTTATTTGGCTAAAATCTCAGGATCATTTTGTTGCTATCCAATTGCTTTACCCTGAGCAACAATGCTCTTTGCCCCACAATTACATTAGAAAAGACTAAAGTCATTATTCAGTTCATATTCAATCTTCCAACCACATCATTTGCTGTTTAATTAATGATATATTATTTAAGATCTTGGGCAAATTCTGCTACCTTGGGAGCATTCCCTTGAAGAAAAACACTATCAATGATGGCTTCTCTTGCTGGTCTTGGAGGAGAGAGTCCAATAGGACTGAAAGGCAAGCCTACCTACAAAATTCATGTGTATCAAGCCAATGGGTTCTTTATCTCTCCACCATTTGCCTTTGAGTCCTTGCATTAAATACAGAACAGACAGTATAATCTTGATGTCTTCAAGTATCTTACAAAAGTGTATATTGGAACTTAAATTCAAATCACAATCAGAAAGGTTCTGTAGATTGTATTTGGAGATATTGCAGGGATGACTAATTGAATTTCCGAAATTGTCTCTGTGATCTATAATCCTGATATCACAATTACATAATCCTGATGAAACACTTCAAGATATACTAAAGGCCATAGTAAAATCTTATAAAGTTAATCACACTTAAGGGATTCCAATGATATCAAATTTGCCAATTCACATTTACCTTATGCCAAGGCAACTGAATCATCCACTGTAAAGGGCATTCAGTGTCAAATGGACAGCCTTTATAGTTTGTCTGAGCTGTGTTCTATCTGTTTAGCTATTATAAAAGGGATATGTCCATCTATCCAAAAGGAGATCCCATTTTTTCCAGAGAGTCCATCTTGAACTGAGTTAGGACAGTATCAAAAAATTCTTCTTCATATGAAATAATCAAATTGTACTTTTTGGCAGACTAATAGAAATGCAAGAATCAGCTGTATGATGCAATTTGAGGAGTGTAATTTATTCAAATAAGCTGAGTTGAATAGCTTTCTTCTTCAATTTTCAACTGTAACCAGGACTTACCATCTCCCATTCAAGATTTCCAGATCTTGTTTATGTTTTTAACTATCAGAATGCAGATAGATTGGGATGGAAGAGGCTGTTGTGCAGGGAGGGAGAATCCATTTTTCTGCTCCATAATGTGGCAAAAATGGCAATTCAGAAATCCTGCAAAATGTTACTTTTTAACTATCCTATGCTCAATTGTTCTCACCTCTCACCTCTTCCTTCTAGCATTCCTTGCGGTGACTTGTGCAGCTGCACTCACCAATGACACAAAATTATATACAATAAGGATAAAATGTTTGAAAACATATTTTAAAACTTAACCGCTTAAGAAAGTGGCTGTTCAATAAAATAGTGAATAACTGACTGGAATTATTAAGAAGTCTAAATTGAATTAAATATCCTTAATAAAGTGAGCTCAACTTAGTAGAGTGGGGCATACGTTACCTGAGCAGCACTTTTCTTATCCTTGTAGAACTCTCGGCTTCCCCTTCTCTTCAAAGAGCTCTGTAAGATACAAATGGCAAAGTGCTTTAGTGAAGAAAAGATCAGAGATAGCAGCTTGGAAAAACAAAAAGCCATAATCTTCATCCCTTTTTAATAAAGCTTTATTATAAACATGGGCACTAGCCTCCTGAGCATCCAGGACATCTTCAAGGAGCGCAGCTTCAAAAAGGCGGGACTCCCATCACCCTGGACCTGCCCTCTTCTCATTGCTACCATCAGGAAGGAGGTACAGGAGCCTGAAGGTACACACTCAATGATTCAGGAACAGCTTCTTCCCCTCTGCCATCAGATTTCTGAATAGACATTGAACACTACCTCACTAATTTTTATTTCTCTTTTTGTACCACTTAGTTAATTTATTTTAAAAAAAAATTTGCAGTTCATATTATGTATTGCAATGCATTGTTGTCACATAACAACAAATTTCACAACATATGCCAGTGATTTTAAACCTGAGTCTGATTCACGCCTCATTTGAAATAGAAGTGAAGTGTCAAATGAATACGTCAATTGTGTGCATGTTAACAGTTATTTTTAATCTAATCTATGTATTAATCTAACTAATCTAATCTATCATTTAATCTATGTACAATAATTGTACATACAACCAGCAGAAGAACCATAATTTCACAATTTTTGTAGCCATTAAAATGATTTTTACCCTGGGTTGCATCCTTGTAAATAACCTCTAGGTCATTTCTGTCAAATCATTTCCAGGTTAGTTTTACCATTTCAGCTGATCTCAATGCAGGTACTCTCCCCCATCTTATTGAGTGGAGTCGACACTCACGTGACCTCTTTATTAAGATGTCATCACTTTTCAAAAGCTGCAATTAATGACAGTTTTTATGTTTCTGACAGTTAAGCCATAAACATTAGTCATCAGCTACCCCACTCTAAATATGTATCTTTTTACACATTTAGTCAATGGGTGAGTAGTTTAGGTGTGTAGGTTAGGCAAGTAGAGTTTATTGTCAGTGGTAAAACTAAAAGTGAGGTACAAGTACAACGAAAAGGTTTGCTTCCAGCAGAATAACAGGCAAGTAGGTTCAGACAATGCACAATATGTAAATTTCACAAACTGTATATTCTATGAAATAGTGCGAAACAAAACATGAGTGCAAACATAAGACAGTAGTTCTAGAGGTGTCCTTAGTGTTCTGTTGCTAAGGTAGAAATTAGAGTTGTGCAGGTCAGTTCAAGAACCTGATGGTTTTAGGAACCAAGCTGTTCCTGAATCTCAGGCCTCTGTACCACCTGCCTGATGGCAACAGTGAGATGTTTACATGATCCGGATGGTGGGGATCCTTGATGAGGTAGATCATAACAGTCAACATGGATACTATAATGACCAACACCTAATGCTTACAGGTAGTTTATTCAATAACTGAGGTCAGCAAGTATTGAAACATCTGGAAATTGTATTAATGGAAATCAGTTGTGGACAGTAACACTGATCTGACTAAGCAACTGTTTAAATTAGATTGGAAAGGCAATGCAATGGATATTTATTCCTGCTTTCCTGATGATCCTCCATGTCCTACGACCAGTATAATTAACCTTAATGGGACTGCAATTTACTTTGATCTTTAATTTAAAATAAAAGTAAGTCAGTTCTAATATTCCGGAAGGATTTTAATTTCAAAAGCAGTAATACTCTCCCTTCTTTCTATATCAGCCACAAGGAGCATTCAGCAGACACTACAAAGCACTAAAGAAGCACAACCAATGTTGCCTTTAAAAAATCCTTCTCTGGCAGAATAGGTGAAATAATGTGTGTACTCTCCTGGAGCGACAATGAGACTCTGACTTCACTACACCATCGGTGATGGAAAGGCCATATTCCAACGTATGTCACAGCAAGTGATTTCTGGGCCAACTAATCGTGGCATGAAACTGACCAAAGTGGTGGAGATGCATCTAGAGAAGCACTGAGCATGTCTCTTTAACAAGATGGCTGTGAAGGCTAAATGCAAGCGGTGGAAGGACTTTTTACGAACCCAATCAGTCCCTCTCCCTACCTAACCCTTCTCTGACAGGGGCTGAAAATACTATATTGGGCTCATCGATCACTTGGAATGGAATTGAAAGCAAGGCATCTTCAGCTCTGAAAGACCCTTTCTGAAGATCATTTTATTGGGGCTTGCTTTACAAGTAAGCTTGAACATGTAGGTGATTAATCTACATTGGGGGGAGCAGTCAGTCAAGACTGAACAGTTACAGGAACAACACCTCTCTCCAGATTTTTTTTAACTCTTTATTACATTTTCATTTCAAAACAATTAGAGGCTGAGAATTTCCTTATTTATCCTGACCAAACTCAAGATTTTGGCACAGAAAAAAAGGGGGAGAACAACACTGATTTTTTTTCTATAGAAGTAAAGGGAAAATCAATCAAAACTCAGCCAAATTAGAACCTTCCTGTTGGTAGTCACCTAGCCCTGCTACCAGAGATGTGGAGACAGAAGAAACTTCAGGTTCTGAAAATTAAACAGTTGACGATTCAGGCTGAGACTCTTCAGTCCAGATGTAAGGTCTCAACCCTAAATGTTAACTGTCCATTTCTCTGTACATATGCTGCCTGACCTGCTGAGTTTCTCTAGCTTTTATTTTTTGCTCTGCTATAATGTTTTGCTCAGAGTTCTGCCACTGCAAATTTCAATTTTTCCTGAGAACTAAAGGTGCAAGACTGAGAAAGGAATGGGCACTGCTAGAGGTAGTTTGGCCAAAGATCAGAGCCTTTGTGGGGTGTTCACAAAGTTCAGGGACTGGGAGTTATTTTGCCTGGCGACCAGGGCTTTATATGGGACAGGTGCAAGTTGGGGCATGGATCATGAGATTTGGTCAGCAGTATTTGGAGATTACTGGCATTATCTTCTATGTTGTTACGGTGCACATTCTAATTCACTATTATGGAGAGATTTCCTCAAGGCCGTTTTTTTCTAATGAAGTTTCATTATATAACATACAAAGGTAAGTAAATTTCTCCGTTTTTCCAGGGTATCCAGGGATCATCTTATTTAAAGTGGTTGGTTGGGAAACTAACCACAATAATTTCAATCCTCAATCCTGTGCTGACATTAACTTTCAGATTTCTTGCATTGGTATTGTAATATCTTTTCCAAACAAGTGACATGTCTAACTGGCATAACCCCTTGCAGGTTAATTTCACTTAGACTTTATACTGAAAAGAGATATACAACTTCAATGTCGCAGAGCAAGTACTTAAAAGGGATCTCCGAGTTGTACTATTAATGCCCTTCCCCTAATAACTCCCCATCTTTTGAGTTACTCTGCAATGCAATAGTCTTGATTATAAAAGTGGCTCCACAGCAAAGACCACTGGTTGACCTCAAAGAGTTATGCAGAGGCACTGTGTTGACTTCAGTTTTCCCTTCTGTTGCTAAGCAATGCGGCTTACACACACCTCCTCCCAGACAGTCTGGTGGAGACTACAAACTTGACATGTAACCACCAGCATACAAAATTAACAGAAATATGATTGTAGGCACTTACATTGTATATTAAAATATTGTCACGTTAGAAACACAATTTTAACATCATGACTCCACCTCATGATTCAGTTAGCATTTCTTTCAGAATAGTAAAACACTGAAGCTGAAACTAGGTGTTGATGGACTTCCAGGAATTTTAGGAATATTAGATATTACTCCTATTAATGCTCCAGCACACTTTTAATTGATTTTTAATTATTTTAAGGTGTTGTGCATTAGTAGTGATCTTGGGTCAGCTTAAAGAGTGAGGAATCAGATCTTCCGGTGTTTAAAGGAGTGTGGGAAGCAAAGCCCCAGTGATTGTAAAGTAAGTGTTTCCCAAACCATCAGGATTTCCCAAAAATTAGATAATGTATTATTAGAGTTTTACTGTATTTCAAATATATGGATATTTAGCTACAAATTCTTCCCTCGATTGGTTGTAGTGGCTTCAACTTTAATGCCAATATAGAACACAGAACTGTTATTAAAGAGTGTGTTTGATGCTGTCATCATTGATAAACTTCCAGCCATTGCACCCTGATTTATTCTAGTCATCTCAGGGACCACAACACAATTAAAACTCAGGCAGCTTGGTATTTGCAAAAGTTAACAAAACCCCAAATATAATGTACAGCTTGATGTAGTATTGGATTATACTAGAAAGTGATTATAACCTCACATTTAAAAACACAAAATGCTGGCAGAACTCAGCAGGCCAGACAGCATCTATGGGAGGAGGTAGTGACGACGTTTCGGGCCGAAACCCGTTCATCAGAGTTCATTTTGTGTTTTTATTTATTTTCAGCATCTGCAGATTCACTCGTATAACCTCACATTTAATTATTCTTATGATCCTACTCTTATATTACACAAATGCCATCTTCAAGGTTATAAATAAATCAGATCTGGCATGTCACCTCATAGGTGAAACCAATAATACCACGAAGAAGTTGCCACGGCCGTAATGTTGAAGATGATAGATTTTGATCAGTGTGAATGTATGATTACTTATGAAAGTGGGCTGCAAATCACGTGCACTCCTCTCATGCTCTATTCTGCCTTGTGCAGGAGGAGACAGTAATCTCCAGCCTCACTGAGCAGCCCTGTACTTAATATCGCTTTGTACTAACACAGACCTTGATCTGTAAGTCTGCCGAAAGACAGTTCCAGCCTCCAGATGTATTACAGACTGTTGGTAATAAATCAGAAACATTTGTCACACAAAACAGGAATGGGTTGTTAAGATAACTGAAAATCTGAGAATTCCTCACCATTGATGGACTGTATATCCAATAATTTTTGTCTCAGAACAAAGAATGAATGAATTACAATGGCTTTTTGAACAAATTATTATTTTGTTAATGTTGGAACATTTTATTAATTTTGTCATTTACTTACTGTATTCTAGTGGGCAGAATTGGGATATTGCATAAAGGGCAGCAGCTTTTAAAGTATACTTTTATGCTATCTGTAATCATTCTTATTAGTATACAGTTCTCAGATATACTAAGACACAGTTTATTTCTCAGAAGTTCTCTTCATATTTTTAAGTTTCTTATCAAAGGCCCTAATATATTCAAGAGTTTATAAAGTGGGCTGAAAGTAAGTTTTGGCCTTAGTGGACAATGAAGCTAATGTTGCTCTGAGGATCTCAGAGATCTGGAGGGAACTTTAATTTGGCAGCTTAAAAATATGATCTGTACAGTAAAGGTTATTTTATAGGGTTTGTATATTATGACGATAGGCAAGCTAAAGATAGATGAGTTTTCTCTATTCAGGAGTTATATTATAGATTGTCTATTACAGAGAAAGGTGTATAACAGTGAAAATACTTCATACACATTGATGAGCAATAGGACTGCATTTAGAAATACCTTTTTAAAAGGGGTGTTTTAAATGTGGTTACAGTGTAGGCAAATGTGATGAGGTGAGGAGCAGTATCACTGAAATTTCAGACACAGTCGATTAAGCTTCAATGAAAGAAACGAAAGACAAAGATGCAATGCTGGGGCCACAGGCTAGTTCATATCTCACATTCCCTACATTGCCAAAACTCTACACTGTACAATGGTTAATGCTACTGCATGTGTTAAATCCTTTGAAGTTGTCATTAAGTGTGTGATGCTCAGCTGGGGTATACTGCAAATCAATCCATCCCAAGGCAAGTAATATCCATTATCCTTCTCCTGCCATGATAACTCTGTCTCCTCCTGATGGTTCAAACAGAAAAAAGAACCAGTGTTGGTAATCAAAGAACCCATATTACTCTCAAGTTTCCAACCAGCTGCATAGAGACCAACAGCTAAAAATACTGGGAGCAAGCAAAATGAAGGTTTGCAATGGACATACTGTAAACTGACCCCTAGGAGATATAGAGTCGTCTCCTAAAGACCATCTCCCCACTCCCATCAATCCCAAATGAAGTAAGCAATCAGCATCTCCACACCACCCCCCGCCCCCCCCGTCCCAGTCTCACTGGACAGTTATTTAAATATTTTACATGACTTCACTCTATACAAATAGATATATAATCTGTAATATATAAAATGTTATTAGATACTAATGAAGGGAGAAAGATTTGCTTACCATAAAATTATGGTTGGAAAAGTGTGCGTAGTGCTCAGTTACATAACTGATCCCTAACCTTCCAAGTCCCTCTATTCTCTTCCTGTAAGGCCAACATTTAATGCTCTTGAATTAAATAACTTGCTAAGCTATTTGAAGGACCAATTAGGAGTCCAGCTCCCTGGTGTTATTCTGGAGTGCACAATAGAGCCAGGAAGTGATCCCAAAACACCTTGCAGGCATTAGAAAGTGAGAACGAAGTGTAATCAACAATAAAAATCTGCAGATGTTGAAAATTTGAAATTACCGTAGATTCCGGATTTTAAGCCGCTACTTTTTTCCCACATTTTGAACAGCTTTGAACTTTGCGGCCAATAATCCGAAGCGGCTAATGCATGATTTTTTTCATGCCGCCTCGTAAACATTTTGCCTCGTAACAGTAGACCAATAAAATTGATGAGTAGTTCACAGAGGTCCAATGAAATTGTACGATAAATCAAGCGCACTTTCACAATTAAATTATTGTAAATCAGTCATTTGTACTCACCCTCATCAACATGGAAAACACTCGAAGCATTGTGCTGCCTACTTAGTTTAAACTATATTTGTTTTCTGTACTACATCGCGGGATGCTATGACGTCACACCCGGTTTCGTGGTGTCTTGTGGGAAAATGCCGGTTTGCGATGAAACGGGACGGAGGGAGGGAGTGCATTACGCGAGCGGCTTTGGATCTGAGCGAACTCTGCTTTTAAGTTAAAGGTATCAATAACTTTTCCTGGTAGGCTGCAATATATATATTTTTTTACCAGTCGTTAGGAGATATTGGAATGTTGTTCAGTAAAGAAGTATACGCAACGTATATTTAAAAGTAGCCGCGTACGGGCACGGTTCGAAAAAAAGCATTTGCAATATGTATTTGTTTTTGTTACCATATGGATTTAATTAAAAGTTAAAAAAATCCTCACGTGTAATATCTTTCTGTGTAAATATCTCATATTACAACGTGGGACACCTGCGGCCGAAAATCCGGTGCGGCCTAAAATCCGATGCGGCCTTTACAATTTAAAAAATGATTTTATTTCTAAAATTAGAGCCAGCGGCTTAAAATCAGGTGCGCTCTGTAGTCCGGAATCTACGGTAAAACAGAAGTCAGGTAGCATTTGCGGAAAAGCATTTCAGGTTTATGACTCTCCATCAAAACTGAGAAAGAGAGAAACGAGTTAGCACAGAATGCTGGGCGGGTTATTTTTATTTAATTAAGGGATGTGGGCTTCACAACATGAACCAGCATTCACTTTCTCTCCCTAATTTCCCTCAAGCAATTGACGGTGAAGAGGCCTTCTTCAACCACTGCAGTCCGTGCAGGGTACTGTATACCCACTATGCTACGGCGGAGGGAGCTTCAGGATTTTGACCAAATGACAGTGAAGGATCGGCAACCATGATGATCGGTGGTTTGAAGGGAAACTTCCAGGTGGTGGTTTTCCCGTGGTTTCATTGCCTTGTCCTTTTTGTCAGTAGAAGCCATGGGTTCAGAAGATGCTATCTAAAGTAGTCTTGCTGAGTTGCTGCAGTGTATCCTGCAGATGTTTCTACTGTACGTGGAGCGAGTGAACGGCTGTAGATAAATAGGCTGCTATATTCAATATGGTTTTCAGCTTCTTGAGTGTTATTGAAGCTGAACACATCCGGGAAAGTGGTCAGTGTGCTCTCATACTCCTGATTTGAACCTTGTAGATGCTGCACAGGCTTTGGAGAGTTAGCTGACAAAGTTATTTGCCACAGAATTCCTAGCCTACCACTTGCTCTTGTAACCACATTGCCTATATGGCTACCCCAGCTCAGATTTGGATTAATGGCAGCTCCTATGGTTTTAATGATGGGGAATTCAGTTATGGTGATGCCACTGAATGTCAAGGGGTGACAGCTGGATTTTCTCAGATATCATTATTACCTGGCACTTAGGTGACGCAAATGTTAATTGAGACCTATTTGCGGAGTTATTGTTATCTGAGGAGTTGTGAATGGAACAAGTTGATTTCTCGGATAAATTGAGACAGAATACTTCATTAAGAGTTTGAGGATTGGTATGTCACCAAAGACCCGAGCAAATTTCTACAGATGTGCCTTGGAGAGCCTTCTGACTGGTTACATCATCACCTGTTATGGAGGCTCCAAGGCACAAGGTCAAAAACAGCTGCAGAGTTGTAGACTCAGCCAACTCCATCATGGATACCGGCCTGCCCACCATCAAGGGCATCTTCCAAATGTAGTGCCTCAAGAACATGGCATCCATCATGCAGAACATACATTTTACCCAATACTGCCATCAGGCAGGTGGAACAGCAGCCCGAGGACGCATGCTTAGTGTTTTATAAACAGCTTCTTCCTCTCTGCCATCAGCCATTGGAATGATCTGTGAACACTACCGCACTTTGCTCTCTTTTTGCACTGTTTTATTCTTTAAATATTTCTTGTTGTAGTAGCACTGTACTGCCGCTGCAAAGCAATAAATTTCATGACATATGTCAGTGATAGTAAATCTGATTCTGAGGATGAACTAATGTGGCAGTTCAAATCAGGTTAAGCTTCTTTGTGTGTGTAATCTGTCATTGATGCATAGCTGGGGGACACACACAACAATTCAGACAATATGAAAAACAAATGGGAAAAGCTGAGCCTAAGTGACGGCAGGCGAAAATGTTCTGTTCGCAGACAATTAGAAAGAAAGTCTTTAGTTCAGGACTAAGTCTTTAGCTCAGGAATTTGATATTGATCCCTGCAGGTGCAGTGTGCTCAGATGGAAGATGAGACGTTGCTCCTCGAGGTTGTGTAAGGTCTCATTATAATAAACTCAAGAAAATCTGCAGATGCAGGAAATCCAAACAACACACTTGTTCTTGGGATGAGGGAGTAAACCAAAGCACCTGGAGGAAGTACATAAGATCATTGTGCAAACTCCTTATAGATCAGGATTGAACCTTGTACTGTGAGGCAGTGGCTCCACTTGCTGTGCGATGGGAACATCCCATTTCATCGATTTCATAGCAGCATTTTGGGCAATGGAATTTATGGCATCACATGAATCCTGACAGCTATTGATTGTATTTGTATGTTCATTAATAACCTGGACCTTTTTAATGAGATTTCCACTCCATTGGTGTGCATGTTTTCAGGAGGCACCAGATATATATTGTGATACCTTGGTAATGAGGAAGTTTGCACTGCTGTGCCTACGCACTCTTCAACTACAGCAACCAAATGCAGATACTACAAATCTAACAGCACAGGAGACACAGACACAATCTGCTGTTCAGTAAGACATAGCTGATTATTTACTTCAGCACTGCTTTCCTACACTAATGGACCTTGATTCCCTTAAATCTAATAACTCTGTGATGTCCATTATGAAAATACCTAGCAATGAAAGCTCTACTATGGCCTTGAGTTGACAATTTTGAAAATTCACTGCAAAGATTCATTAAGAATTTTGAATGGTGTCCTAATATTATAAGATGAATCCTTAGTCTCTATAAGTTAAACAGTGAATATACTGAAAATACATTCATTAAAGAAACTAGTATATTTTAAGATATTTTAAGGTTAGCCAAAGATACTTAAAATAGAAATGATGATTCAGCAGTTTTTAGATTCCAAAGATCTCACTGTTATTTTCAAATTTCTCCACTGTCTTAACCTCTCTCTATTCCTTTAATACCTTGCAAACCTTTAACTCTCCAGTGCCAATTATGGCTCCTTCCACTACTATATCTTCAATGCTATAATGCCTCACCTTTGGCATTTCCTCCCTAAGCTTTCCCACCTCTCACTTCACAACTCCTATTGATCAGCTAATCTGATCTCTCATAGCTGGGCTTGTTATCCTTACAGTACAGAATTAACATAGAACAGTACCACAAAGGAACGGGCACTTCAGCCTACAGTATTGTGCTGAACTAATTAAATTGTAATCAAAGGTCAACAAAATTGATCTCTTCTGCTTCCACAATGTCTATACCCTTCTATTTACCTCACATTCATGTACCTACTTGAATGTCTCTTAAAAGTCCCTTATGCATTTGGCACTATCATCACTCCAGGCAACGAATTCTAAGCATCCACCACTCTCTGTGTAAAAAACTTGCCTCACATCTCCTTTGACATTACTCCACGACCTGAAATGCACATCCTCTGGTATTAGACATTTTAACCTGGGGAAAAGATACTGACTGTATCTAGACTTCTCACAACCTTATAAAACTCTATCACAGTGGTTCCCAAAGAGGTCAGTATTGCGCCCCCACCCCACCGCTGAGGGTGGTGGAAGTTGTGAAAGTGGCAATAAAAATAAAGGGGGGGTAGTGGTAGGGGGCACTCAGCAGCAAGGGGACAGCTGAGGGATTACAGGCTTAATTTAAGAAATGAACTACTGTACTTACTATAGTCATTTGAACCTCTGTCTCATAATTGATTACAATGATCATGTAATCACCTCTTCTCTTACTAACCCACCATTCTCGACTTAGACTTTGCACAAAGCATGTTACAGTTGTTGAAAAGAAATGTGACACTTCTGAATTTGGCATATCATGAGTCATCCGGACCGAAGAAACAGTAGTACACTGTTAACTAGTATGAATCACATACTCTATTCACACAATTCCTGTGAATTAGGGTATGATGTTCAATGGGGTAAAGTTCAGAATCTGCCCTTTCAAATGGTTTGACTGCATTTCTCTGGCCCTGCCTGAACCACAATATTGCTGCCCCACTTTATGTACCTTCAAGCAGAGAGTCAGGCTTTGCCTAAGCTATGATGATGTCATAACTTTCCCCTTTATTAACTGCAGTGTTTGAGGTTGGACTTTAGCAATAGGCGATTGACCATGTTTACCAGCACTTCACAACAGAACAGTGATCGCTTGTGGCACACAACATTTCATTGCTCATTGCTAAATCTGGAGAATTGGAGAACTGCTTCTGATAGCAGTAAGGGAGGTTCTGAATATGGCTTTGCGTAAGTGACAAGACCAAATAATTAAACCAATTCCGCTCAGAGATAGCTTGTTTCAAAGACAAACAGATGAAATGTCTGAGAATGTTAAAATATATTCCGCACCATGCTTAAGGTAACAGAATTTGCTCTGCAGCTGGATGAGTCAACTTTCCCAGGCAACGAACCTTTGCTTCTAGGTACGTTCACTTCATAAAAGATGAAAGCATGGTTCAAGAGTTGTTATTTGCAAGGGGACTAGAAACAGATATGAAGGGGGAGTCAATATTTCAGGTAGTTGAGTAATTTTTCAAAGAGAATCACAGTTTGCTCATCAACGTTCCTGCATGTGCAACAGATGGGACACCACCAATGACAGGATGCCACTGTGGATTCACTTTCTTGAAATTAGCTGTACCATTTATATGTAATTCACAGGCAACATCTTGTCGCAAAAAAAAACTACCGTAGATTTCGCACTACAGAGCGCACCTGATTAAAAGCCGCTGGCTCTAATTTTAGAAAGAAAATCAATTTTGTACTTGTACAAGCCGCACCGGATTTTAGGCCGCAGGTGTCCCACGTTGTAATATGAGATATTTACACAGAAAGATATTACACGTGAGGATTTTTTAACTTTTAATTAAATCCATATGGTAACATAAACAAATACATATTGCAAATGCTTTTTTTCGAACCGTGCCTGTAATGCGGCTACTTTTAAATATACATACGTATCGGTAACACACAAATTACGTTGCGTATACTTTTTTACTGAACAACATTCCAATATCTCCTAACGACTGGTAAAAAATATATATACTGCAGCCTACCAGGAAAAGTTATTGATCGCCTTTAACTTAAAAGCAGCGTTTTCGCTCGGCTAATGTGCTCCCCCCCACCTTCCTGTTTATCGCAAACCGGTATTTCCCACAAGACGCGGCGAAATCGGATGTGACGTCATAGCATCCCGGGATGTAGTACAGAAAACAAATATAGTTAAAACACTTCTAACTTTAACTAGAAAATACAAACAAATGAATTACTAAGCGAAAATATTATAAACTAAATAACTGCCATAAAGGCAGCACAATGCTTTTCTTCGAGTGTTTTCCATGTTGATGAGGGTGAGTACAAATGACTGATTTACAATAATTTAATTGTGAAAGTGCGCTTGATTTATCGTACAATTTCATTGGACCTCTGTGAACTACTCATCAATTTTATTGGTCTACTGTTACGAGGCAAAATGTTTTTGGCGGCATGAAAAAAAATCATGCATTAGCCGCACCGTAGTAAAGGCCGCAGTGTTCAAAGCTGTTCAAAATGTGGGAAAAAAGTAGCGGCTTATAATCCGACATCTACGGTAACTGATTATTAAATACCGTTATCACAGCGGTAAATAAAATCAAGTCCCGTGTTCTCAATTCTTGACTATTTCAAGAGCTTTGTATTGAGAATGATGAATGGTTTGAACGCTCCACTTTTGCACACAGAAGTCAGGTGGCTCTCAAACTGCTTGAGATGTTTTTATGTGCTTTTGAAACTGTGATGAAATTCTTTGAAGACTCGAATGCATAATTCAGTAATCAACTCAAAAACATAAGCATGACATTGCTTATTTGTTAGAAGTATTCACAAAGTTTAATTAAATCAATCTTCAATTACAAGGAAATGCTGTGAATCTTATCAAAGTCAAATCAGTTGTCTCCATACTTCTGTCCACGTTAATTCTATTTAAGTACAACATTGGCTGTTGCGACCTTTTCCAATTTCCGAGCCTCTGAGTATTAAGAGAAAGAAAGAATACCAGATGATGATCTTCAAATATACTGTACCCACCTGGGTAAACTGCAAAAAGACATGGCAGAAAGATTTCAGGATCTTCTCATGTTCCAAACGGGATAATAAATCCATTCCTGCATACTTGTAATAAGGAATTAACAGAAAGGATGGGGAAGAACTGATCTTGCTATAAAATGATTGAGCTGAAGCCAAGAAATTTCTGAACAATACCTTGCACTGTGGAAAAATGTCAAGATGTTTTTTATTGCCTTTCCAACATTTTATTTAGTGGAGCGCAGTTTCAGTTCAGTCACCCTACTTCTTTCAAAGCAACAAAGCAGACTGCAAATTACTGAATGTGGAGATCTGAGACTTTTTCAGAGTGACATTCAACGTGATGTTGAAAAAGCAATGAAGTAGTAAATAGTTGGACTACTAATGTACACTCTAAAATTGCTGAAGAAAATGTTTGTACTGTAATTAAATAAAGAAATAATTTTATTTGCAGCTTTAAATAGATATGCATATTTTTGCAATTATATGTCACTGCTTTGAATTTGCAGTTCCTATTTTCTTTCACTGTGCATTGTGAATCAAAATTCTTTATCGTTTTTATGTAATAGCCATAAAGGGAGAGGGAGGCATGGGGGTGTGGTCTGGGAGCCAAGGGGGCGGTAACCCAAATAAGATTGGGACCCACTGTTCCATCAGTTCTCCCCTCAGCCTCCACCAGACAAAACAGTCTACTGTTTTTGCATTTGACCTACCAAAGAGAAACATTTCACATTTGGCCAGGTTAAACTCCAACTTTCATTTCTCCATCCATATCTGCAACTGATCTATACTCCGCTGTATTCTTTGCTAGTCTTCTACGCTATCCACAACACCATCAATTTCTTTTTACATCTATAAACTTACTCATCCACCCATCTACTTTTCATTCAGATCATTTATATATATATCACAAACAGCAGAGGTCCCAGTACAGATCCCTGCCTGAATATCACTAATCACAGACTTCCAGATAGAATAGCTTCCTTCAGTCACTACTGTGTCTTCAATGGACAAGCCAGTTTTGAAACCTAACAGTCAATTCACCATGGTTCCCATGCATCTTAATCCTCTGGATGAGCCTCCCATGAGTGACCATGTCATACACTTTACTAAAATCCATGTAGACAACATCTACAACCTTACCTTCATCAATAACCCTCGTAACCTCGTCAAAAAACTCAATCAAGTTAGTAAGACATAACTTGCACATAACCATGCTGGCTCGTCCTAATTAGGCCATGGTTTTTCAAATGCTCATAAATCCTATCCCTAAGAATTCTCTCCAAAAGCTTCCCTACTAGGGACGTGAGACTGACTGGTCTATAGATTCCAGGCCTCTCCCTGATTCCGCTTTTGGATAATGGAGCAACATTAGCTCCTTGCTAGTCCTCCATGGGACTAGATGGGACACAAAGAAATCAGTCAAGACCCTTTCAATCTCTTCTCTTGCCTTTCTCAATAACCTGGGATATATCAGGCCCTGGGGACATCCACATTAATGCTCTTTAAGAGACCCAACACTACACCCTCCCTTACCTGGAAATGTCTTTAGCATATCAGCATGTTTGGCACTGATCTCCCTGTCCTCCAGTCATTCTCCTTGGTAAATACTGATGTAAAGTACGCATTAAGAAGCTCAACCACATCCTCTGTATCCAAGCAAATGTTTTCCCTTTATCCTTGAGTGCTTCTGCCCTGATCCTAGTTATCCTCTTTGGAGAGGACATACAATAGAGGGGCAAGTAATGTGAGGTCTGTACATAAAATGCTACCATTGGTGCAAGAGCTAAGAAATGGAGGACAGAAATTTGAAAAATAAGCAAAAGAACATAAAACAAGATGAAAGAAAGCTTTTTTAAAGAAAGCCCAGATGCTAATGCAAGTTGCAGTAAGGCAAAGGTTAAAAACAATGTCCAGGTAAGGATAGCCTGGGGCAGTTGTAGTCCAGAGACCTTTGAAGTGAGACTGCCAAGGACATCTCTGCTTAGTTCAGATGAGATAGGCTTGGGGGATGACTGCAGCAGTGTGTACATAAACCAGACAATTGTGGTCTCTGTTGAGACTTTTCTAGAAAGGTCTTCCGAAAACTCAAAAGGGGGTGCTGGAGACAGACGGGATAGGAATTATGGAAGAATATAAAACATGCCCAACAACTATGGCACAATCGTCTTTACTAAGTTCAAAATATCACTGGCTGAGTTCTTGGAAGTCTCGATTGATTTTAGCACCTCTGTTGTGAATGGCAAATGATATTGCAAGCAAAGAACTGAAACATTTACAATTTACCAAGTGTTTAATATCTGTAACTGTTAAGTCAATTCCATATAAAATCACAAAGTTTTCTGCCCTTGCTTCAGAGCAGTCTGTGTGACAGGAGCAATGCTGTACTCCTTGTTCACAACTAAAGTAAAAAGAATGCTTGAGTTGTAAGAGTGTGTGTTTTCTGGGCCCAGTTATTTCAATTATTTTATTTTATTATACATAATGACACTAGCTTCTGAAATAATCTACTGCACACTAGAATCAGATTTCATTTTTGTATGTCCATAAGACGTAGGAGCAGAATCAAGCCATTTGGCCATCAATTCTGCTCCACCATTCAATCATGGCTAATTTAATTTCCCTCCCAACTCTATTATCCTGCCTTATTCCTGTAACCTTTCGATGCCCTTACTAACCAAGAACCCTATGAATCTCCACTTTAGATATATTCAGTGACCTGGCCTCCACAGCCATCTGTGGCAATGAATACCACAAATTCACCAGCCTCTGCCAAAAAAAATCCTCCTCATCTCGGTTCTAAAGGGACATAGACGAAAATCAAAAAGCTGCAGATTTTGGAAGTTTGAAAGTAAAGAAGAAAATGCTTGAAACACTCAGCATGTCAAGGAGTATCTGTGGAAAGGGAAACAGCAAACACTGCAAAAAAAAAGGTCAACTCCGTTTCCTTTCTGCAGATGCTGCTTGACCGATGCTCAGTAAGTAAGCATTTTTGCTTTCAGATTTTGGTAACTTGGATGGTGTTAAACATGCGGTAGGATGTTATTGATGATAGTCCATCAAAACGATTTTGTAATGTTGGTCTAATTAACATGTTGGCAGCTTAAGACAAACCTAACTTACAGCAAAAGCCATTTCATTGTTGTGGAAGATGCTGGGAACACCTGGGACAACAAAACATTTCAATGAAATCTTTGATGGCAAAACCACTGTGCTTAGCTGTCAAGCTGTTCAATGTATTTGTCTATCAACTGTCACAAAATATTTACTGAAATATTTCTCAGTTCGTTGAATCTGACACTAAGCTGTCACTGTGTAGTGGGCTGTTTGTTTCCAGGATCCCAGTCAACGACTGGAGAAAGTGCATTTTCTGAAGAGGCTGAGGATACAAGGAATGTGTTGAGTTTGTTATTGAGTTAAAGTGCAGAGCACACCAGGATTGAAGCATGTAGAATATTCAACTGAACTTTATTGATAACCCTACTTGTACAATATGTGAACTCCTCCCATGTGGGAGCGGCTAACTGAGTAGCATAGGAATAACACTATTAACTACCACAACAGAATGAATCTCACCTGCAGGAGTGGTCACAATAGTTAGTCTGTGACAAGCTAGACCACTCAGAATAAGTTGTGACACAACTACCGTAGATTCCGGACTACAGAGCGCACCTGATTTTTAGCCGCTGGCACTAATTTTAGAAATAAAATCATTTTTTTAAATGTAAAGGCCGCACCGGATTTTAGGCCGCACCGGATTTTCGGCCGCAGGTGTCCCACGTTGTAATATGAGATATTTACACAGAAAGATATTACACGTGAGGATTTTTTTAACTTTTAATTAAATCCATATGGTAACAAAAACAAATACATATTGCAAATGCTTTTTTTCGAACCGTGCCCGTACGCGGCTACTTTTAAATATACGTTGCGTATACTTCTTTACTGAACAACATTCCAATATCTCCTAACGACTGGTAAAAAATATATATACTGCAGCCTACCAGGAAAAGTTATTGATACCTTTAACTTAAAAGCAGAGTTCGCTCGGATCCAAAGCCGCTCGCGTAATGCCGCTCCCCCCCTCCTTTCCGTTTCATCGCAAACGGCATTTAAAAGCAGATTTCGCTCGGATCCAAAGCCGCTCCGCCGCTCGACCCCCTCCTTTCCGTTTCATCGCAAACGGCATTTTCCCACAAGACGCCGCGAAACCGGGTGTGTCGTCATAGCATCCCGCGATGTAGTACAGAAAACAAATATAGTTTAAACTAAGAGGGTAGGTAGCACAATGCTTCGAGTGTTTTCCATGTTGATGAGGGTGAGTACAAATGACTGATTTACAATAATTTAATTGTGAAAGTGCGCTTGATTTATCGTACAATTTCATTGGACCTCTGTGAACTACTCATCAATTTTATTGGTCTACTGTTACGAGGCAAAATGTTTACGAGGCGGCATGAAAAAAAAAATGCATTAGCCGCTCCGGATTATTGGCCGCAAAGTTCAAAGCTGTTCAAAATGTGGGAAAAAAGTAGCGGCTTAAAATCCGGAATCTACGGTAAGTGCCTGTCACAAACCTCAATCTGGTAACAGCATCAATGCTGTGGGTCCTTGATTGTTGAGTGTCTTCAAAACCAAGTTCAATAGATTTTTGGACTCATGCAGCTTCAGAAAATGGGGGACAGGCAAGAAGGTGTGTGTAGTCTTACACTGCTGGCTTGAAGTGCTATTGTTTTCTTTAGCCAAGTTGAGCAACTAAATGGACTTGGGAGTAGGTATAGAATAGGATGGAGAGAAATAGAACTTTGCTGTGGTTCTGGGGTAAAAGATGGGGCTTCAATTAAATTGCACCTCAACTCAAAGAAACCAGACTTGAAATAGATTAAAACCGTGTGTGAGGGCTGCAGGCTGTTATATTTCACTGCACATTCTGAACTGTAGTACTTGGTGTAGGCTTGGTGTGGTAAATGGATCTAAGTTCCATTAATGTAAATCATAGATAAACAGTAGCTATTTTAAGTGATCGAATAATAATGGTGCCAGACTAATAATGTAAAACGGGAAAATGTACTTCACTTAACTGAATTAATAGGCTAAGCAAAATAGTTAATTTGAAATCAAAGATACATCTCTCAGAATGCTCTTACTTGCCAAGGCATTATGCAATTTCCCTATAGAGTCCTGTAAGAATCATATGACCACAGATACTACACAAATGTCAGCGTGAGAATGTCCTCAGTAGGAAATAAATAATAGTGTTTGTAGTGGCTCACTGCTCTAACACTTAGCTTTCTTGATCATGGAGGAAACGGGTACACCCACAGCTACTTACAACAGACTTCCTATTTCGAGAATATTTGTACAGCCACAGTTGCTTTCCAGGTCAGCTTGCCTGGATTAAAGGGTCTGATAAGACTTTTATAACACAGTAAGACTGATTGTGACTGCACTCTGTTAAAAATGGACAGCCCACAGTTTGTTTTCTTGACATGATGGGCTGCTAAAGGAAAGGTTCAACCATGTGAATCTAGTCAAACCATCCTGTATGCAGTCTTGGGTCACTTACATTAATCCCAGGAAAGGTGTTGCTGTGCATTTGACATGCTCAATATATTACAGGATCAAAACCTCATGATTCTATCGTTTGTCAGTACATATAAGCAGTATTCTTGGTGATTAGAACATCTCTCCAAGATTTGTTTATTGCTCACTTTCCAATGAACATCCAGAACATCACCCTCCACAAGACTACTCCCATTTTCACCGCTTACTACAAAGCACAGTGGTTAGAAATGTGAAAATCGTAATGAGTTTTACAATGGAATCAGTCCAAGAACCCAGACAAGGTGGATCCAAAAGTCAGAAGGAAACAATGTGTCTGTACATAATGTGTGTTTTTGTTCCATCGATTTCATAATTCCCAAACTAGTGCAGGCCAGGAGTAAATTCAATAGTTTGACGAAGATTAACCTGATTTGCTAACGTGACAGCCAGCTATATGAAACTACCAGACTGATCTGCCATCAATCAACACCTAAAGATTAGGACTTCTTGGTTTTAGCCTAACATCTTTGCAGCTACCGTAAGCCAGAACTTCAACAAGCTGCATTCTACTGTTCCCAGCCAGAACAAGTATGACTTGGGTAATTTCTCAGCCATCATGTCAGAGATAGTATTCCATGAGATGACTGGAAATGACAATGTTCAATGGAATCCTCCATTGTAAATTGTGTTTTTTTTAAACTGTCATCCATTCTCTGCGTGCTGTTAGTAATTTACTTCTCCACAAATTACTATGCTTTATTTTCTCTTGGTCACAGAGATTCTTTGAAATAGAAGCTGTGGGCAGTTTGCTTCAGTGTTCTATTTACATAGACTTTGTCTTTTTGACTGACAGTCCTGCCTCAGTTTGAACCCATTGATTGGCATAACAACTTAATTAACAAAACAAAATTAAGAGGGGGATAGATGGTGTATTTCTGTCAGAGTGGAAATGTCAAATACTACAGGACATAGGGTTAAGGTGGGAAGGGGAAACCTTAAAGAAGATTTGTGAGGCCAGTTTTTAAACACTGAGAGTGGTAGGTGCACTGTCAAGTGGGGGACAGAAGTAGGTTCAACAGCAAACTTAAAGAGGCATTTCAACAGACACGAACACGCATGAAATAGAGGCATGTACTGTACATCACATACAGGCAGTGGGAATTGTTTAATCAGACACCATAGTCAGTACAAACAAGGTGGGATAAAGGGCTATACTTGTCTGTAACCTTCCATGTTCTACATTATATAACTAGACTCACTGGTTCACATAGTGAACACTCAATAGTATGAAGTCAAACACAATATCAGATAGTAAGGACAAAAATAAACTAGGCCTTGTCGATCAGAACATGTCGAAGAAACCATGGGATAATGGATTATCCTCACTGGCGCTGCCTAATTCGTTTCTCTGGCTGACCATTAAAAGAGGATGTTGCAGATTGGGAACTATGCACGATAGAACATTTAAGAACATTAAAATTTAAATTTAGAACATTTAACTTAGCCAGACATGATATCATCACTGCCTTAAGTTGGGCTGACCAGAAAATGTGTGTAGTAACTCGAGTTATTGATTCAGGATCCATTTCATTTTGAAAGTGTGATACCTAATGTCTTGGTGAAGTAATGACTCAACGCAAATGATAATATCCAACGGCAGCTGGTTCCAAAAGTTGAAAATCTTGAGAAAGAGTGCGTGAGGCACACAGCTCTAACTTCACAAATGAATGCAGATCATGTCTCAGGCATTGCACTGTAAGCTCACTTGACAAGTCCAACAACTGATTCGCAGTCTGCCCACTGGATGCTTGTACTTCTTGCCCTTTGAGTTACTCGGTTTCAAGGGCCTTACTTCTGTAAATGTTGAAGACCGAATGACGTCATCTTTTCTTTCAGGATCATTTACCAGAACCTCACAATGAACCTTCTAATGGCATGTAACAGGCACTGCACTCTGAAAAGATTCTATGGTAGGCTGGGAAGTATTAATCATATGAAAACTCAGGTTAATTTATGAGCCTTGATATGTACAATTTCATCGCAGCAATGATATTCACAGCACGCTGGCTTGGGGTGTTACATTTTGGCATGGATGTATAATACAGTAGCAATAAAAACTTGGATTTTTCTTCCCACTGGTTGTTGACTCTGATAAAACAACAGACCTTCTTTCTTACCGTGTGTCACAGAGTTTCTTTAGGCAGCACAGACAGAATCAGTGATGCACTGGGCGATGGTTAACCAGGCACCATGTATTATATTCTCTGCTTGATAATCAGTTCCTTGAAAGTGAATAGGAATGAATATCAGGCAGTCAGTATGTTGGGTGGTCGATGTGAACCCTTCACTGTGCTTGACTGACAGAGACAAATTTCTATTCCATTGTAGCTATGACCTCTGTTGCTGCTGTTTTTGTTAGCCGGATTGATTCCTGGGATGGCGGCTCTGTCCTATGAGCTGAGATGAAGTCTGCATACCCTTGATTTTGTAGGAATGAGAGGACATCTCTTTGAAACAAATTAAATTCTTATTGGGCTTAACAAGAAGAATGCAGGGTTGATATTTCATCTGTGGTGACTTTCTAGAGAATCACACTTTCAAAATAAGAGATTGGCCATTCAGTACAGAGATAAGCAGATATTTCCTCACCCAAAGGGTAGTGAATCTTTGTAGATCTCTGGCCAATCAGGCTGTGAACGGTCAGTTGCTGTGAACATTCAAGAAGGAGTTTTATATTAAGGAAATCAAGACATATAGGGTTAATGCAGGAAGGTAATTCCTTACTAAATAGTGGACTAAGAAACTGAGGCTGAATGGCATACTTCTGCTTTTATTTTTCATGTTCTTATGTATGCAGATGCTCTCAACTAATCAGCATCTTTTTGTTTACTTTTTCCCCCCAAACACAAAACTAAGTGGGCCAATAAAGAGTTTGCCTCACAGAGCCAGTGACCTAGGTTCAGTCCTGACCAAGGGCACTGGTATGGACTCTGATTTCTCTTGGACTTTACGCCTACTAAGCAGAACATAGGTAGCAACCCATGCCTTCACGGGAGAATGTGCAAACTCCACAGATCCCAAGAGCATGTGAGGTTGGTAGGTTAATGTACCAGTTAAAATTACCCCTGGTGTAAGGTGAGTGGTAGAATTGTTGGGGGAGGGGAGGAATTGATGAGAATTTACTGAGAATAAAAATAGAGATTGGTATGGATTAATAATTAGTCTGAATAGTTAACAGATGGTTGGTGCAGACTTGCTGAGCTGAAGGGAATGCTCCCAAGTTTTATCTTGCTTGGACTTTATGACTATGAAGCATTTAATTGGCGGAAGTCTATGCATTCATTGAAGAACGGGCAAACTCCACACTATTAGCACTCAAATGCAGGATCAAACCTGGGTCTCTGGAGCTGCAAGACAGCAGCACTGCCTGCTGTGCCATGGTGCTACCCTGTTGACATATTGATCTGATTAGTTATTGACTTCTCATTACTACCATCAGGAAGGAGGTACAGGAGCCTGGAGCTGTACAATCAATGTTTTAAAAATAGCTTCTTCCCCTCCACCATCAGATTTCTGAATGGTCCATGAACACCGCCTCACTTTTTGCACTACTTATTTGTTTTTATGCATTTCTTTTTTCTCCCCTCAATCTTTTTTTATATTAAGTTTCGAGTTGATAAACATAACAATGACAATAATACAAAGAGATCGGGATTATGTTAATAACAGTTAACGTATACAAGCACAGACTCCGAGTAACATGTGTAATCTAAGCCTCCCAATCTCTTAATAACTGAACATGAAAAAGATTCAAAAAATTTTATAGAGGAAAAAATCCCCCCAAACTAAAAAAAACAACAGACCCTGCCATGTTTCATCGGTTAATCGTTATTTGTCATTAACTCCAGTCCTCTATACACGAACAAAAAGTTATTGAGAAGGATTCGGAAAAGGTCAGCTTACATCATATGAAAATGTTGAATAAATGGCCTCCAAGTTTCTTCAGATTTAACCGAAGGGTTGATAGTACCACTCCTAAATTTTTCTAAGTTTAAACATGTTATAGTTTGGGAAAACCAATGAAATGTAGTAGGGTGATTAGAATCTTTCCATTTAAAATAAAATGGATCTTCTGGCTATTAATGTAACAAATGCAATCAAACAGCAAGCTGAAGGGGATAAATGACTAGAGTCCATCATTGGTAATCCAAAAATTGCAGTAATAGGATGAGGTTGTAAATTAATATGTAAAACTACTAATATCAAAAATGCCTTTCCAATATTTTTCCAAAAGAGGACAAGACCAGAACATATGTGTCGCGGAAGCTACCTCAGAATTATATCTGTCACAAACAGGATTTATATGACAATAAAAACAAGCTAACTTACCCTTAGACATATGGGCCCTATGAACCACATTAAATTGTATCGAAGCATGTCTAGTACACATTGAAGAAGTGTTAACGAGTTGGAGAATTTTCTCTATAGGTACAGATACCTTAGTTCTCTTTCCCATTCATTCTTAATTTTATCAGATGTACCTAGACTTATTTTCGTAATCAGATCATAAATAATTGCTATTAAACTCTTCCAATAGGGGTTTAAACCTGATTTTTTCCCCTGCAATTTCAGTTTGATATGGTATTGGAAAAGTAGGTAAAATAGAACCATAGAACATTACAGCACAGAAACAGGCCTTTTGGCCCTTCTTGGCTGTGCCAAACCACTTTTCCACCTAGTCCCACCGACCTGCACCTGGCCCATATCCCTCCATACACCTCTCATCCATGTACCTGTCCAAGTTTTTCTTAAATGTTAAAAGTGAGCCCACATTTACCACTTCATCTGGCAGCTCATTCCACACTCCCACCACTCTCTGTGTGAAGAAGCCCCCCCCCAATGTTCCCTTTAAACTTTTCCCCTCTCACCCTTAACCCATGTCCTCTGTTTTTTTCTTCTCTCCTAGCCTCAGTGGAAAAAGCCTGCTTGCATTCACTATCTATACCCATCATAATTTTATATACCTCTATCAAGTCTCCCCTCATTCTTCTATGCTCCAGGGAATAAACTCCTAACCTATTCAACCTTTCTCTGTAACAGTTTCTCAAGTCCCGGCAACATCCTTGTAAACCTTCTCTGCACTCTTTCAACCTCATTAATATCTTTCCTGTAATTCGGTGACCAAAACTGCATACAATACTCCAGATTCAGCCTCACCAATGCCTTATACAACCTCACCAAAACATTTCAACTCTTATACTCAATACTTTGATTTATAAAGGCCAATGTACCAAAAGCTCTCTTTACTACCCTATCTACCTGTAACGCCACTTTTAGGGAATTTTGTATCTGTATTCCCAGATCCATTTACCTTGTATGTTCTACCTTGGTTTGTCCTTCCAAAGTGTAATACCTCACACCTGTCTGCATTAAACTCGATCTGCCATTTTTCCAGCTGGTCCAGATCCCTCTGCAAGCTTTGAAAACCTTCCTCACTGTCCACACCACCTCCAATCTTTGTATCATCAGCAAATTTGCTGATCCAATTTACCACATTATCATCCAGATCATTGATATAGATGACAAATAACAATGGACCCAGCTCTGATCCCTGTGGCACACCACTAGTCACAGTCCTCCACTCAGAGAACCAATCCTCCATTACCACACTCTGGCTTCTCCCATTGAGCCAATGTCTATTCCAATTTTCTACCTCACCATGTACACCTAGCGACTGAATCTTCCTAACTAACCTCCCATGCAGGACTTTGTCAAAGGCCTTAATGAAGTCTATGCAGACAACATCCACCACCTTCCCTTCATCCACTTTCCTTGTAACCTCCTTGAAAAACTCTAATAGATTGGTTAAACATGACCTACCATGCACAAAGCCATGTTGACTCTCCCTAATAAGTCCCTGTCTACCTAAATACTTATAGATCCTATCTCTTAGTACTCCTTCCAATAATTTACCTTCTACCAATGTCAAACTTACTGACCTATAATCTCCTGGATTACTTCTAGAGCCTTTTTTAAACAACGGAATTACATGAGCTATCCTCCAATCCTCTGGCACCTCACCTGTAGATACCGACATTTTAAATATATCTGCCAGGGCCCCTGCAATTTCAACACTAGTCTCCTTCAAGGTCCAAGGGAATACCCTGTCAGGTCCTGGGGATTTATCTACTCTGATTTGCCTCAAGATAGCAAGCACCTCCTCCTCTTCAATCTGTATAGGTTCCATGACCTCACTACTTGTTTGCCTTATTTCCATTGACTCCATGCCAGTTTCCTTAAATACAGATGCAAAAAAACCATTTAATATCTCTCCCATTTCTTTTGGTTCTATACATGGCCGACCACTCTGACCTTCAAGAGGACCAATTTTATCCCTTACTATCCTTTTGCTATTAATATACCTGTAGAAGCTCTTTGGATTATTCTTCACCTTGACTGCCAAAGCTACCTCATGTCTTCTTTTAGCCCTCCTGATTTCTTTCTCAAGTTTTTTTTTGCACTTTTTATACTCAAGTACTCCTCAAATAACATTCAACATTTCTATTCATTTCTTATTGTAACTTTTAATAATTTTTGGTATTGCACTGTACTGCTGCCACAAAATAAAAAACTTTAATAACATATATCAGTGATATTAAACCTGAATCTGAATTCAATTAACTTATTTTGTGCTGAATGATTCCATAATCCTCAACTACCACTGTTTAACTGCCAAAAATGAGTTAAAGCCAACTATTGAAACTATAAGTACAGTCCTGACGCCTCCGACATGCTGTGTTTACATCCCAAACACAGTTGTGGGAGTCCCTGCTCTCTTTTGCAAAGATTACCACAGCTGGAAACAATGTCTTTTTTATTTATATGATTCCATATTCAGCTCAAGGGATGTTACTCTAAACTCACTGACAAGTGTTGGGTCAAAATGTCTTCAATATGACAATTCAAATCAAGTACAGTGTATTTGGTTTTTCATAATATGCAGTTACATACATCTCTTGATATGATTTGATTGAAGTCACAGAAAATGTTCTCCCTTCACCTTCATTATTATAGTACTGACAAGGACATTACTTCTTATTGTATAGTTTACGACAAATCACTGAGCTCCAACATGACGCTCACTATTTATGCAAAGTATTATTTCATATTATTCCAAAGCCTAGGCTCAAACTAGGCAAACAAGTTTTGAAAGAAATAAGGCCTTCATAAATCAGGTGATGGTGGTTTTAATTTTACTACGTGACCAAGGAAAGGATCCAAGTGTTCATAATACCATAAGACATAGGAGCAGAATTAGGCCATTTGGCCTATCAAGTCTGCTCTGCCATTTCATTATGGCTGATTCAATTTTTCTCTCAGCCACAATCCCCTACCTTCTCCCCATATCCCTTCATGCCCTGACCAATCAAGAATCTATCAACCTCTGCCTTAAATATACATAAAGACGTAGCCTCCATTGCCGCCTGAGGCAAAGAATTCCATGGATTCACCACTCTCTGGCTAAAGAAATTCCTCCTCATCTCCATTGTAAAAGCCCTTCTATTCTGAGGCTGTGTCCTCTGGTCTTAGATCTCCCACCATGGTAAACATCCTCTCCACATCCATTCTATCAAGGCCTTTCACCATTCGATAGGTTTCAATGAGGTCACCCCTCATTCTTCTGAAGTCTAGTGAATTCAGCCCAGAGCCATCAAACACTCATCATAGGACAAGCCATTTAACCTTGGTCATTTTCATGAACCTCCTTTGAATCCTTTCCAGTTTCAGCACATCCTTTCTAGGATAAGGGGCCCAAACCTGCTCACAATACTCCAAATGAGGACTCACCAATGGTTTATAAAGTTTCAGCATTATACCCTTGCTTTTACGATATATTCTAGTCCTCTTCAAACAAATGCTAACATTGCATTTGCCATCCTCACACAGACTCAATCTGAAAAGTAACCTTGAGGGAATCCTGCACAAGGACTCCCAAGTCCATTTGCACCTCATTATTTTTTTAGTAATTTTTCCTCAATTTAGAAAGTAGTCAACCCTTTTATTTCTTCTATCAAAGTGAATGACTGTACACTTTCTGTATTCCATCTGCTATTTATTTGCCCATTCTCTTAATCTAAATCCTTCTGTAGTCTCTACTTCCTCAAAACTACCTGTGCCTCTACCTATCTTCAAATCATCTGCAAACTTTGCAACAAAGCCATCAATTCCATCATCCAAATCACTGACATACAATGTAAAAAGAATCAATCCCAACACAGACCCCTGTGGAAAACCACTAGTTACAAGCAGCCAGCCTGAAAAGGCTCCCTTTATTCCCACTCTTTGCCTCTTACCAATCAGGCACTGCTTTATCCATGCTAGAATCTTTCCTGTGTAATGCTCTGGTTAAGATTTTTACTGCTATGCTGCGGGTATTTCATTTCAGCAGTTCTGTAAGAGCAGTCTGTTCTGGTATTAACATGTTTGGGGTTGAGCTAAGAGGCTTGTTATTCAACTTAGGAATGTGCTGTCAGCCATTCAGGTAGTGGAATTGGAAGAAGGTTCTGGAGAATGCTGAGTTGAAGGTCTTTGCTGGTGGGAGCTTGGAGAAAACAGGGAGAAAAGATGGCGGACAATGCCATCACTGCTGCACAAGGTGCTTTGTGCAGATGAATGGCTTCAAGGAGAAAGGACCAACACTCCCGTGGGAGACCCAATTGTTCAAGATTCGAAAGGTGGTGTGTGCTTTCACGCAGACTGAGGCTCCAGTGTATGAGTGATAGACAACTTCAAGATGAGCTCCAGCTTAATTGCACATTTGACTGTTTAATTATAATGTTTAATGTTCACAAATATACTCCATTATAATTGTATGCAGTGTGCAATCTGTTATTTCATGGCAGTAAAGCACACAGCATTCAAACAAACTGGGGTTTGGGTGGAAGACACACCCCAATCTCATGGATATGGTGGAAACAAAGTTGTATATGTCCTAGAAGTATGAAGCCTGAGAAAGGTGAGTTTATCGCCACGGAATCCAGTCGCTGTTAGTGAGGGACTAACGAACCGCATTTGCAGAGATGCCCAGTGTCACTGAGGTCAGACTCACTGGCCAACAGTCTCCTTCCTTTCTTCAGTGACATTTGCAATTTTCCAGTCATCTAGAACCATTCCAGAATCTATTGATTCTTGAAGGAACATTATTAATGCTTCCAGAATCTCTACAGCCACCTCTTTCAGAACTGTGGGGTGTATACCGTCTGGCCCACTTGACTTATCTACTTTCACAACCTTTCAGTTTCCCAAGAACCTTCTCTCTAGTTATGGTAACTTCACACACTTCATGACCCGATATCTGGAACTTCCACCATATTGTTAGTGTCTTTCACAGTGAAGACTGATACAAAATACTTAATCAGTCCGTCCACTATTTCCTTGTCCCTCTTTACTACATCTCCAGCATTGTTTTCCAGCGGTCTGATATCCACTCTCGCCTCTCATTTACACTTTATGTATCTGAAGAAACTTTTGATACCCTCTTCAATATTATTGGCTAGCTTACTTTCATATTCCATGTTGCCTTCTGTTGGTTTTTAAAAGCTTCCCAATCCTCTAACTTCCCTCTAATTTTTGCTCTATAATATGCCATCTCTTTGGCTTTTATGTTGGCTTTGACTTCTTTTATTAGCCATGGCTGTGTCATCTTTCCTTTAGAGTATTTCTTCCTCTTTGGTATGTACCGTAGATTCCGTACTACAGAGCGCACCTGATTAAAAGCCGCAGGCTCTAATTTTAGAAAGAAAATCAATTTTGTACTTGTACAAGCCGCACCGGATTTTAGGCCGCAGGTGTCCCACGTTGTAATATGAGATATTTACACAGAAAGATATTACACGTGAGGATTTTTTAACTTTTAATTAAATCCGTATGGTAACATAAACAAATACATATTGCAAATGCTTTTTTTCGAACCGTGCCTGTAACACGGCTACTTTTAAATATACATAAGTATCGGTAACACACAAATTACGTTGCGTATACTTTTTTACTGAACAGTGCACGAACAACATTCCAATATCTCCTAACGACTGGTAAAAAAAATATATATACTGCAGCCTACCAGGAAAAGTTATTGATCGCCTTTAACTTAAAAGCAGCGTTCTCGCGCGGGTCTAATGCGCTCCCCCCCACCTTTCCGTTTATCGCAAACCGGTATTTCCCACAAGATGCGGCGAAACCGGATGTGACGTCATAGCATCCCGGGATGTAGTACAGAAAACAAATATACTTGAAACACTTCTAACTTTAACTAGAAAATACTAACAAATGAATTACTAAGCGAAAATATTATAAACTAAATAACTGCCATAAAGGCAGCACAATGCTTTTCTTCGAGTGTTTTCCATGTTGATGAGGGTGAGTACAAATGACTGATCTACAATAATTTAATTGTGAAAGTGCGCTTGATTTATCGTACAATTTCATTGGACCTCTGTGAACTACTCATCAATTTTATTGGTCTACTGTTACGAGGCAAAATGTTTTTGGTGGCATGAAAAAAAACCATGCATTAGCCGCACCGTAGTAAAAGCCGCAGTGTTCAAAGCTGTTCAAAGCGTGGGAAAAAAGTAGCGGCTTATAATCCGGCATCTACGGTATATATCTTGTGGCTTCTGAATTGCTTCCAGAAGTTCCAGCCACTGCCACTCTGCCATCATCCCTGCCAGTGTCCTTTTCCAATCAATTCTGTTCAACTCCTCTGTAATTTCCTTTACTCCACTGTAATACTGATACACCTGACTTTAGCTTCTCCTTCTCAGATGGCAGGCTGAATTTGATCATATTATGATCACTTGCCCCTCAGGGTTTTTTACCTTGAGGTCTCTAATCAATTCTGGAAAGAGTCATGGGAAGAATGAGTTAATGTCAGCAACTGAAAACCCCAATCAGAACAGATCAGAAGTGGAGAAGTCCCCCACTCAATTTTAAATCTTACCCTTGCCTGCTATTACCAAGCTGTTGAAATTGATTACCATAGAATGACACAGCACAGGACATGTCATTTGGCCCAACACATCCATGATGTCCAACTGAGTTAGCCACATTTGGCCCACATCCCTCTGAACTCTGCATAAATTCACTTCAAAAGTATTTTATTATGCAAAGTTATTGGAGATCTTTTAATGAGATGAAAAGTTCCGAATAATCAAAAATAATGTTAAGTTCCAGCATAATTGTCTGGTCAAATCAATATCGTGCATTTGGAACTTATATTTAAAACCAATCAGCAAAACATCAGCAAAAAACAAATGGTAAAAATGGTACACTTTTAGATGCAACACAAGTGAATCTGCAGATGCTGGAAATAAATAAAAACACAAAATGCTGGCAGAACTCAGCAGGCCAGACAGCATCTATGGGGGGAGGTAGTGACGACGTTTTGGGCCGAAACCCTTCATCAGGAGTGAAGTAACATGGGATGGTCGAGGGGGGGATAAGAAGTAGGGGGAGGGATGAAGTAGAGAGCTAGGAAGTGATAGGCTGGAGGGAAGTGGGCTAGGGGGAAGGTGGAGAATTATAGGAAATAAAAGAGAAAGAAAGGTAGGGCTGGGGGGAGATTATAGTGAGGGGGGAAAAAAAAGAAAGAGAACCAGACTAAAATAATAGATAGGGATGGGGGTAGGCAGGGGTATCAACGGAGGTCTGTGAGTTGGATGTTCATGCCGGCAGGTAGGAGGCTACCTAGGCGCGAGATAAAGTATTGCTCCATCGACCTGCGTGTGGCCTCATCTTGACGGTAGAGGAGGCCATGGACAGACATGTCGGAGTGGGAGTGGTCTGTGGAATTGAAGTATGTGGCCACAGGGAGATCCCGCCACTGCTGGAGAACTGAGTGCCAGTGTTCGGCAAAACGGTCTCCCAGTCTGCGGCGGGTCTCCCCAATGTATAAATGGCCACATCGGGAGCACCGGATACAGTATATCACCTCAGTTGACTCGCAGGTGAAGTGGTGCCTCACCTGAAAGGACTGTCTGGGGCCTGGGATGGTGGTGAGGGAAGAAGTGTGGGGGCAAGTGTAGCATTTCTTCTGTTTGCAGGGATGAGTGCCCAGAGGGAGGTCGGTGGGGAGGGATGGGGGACAAGGGAGTCACGTTCGGAGCGATCCCTGCGGAAAGCCTAGAGTAGGGGGGAGGGGAAGATGTGGCTGGTGGTGGAATCACATAGGAGGTGGCGGAAGTTACGGAGGATTATACGTTGGATCTGTAGGCTGGTAGGGTGATAGGTGAGGACCAGGGGGACTCTATCCCTGGTGGGCTGGCGGGGGGATGGGGTGAGGGCAGAGGTGCGTGAAATATGGGTGACGCGATGGAGAGCAGAGTTGATAGTGGACGAAGGGAAGCCCCTTTCTTTAAAAAAAGGAAGACATCTCCTTTGTCCTAGAATGAAAGAGCTCATCCTGAGAGCAGATGCGACGGAGGCGGAGGAATTGAGAGAAAGGGATAGCATTTTTGTAGCAGACAGGGTGGGAGGAGGAATAGTCTAGGTAGCTGTGGGAGTTAGTAGGTTTGCAGTAGACGTCGGTGGATAGGCTGTCTCCAGAGATAGAAACAGAAAGATCTAGAAAGGGGAGGGAGGTGTCGGAAATAGACCAGGTGAATTTGAGGGCGGGGTGAAAGTTGGAGGCGAGGTTAATGAAGTTGACGAGCTCAGCATGTGTGCAGGAAGCAGCGCCGATGTAACGTAAGAAAAGAGGAGGACAGATACCGGTGTAGGCTTGGAACATAGATTGCTCCACATGGCCGACAAAAAGGCAGGCATAGCTAGGACCCATGTGGGTGCCCTCTGCCCTCACCCCATCCCCCCCGCCAGCCCACCAGAGGTTTTTTTGTACACTTTTAGATTTTCTTTTCCATACCAAAAACATTCTCTAATATGTGAAGGGGCAGTACTTGCTCATTTCAATCTCGCCATCAATTACGGCCGTTCGGAGACTCTATGGAAGGTCGTGGTACCCTTTATGGAAGTTATACCGATTACCTAACACATGATAATCTAAGTAGGGAAGGAAGCCAAAATAACTTTTTTTTAATTATATTCATCTTTTTTTTTTCCATTTTACCAGCACCAAGGTTTCCTTACTAGACTAACATGGCAGAAATCTAGACTAAAACTCTAGAGATGCAGATTCAAATCGCAGCATAATGCTTGGACAACCTAAATTAAATAAATAAGCTAAATGTGGTTCTGTTAATTTGAAAGCATCAAGACTTCATGTCTTTTAAAGAGATGATTTGCCTATATGTGACCCCGTGCCCAGTTAAGTGTGGCTGATTTTTATCTGCCCTCTGAGAAATAACCCAGCGAGGCTACTTACTTATCCTGACATGTTTCTGAAGAAGGCATCTCACCAGCTCCTTCACAGGCCGTTGGTTGTGGATAATAAATGTGGATTTACCACACCCACTGTTACCTGGTACTTTGGTTCTCCTGGAATGTGTCCTTGATGTTTGCTTTTGACAGTGTTACAAGTACATGATCACAGAATGTAGACAGAGATAAATGGCATAGTTCTCAACATCATCACTCTACCGGGGCCCATAAAAGCGCCATCAATTCAGCACCAACTCTGAGAAAAGCACCACATCAATCACTATTACCACACAGACCCGAGACAACATTGTCTATGATCATCATAGCCCTCTGAGGTTTCAGTGTCCACTGAATTTGAGCAGAAATCTACCATGACTTTCTTGATTTGGCTGAGTTATTTGTGGATAAAATCAAGTATGATTCCTTAAAGTTGTCACAGCCAGGGGAGGTAGACAGTCCTATGTTGAGTTCAATGCTGACTGCTAACACCTGCAATGCCACTGGTGCCAACTGATATCGTTCTCTACCGTTCCACTGGATTCATCAGTTGCGTAGAGAGGGGAAGCCTGCTGCTTGGGCCAACAGCTTGTTCTCCAACTTTGTATTGCCCTGGCTTGCGTATCACGTCGATAGTAAGGACACTACACCTTAACCTCAGAGGACAGAGGTCCTCAAAAGCCCTCCACACTCCTCTCATCCATATAGCCATCTAAACTTCTGTTGAATGTTGCAATTGAACTCATCTCAACACGCACCACCCTCTTAGTGAAGCAGATTCCCTTTCCCCCTCAAATTCCCTTTAAGTATTTCACCTTTTATCCTTAATTATGACCTTTAGGTCTAGTCTCACCCAGCCTCAGTGGAAAAAGCCTGTTTATGTTTACCCTATCTATTCTATCATAATTTTGTAGACCTCAGTAAGATCTTCCCTCATTCTGCTACACTCCAGTAAATAAAGTCCTAACTTTTCTTATTACTCAGGTTCACATATCCTGTTAACATCCTTGTGAACATTCTCTGCTCTCTTTCAAGTGTATTGATATTTTTCATATAGGTAGGTGACCAGAACTACACACAATACTCCAAATTCAGCCTTACCAACATCTTGTAGAAATTCAATTTAACATCCCAACTTCTGTACTCAGTATTCTGATTTATGAAAGCCAATATGTCAAAAGATCTCTCTATAACCCCATCTAGATGTGATGCCACTTTCAGGGAATTATGGATCCTGTATTCCCAGATCAATTATTAGATTAGATTCAACTTTATTGTCATTGTGCCAAGTACAGATACAAAGCCAAATGAAATGCAGTTAGCAATAAACCAGAAATGCAAAGAATAATGTTATTTACAAAATGACTGTGAATAAAAAGTGTTACAGCACACAAATATAAAAGTACTGAGACAGTACAATATGAGTGCAATCTAGCTTTGTGATGTGAGGTTCAGCAGGGTCACAGCCTCAGGGAAGAAGCTCTTCCTGTGCCTGCTGGTGTGGGAGTGGAGGCTCCTGTAGTGCCTACCGGATGGGAGGAGAGTAAGAAGTCCATGGTTACTGCAGAAAGAATAGAGTCTGAAACCACGTGATCTTAGAAACTACCATTCTGATCACAACGTAGGTCCTGATTTTGACAACTAACACAATAAACATGGGATAGACAGATCATGTGGCCCACAGGAGCTCATCCCAACTTTAATCCAATTCTCCTAATGAAAGCAAGCAGATGGACTTGAGCAGTTTTGCTTCCCTTGCTCAGCATACTCTGGCAGACTACTTCAACCACTAACCGCTGTGTTTCTGTTTTAAATTTATTCTTCAATCTTTTTGAGGTTTGTTTTCTTGTCTCACTCAGCTACTCTCACTTCAAAGTAGTGCTGCAGGATTATGTTCGTTGTCAGTTAATATTTTAATGGGTTACACTTGCAGAAATATGACTGCCCATCCTGTGGCTTGTGTCACCATTACTCAGGGCATGATGAAGAGCCACTCACACAAAGTGGGCTTCAGCCATACACAGACCAGGCCAGGAAGGTATCCTGCTCAGAAGTGAATCAATAAACCAGCTGCTTTTCTAACAACTGCTTTTCAATTTTCGTTGTCATTTGTTTCTGATAAAGCTCCACACAATGCCATATTTATTGAACTCAATTCTGCAAGTTGCTATGAGTTCATTCTACTGATCTGATTCTTCAGAAAACTGAAGTTCTTCATTTATAGAGTCCCTATAGCATAATCCAGAAACTTTCCTGAACTATTTTCTCATCTCCCCTGTGGTCCCTGACTTCATTTATTCTCATTTCAAAGATACTGCTGTTTTAAAATTATCATCCTTGTTTTCAAATCCCTCAGTGCTCCTACCCATGCCCATCCTGGTTATCTTGTTTGCCTTTACACACCCCCGAAGTATATACACTCTACTAATTCCAGCCTCTCTTATTTTAATTGCTGTCCCATTAGTTGTTGCTCTTCCAAATGTTTGGAAACTAAGCTCTGGAACCCCTCCACAAGTTTCTCCATCTCTCTACCAAATTCTCTTCCTTTAAGACACACTGTAAAGCTATCAATTGACTGTTATTTTGATCGTCTATCTTTAAAGCAACAGGTCCACAGCATTGGCTCTTTACTCAACCCTGGAACAACCGTATAACAAAAATGCGTACATCAGGATGCTCTTTATTGAGTACAGCTCCGCAGTCAATTTCATCACCCCCAAAACTAATCAATAAGCTTCAAGACTTCATTGCCTCTTTGTGGAATTGAATTCTAGATTTGCTTACTTGCACACCCCAGTCAGTTGGAATTGGCAATGTCTCCCCCACAAACTCCATCAAGGTCGTGGGTTTAGACCCCTGCTCTACTCGCTTTGCACCTATGACTGTGTGGGTAAGCACATCTTCAAAGCCATATTCAAGTTTGCTGATGACATCATCCCACACCACCGGATTCAGGAACAGTTACTACCCATCTACCATCGGGCACTTGAATCAAAGGGGATAACATCACTCAAATTTACTTGGCTCATCATTGAAATGTTCCCACGACCTATATTCTCACCTTCAGGGACTCTTCACTTCATGTTTTCGATATTTATTCTTTCTTTCTTTATTTTTTATTTATTTCACACCTCATTTCTTTTACTCTGGGAGATTTGTCCTTACACTTTTTTTTCTGTGTTCTCTCATAAGTGGGTGTTTTCTAATAGGGATCAGAAGTGGAAAGAGTGAGCAATCTCAAGCTCCTAGGTGTCAATATCTCTGAGGATCTGACCTGGACCCAACATTTCAATGCAGCTATAAAGAAGGCACAACAGCAGCTACACTACTTTAGGAGTTTGAGGAAATTTGGCATGTTACCTAAAGCACTCACAAGTCTCTACAGATGTACCATGGAGAACATTCTAAATGGCTGCATTACCATCTGGTATGGTGGGGTGGGCGACTGCACAAAATCGAAGTAAGTTGCAGAGAATTGTAAATTTCATCTGTTCCATCATGGGCACTAGCATCTGTAGTATCCAGGACATCTTCAGGGAGCGATGCCTCAAAAAGGTGCTGTACATCATTAAGGACCCTCAATACCTAGCACACGTCCTCTTCTTATTCTTATTGGAAGGAGGTACAGAAGCCTGAAGGCACACACTCAATGATTCAGGAATGACTTCTTCCCCTTTGCCAACTGATCTCTAATTGAACATTGAATCCATGAACACTAGCTCACTACATTTTATTTCTATTTTTTGGACTGATTACTTAATTTAACTATTTTATATTGTATATTTGCTGCAATTCACTGCTTTTCTCTATTATTATGTATTGCATTGTACTGCTGCTGCAAAGTTAGCAAATTTCACAACATATGCTGGTGATATTAAACCTGATTCTAAGAATGGTGACCACAATTGAGTCAAAGCAATGCCATATGCAGCTAGTTATGGGCCAGTAATCCAATGTTCTTAATCAAGGTAGGATGTTCCTTCATATATGAACCCAATTCCTCTACCACAGAACAAATGCGGCCAATCAAACATCTGATCAGTAATCTTGTTGCTGCTTTGAGTGAAATAAATATACAAACTGGTCACTGTTTCCTGTCTGTAGTTTATATCTGATAGTGCATGAATATATTTGAATGGGATTTTTTCTTTGATTTTTGTTTTCTCTTTCTCAGTACCTTTAATCTGCTAAAGCACCTTTGCACAAGATGTGCAGATAAATTCTCCTGTTCTGACAGGATATGAAATTGCCTTGAACCCAGATGCAGTCACCATTCCAAAAGAAAGAAAGGACTAACCACATACATTTCACTCATCTTGCTACCTTATGAGCAACCAAACAAAATCTTTACAAAACTGCAAATTCAATTCATGTGACAAAGTAGCTTGCCACACCAAGATGATTAAGCCTGATTGCATCCAGATCGAGTAACCAGGAACCAAGTAGCAGTTAATTAATGGGAAAAATAGGTTTCTCATAGGGGTACCAAAGCTTAGATCTTAGACCTAAATTAACTTCTAGATTGGTTTAACATTCACATCCACTCTCATAAAACATAGAACAGTACAGCAAAGGCCCTTCAGCCCACAACATTGTGTCAAACTAACTAAAAAGTAAATCAAAAACCCCAGAAACGAATCCCTCTGACCCACACCATGCCCACATCCTTCCACCTGCCTCATATCCTTGTGCCTATCTAAATGTCTCTTAAAAACCTCTAATATATTTGCCTCTATCACCATACCAACTGGCATATTCCAGGAACTGGCCACTCTCTGAGTTAAGAACTTAAGCTACCCATCCCCTTTGAACCTACCCTCTCTCACCTTCAATGCATGCCCACTGGTATTAGACTCTTCTACCCTAGGAAAAAGGTACACCCTGTCTTCTCTGAAAATGCTTCTCATAATCTTATGAACCTCAAGTAGATCTCCCCTCAGCCTCTGCCGCTCCAATGAGAACAACCCAAGTTTGCCCAGCCTCTCATGATAGCACCTGCCCTCCAAACCAAGCAGCATCTTGGTAAACCGTTCCTGCACCCTCTCCAAAGCCTCAACATTCTTCCTATAGTGGGGCGACCAGAACTTTAGGCAATACTCCAGATGTGGCCTAACCAGAGTTTTATGAAGTTGCAACATAACCTCCTGACTTTTGAACACAATGCCTAGACTAAAAAGGCAAGCATTCCATAAGCCTTCTTAACCACCCTTTTGATCTGAGTAGCCACTTTCATGAAACTATGAACTTGGATCCCAAGATCTCTCTGCTCATCAGTGTACCCGTAACAGTGTATTGTCTCCTTGCATTTGCCCTACCAAAGTACAACATCTCACATTTATCTAGATTAAACTCCATCTGCCATTTCTCTGCCCATATCTGCAACTGATCGATATTGCGCTGAATTTGTTGTCAGTCTTCTATACTATCCACAACTCCACCAATATTGCTATCATCTGCAAGCTTACTAACTCACCCATCTACAATTTCATCCAGGTCACTTATATGCAGTACATCACAAACAGCAGAGGTCACAGCACAGATCCCTGTGGAACACCACTAATTACATACCTCCCGCTCAAACAAGTCCCTTTGAGCATGGACATCTCTCTTCTATGCGCAAACCAGTTCTGAATGTAAACAGCCAAATTGCCACAGACCCCATGCATCCTAATCTTCTGGGTTAACCTCCCATGAGTGACTTTATCAAATGCCTTTCTAAAATCCATATAGACAACATCCATTGCTCTACCTTTATCAATCTCTCTTGTCACCTTGTCAAAAAACTCAATCAAATTGGTAAGACATGACATGCCCCACACAATGGCTCTCCCTAGTTAGGCCACAGTTTCCAACTGCTCATATATCCTATCCCTAAGAATTTTCTCCAGCAATTTCCCTACAACTGACATGAGATTCACGCTCTAGAGTTCCCACGACGTTCCCTTGTTCTCTTATTAAATAGAGTTACAACATTATACACTTGCCAGTTCTCAGATTACTTTTATTTTTGTGTTTTATTTTTAATACTGGTCAAATATTTTAATGAACTAGCTGGAGAAAATACACATCCAGATTTAAACTTGACTTACAACATGTGAACATTCTGAGTGTAATTATAAATTATGGGAGGAAGATTTTGTTACAATTGCTTCCATGGAACTTTAATAATAAACAAACTAACCTATCACTCATTGTATTCTTGAAACTTCTCCCTTATGGATGTCATTGCACTGGAAAGGGTGCAGAGGAGATTCACCAGGATGGAACAGTTCAGTTATAAAGACAGACTAGAGGGACTGGATGTGTTTTCCTTGGAGATGGAGAAATTGACAGGTGACCTGGCACAGCAGTGCAAATTTTGAGAGGCACAGAAAATGCAGATAGTAAGAAACATGTTCTTTTGGCAGAGAATCTAAGAGTAGAGGGTGTGGATTTGAGCTGAGGAATAAGGAGGTTTAGAGGGGATCTGAGGAAGAATTTTTCATCTGGAGGCTGCCTTCAATCTGAAACACACAATCTGAGAAGAGGTGTACAGCAGGCACTCTCAGAAAATACATGAAGCAACTGGAGAACATCTGTATTGTCAAGACAGAGAAAGCTATGGACAAACCTCTGCTCAATGACTCTATGAAGGCCCATTTCTAATTAGAAATGGAAAAAGGTAAAAATGTAAAAGAATATTTCATCGTGCAGAGTAACACAAAAATGGCAACACTTAGGCAGTCAGATTTATCAAACAACTAAACTGACACTTAAATTCATATTGCATTAATTAGTCATCGGGAGCAATGCTAAAATCAAATGGTGTAACCATTGTATAATTAAATAGTTTTTTAAATGACTTCATGGTTGAACAAGCTGATTCACTTCAAAAGGATCCCAAACTCTGGCTTTCAGCTGCCTCATTGCTGCTCCCTTGCATGGGCCTGGAAGTGAATCTGGTCAGGCATCCTGTCTGGTCAGACTGCAGCTGTTCTTCATGTGTTAAACTGGCAGCTCGGCCACAGCAAAAATCACGGCAGCCACTGTGCAAATAGATTGCTCAACATATTTTGGTTATTATACTGCACTACTTCAAGCACGATCTTTCTCTCTCTTTTTTGACTGCAAAGAGGAATGAGTTTCTTTGTCAGCACATGCGCTGCCAATGCTCATTGCCATTTTAAAAGCAGCTGGTCAACACAAGACCAAGGAATAAAAACAGATTGCCAAAAAGGGAAATATACTCTGCTGAACTCCCTTGTAAGTGTAAATGTATTGAAAGGAGGTCTGTGGATTCGCTTTGGTCTGATATTATTTGTTGCTTTGGCAACACTTTAGTTTCATGTGACCTCTATGTTGTATGAGCATCATGAATTCCCAGCTATGCCCAAAAAAGTGCAATATCTGGATGCAATCCAATGTCCGCAAAATCGCCCACGACTCCAACTCCTTCACAATTCAAAGGCAAAGTAGGAACCTAATAAAACATTCCAAGTTATGCTACAGGAGTGTTATCAAATAAGATCTGGCACTGAACCATTTAAGAAGGTGCTCAGGCAGATAAGACAGGGTGCAAGACATACTGCTGGAACTGTATCAGCTAGCCAGATAGATAGATGAATACAAACTTATTTTCCCATATATCTTGCAGAATTATGTAAGACAATGTTCATCTTTAACAGCTCGTTTCATTCAAAAGTGCTTTATATTCTGATTACCTCTTTTAAAACAGTGGGTTCATTAACAAATCAATCCTCCATAATATCCTTCTCTGTTTCTGACTTCTATCAGATGCATGTAACAAACACAAGAGACAAAAAAGAGAAGAGTGAAATGGCATTTAAACCCTTTAAGCAGTTGGAGTGATTCTCTGGCAAAGCTAAACTTATAAATCAATATTGTATTAAACAGCAGACTGCAGCTGTACTCTTTATGCCTTAATATGGCAACACAGCCAACAGCACAGCAGTCACCGTGAGAGCAGATTTTTCAACAAATTTTGGTTTGCTCTGATCTTCAACATGACAGCAACGAATGACTGCATTGCAGAAGCACTTTGTGGAAGTAGTGAAAGGTGCCATATGAATGCATCCACTTTCTATGTTTTAACTGCAGAACTTAACAATGTAGCTGGCCATTCGATCTGTCAGAACAGTACCTGCCCTTTACAATTTAGTCCCACAGGAGCAGGTTTACCAACATAGCTCTGCATATAACTCTGCTTATTAAACCTGTGCCCAACAACCCCAAAGTAACTCCAAGAACTGCTTACAACAATGTTTCCAGTGCAACTTCAATTATCATATCACAGATGACAGCCCCATCTAAGAAGTAAATTTCTTCCTCAAGATTGTACACTTTTCTGCCCTTTTTCTCTTTGAACCAACTTTTGCTCATTGTTTGTGACCACCTGTGGCTAAGAGTCAAACCTAAGAGCTTTTTCCTATATATAGCTTCCATCTTCTTAAGAGTTTCGGTGTTGCAGTGTTCATTGTGATAAACAAATACAACTTGAGTTGCAATGAATTTCAGCACTGAACCAACCCACTGTATAAATAATTTCACCTTGTGTTCTTGAGTTAGTTTGTCAAGTTGAGCCACTTTTCAGAATAAACACATCCTTTATGACCTTGTAAATCATTCTTCCTCATCCCTCTCAACCAGTCTGCATCATTCTCCCTCAGGTGTCCTAACTGCCATCCTGCTGAGTGAGTAATGGAATGGAGGTGATCCTTGGTGGACACCTGACATTATTGTGAAGGTCTGGAAAAGAAGTATCTGCAGGACCCAACCAGAGTCATCAGATTGACCTCCAAATTTCAAGGCTCCTCTGAGAAATTAATAGGTTAACAAATATAACATGTATTAATCTTCAATTTTAATTAGCAAGACCATGAAAAGACATCACTGACCCATTTCTGTCATTCTGTATGTCATCAGGATATCTGTGATTGCAAAATAGAATTTACTGAACAAAACCATGTCCTGTAGGAATATCAAATAAAACCTGATAATGGATTTGCCACTTCTCCATTGTGTAATGGGTAAGCCGTATAAAGTTTGTACTCATTGTACTGGTCATACCTACTTCCTGGAAGGCTAACCTGATCATATGTTTGCTTCACATTACAGTGTCAGCACATCTCATCACAGAACAAACACCTAGACAGTCTAGAGCAGACAAAAGGGCATATTACAAAGCTGATCATCAGCATCCAAGAACATAGAACAGTACAACACAGTTATGAGCCCTCTGGCCACCAATGTTGTACTGACCTTCTGACCTATTTCATGATCATTCTAACCTTTCCTTCCAGCACAGCCAAAAATCCTCTGTTTTTCATCCATGTGCCTATCAAAGAATCTCTTAAATGTCCCTAATGTATCAGCTTTTATTACCACCCCAGTTGTATATTCTGGACATTTACCACTCTGCATAAAAAAACCCTACCTTTGACATTTCCCTTAAGCTTTACTCAATTCATCTTAAAAGGATGTCCTCTGGCATTAGCCATTGCTACCTTGGGAAAAAAATGCTGGCTGCCCATTCTATCTTGTCCCTTATAATTAATCACCTCTATCAAGTCACCACTCATCCTCCTTCACTCCAAAGAGAAAAGCTTGCTCAACCTTTCCTCATAAGAGATGTAGAGACCCTAATAATTGTTCCCAATAACAGAGTCGGGGAGTAGGAAAACACAGTCTCTGACCCACTGATCCTGAAATGACTACCTACTACACATCCACACCAACCCTTGCCAATTTCATTTTATTCCCCGCCACACCTCAACAATTCCCCTTAACTAGCCACAATTGATCTACCAACCTGTGTATCTTTGGACATGGTCAGAGGAAGCTCTCACAGAGGGAACATGCCAACATCACACATTCGGTTCATAGAGTAGGAATAAAGCCTTGGTCACTGGAACAGTGATACTGTTGCTCTACCAGCAATGCCAATTTGCTGACTGGTCATGAGCTCTCATGACCAAATCGCCAAAAATTCGCCAAGTATTATTGATGTTAAGAGGGGGACATGGTTATAGTTCTGAGGTCAGGTAAGCAAGCGAGTAAAGTGGCTTGGTGACAGGAGAGGAAGATTCTATACTGGTCATGAGTCTCAGTGGAAGTGGGATTGGGGAGCAAGTATGGGGTGCGAAGGGATTTAGTGCAGTTGGCCTTTGGGGATGAGATCGGGGGTGGTGAGTGAAGTCAGAAGATCAGGAATGAAATCTGGGGATCAGAGACTGTTTCCCCTTCTCTTTGACTGCACAGTTCTCTTCAGACTGGGTATCTCTACAGACATCTTTTTCAGGATGTATCTGGGTTACTCAACGTTGTAGCCTGTAGGGAAATAGTATAAAGTATTCCATATTTTCTGCCAACACCACTACAGAATGTTCAGCTGTCTACTTTCCAATAAAACTTACTGGGTTAGAAATATAATTGTGCATTACTATCTTTCAGCATTATGCAATTGAATTCACCTGTAATAAAGCACAACATTTCCAGATCATGTTGTATTAATTAGTAAATCTGAACAGGTGCTTCCCAATATAACATACAGGAGGCCCCCGCTTTTTGAACGGTCGATTTACGACAACTTGCTGTTACGAAAGACTTACATTAGTACCTGTTTTCGCTAACCAAAGAGGATTTTCGCTTTTACAAAAAAAAGACGCCCGCTTTATATGTGTGTTTACCTCGAGAAAGACTACAATGACCGTGAAGCCTTGTGTGGGCAGTTGTTTGCGCATGCGTGTACGTGCCGATTTTTTTCCCTCTAAATCGATTTTGGTTCACTGTCTTCCCGAGTTTGATAAGTGAAACTACACCGTACTTACAATATTTCTCCTTTATATATGGTATAAATTTATTATATCATTCCTGCTTTTACTATATGTTAGTGTTATTTTAGGTTTATGTGTTATTTGCTTTGATTTGGTAGGTTATTTTTTGGGTCTAGGAACACTCAAAAAATTTTCCCATACAAATTAATGGTAATTGCTTCTTCGCTTTATGACATTTCGGATTACAAACAGTTTCATAGGAACGCTCTACCTTCGGATTGCGGGGGAAACCTGTACTCAAAATGCTGAAGGAACTCAGTAGGTCAGGCGGCATCTATGAAGGGGAATAAAAATTGTCGTTTTGGGCTGAGACCCTTCATCATGAATAAAAGGAAGGAGGAAGAAGCCAGAATAAAATGGGAGGAGGGGAAGGGGTACAAGCTGGCAAGTGATAGGTGAAGCCAGTTGAGGGGGGAGGTAGGTAGGTGGAGGAGGGTGGTTGAAGTGAGAATTTGAGAGGTGAAAGGTGGAAAATGTAAAGAACTGGGAAAAAAACAGGAGTCTGATAGGAGAGGAAGAGGAGGAGGAGGGGCATCGGGGCAGTGATTGGCAGGTGAGAGGAGAAGGGGTAAGAGGGGAGCCAGAATGGGGAATGGAAATGAAGAGAAGGGTGATGGGAGAAATTACCAGAAGTTGGAGAAATCAAAGTTCGTGCCATCAGGTTGGAGACCACCCAGTCAGAATGTGAGGTGTTACTCCTCCCAATCTAATTCACCTCTGACATCTAGCATAGTTTGCACATCATTTGCATATGGGGTGATGTCTTTTTTTTGTTGAAATAATGAGGGGAAACTTAGATCAGCTGTCCTGAGAAAGACCACTTTCCAAGATAGTTGAATCTTCAAGGTCTGGTGTTGAGTTGAGTTGGTATTCTTAGATTTAATTCACTGCTAAGACCATGACCTATTCCAACACTTATCCTCTTCCCAGTCTTCCCCCTCACTCCTCTGATTGCACTTACTTCTGACCTCCACCCAGATCAAAATGATAAAGGATCTTCCCCTGAAATGGCTTCCTTTTCCACTAATGCTGCCTCACTTGTCAAGTTTTTTCAGCATTTGATGTTTTTATTTCAGATTTCCAGCATCTGCAGATTTTTTTTATTGAACAATATTTATTGAATCATTGTCCACAGTTTGAAATCATGTACCTAGCTTGACTACCCTCAGCCAATATGAATCGGATTACTTTGTCTCTTTATCTAAACATGGTATTATCACATCTCATCTGAACCCCCTTAATTACAAGGGCAACAGCCTCAGTACAGAATACTAGGAAACATTCAGCAGATCAGGCAGCTTCTGCGGAAAAAGAAATGGGGTCAATATTTCAGATCCAAGGCCTTTTGTCTGATCTAGAGAAGAAAAGAATCAAATTTGAGACAAACTGCAGATGCTGGAAATCCAAAGTCACAGATCAAAACACTCCAGGGAAGCTGGTGTGCGTTGCGAGTTCCTCCAGCACTTTGTGTGTGTTGCAAAGGAGACAAATTACTTATTGGTAGTGGAGAAAGGGTGGAACAGATGAATCAGACTCAGAATCAGTTTTATTTTCACTGACATATATCGTGAAATTTATTGTCTCGTGGCAACAGTACAGTCTAAGACATTAAAATTACTCTAAGTTACAAAAAATAAAGGGCTGAACATGGGCTAAACAGCCCATGTTTGCAAGAGAGGAAAGTGAGATACCACTCATGAATTCACAGATGGCTGGAACAAAGAAAATCTCTTTGATAGGGTAAGGACAAATGTTAATATGGTAATCAAAATCAGATTTTGCTTCCTTGTCTGTGTTAAATGTTGCCAATAGCGCAGCTATGGGAAATGAGCAGCAAGTCAGATGGTATGCCAAAAACTAAGACAAAATCATAGGTGAACGACTGGCAGAAAGGACAAAAAGAAAATCTGGATGGTGCAACATGCCCAGACAGAAGACTAGGTGTTCTTCCTCAAGCTTGCAGAGACGCTTGCTGTAACAATGAAGAAAATCACAGATGTATGGTTCAGAGTTGGAGTGGGTTGGAATATTGAAGTAGGAGCTCGAGGTCTGAATATAGGCGCACTCGAGAACAGCCACCCTATCCATGTTTGGTTCCTTCAGGGTAAAGGAGACTACATTGTGAAGTGAATGCAGCACACTGGATGGAAAGGATTGCAAGTGATTCGCTACTTCAGATGGCAGGAGGGTTTGGGTCCCGCGATGGTGGGAAGGGAAGAAGTGAAAGGACAAATGCTACTTACATCTCCTGCGGCTGTGTGGTAAAGTACCACAGTACCACTTGCTGGTAGTGATGGAAGAACAGGCCCATCCCTTCAAAATGCTGAAATGTTTCTATGATGATATTTTGTTGCATTTGGCAGAAACACCGAGATGGTCTGTCAGTGCAGAGACTGGTGATATGGAAGGACCAGGAAAACCCTTTTCTTGCTCTGTCCAAGAGGAGAGGGGATGAGAAATATAAAGAAAATCCCTGTAACTAACAACCCTTTTCCTTTGAATCATCCTGGAATTTTGTTCTGCACTATAAGGTTTTAGCCAGTGGGGGGAAAGGGATAGTGGGGATAAGCTCCCACCACCTAGTAAATGCTCCCAAAGGCATGTGCCTCAAATAGCCTCTGACAACAAAGTCCAGCTCCTGGCCTTCACGTATGGCTTAGCTACTATTTCCAGTGGAACTGACAGGAAAGGGGGCAAAGGCGGGTTACTGGTGCATTAAATCCAATCAGTTTGAGCAGATGGTAGGGAAGGCACAACAGCGACTGTACTACCTGAGGTGCTGAAGGAGAGCTAATCTGCCCCAAAAATTGCTGGTTAACTTTTATCAATGTGTGACAAAGAGCACACTGTCATACGGAATGACACTGAGGTACTCTAGCTGCTGCAAGACAGATCACAGAGCACTTCAACACAGCTCAGTGATTAGCACAGCTCAGCACATCACTGAAACACAACCACTGGACGTGGCAGCAATCTACAACTCTTGGTGCCTGTGGCACACTCGTAATATCATTAAAGATCCATCTATCCTAGATACTGCCTGTTCAATCTCATACCATCTGGTAGGAGACAAAGAAACATCTTAGCCAAGACAGTAAGAGTGAAAAAACAGCTTCTTCCTGACAGCTGTTGTGCAGCCGAATATTGCTACAACCTGGCTTGCCAATGTCCTTTGAATGTAATGGACTACTGACGTCACTTGTTCCATGTAAATATGGGAATTTAAAAAAATTTAACCCACATCACATGCACTACAAATATCTATTTTGCACGGTCTGGAGTACCATCGGAATCATGTTGCCTTGAGCAATAACAATAAACTTCTATTTTATTCTATAGGGCTTGTCAGCCATGGTTGGCAGCTCATCGAGGAGAAGGAAAACTGATCTCAAATCTACGCTGGCTTGTGGCTATAGCCACTGAAGGCTAAGACTTCCAAAGCTGGAGCCCCTAAGGCAGTTCCACGTTGAATTCAATGCTGACAGGCAACTCCTGTGAAGCTGCTGGTGCCAAACTGTATTGGTCTCTGCCATTCCTTCGGATTCATCAGCTGTGTGGAGAAGGGGGTGCCTGTTGCATGGGCAATAACCTGTTCTCCAAATCTGCCCTGGCTAGTGAACTGGCTAGCATAACATATAGACAACTGGGACAGAACATCCATAATTGACTTCAACCAATAAAAAGCCCCCTATGTAAAAGGACCTCACATCTTTCCTAAACTGGGCATCAAAGTCCAGTCACAGCTAACCAAAGCATTATAAAAATTCAATACGCTTTCAGTTAGCCTGGAGCCAATACAATTCACACTTCAAAATTTGACACAGTGTAATTACTGAAACTAGCAATCTATGAAAAACTAGTAATCTATGAAACTCTGACTCAAGCGAAGTACTGATTTTATCTACCAACTGTAAACGACTGCCTGATAAACAAGGTGAGTCATAGTTTGTCTGCTTCTGTCATAGTCTTTGAAGAGAATAGCATTTTTTTGGAACAAAGTAGTGCAATTTTAAAAAGATTAATGATCCCAACAGACATTCTCAGTATCTAGCCTGCTTTAAGCACATTCTATTGTGAGGTCACCCTTCACCCTCCCCACTTTTGTTCCAAAGTGTATCTGATCCTCTATTATGTGATGCATCAGTAAACCAGGCTTTTGGTATCATTTTAATGCATTAAATGCCTTTATCATACGTAAACAGGAACAACAGCATCTCATCCCTCATTGTTCAGAAAGGAATCGCTCAAGATGCTTGTAATGAGCAAATTCAGCAAATAATAATTTTGACCTAAATCAACCTAAGCTTTTAATGTCCACACCCCAAAAATACCTGATAAATAGTAATGAACCACTGAAAAAGCTACTAGATGCACAACCAAAATCAACAACAAAACAAACAGTAATATTGGTATGTCATGGGGTAAGAACATAACCGTATGCAGAGAGGTTCAGAAACAAATAAAGACTCCGTTTCTGTTAACCTGATCTGCAGACTAGCTCTACCCATCAGGTAAGTAGATTGTGTTAGGGAGTGGACAGGCGTTAATCATAGGGTGTAGTTAACATAAGCACAAGCAAGAAACAACCTTTAAAATGAATGGCCTGGACACTGATCACCATACTTGTACAATGATTGGTGATATCTTTGGGAATCGTATATCTTTCTGAGTGTTCCAGAGATGGTAGTTGAGAATAAATGAAGCTGATGATTTTAATAATCCAATCACCCGAAATGTTGATTGTACTCTTTTCCATAGATGCTGCCTGGCCTGGTGAGTTCCTCCAGCATTTTGTGTGTGTTGCTGATGATTGCTAAGTACAAAGCATTTTAACTTACATATTTCTGCATTTAAATTTCCCAGACAAGACATTAAGCTTAGAAGAGGTGCACTAATAATCCCCAAGAGCATAAAATTAATCTGATGTAATTATGACTGTCATTCTGTCTAGACAAAGGGGACTGTAGATGAGGCTGTAAGGTTTCTGGAAGCAAAGCTAGAATTCAAAGCAGCTTTCAGGATGGTTAATACTGATTGCTCTCTGGCAATGGACCAGGCATCTTGGATAATGAAAAGGAGTGTGTTCATTTCATACAACACTTCCTGAAGGAACTCAGATGGTCAAGCAGCTTCTAAGGGGAGGAAAGGGATTGCTGATGTTTTGATAGACTTGATGTAGGGTTTTGACCCAAAATGTCCCATTTGATAGTCATGTACCACTTATAATGATCTTTACCTCTAATACCTCTAAATTATTTTAATACATAAAAATACAAGTAAATACTTTATACTAGGTTTGTTTTATCTCTGGATCATGTGAATTTATTAAGACAGATTGTGGTTTAGAAATTCAGTCTTGTAGTTCTGTTTATCTCAGCACCACTTGATTGAAAATGCACATTTTCCCCAGAGTGAAATGCAGTAAAGACCATCTTCAGCTTATAGACAAGAGGTTCTACAGATGCTGGAAATCTTGAACAGCACACACAAAATGCAGGAGGAACGCAGCAAGTCATTCAGCTCACCATGTCACTTGGGCCCTTCCTATTGTGAATCACACATTTACAATACTGTGCACGAAACGTTGCAGAAACTGAGCTAGAAAACAGAAAGAAGCTTTGAAATGCTAATGGCTGCTGGATCTACACTCACTAGTCACTTTATTAGGAACCTTTTATAAAGTGGCCACAACGTCTATGTTTGTGGGTTTCTGTTGCTGCAGCCACTTCAAGGTTCAAAGTGTTAAGGTTCAGAGAAGTGCTGCACACCACTGTGGCAATGCGTGGTTACTGGAGTTACTATCAGCTTGAACCAGTCTGCCCATTCTCCTCTGATCTCTCTCACGAACAAGGTATTTTCGCCCACAGAACTGCTGTTCACTGGATTTTTTTTTTTGTTTATCGCAACATTCTCTATAAACTCTAGACCAGCCTTTCTCAACTGTTTTGCCTTGAAGGAACCCTTGAAATAAAGAACCCCCATGTAAAGATTATTATAACTACAGCTTACGGTACATTAGGGTGATCAGTAAGTTGTAGATATAAAAATCCAAAAATAATTGTCAATGCTCTTTTGAGCAGAGAATGAATTTTTAGCCAACCTCTCTTGGAAAAACATACATGTAGTCAAGCTGAGCTTACCTTTCTTGAATTAATCTCTTTCCTTCCCTTTCATAAATTTTAAAAACTCATAAGGCTAACATAATACTATTAAATAAGCCAAAATGCAATTTAATTTTTCTAAAGGTAGGCTCAGTAGAGTTAAGTTAAATAAAGGTTGCAGATTGATTTTAATTAATGCTATTTACAACATGACAATGTTGAATAGTAAACCTACTAAAAACCAGAAGCCAAAGCAACAGTGTTCCTCCAAGGTAGACCTTTTGTTTCTAGACATGAAGAGAAAACATTAAATATATCTTGACCTTTGCTTGTTTCAGGCAGCTCCTTGAACACTAAGTTTTCTTGAAGTTCACCATCATTTACAAATCTTACAAATGCTGCAAAATGACATGTATTGGTGAGATCTGTTGACTCCTCAACCTAGAGAGAGAAGCTGTTGTTTTTCAGTCTATCACACAAAACCTCTTCAGCATCATGTGACATGTCATCAAATATGTCGACTTATCGTACTGTGAAACCTTTTCAATTTCTCGTACTGGATCTTATCCTAGCATTTCATCCATCATAATTTTACATGTTGCCATTCTTAGGTTCTCACCAACTGTGTGACTTTTCCTTTTCTGGGTAATAAGTTCTGTTACTAAATAACTTGCTTCTTGGATACTTTTACTGACTGTGACTTTATGAACAAAAGCTTTACTGTTTGTTTTGAGGTTCAAATAACCTTTTAAAATAGTCAGCACTTTTACGTGTCATATGGCTGTGATTTGTAGTTAAGCGTCTTTTCAAAATTTCTGGAGTTATTGCTGCATTTTTAAGTTGTTTGCCACAGACTAGGCACAATGGAATAGGACAACTTTGATCACCAGTCCATGTAAAACCCGTTGACTTTTGACAGAAAGATGGACTTTTCTGTGACCGTTGTCACACTGGTGCAGTGAGATGACTCAGAAGATTGTAACATCGGACATGTCTGTAAAACACAGGGACTAACAAAATATAACAAAGAAAAACATAACAAATAACTAAACAAGAAAACCACAAAAAATACAAAATCTTCGCAATACAATTGACTTCTACACCACACAATTCACCTTTTGCAATGTTTACGATAACAGCAAAGTGGCAGGCCAACAGCTGAGTTGCAGCACGTAAAAATTCCTTCTTTATAATGAAAATTTCCCTCCAATTTTCTACTACACTGTAAGAGTTTGTTTGTTCCCATAAGTCAGTTGGCGACACACAAGGGGAAGTTGCGGGGAGGTAACGAGATTGTTAATGGGGCTGCTTGGTCACTGCCCACTACTGCGAGTACTAGCAACAGGTATTGCGTGAAGTTCAAAAAACAATATATTTTTTAAAAATTGCGATCCCTCGTGGAATCCCTAGCAACCTCTCGCAGAACCCCAGTTGAGAAACCCTGCTCTGGACTGTTATGTGTGAAAATCCAATATCAGTCGTTACTGAGATACACAAACCACCCTGTCTGGCACCAACAATCATTTCATGTTCAGAGTTACTTAGATCACATTTCTTCCCCATTCTGATGTTTGGTCTGAACAACAACTGAACCTCTTGACCATGTCTGAATGCTATTATGCATTGAGTTGCGATTACATAATTGGCTGATTGCATTAATGAGCAGGTGTACATGTGTACCTAGTAAAGTGGCTACTGAGTGTATATGGTGAGCTATAAATATCCCCAGGAAAACACTCCCATAATCCACCTCGTTCTAGCTCTCTAAGAAATCACTTTAATGTTAGGATATGGATGGGTACAATTAGCTGAAGCAGCACCACAATCCATGCCTACCATTTTAAGACAATACCACTATAAGCCCTACTCATTCAGGTAATTGCAGTGCTATTTTTCAATGCCCATTACATTTGATGTTTTGCTGAGACATGAGAGTATATTGTACTGTGAAATATAATGGTGGAATAGGCATAACTGATCAACTGTTTTTTGCAAGCTGGATAGCTGGGGTATTTTTCAACACCCCTGGATTAAATCAGCACACTGACTCCCACTCCAATCAGCCCTTTTTCCTGCACTAAATCCTGGTGATACATGAGGTGCAAAACAGAACTGCGATTTCACCATTACAGTAACACAATGAAGCAACAGTTTATTTTTTCCCCAAAGTTAACAATTCTAATAAAAACATTAATAATTCAGTGATTAAAAGATAAAGTACGGTGCCAGAAACTAAAAATAAAGTGCAGCTGGGCAGTCAACACCTGAAAGTGCTGGAGGTGCACAGCAGATTGAGCAGCGTCTCTGGTAGAAAAGGAAATGCTAAGCTTTAGGATTGAAATCTGCAACAGATCTAAAATATTGACAATTCATTTCCCTCCAGCAGATGCTGCTCAACTCACTGAGATCCACCAGCAGACTTTTGCTCAATATCCCAGCATCTGTGCTTTCCTGTGCCTCTGAAAGAGAAGACCAAAGCAGGCTCAAGTGGACAATGGGACAGCAGTAGCCTTTCTAGGTTATTATGCCATAACTAACTTAACCCCGTCAGCAACTTGACTAGGTCTACAAAAACTGCTTTTGTTAAACACCTTTCTGTGCCCTCTGGTACTTTTCCATTAACATGTTACATTGGACATTCTCTGTTTCACTGCAATGGAGTCAATGTTACCAAGTCTAAGATCCTGTTTCACATTTCATCACACTCATCTGGATTATATTGTGATTGCTCTTAAATCCAACACAACCTAATAAATGACTTTGCACACACAACATTTTTCAAAACTGCACATCTGAAAGTCAATTTTTCCAAGAGTGAAATTCAATCAGGCATAAGAACACAACATTCAGTAAATACACAAGAAGTAGATGCATTTGACGCCCCAAGCAGCTGAGGTCATGAAAACTGACTCTGTGGTTTAGGGCCCATCTCCTTCTCATTAGTACCACAACATGGGGATCTCCATTCAGCCACTCCAACAGCAGACCCATTGTTCTTTCATATCTGGGCTTCCCTCAGCCCTGACTCTCTGAACTGTGCCCACAATCCAGTGTGTAATGAGTGTAGTAGATCAGTGGCATGCAAGACCCACAACTAAAGCTGTCAGCACCAGGCCCCACAAACAAAATAAATGTTAGTCACCATTGCTGGCAGAATATCTGATGCAGATGAGAGAACATAAAGGAGTGAGATATACCAGCTAGTCGAATGGTGTTGCAGCAACAACCTTGCACTCAACATCAGTACTATCAGAGCTGATTATAGACTTCAGGAAGCGTAAGGGAACACGAACCAATCCTCATAGGGATTATAAGTGGAGAGAGTGAGCAGCTTCAAGTTCCTGGGTGTCCAGATCTGAGGATGTAACCTGGTCCCAACATATCGATGCAGCTATAAAGAAGGCAAGACAGTAGCTACATTTCATTAGTTTGAGGACCTAAGACACTCAACAGTTTCTACAGATGTACTGTGGGGAGCATTCTAACAAGCTGCATCACTGTCTGGTATGATGGGGGGGGGGGGGGGGCTACTGCTCAAGATCAAAAGAAGCTACAGAAAGTTGTAAAATTAGTCTGCTCCATCATGGGTACTAACCTCTGTAGTATCCAATACATACTTAATTTTTTCTGTTATCATATATTGCATTGTACTGCTGCTATTAAGTTAACAGATTTTACAATATATGCCAGTGGCATTAAATCGGACTCTGATTCTGTTTAATTGCTTATTAGAGTGCTCATTATTTCTGAGGCTACTATTTCCCAACTACGAGTTTTGCCTGTCATCCTAATCTACGTGACTGTTAAAATCACCAAATAAAGCCACACGCACAACACGCTGGAGGAACTCAGCAGGTCGGGCAGCATCCGTGGAAACGAGCAGTCAACTTGACCCCAACATCTGCAGTGTATTTTGTGTTTACCAAATAAAGCCATTCTGACTTTCCTACCTATATGAATAGTATAAAGAACTCTACCACTCACAGCTGCTGCCAGGGATCTTGTGCACAATTACAAAGTGCAAATCTTTTTTTTTCATCCTAATTTTACTTTCAAACCACCGATGCCTGCTTTTCTTTTGTTCTATCCTGTCTTCACTGAAGAGATTTTACTTTTCACTCCTTTTCCCCTCACTACCAACTCTCCTCTCTTTCCAGTGAATCTTATATTAGACTCCTAGTACTAACTTCCTTATACAACATTAGATAATGCAAAATAGGAGCACGAGTAGGACTTTCAAGCCATCCAGCTCACTCCACTATTCAACAATATCATGGCTGATCTTAAGTCCAACATTTTTCTGCCCTAAACCTGTATCTTCTAATATCCAGGTATCCACTGAAGTTCATTTTTGAATACGGTCAGTACCTGAACCTCCATGGTACTCTGGGGAAGAGAACTCCAACGATTCACCACTCACTATCAAGACATTTCTCCTCTTCCACACAAAACAGACTACCCTTTATGTGAGACTGTGACTCCTGGCTTTTGAATTCTCAGCCAGAGCAAACATACTCAGTCTACCTAACTGAGCTCTATAAGAACTTTGCACGTTTCAACAAGATCTCTAAATAAAATAACAATTAAAAAAAATATGGATCCTCTCTCATTCTCTGATATTTTTGAGAAGAGGCCTAACCACTTCATATGATCGATCTGTCAATAGGAATTGCTCTGATGAGCCTTCAGTGTGCTCCCCCTCTATTGCAGGTATGTTCCAGTGATGTTTACCATATTACAACCTCCACCCTGAACTTGGGGCTACCGTTATGTTTTGTAACTCCCGAAAGCAATCAAAAGAAAAACACAGGAGCTAAGATGAATGTGTCTACTTCATTTTACTTTATAGTGAGATGTGCCAATATGATACGGTGGTATAATGACATATGCTATTTGTCTATTTTTACATATGAATTATGCAAAGAATGCTTAATCATACAATATACTCACAATATTGCTCTAATATTACTGAAATACTAAATATACGTTCCTCCCTGCTTAGCTATAAACTCCAACTCAATATAGAATGCATCCACCACTACCAAGAAATTTGTGCTCATGAATGATCCGGCAAAATCCACATGATCTTCTGCCAGGGAAATGCATGTCATTCCCAGGGATGGAGAGGCACTGCTCTTGGCATCTTCTGGATGCACTGGCATTCCAAATGTGCATGGCAAGCTGCTCGATCTGCTGGTCCTTCCAGGCTATCAGACAAAGCTTTGAGCCGTCGCTTTCAGATTGGCCACACCTTGATGTCTGGTATGTACCTTCTCTAACATCTTAGCTCTCAGCTTGGATGGTGTGACGACTCTCAATCCCCATCAAGGGCAAGTTCCTCCTGGCACTGGTGAGAATGGGGAGGTAGAATTTCTGCTGCACATTCCAGGCATTTTGAGTTGTCATGCTGTCCTGGGACAGTGCAGGGTCTTTTCTGGTTTCCCTTTGATCCTCTTTGCCATATACAAAGATTTTTGATTGCTTTAGGGAGAATACGTCAAGACAAGTGGTTTCTTTTGTTAAATTTTCAGCTATTTCCTTTTTCAAGAGTAAATAGGACAAACCATCAGCATATCTATGATCTATGATTCCTCTTGAAATCGATCTTGCACTTGTGACCTCCATGAAACAGAGCCCATCTCTGCATCCATGCTGCTGCTGTTACTGGAACACCCTTCTGGATTGAAAATGAACACTAATGGTCGATGATCATTCATGAGGGTAAACTCTTTCTCATACAAGAACTGGTTGAAATACTTTACACCCAAACCAGACTCAATGCCTCTCTGTGCCTAATTTTCTCTGCACCAGTAAAAAAAAAGACTTTGGGTTGTTCACCTACATCACTCACAACATGTGACAACACTGCACATACACCATAAGCCAAGCCTCACTGGATGAATGTAGATCATTATGTGTGAGTACAGTGGCTGACATCACCATTTCCTTTGTCTTTTGGAAAGCCATCTCACACTGCTTTGTCTATTGCCATTTAAGAACATAAGTATTAGGAGCAGGGGTAGGCTATCCGGCACATCAAGCCTGCCCCGCCATTCAATAAGATCATGGCTGATCTGTCCATAACCTTAGCTCCATCTACCTGCCTTTTCCCCATAACCCCTAATTCACCTACTATGTAAAAATCTATCTACCGGTAACTGTATCTTAAATACATTTAGTGAAGAAGCCTCAACTGCTTTCCTGGGCAGAGAACTTCAGATTCACCACTCTCTGGGAAGAACGGTTTCTCCTCATCTCCGTCCTAAATCTTTTCCCCTGAATCTTAAGTCAATGTCCCCTAGTTCTAGTCTCACCTACCAGTGGAAACAACTTTCCTACTTCTATCTTATCTATCCCTTTCAAAATTTTGTATGTTTCTATAAGATCCCCTCTCATTCTTCTGAATTCCAGAAAGTTTAGTCCCAGGCGACTCAATCGCTCCTCATAGGTTAACCTCTTCATCCCTGGAATCAACCTGGTGATCCTCCTCTGTACTGCCTCCAAAGCCAGTATATCCTCCCTCAAGTAGGGAGACCATAACTGTACACAGTACTCCAGGTACCCTGTATAGTACCTGTACACAGGCCTCACCAGTACCCTGTATAGTTGCAGCATGACTTCCCTACTCTTGAATTCAATCCCCCTAGCAATGAAGGCAAGCATTCCATTGGCCTTTTTAATATCCTGTTGTACCTGCAAGCCAACTTATTGCGATTCATGAACATTTCTTCCCGATCTGTAGTAATGAGTTCAAGAGGTAGTGCACCAAACCCAGGTTTGGCAGGAAATTGATATAGTAATTGACAAATTCTAAAAAGGACTGTAAGTATGACAGTTCCTTTAGCCTTGGGGAATCTACCACTGCTTCAATTTTCTCAGCACACTTGTGTAATTCTTGTGTATCAATGGTGTGACCACAGCAAGTGATGCTTGGTTTAAAGAATTCACATCTGTTGTATCATGCTCCAAGACCATAATCTTCCATGGTTTATAACATTGCCTTGAGATTTTGGAAATGTTCCTTGTCATCCTCACCAGTAACAATGATGCAATGCAGGAAACACTGAGTACCTGGGCAGCCTTGCAGCACCTGGTCCATAGTTTTCTGCTGGAGTGCAGGTGCAGACATTACTCCAAAAATAAGCATATTATAGTGATAAAACTCTTTGCGTGATAAGGGTGAGAAACACTTGGGATTCTTCTTCCATCTTTAGAAAGGCCACAGCAAACTACAATTTGCTGAAGTGTTTCCCTCCAGAAAGTTTTTTTTTTAACTCCTGAAACTAATCAAAAGAAAAACATAGGAGCCAGGATGAACATGTCTACTTTGCTCTACTTTTAAGTGAAGTGTACCAATATGACGGTGGTGGCGTAATAACGTTTGACATTCATGTCATTTTATAGACAACCCATAATGAATTACGTAAACAACAAAGAATGCCTAATCATATAATATACTTACAATATTATTAAATATTACTGAAATATTAAATAAACAACAGCTACAACTCACTGTTTATTCCTTTGCAAGTGGCTTGGAGTTGCATACAAGTCGTCCTTAAAAAAATTAAAACTTTTTTTCTAGCTATCTAGTAGCTTCGTGATCACTGTTTTAGGTACAGTTTGTGCTCATTCATAAAACTAATTGAATTTAAATTTAAATTCCCCAGTTGTTTTGGTGGGACATAAAGACATTAAACTCCAAATGATTCGTCCAGGTATCAGGTTCACCAGTCCAGAAACATAATTAGCAAGTCTATTGGCTCCATGTCTCATGTATCAAGCACACTTGAGTCGTATGTGTCTTGCTGAGCTGATTCTACTTGTCTGCACTTGGCTCATCTAAACCTTTTCTGTCCATGACCATTTTAAAGGTTGCAGTTGTAACTGCTTCTACCACTTTCTCTGCAGCTCATCCCACGTACCCTTTGTGTAAAACATTTGCCTTCTGGGTACTCTTTAAACCTTTCCCCTCTCACATTAAACCCATGCTAGTCTGCTATTCCACATAAACTCATTAGTTCTTTACTCTTATGAATTTACAGCACTGAAAGTCATGACCAATTCCAACTTTTACTCTAACTTCAACATAATCTCCATTCTTCTCAAAATGTTTCAGCAACAATATGGACTTGGACAAATTGAGACAAGGAATTCAAATCTAACTCTCAAGGAAGATGTTATTAAATCTCAAACACAAAAGCAGAAAAGCAAAGACTCTGAACTGGGAACACACAAATATTATCACTTTAAAGTTAGGCCCAGAGAAATGAATCAAAACACAGATGGAGTGCGCAAAATCCAAAAGTGAAATTGGGTAGATAATAAGGGAGTAAACAATTGAATGATATTGGTTTCAGGGACTGGGGTGATGGTTATCTGGTCCTGAACACTGTTGCTACTACCATCAGGCACGAGATGGAGAAGCCTGAAGTCCTGCACCACCAGGTTCAAGAACAGCTACTACAAATGGATCTTGGGAGTTCAGGATTCTGGATTTAGAGCAGAGAGAGAGGCAACTCAGCTTTCTCATTCTCTATCTTTGATTCAGAAATACCTACCGGCAGTTCCAACTTAATATAACTGATTGTGGAAGGAGCAACAGAAAGAGTTAAGTACCGTAGATTCCGGACTACAGAGCGCACCTGATTAAAAGCCGCTGGCTCTAATTTTAGAAATAAAATCAATTTTTTACTTGTACAGGCCGCACCGGATTTTAGGCCGCACCGGATTTTCGGCCGCAGGTGTCCCACGTTGTAATATGAGATATTTACACAGAAAGATATTACACGTGAGGATTTTTTAACTTTTAATTAAATCCATATGGTAACAAACAAATATATATTGCAAATGCTTTTTTTCGAACCGTGCCTGTAATACGGCTACTTTTAAATATACATTCGTATCGGTAACACAAATTACGTTGCATATACTTTTTTACTGAACAGCACGAACAACATTCCAATATCTCCTAGCGACTGGTAAAAATATATATACTGCAGCCTACCAGGAAAAGTTATTGATCGCCTTTAACTTAAAAGCAGCGTTTTCGCTCGGGTCTGATGTGCTCGGGTCTGATGTGCTCGGGTCTGATGAGCTCGCGTAACTCGATCGGGTCTGATGAGCTCGGGTCTGATGTGCTCGGGTCTGATGAGCTCGCGTAACGCGATCGGGTCTAATCGGTTCTAATGTGCTCGGGTCTGATGAGCTCGCGTAATGCCCCCTCCTTCCCGTTTATCGCAAACCGGTATCCCACAAGACGCAGCGAAACCGGGTGTGACGTCATAGCATCCCGCGATGTAGTACAGAAAACAAATATAGTTAAAACACTTCTAACTTTAACTAACAAATGAATTACTAAGCGAAAATATTATAAACTAAGTAACTGCCATAAAGGCAGCACAATGCTTTTCTTCGAGTGTTTTCCATGTTGATGAGGGTGAGTACAAATGACTGATTTACAATAATTTAATTGTAAAAGTGTGCTTGATTTATCGTACAATTTCATTGGACCTCTGTGAACTACTCATCAATTTTATTGGTCTACTGTTACGAGGCAAAATGTTTACGAGGCGGCATGAAAAAAAAAACATGTATTAGCCGCTCTGGATTAAAGGCCACAGAGTTCAAAGCTGTTCAAAATGTGGGAAAAAAGTAGCGGCTTATAATCCGGAATCTACGGTAATTAGTTTATGGAACCGAGTCTCCATAGTCTTCCAGGAAAGAGAATTCCAAATATTCACCACCCACTGAGTGAACAAGTTCTCTTTATCTTGGTCCGAAATAGCCAAAGCCCCATTGAGTTTCTAACTCTTTTGCTAGGGATTGTATTGAGCCCTTAAAAATTTATAAGTTTCAATGAGATCTCATTCTGAGAGAATGTGGGTTTATTTTATCAAATGCCAGTCCAGACTAACACCACAGCACAAGCAGAAAAGCTTTCATCTTCATCAGATCAGCACTCTGGCTGGGAAAACACCCACCATCCTCATCCTCAGTGGTGGAAGAGGTGAGCAGTTTTACCTCCCAAGGCATCAACATCTCAGAGGATCTGTCCTGGGTCTAACATATTGATGCAACCATGATGAGGGCATGGCAGCAGCTGTGCTTTGTAAGGAGTTTGAGGAGATTTGTTGTGTCACCAAAGACTCACAAATTTCTACAGATGTACCGTGGACAGCATTCTGACAGGATGCATCACCACTTGGTACAGAGGCTCCCGTGCCCAGTATTGCAAGAGGTTTCAGAGGGTTGTAGACTCAGCCAGCTTCATCACAGCATAACCCTCTCACTATTAAGGACATCTTCAGAAGGAGGTGGTATCACGATGAAGGACCCTCACCATCCAGGACATGCCCTCTTCTCATTATTACCATCAGGGTGGTGGTACAGGAACCTGACGACCCAGACTCAACATTTTATAAATAGCTTCCTCTCTGTCATCAGATTTCTGAATGGTGAATGAACTCATGAACACTATCTTCTTATTCCTCTTTCCCACTATTTATGTGTTTATTTTTTAATCCATTATGCCCACATTGGATCGCTGCCACAAAACAACAAATGTCACTACTTATGGCAGTGACAATAAACCTGATCCTGAAGTGAACACTGATCCTACCTGCCCAACAGGCAAAAATCCTCAGACTACGTTCCATTCAGCCAACCAGCAACCATTCTTCTGCACAAGCACGTAGCAGGCTGGATGCACAGCTCTGGCATTGTGACAGCCTGAGTAAAAATCTGTAAAAGCACACCAACTCCCAGCCGAGCTGAAGTGCAGTGATCGTCAATGATTGCTCTGTGCCAGGCACCGGCAAGAATTACAGTCTCACTCACCCCTCCCTACCCCACCCGCTTCTCCGCGGTTCTTGCTAAACTGCTGGCTGTCTGAATACCTTTGGGCAATTGTTTCTGATGGCCATGGAACAGTAGAGGTCAGGCAAAGAAGTAGATTGAAGCTGAAGTGTTAAATAGCACCGCCACAAGCAGAGGATTATATTGTTTGGGCCATTGTGAAAAGCAGACAGTGCTGACATCATAGACATTATCCTTCTGAGCACCGTGACCAATTCACCGTAATCTCCAGCTCCATGAGTACTATAATTTTGCTTCACCCTGGTAATTTTAACAATCTATTGATATTGTGCTATTTCATTCATCTCTTGAAAGAAAACACTTCACAGCCAAATAAATTAGTATTCAATACATGTTGCTCTGTTTTTCATTTTAATATCACTGGTTCGACAGCACTGCCTGAAGGACACGGCCTGCATACTAATTGGTGCTTCTTCTTGTCCTACGTTAAATCTGTTGATAGTTCAGTATAATGCAACACTGCTGAAATCAATGTGTATCTCATGTACCAGGTCACTGCACAATGGCCTTGATCCATGACCAAACTGAGCTAATTTGCCTGCACAACAATGACACCAAGAGTCAGCAAAAGATGATAGCTCACAATTTTTCTCTTATCAGGAATACCACAGCTCTGCGAGGTTTGAATGAATAGATCCATACTGTGTGAAATCTGTGTCTCTTTATGCTCCTTTGATACATTCATACATTTTTGGAAATAACATGTTGAATAACAGAAGTATAGCAGCTAGCTGCACTTCATAAAGATCTAATATCTGAGATGTAAACAAGTAACACTTTACCTCCCACACCCCCTCATCCATTTTCCCTTTTCCCCACTCCCCATTACTTCAGCCAATGTTGGCATCTATCTTTGGTGCCCTAGGCTTGTTTTCTTACAGCATTCAATCGATATTATGCAGCCATTCCAAGTGACAGGCTCCATTCTGGAGTTGCTTTGCCAGACTGCAAAACAATACGAATACAAATCACTGCAGATACTGGAATTCTGAGAAAACAAATACACTGGAAATGATCAGCAGGCAAGACAACAGAGATGTAGAGCAAGAAACAAGAGTTAAAGTTTTGCAACAATGACCTTTTTCTTCCAGAATCCTGACCTGAAGCATTAACTGTTCCCTCTCCATACTGCTGGGCAACTCCAGGTTTTATAAGCTTAGCAGTACATGTGTAGCTTTCCCACGAATGTGTCTGCAATCCATAACACTGGAGAAGGCCAGTGGTCAGTGCTTTGCATGGACAGGTACCATAGATTGGAAATCTGCCTAGATGTGCAGAGCGCTGGAGTATTTATTCTATTTAACACGGTTTTATTGCAATAGTGATGCTGGCTGATGTTACATCAGTTCAACTGAAATGGATTAACATTTAGAACTCAGTTGCTGAAGAGAAGGTGACTCTCTCCCATCTCCAGTTTAATCAGGTTAGAATTCTATCTTCAAGTTGCTGCTGGTCCTGATAGCAGTTCTTCTAGCTGGTCTCTCGGGATTGAAAATGATTTTCTGGGTTCTACTGCAAGTGAAACAACTTTAGGATGTAAGAGCAGAGTTAGGCCATTCAGCCCATCAAGTCTGCTTTGCTATTCAATCACGGATGATTGTTTTCTCAACTCCTTTCTCCCACCTTTACAAACAAGAGAAAATCTGCAGATGGTGGAAATCCAAGCAACAGACACAAAATGCTGGAGGAACTCAGCAGGCCAGGCAGCATCTCTGTCTTAAATATACCCAACTGACTTGGTCTTCATGGCTGTCATTGGCAAGGAATTTCATAGAAACAACTACTCATCTCAGTTCTAAAGATATGCTCCTTTATTCAGAGCTGTGCCCTTGGATCCTACTCTGCTACTACCAGAAACGTGCCCTCCATGTCCATTCTATCCAGGCCTTTCAGTATTTGGAAGATTTCAATGGGATCCCCCTTTATCCTCCAGGATCCATCAATTACAGTGCCAAAGCCATCAAGTGTTCCTCCTATGTTAAGCTTTCATTCCTGGTATCATTCTCATGAACCTCCTCTGAACTCTTTCCAGACCCATTGCAAATTAACTTAGATAGAAGGCTCAAAGTTCCTCACAATACAAGGCCTAATTAGGACAAACAGATCCTACCATAGACCAGACAGGAGGTATCTGATGGGTTGGGTGGTTAACTTGTGAAGTGATATGCTCCTTCTGTCATTTAGTCCAGGGCTTCCATATGCTTGAGGTTCTCAGTGCCATCAGGAACCACCCTGTAGAATAATTTCATCTCAGCTGGGCAGCTCAGATAAAAATCCACACCCATTTTCTGTTGTTTCACAGGCAAATCCCTCTGCCTCCAGCCCACCAGTTCCCCTCAACGAGAAACAAATATAGACAATCAGGGAAGTGGAATGCCTACCTCAATGAGCAGTGTGCAGAAGCATATTTCTGATTCACGATTCACTTAAAATTATTTGTTTTCCCTTAGATAGTAAAGAGAAAAGATTTTCTTTAAAATAGCTTTATTTTTCACACGTACATTGAACATTCAGTGAAATACATCGTCAAATCAAATCAGCAAGGATTGTGCTGGGAGCAGCCCTCAAATGTCACCATGTTTCCAGTGCCCACAACTCACCAGCTCTAAGCCATATATCTTTGGAGTGTGGGAGGAAACCCATGCGGTCATGGGAAGAACAAACAACGGCCGGAACTGAACGTCTGTCTTTTAGCTGATAGCACTGTGCTAACCACTACACTACTGTGCTGCTCATAGTAATACAGCACATGCTGGAGTGTGAGTGTGGAGAGGTGTAGTGCTGCAGTGCCCTGTTAGTAACAGTGGTAGGAGGCTCCATCAAAGCAGACATGCTCCTAATAGAGGAAGTTCAGATATTCCTGTGGGGAAACAAATTCACAGCACTGAGAGGAAGTGCTTTAAACCTTGCCTCACTTTCAGCTTGGATATGAGGCCCAGAGGAAAATGAACAGTATAAACCCAAAGGAATCGTCTCTTCACCTAATTCACTCTGACTTCCAAGGGTGCAAGAAAAATTAAATTATAGGTAGCCTGCTACACATGCTGTCAGCAGAATTACCACTTACAGTAACTACTGCTATTCACAAATCTGTCATCTTGTGGAATTGAATAATGTGTTATTTAAAAAAAATACCACTTGTTGCTTAGTCCTAATTATTCTTAAGAAAGCCACACAATACTACTAAACCATTATAACATCATGCTGGCCCTTTAACAGACACACTGTAGATCTAGCCCCATCAAAGCCACACCATTGAGCTTGGCCATACCTGTCACACTGTGTAGCACTGGCTCTACCAGTTATACAATGGTGACTAAAGGATACTTTGATTGTCACAGGACTAAAATGCTGGAACACACTACCTTACAGCACCACAGTAGATATCGTGATTCTTACAAAAATGCATAATTAAATTCCTGTGATACCTCTTGTAGATGTTATAGGCCACAGCAACGTTGCAGTGTTGGTAAAGTGAATGAATGCAAGTATAGTCCCTCATCCAGGAACCATTCTCATAAATCTCCTCTGGACCTTCTTCAATTGCCCCTGCATCCTTCCTATAATATGCCCACTAGAAATGAATATAATACCCCAGCTGAAACCAGGCCAATGTTTTATAAACCTTCAGCAGGATTGCCCTGACTTTATACTTCGTGCCTCTGTTGATAGACCCAGAACTGTGCCAGCTTTATTAACCAATGACTTGTGCATGGACATGTGCTGCTCTTCCCCTTTCAGAATAGGATCCTTTATTAAATATTGCATCTCCTCATTCTCCTATAAAAGCACATAACCTCACATTTTTCTGTATTAAACTTGACCAACCACGTACCTGTTGGTAAACCAGCCGAATAAACCCTGCGGCACTTCTACATTGTTTTCTCCACAGTTCACAATGTAACTTTTATCAGTTCACAACATCCAAAATCCGAAAACCTCTGAAATCCAAATCTTTTTTGAGCGCTGACTTGACGTCACAGACAGAAAATTTCACAATACACAGGGAAGGTTCCCAGGTGATGCACAGGTCTCTGTGCACCATAGAATGTTCTGAGAAGTAGCCTCACATATGCAGTGAGTGAAAACTAGATAAACACTGCATAAAGCGACAAATAAAGATCTCGATTGTGTATCATCAGCATTGAAGTGCTGCTTAACAGTATGCTGATCAGGAAATAAATCTATCACAACAAGCTGAAAATTGAAAGTAATTGTGAATATTCAGCAGGCTGGTTGCAGAAATTTTAAAAAAGGTACGGCATTAAATTTTTAAAGTGTCTGCTGATCACGAAAATCTAGCAGCAGAGTAAGTCACTCTAAGCATTGAGCCGATTTGGAGATGCTGAGAACAGCTTCTCTGGCAGCGGAATCTAGGCCTGGAGCGATCCGCTGGCGGCGGGGCCCGTGTCCTAGTGCAAGGTTTGAATAACTTAAACGCCAGACCAGCCGGCCTGAGGACTCCTCTCTCCGTGACACTAAGGCTGAGAGACTGCCTCCAGTTGCTGTGCTTCATGTCCGCGAACTTTGCAATGATTTGTCTCACTAATGTCAGGAACTGAATACCAAGGCTTTGGGCCTACTCCGAGCTGTTCCAGGGATTTGGACCTATGGATTCAATTTGGTTCGGAATGCCGTTGTTGTTGCTCGCTTCCATTGTTTGCATGATTTGCTTTATTTTTTTTTCTCTTTCTCTGTGGGCACTGGTGGTAGGTCTTTTTAAAATTGGGCTCTTTTGGGTTCCTTGTTTTGCGACTGCCTGTTAAGCAAACAAATCTCACGGTTGTATAGCTCATACGTTCTTTGATAATAAATGCCCTTTTAATCTTGAAGTCTACGATGCTGATAGTTGTAATACCTTACGTAACGGCATTAAATTTTTAAAAGGTTACTGATGAAAATTTAACACCAGAGCAAATCTACAATGCTGATTGCTTTTATACCTTATGTAAAACCTAAAGAAAATAAAATACAAATACAGTGCATGGTAACCTTTTAATCAAACCACAGCATCACAGGTGGAGACTGAAAACCTGCCGTTGTTCAGCAGCTGATTCAGGTATTCTCCCAATGCTGCTGCACTGATTTGTTACCCTGCAACACATTATACTTCCAATAAATTAATGGTATACAATAATTTTTACTGTTACGTATATATGTTTGATGAACAAGTGGAAGACCAAGACTGTTTACCGGTAGCAGATAAATTCAGAGTTGGAAATGATGGCAATCCCAAGCTATCTCATTATATATTCCAAGATCTGACAAAATCCAAAACGCTTCTGGCCCCAAGCATTGTGAATAAAGGGTACAAAACCTGTACTGACAAATGTAATGTCATCCACAATTTAAAAACTGTGGCTTTTACTACAGCAGTCTAAGTTATTAATGTGGTTCAATAAAAGCCATGACTCTTATACCAGTCTCTCGGTGAACCAGCCTGAGAAACAATAATTCCCTGCAACGCGCTGTTGTCTGTTACTTAGCCAACTTCATATACAGGCATCCAACGTTCATTTCATGAGACAGTGTGTGGCATCCTCTGAATTGTGTACACCATATTAACTGTGTTACCTTCAGCAAATCCAGCCATTATCTCAACAAAATATTCTATCAAATGTGGAAGAGCCACAGAGCATGGAAACAGTCCCGTTGGCCCATCGCATCTGTGCTGATCAATTTGTCTAAGTGAGCTAGTCCCAGTTGCCTGCATTTGACTTGTATCCCTCTAAACCTTTCCTGTCCATGTAACCGTCCACATAACTTTCAGAATGTTGTAATTAAACCTGTGTCTGCCACCTCGTTCCATATACCTACCATTCTCTGAGTGAGAAAGTTGCCTCTCAGGTCACCTCTCACTTGATACCCACGCCTTCTAGTTTTGGACTCCCCGACCTTGTCAAAACTGCTTTGGCTATTCACCTTATCTACACTCTGCATGACTTTACAAACCTCTATACAGTCACTCCTCAGCTCCTGTGCTTCAGGGAAATAAGCCCGAGCCTATACTGCCACAAGAGATTCTGCAGATACTGGATATCTTGAGCAACACACACACACACAACGTTGGAACTGGGGCACCATGTTACAGCCGTACAAGACATTGGTAAGTCTACATTTGGAGTATTGTAAACAGTTCCACTTTCCCTGCTCTGGGAAGGATGTCATTAAACTGGAGGATGAAAAAAATTATTTATAAGGATTTTACTTGAGATCTTTGTTTAAAAGGAAAGGCTGGAAATGCTCAACACAGATAAACACTGGAGAAATTCCACATGTCAGTCAGCATCTATGAAGATGAATGAATAGTTGACCTTTTAGGCCGAGGAGCAAATTAATCTTGAATTACCCCATTTTTATTCTCACTATATTCTCATCAACTCTGCTTCCCACAGACTCTACCACTCACCTAGACACCAGGGGCAAATTACAGTGAGTGGGTGATTAAGCTACAAACCCACACGACTTTGGGATTTGAGAGTAACCAGTATCAAGAATCTTCTCCTTTACTGGTCCATGAACAGAATATAAGAGCAAAGCGATTATTCCAGAACTTTATAAAAGTTAGGCTAGTCTGAGAAGTTATGAGATTATAGAAAGTTGGCAATATTAAGAGGCAATTCACAAGCAGGCAGTCAGGGATGGGAGACATCGGTAAAGAGAAAATGTGGGTGGCTGGGTTGTTTTCTTTAGAACTAAAGAGGCTAAAAGAAAATTTAAGAAGGATATATAATGTGATGAAAGACCTAGATAAGCTGAACAGGAAAGTCTTGTTTCCCTTAGCAGTGAGGCCAACATAAACACTATTATCTTCTCTTCATGCCCAATTTGAACTACTACCACACAATAAACCTGGATGGTGAATAAAAATGTCATACTCCTCTTTGCACAAGCCATTCTGCTGTCCATCGTTCCTACCTTTAACAATGTGAAAATTTTGAGCATTAAAATTTAGATAGCTCATACACCAATTTCTTCTCATGCCTGCCTGAGCACCTAGTTTCTATTCCCCTATCTGCTGTACATCCCTTCCATTGGGTATCTTCTCTCCAACTTCTATGTTCCCTTTTCTGGAAAATTCTAAACAATCAAAAACAATTAGAGCAGACAAGGTGAGCTGAAAAGCCTGTTTCCTCACTAGATGACTCTATGATCATGTCCAACCTCCCTGTTCACTGACTTTGCACAGGGATCATTTCATTTTCATTTATTGTATCCACCAGCTCAAACACTCTGCCTTCAGTCTTTTAATCTTCTTCAATTTCCTTACTTCTAACCTTGCAGTCCTTATTAAGTCTGTAACTTTGTTGCAACAAGATCCTTACGCAGCCCCCCTCCCCTTCAGAATCTCACAGCTCCAGCAACATTAACCACTGATGCTGTTCTGTGTGGAGTTTGCATGTTTTCCGATGACCACAGGGACCCTGGTTTCCTTTACATCCCAAAGACATGCGAGTTGGTAGATGGAATGGCCACTGTAATGTGCAGATGAGTCATAGAGTCTGGGCTGAATTGACAGGACAAGGCAAGAATAAAATGGGATTGACATAGGTTGATGCCTGATGGTTGATACAGACTCAGTGGACTGACAGCCCTGTGATTGTATCTTCTGATTCATTCTGTGTACTGAAACCCTTCTGGCAAAAGGTATCACTGTTGCCCAATTGTGACTGTGTCTCAACATTTCTCTCAATGATCATGATGTAGTCAATTCCTTTATCAAGAATTGCTTCTCCTCCATGTCTGCACACATTCTCCTCATAAGACTTCACTAGCAGTAGTTTCTCTTTCAATTATTGCTTGAGTAACCATAGGTTCCTGGCTTTGCCTGCAAGTCAGAAGCATTTTTATCAAAGTGGTTGATTTCCACCTGCATGTTTAATCACACTACCTCAACAGCAGCTCCCTCAATCCCGCAGCTACATCTATGTAAGGAATATTTTGTCCAAAACCAGATTTTGATTTTTTTTCTAAGACTGAAAGCAGTTGGTAACTCAAAACATACTCCCTTCTACTCCTCAGCTTTTTTCTCCAGTCCTGTTGAAGGGTTTCAGCCCGAAACATCGACTGTACTCTTTTCCTAGATGCTGCCTGGCCTGCTGAGTTCCTCCAGCATTTTGTGTGTGATGCTCGGATTTCCAGCATCTGCAGATTTTCTCGTTTGTGGTTCCCTTGCAATCAATGGCTGAAAGAGTAAAATTTCCCAAAGTGTACTTCAATTCATTAAGGTTTAATTATATTCAGGCTTTAATTATACCAGAGTGTGGTGACTTGCCTCAGTGACTTTCACTCAGTAGCACTATCATCCACAGTGATGAAGTGATCTGATAGGTTGGTGATGAAACATATCGACTCCTGCCTAAGAAGCAACTTAGATCCACTCCAATTTGCTTACCGGAGCAACAGGCCCACAACAGATACTATCTCATTGGCTCTTCACACAACCCTGAAACATCTGGACAGCAAAGGTGCATATATCAGGATGCTCTTTATTGACAACAGTTCAGCATACAATAACAACATCCCCTCAAAATTGATCAATAAGCTCCAAGACCTTGGCCTCAATACCTCCTTGTGCAATTGGACCTTCAATTTCCTCACTTGCAGATCTCAGTCAGTTCAGATTGGCAACAGCTGTTCCTCCTCAATCTCCATAGGCACTGATGCACCACAAGGCTCTGTGCTTAGTCCCCTGCTCTACTCACTTTACATGTATGACTGTGTGACTAAACACAGCTCCACAGCCATATTCAAGTTGCTGATATCACTGCCGTTGGCCGGATCAAAGGTGGTGGTGAATCAGCATATAGGAGGGAGATTGACAATCTGTCTGAGTGGTTTCATAGCAATAACATCTCACTCAATGTCAGCAAGACCAAGGAATTAATTATAGATTTCAGGAAAAAGAAACCAGTGGTCCACAAGCCAGTCCTCAGAGGATCAGAGGTGGAGAGGGCTAGCAACTTTAAATTCCAGATGTCATTATTTCGGAGGACCTGTCCTGAGCCCAGCACATAAGTACAATAATGAAGAAAGTTTTGTTAGATGTTTGTGGAGATTTAGCACGTCATCTAAAACTTTGACAAACTTCTATAGATGTGTAGTGTTGAGCATACTGACTGGTATGGAAACACCAATGCCCTTGAACTGAGGATCCCACAAAAGGTAGTGGATATGGCCCACGAGTAAAGCACCCCCAACCATTGAGCACACCTGTATTAAATACAGTCACAAGAAAGCGGCATCCATCATTGGGTCCCACCACGACCCAGGATATGCTCTCTTCTCTCTGCTGCCGACAGGAAAAGGGTACAAGGGCCTCAGGACTTGCATCGTCAGGTTCAGGAACTGTTACAACCCTTCAAACATCAGGCTCTTGAACCAAAGGGGATAATTTCACTAAATTTCACTCACCCCATTATTTAATGCTCCCACAACCTTTGGATTCAGTTTTCAAGAATTCTTCATCTCATATTCTCAATATTTATTATAATTGTTTCTTCTTTTTGCATTTACACAATTTGTTGTCTTCTGCACTCTGGTTGAATGCCCTAGTTGGGCAGTCTTTCATTGATTCTGTTATAGTTATTATTCTACAGATTTATTGCCAACAAGAAAATGAATCTCAGGGTTGTACATGGTGACATACATGTACTTAGATAATAAAATTTACATTGAACTTTGTAAAGTAGCAATATAAGAAACCTTCCACCGTCATTGAAATCTCCATCTATGCTTCTCATTTCTAGGTTTGAAAACTCCTTGTTAACCTACTGTCTCCCACTCTGGACAACTTCTAAATCACTGAAAATTCAACCCGCTTACTGATCCATACGAAAGGCCTTCATAGTTTTGAATCTTTACTGAATACCTCCAATACTCTCAATGAATTGAACCTTACCATTGCTGATGGACAGATTACTCTATCTATGAAGCCTTCTCTTGTTCTCGGTTGTCTGACTTTGGTACTCTGAGCCTTTAGCTTTCCTCTCTGAAAACAGCCCCACAGTCACTATTACCTTTCTACTCACACAAAATGCTGGTGGAACGCAGCAGGCCAGGCAGCATCTATAGGGAGAAGCACTGTCGATGTTTCAGGACAAAGGGTCTCGGCTCGAAACGTTGACAGTGCTTCTTCCTATAGATGCTGCTTGGCCTGCTGCGTTCCACCAGCATTTTGTGTGCGTTGCTTGAATTTCCAGTATCCTCGTGTTTACCTTTCGATCCATCTTGCCCTTGTTTCAGCATGCTTTAATCACCTTTTGATGCTCATTCACTCAGACAATGGCTACTAACACTGGCAATAACACTCTCCAACAAGAGTCAGCAAAACACAAGCTGCTGGAGGTACCCAGTGGGTCAAACAGCATCTGTAAAATAAACAGGGCAGCTCTCGCTCAAGGAGGCAGAACGACAGCTTTTCTATAAATGCTCATTTCAACAAAGACAATATCCCAACTCAAGCTCATTAAATCTGATTATAACAATTCATGTAGCAAACTTCTCCTGGGGATCATTCCAGGAAATTATCATTTAGTAGGCTAAATGCTTTTAGGTTGACCTTGTTTGAATCCCAAGGGAGTTAAACTTTGTAGATTATCCTGTTATTTTAATAATACAATCTAGTATCTCACACCATATGCAGTATATTTACAGTCAAGGCTCAACTATCTTAGTTATCATGGTCTGTTCACCTAAATTCATCTTTTGAAAAGTTAGAAAATGTTCAACTTACCAAGCAAAAAGAAAATAAACTAAAGTCAAACAAATCAATTCTTCCATCTGTTACGAATGTGCCACAACTCTGAGGGGCCGAAGGGTACAAAGTCGCCCCCTCCTTTTTGAGAATCGCAAGATCGCTATTAATTCGGGTCTGGGACCCAGGAAATGAGAGAGAATCCACAAGGTTTGGAATGTGTCCTGGCCTCAGCGAAACAAAGCCACTGATAATGGCCATTGTCTCTTGGAGACGGAATTGTGTATTGAGTACTGTACTATTCGTTGAAGCCCCTCAGGGTCGACCAGAGTGGGCTGGTTGAGGGATTGCATCATCCCAACCTGATTGACATCTGAGACCCCATGAGTAAGGACAAAAGAGGGTCTGGGGAACAACCCCTTTAGATGCACCAGGAGAAACGCTGGAAATCCAGTGACAGCGTTTTATAGCAAACTCTGGTGAGGGCTTGTGTGCGTCCTCCCTTGCCAGGGTAGTGGGCTCATCACGGAAGAACGGCTTAGCTAAAGAAGAGGCCACAAGTGAACGGCCACACCAACGAGACTCCGACGGATCGAAATCATAAAAGGAAAGCCGGCAAGTTTTTCTCCAAATCTCTCTCTCTCTCTCCAACCATTGAAAACCCAGCGGTCCCCAAAGGCTGCAGCCTGCATGAACTGAGTGACTTTTATATTTCCATCGGACAATACATTATCCCCTAGACAACGATAGAGCTTATTTCTTATTGATTACTATTATACCCGCACTTTTAGATTTAGTATTGATGACGTATATTATCTGTATGTTTGCATTGATATTATTTTTGTGTATTTTTAATAATACTGTTAAAAATCGTATCATCAGGCTTCAACAGACCTCTCTATCTTTGCTGGTAAGTGACCCAGTTACGGGGTTCGTAACACATCAATAACCTAAACAAAACTGGAAATTATCTATGCCAGTAAATCTGAAAGCAATAATGCAAATTCACCAACAGGTATCATCACTGCCAACATGCTTAGGTATTAACTGACTGTTACAGTATATGATTAAAAGCCAAGTAATTTCAACTGTGTAGGATAACTATCCTGAAATCACAGTATTATTGCAGAGAAATCTGATGTTAAAATTGTTATGTTACCACAATTTGTAGAAATTGAATGCTAAAGACAGGTAAAAGGAAGTTTCTCTGAATGGTGACAGCCTGCAGAATTTGGCGATGCAGAGGGATCAGAGTGTCAGAATCAGATTCTGGTTTATTATCACTGGCATACTGCTTGTCAAGAAATTTGTTGTTCTGTGAAAGCAGTAAACTGCAAAACATGATAAAACATTATAAATTACAATAAGATAAAAACATATATAAATTTCAAATTAAATAAGTAGTGCAAAAAATATTGAGTTAGTGTACATGGGTTCATTGTCCTAGCATGTGATTCACAAAAGGCAAGTTGGCAGAAAATCTGGGTAATTAGAAAGGTTACCTGCCTCTGGTAGCTGATTCTACTACCCATTACTCTGTGTGGAGAAACTTGCCTCTCAGATCTCCATTAAATCTTTCCTTCTCATCTTAAACTGATGTCCTTTAGTTTTAGCTCCCCTATCCAAGCTTAAAAAAGACTCAGATTTCCTGCATTGCAGGGGATGTGTGCAGCCAGATCCCCTGTACATGTTGCTAAGGCAGGGCTCACACTCAGAAGAGAGCATGGAACAGTGTGGAACAGGACAGACAGTTTGGCCCACACTCTGTGCCAACCTTATTACCTACTCCTCAATCAATTTAACCTTTCCCTTCCATTTAGCCCTCTATTTTCTTTTCATTCATGTGCCTATCTGTGGGTCTCTTAAATATCTCTAATGTACCCGCCTCTACCACCATTCCCAGCAGTGTGTTTCTTTCACTTATTACTCTGTTTAAAAAAAAACTCTCTGACAACTGCCCCTATACTTTCCTCCAAACACCTTAAAGTTATGCCCTCTTGTATTAGCCATTGCTGGCCTGGGGAAAAGGCTCTGGCTGTCCACTCTATCTATGTCTCTTATCATCTTAGACACCTCAGTCAATTTGCCCCTTACCCTCCTTTGGTCCAAAGAGAAATGCCCTAGTACTTGTGGAGGCTTGCTCTACAATTTTTATTGTTTATTCCTTGGTGAATCAAATGCAAAAATAGGGAGATTATGCTTCAATTATATAGGACGCTGCAGAAACCACATCTGGAGTACTTAGTGTAATATTGCTTTCTTTATTTGCAGAATAGCAATTCAGAGCACGTTTATTGGATTAATAGCGGAAATTGGGCAAAGCTTTATTTACTCTAGTTCAGAGGAGTGATAAGGGACTTTATTGAAACATTAGACAGACTTATGAAGGGATCCTGAGAAGGTCTGACAGGAGTGGATGTGGAAAAGCTGCCTCCACTTATGGAAGAAGTTAGAATTTTTTACCCATTTAAAACGTGAAAGGGACATGGTCTCTGGAATTTTCTTCCTTGGAGAGTGATGAAAAAGTAAAACTACTTGTAATGTTGAAGTAGATAGTTATTTAGCTAGGGAGTGGTGAATCTGTGGAATTTGTTGCACAGGCAGCTGTGGAGGCCATGTCTAAATGTACATTTAATGCAGAGGTTGATAGATTCTTGATTTGTCAGGGCATGAAGGGATACGGGGAGGAAGGCAAGAGATTAGGGGGTGAAAGGAAAAATGGATCAGCCATGATAAAATGAGGGAGCAGACTCGATGGGCCAAATGGCCTAATTCTTCTCCTATGTCTTATGATCTTACTTGAAAAAGAGTTGAAGTTATAACAGATTAAGCATGATTTTATTATACAGTATGTCGGAGTAGGTTTGGGAGACTGAATAGCCATTTCTGCTATCAACTGGTACATACCACCACAGTGTGTAGGATTCTGGTTGAAAGTGTAGGTTGCCTTTATGTCCATAAGCTTTCTCTTAAGTATTTGCCTGGGATGGATGGAGTGACAATTTATAGAACAGTGCCATGAGGCAACAATCACCCATCACAGAAAATAAATCACTGGTGTAAAGCTGTACAAAACAGTTAGAACAAGCTGCATTAATTTCAATTGGAAGAGACTTATTTCCTTTACCACTGAGACGTCAAGAGAAATGTAAACTGAATATGACTAAATTCCAGCTTTCACTCCTTATACAGGATTTTAAGAGGCCAGAATTGAAACAAAGGCCACACTGGAATCTGGAATAGTCTGATAGGGCCTTTTAAAACTTATCAAATAAATAGTATCAAAATGAACCTTAAGTTTCCCCCATATCAGTATATTTTTGACAGTATTGTGCTGTAAAATGATATAGCTGAAATGTCCAGAATGCTCAAATGGCTTATTTATGTATAGACATTAAACAGCAGTGCTGAATTAAATGAGACAAGGCTCCAAGGCCAGAACAACTGGCCGATTTGTCAGTGCCATAGAGTACACATCTCCCACTTCCAGCTACAGACCTTATCAACACACAGCAGACGTAGAGGTCAGGAAAAACAACAAGTCATAATGGCATGATAATACTTCTATATGATATTTCACAATAAAAACTCCAAATGGATTTTGGCCAATTAAAAATGACAGAGTACCAAAACTAAAAAAAAATGTGAGAAGGTTCTTGCAAAAATATTGATAGTAAATACGAAGAAACAAGGACGGGAGAGTGAGATTAAAATCAGAGTTCTGTTAATTGCCACTAGACAACGAGCTCTTGTCTGTAGACACCTCTAGTTTACCATCTTTGGACATTATTAATTCATTGGTTTAGGATGGTGATTAGGTTATCAGAATAAACGGTGGTAACATTTTAGGTTTTCTCTGGAGTACAATGAAAAGGTACAGGCAGGAAATGTTAATTTTGCTTCACACTCCACAGCTGCTGTCTGATCTGGTAAGTATTTCTAGCATTTGCTTTTATTCCAGCTTTCAACACCTGCTGTTTGCATGGTAAAGGCTATGGCTGACAGATGCCCAATGGCACATAAATGGATCTCCTTCTTGTAGGGGTACGGAGCCGAGGAGAAAGGGAAGTTTGTACGGGACTGCAGCAGTTCTAAAGTTACCCATTTGACAAGGGAGACAGACTGAGTCAAAGTTCTACCAGAGCTTCAGCAACATAAAAAGCCTGAACTAAAATCTGCTGATAGTGTAGTGGCATCTGTACTAGACTTCGAGGTGAGAGGTCCTGGGTCAAATCCAGCCAGCTCCTTGCACACTTTCTATCTGTGCTGGGTTGACTGTTGAGCTAGCAACTCAGTCTCATAAAAAGCAGACAAACACTAAAGAAATAGCAAGGTTGTCACAAGGTGCAGAGAGTAAAAAAATACGGGAGAGTTGATGGATGTTATTTATTTGGATTTTCAGAAGACCTTTGACAAAGTGCTGGACACAAGGGTGCTAAGCAAGATAAGCACCCATGGTATGAGAAGCAAGGTACCAGCACGGATTGAAGATTAGGGGACTGGCAGTAAGTCAGAGAGTGGGGATGAAGAGATCCTTTTCGGGATGGCTGCTGGTGACCAGCAGAGTTCTGCAAGGATCAGTGCTCAGTCCGCAACTTTTAACTTTATACGTTAATGATCTGAACAAAAGAATTGATGGCATTGTGGCCAAGCTGCAGGTGATATCAAGATCGGTGGAGGGACAGTTAGTGTCACAGAGGCAATGAGTTTCCAGAAGAACCTGGAAGGTTGGGAGAATGGACAATAAGAAGTGTGGGATAATGCACCTTGGTACAATAAATGAAGGTACACACTTTTTCTAAATAGTAAAAGAATTCAGAAATTGGAGGTACAAAGGGAGTTGGTAGTTCTAGTTCAAGATTTCCTCAAGGTTAACTTGCAGGTTGAGTTAGTAGTAAAGAAGACAAATGCACTTTCAGTGGACTACAGTAAAGAAGCAGTATGAAATGATGAGGCTTTGAGTCATTGGTCAAACTACAATTAGAACACTTTGCACAATTTTGGGCTCCGTATCTAAGGAAGGATGTGCTAGCCCTGGGTCCAGAGGAGGTTCACAAGAATGATGCCGGGAAAGAAAGGCTTAACATATGAAGAGCATTTGAAGACTCTAGGCCGATACACCACGGAGTTCAGAAGGATGATGGGTGATTTTATTGAAACTTATTCGATGCTCAAAAGTCTGGATGAGTGGACATGGTGTGCATGCTTCCATCAGTAGGAGAATGTAGGATCTGAAGGCATAGCCTCAGAATAAAGGGATGTCACTTTCAAACAGATAAGGAGGAGTTTTTTCAGCTAGCAGGTGGTGGATCCTGTGGAATTCATTGCCACAGAGACCATGTCATTGGGTATATTTAAGGCAGATATTCATAGGTTCTTGACTGGTAAAGGGGTTAAGGGTTAATGGGAGAAAGGGGATGAAAAAAATAAATCAGCCATGATTTAATGGTGAGGCAAATTCGATGGGCCGAATGGCCTAATTCTGCCTGCACATCTTCTGGTCCCATAAATCCTAGAGGCCCATAAAAATATAGAGAAGTCATTGTAAACAGGTGATAACCACCCTGCTGTTCACTTGTTACTGGGATTGTGCCTTCCCAGTTGATTTCAAATAAACTTCAAAAATTCTGCTCTGATGCCACCATCTCCAATTGCATGAAGCCAAAATACGTATCTCCCAAGGCACATGGACAACTACCAACAAACATAAATATCAGCTACATGGCTTTGGGTAGGACACAGCTAGCTGCTCGCCCAGTCTGTAGAGACCAAGGATGCACTTTCCTTTCTACTTAGTTATACTAACTACTACTCACCCAAGTCCATCCCAAAGCCCAGGAATCTGAATCTTGAAACTTCACTCAACCCAACTGTTCCCACAACCTATGGGACTCACTTCCAAGGCCTCTTCATTGCACGTTCTCGATATTTACTGCTTATTTATCTTTTTTTTGCATTTGCAGTCTGCTTTCTTTTGCACATTAGTTGTTTGTCCATCCTGTTGGGTGCAATATTTCATCGATTCTATCATGTTTCTTGGATTACTGAGTATGCCCACAAGAAAGTGAATCTCAGGTTGTATATATGGTGACATATATGGACTTTGATAACAAATTTACTTTGAACTTTGAAGTAACTTTTTGACTTCAGCATCATCCTGAACGATTGGAATCTAAGAAGCACAGAGCCCTCAGCATACCTCTTTGATCCTGTCTAGTTCATTCTGCAATGCTTGTTTGGAGATTTCAACTTCAATAAGCCTTTGTCGAAGGGATTCATTTTCATTTTCTACGCTGACACGTTTTTCCTCAACATTCTCCAGTTCATGGTGCAGACGCACAGACACATCTTTGGCAACCTGAGAACAGCAGCAGAATAAAGTCAGAATATTCTACAGTTGGGCAAGCCCAGGAATATTACACTTTTTTAAAAAAACTCTACAAGGTTCAGAAGGAAAATGCACTGCGCAAGGCAGGATTGGGTGCCTGTGATAGAAATTCCTGACTGGGTTCTGAAATGCAGAATTACCACTGTGAGTCTATGACTTGGTTGAGTTATCTGAGTGTAATGTTCCTGTAACCATCCCCTTAGCCAACAAAACATTCTTACTGTTAAAAAATAGAAAATGGATCCAAGCAACCTTATACTGCATTTATCTGGTGAAAGGAAGAATTCATTTAATTAACTTTAATTTAAAATTGGTCATGGAAATCTTGTGGTCACACACACACACACACAAACTGAATCTGTCTTCTAAGAAAATTTATCAAGGAAACACTTATCCTATCAAAATCCCTCCATCAAAACTTAGTTTCCAATATCGGGGGAAGGCAAATGAGGCCAATTATCTCTAAATTTTGTCAGTCCAAACTCCCTTGCTAGAGGTTTGAACACAACAGGAGTGGAATTTAGTGTAGTAATGAGCATTTTTGGATAAAGAGGTCAAAATGAAGCCTCTTTATTTCCCAAGTGGACATAGAAGATGTTATTTCAAAATGGAGATTAAGAATTTTCCCTGGAGTCCTGGCCATTATCATTCCTCTTCCTCAGTCAATATCAAATAAAACAGATTATCACAAAGTACAAATTGGCTATAACATTTCCTACATTACAAATGTGACTATGCTTCAAATGTATATCATTTACCATGAAACGCTTTATAGTGACCTGATATTCATCGCAAGTCCTATATAAAAATACAAATAAAGCAATTTAATTAACCAACAGGTTTACTAACTTCAATACATAATAAATTGCTGAGATTATGACATGACCATAGGGTTAATGGCTTTTGGACCCCAAACTGGTCTGAAAATTTTAAAAATAGCAAACTTTCTTGCAATTTGTGTCCCTATTATCATCAATGTATTTGCGGATTGTTGGATTCTCAACTTCCTATATCTTAGCACTGAGGTATTAATAATTCTTTAACCTGTTTCACTCTACACAAATTAAATCTAAATGCTTTCAGACTTCAGCAAAAGCCCTCAAGCCCAAAGCTAATTTCATGCAGAGAAAGCAAACCTCAGATTAAGCATAGAATCATACTTAGAGAGTTGTAGATATTAGTAAAGAAAAACACAAAGAGATCCTGTAGATGCTGGAAATCCAGAGCAACACACACAAAATGCTGGAGGTACTCAGCAGGTCAGGCAGCAGTCAACATTTCCGGCCAAGACCCTTCTTCAGGACTGGAAAGGAAGAGGGAAAGATGCCAGAATAAGAAGGTGAGGGGAGGGGAAGGAAGAGAAGCTACAAGGTGAAATGGTCAGGTGGGTGGGGGAGAGGATTAAGTTAGAAATTAGGAGGCAAAAAGGCAAAAGGCCAGAGAAGGAGAGAAGGCAGAATCTGCTAGGAAAGAGGAGTAGTTCATGGGAGAAAGGAAGGAGGAGGGATGCTAGGGGAGGTGATAGACAGCGAGGAGAAGATGTAATAGGCTATGTGGAGAAATGAAGAGGGAAGGGGGAGGGGAAAAATGCCGGAAGTTGGAGAAATCGACGTTCAGGCTCTCAGGTTTGATGCTACCTAGATGGAAAATGTTGTGTTGCCCCTCCAACCTGAGGAGTGGCTTCATCATAGCAGAAGCGGAAGCCAGGGAGCAATGTCAGAATAGGAATGGGGTAGGAACGGTAATAGTTGGCAACCGGGAATGCTGCTTTTTGAGGATGGAGCTGAGGTACTCAACAAAGTGGTCCCCCAATTCACAGTAGGTCTCACCAATCTTAGAGGCAGCCACATCGGGAGCACTGGATACTGTTTTTGCCACAAAAGATTTGCAGGTGAGGTGTTGCCTCACCTGGAAGGACTGTTTGGGGCCCAGATGGAGGTGAGGGAGGAGGTGACTGGGCTGATTAACACTTCTGCTGCTTGCAGGGATAAGTGACAGGAGGGAGATTAGTGGGAAGGGATGAATGGACAAGAGAATCACAGGAGTGGTCCCTGTGGAAAGCACAGAGTGAGGGGAGGTTAAGATGTGCCTGGTGGTAGGGTCTCGCTGAAGATGCTGGAAGTTGTGGAGAATGTGTTGGATGCAGAGGCTCATTGGATGGTAGGCAAGGACAAAAGTAGGAAGCATATCAGTATCCAGCCAAACAGTCTGAAACCAGTTTGTGAATTCATATTAAATAATCATGCTAATTGTTTTAATGGAAGTATACAATACTGATATAAAGGCATTTGTATTAGCACAGTTGTGTGAGTAAGAAGCATCAATATACACCTACGGTCAGATGAAAGGTTAATCTAAAATGCAAACTTTGTTTCTTTTTCACAGGTACTGAGCATTTCCGGCATCGTTTATACATCAAACTTCCAGCATCTGCAGTATTTTTGCTTTTCAATTAACTACACGTATCCAAGGAGAACATTAAATGGCATGTCAAACAAGCCACTGAATGAGGTATAAAAGCATTTTGTCTGACCAACTTTCTCACTTACATTTTGGAAATGCAAACCATTTCCCCCAGTCCTGTGTCTTCAACATAAACATGCCACTGAGGACCAAGATTCAAAGTAGGATTTAAAAAAAACATGTGAAAGGCCTCATTCAATTGTAGGGCAGTGCAAAATGGCACTGATTGAAAGCCAACAGCAGAGACAAGGATGTAAGCAGAAATGTGGATGGGAGCTGGGCAGGTGTGAGACCAAGAAGTAAATATCAGTGGAACAAGACGTTGTCACAGAGAGCAGAAGAACAGAAACAGGAGAAAAAACATGTCACACAAAAAGGCAAGAGATTGGGCTCTGAAGTAAAAACAGAAAGTGCTAGAAACACACAGGGGGGGGGGGGAGGAGAGAGAGGGAGAGAGGAGAGAGAGGAGAGAGAGGAGAGAGAGGAGAGAGAGAGAGAGAGGAGAGAGAGGAGAGAGAGAGGAGAGAGAGGAGAGAGAGGAGAGAGAGGAGAGAGAGGAGAGAGAGGAGAGAGAGGAGAGAGAGGAGAGAGAGGAGAGAGAGGAGAGAGAGGAGAGAGAGGAGAGAGAGGAGAGAGAGGAGAGAGAGGAGAGAGAGAGGAGAGAGAGGAGAGAGAGGAGAGAGAGGAGAGAGAGGAGAGAGAGGAGAGAGAGGAGAGAGAGGAGAGAGAGAGAGATAACATTTCATGTCCAAGATCCAATATCATACGGAGGCTGTTCTTCAACCAGAAGCATTAGCAATGCTTCTTTCCAAAGATACTACCCGACACTGTATGCTCCTATTTTCATTCAAAAAGACACCGTTAATTTATGCAGACAAAAATGCTGGAAGATCTCAGCATTTCCTAAGGATCCTTCTGAAGGGTCTTGGCCAGAAATATTGACTGCATAATTCCCCTCCATAGACACTACCTGACCTGCTGAGTTCCTGTGGCATTTTGTGTGTGTTGCTCTCTGTTTCCAGCATCAACAGTATCTCTAGTGTTACTGTGAATTTACATTGACTATTTGGCAGAATCAGGGTGAAAGCTGCTTTTTATTTACCTTGTGGTGAGAGCAATCATGAAGAACGTATTGTACTTATTTCTCTATTAAAGTCAAAAACCAGATAAGGAGGCTGAGGTCTGATCAGTGGGTGGACAGATTAGTTCTAACAGAGAATTCACATCCACAAAATATGGATCAAACACGAGGGAATCTGCAGATGCTGGAAATTCAAACAACAACACACACAAAATGCTGATGGAACACAGAAGGCCAGGCAGCATCTATAGGAGAAGCACTGTCGACATTTCGGGCCGAGACCCTTTGTCAGGACTAACCGAAAGGAAAGATAGTAAGAGATTTGAAAGAAACAAAATGTGGATGGTGTTTTCTCCAAATATGATGCTGAGCTCCTGTGCTTCCAGGATTTTATACTGGATTGGAGCTAAGATGGTGCTTCTTAACAGCGACTCCTTCGAGCTCAACCGTGGAAACAGCTTAATTTCTACCTTTGATGTCTCTCCTTTTCCCTGTCAGGGTGGATTGGGTTCTGTTGGAGCCCCTGACCTGGAATTACACTCAGATTTCAGTTCTTTGCGGTGGTGGGACCCACTACCAGAGGGGCTCACAACTGCCCTCTTTTCAATATCCCAAGGATGCGGCCTAAAAGACAAGCGTGCCTTTGGGGTTCTGAGGCTTCACGGCCCTGTGGACAGGCTGATTCTATGCCGGTGCCGTTGACTGAATCGCCGTGGGAGAAAATAGAACATTGGGAACAGTGGATCAATTGTTGGAGGCTCTGTACTCAGCAAGTTGCGCGCACTCTCTCTCTCTCGTTGCTGGGGGAGAATTCGTTGCCAATTCTCGAGTTGTAGAACTCGGAAAAACAGCAACGCGACAGACTTTATCATCGCAAATCAGTGAGTTGTTCTGTTATCTCTCCCCTCTCACTGTGAAAGGAGACACCTCCCTGTCCTTTTATTAGGGAAACCGAGCCTGTGGCATGTTGAATTTCAGGTGAACGATTAGTTTTTGTTGTACTGCAAATCATGGTCTTTCTAAGGGGCCTTGCTATTGGTTGCTTGGTGGGCAGAGGGTGCTGATTTTTTTTTGAGGAAGTGGGGGCAGGGGAGGGTCATTGCTTTCCTGCTGCTCGAGCGAGGGAGGGGCAAGTAGGGGGGCTTTGGGGTGTAACATTTTTACTGTCACTACTTCTGTGGGGTATGCCTCTATTTTCACGGATGCCTGTGAAGAACAAGAATTTCAGGATGTATATTGCATACATTTCTCTGAAATTAAATGGAACTATTGAATATATGTACATCTTGAAAAATAACATTGAGGTCATAATGTGCTGTAGCTTCTGAGAAGAAACAAGTGCATAAATGCAATCACCTTGGTGGGAAATTTATGATCAGTGAAAGGTGGAAATTGTGAACGGTGAAGCTTAACCCTAAAACATAGTTCGTTCTTTCCTACCACACATGGTTATCTCCAGTCTCTCTATTTCACAGAGTTCTCTGTGTGTGAATGAGGTATTTCCCATGAATAAAGCTGGCAATGAATGACTCATGAATGAGTGGACATACACAAAGGAATGAATGAATATATACTGTATGTAACTGAGCATGAATGAGACGACAACATTGGGACAGTTTGTTTATCACGGACAGAGAGATTGAAAGATTCTGTAAGAGCAGTAGGCTGACATAGAGAAAAATACAATGCTGTTTTGCTAAGCAACAAGAATAGAGGCAACAGAAACAAGACTTGCATCAGTGTGGTTATTTTTTTTCTGTGTAAATTTGTGGATCAGCTTGTTGCCCCGAGCTTAATGGATTTTGTTCATGGGTAGTCACAAGGTTAGTGAGTTGACTGGGTATGGTGACCAGCTTACCTTCAAATCTTGCTCCAGATTTCTTATTAGTTCCCCATCAACCTGACCGGTCTGAGCAACCTTTAAGCTCTTCTGCTCGGCTTTCCTGAGGCGGTACTGCAGGATGCGGCAGTTTTTGTTGGAACGATCCAGCTCCCTGCGCAGTTCCTGCAGCTGATACACATCCTCCTCCAAATAGCTATCCCGCATTTCTTCCATCTCGGATCGCAGCTCATCCAACTCATCCTGCCCATTCGGAAACACATGGTAATTAATAACTCTGTTTGCTGCACTCTTCTATCCTGCCATTAATTAGCACAAAACCAAACATAAAAGAGCAACATGCAAGCTAAGGAGGTGCAATTACAGTCAATGAACCCCATGCAGTGGGATGGCTCGGGGAGGGTGGGTGAGCAGGGAAGGAGGATTGGTACACAGACTGATGGGACTCTCTCCTCTCTATTCCAGCTGAGAGGATGAAAAGCTGGCTGAGAAAAGAAGTGACATCAAATATCTCCTGACAACCAGTATTAAGTACTGGAAGCAAATAATATGATCCGCACGACTAAAAGGGGTACTAACCAGACGAATGAAAGCATACTCGAAAAGTACAACTAGAAAATACTGGAAATGGGTAACTTATTAAGCTGGAGTTCCAAACCTGTTTCTCTTTCCACAGATGCTGCCTGACCTCCAGCATTTTCCTTTTTTATTTAAGATTTCCAGCATCTGCAGTTTTTTAAATTTTCATCACAAATAACTCCCAAGTATAAAAGAGGTAGATACAAATTCACAAAACTTGATACTGTAGGGAACTTGCATAAGTTACAAAAAAAAGTACTGCTTTGCTTTGTATGAATCCCATAATTGTTAACAAGACAGACCTTTCAGCACTGAGAAAATGATGGAAGTTTCTTCTTTATAAAGAACATCTGCACAGGCCAGCTGCAGATTTAAGCTCTCTTTATTCCATTCCAACAATTTATACATTAAAATCAGTCTCCCAGGATTATCCACCACTTCATCAACGTGCTAGGTCTATCTCAAACACCAGCCATCCTCATGCTAGTGGGGATTCCCAATCTGACAACATTTTGGGTAAAAACTGTGTTCAGAAATTTATGTTTGCACACTGCTGATGATTTTCCAAACTCCTTTAGAGAAGTTCCCTGCAGCATTTTAACTTACTATTTCAACTGAATGAAAAGCAGGTTTCAAAGAAGAAAGAATTTAAATGTTTTATCCTCATTTGTGGATTGAGTGTCAAAACTTTCTATTAAAATATTAATTAAGGAAGTTTATCTCCAGATTCTGTCCCTTCATGAAATGAAAGTGCCTCAGATAAAATGTTAAGTTGGTCACAATGGAGAAAACGTACCAATGTTCTGTTAGAAGCTCCCTAAACTCACTATTGCTTGAAATCAAGCACTTGCAATATCTCCAAAAGGACCACAACCTTGCTGTGATTTGGAGGCTTGTGTGCCTCAATGACCTAAAGAGCAATGCTAGTTGGAGTCAGGGCTTTATGTTTTGGCCCTTGGTAGGTTCACCCATGCCAAACAGGTCAAAGTGTAGAGTAGTGGTCGCCAACCCATCGATTGTGATCGACTAGTCGATCTTTGACACTTTCCCAGTAGATCCCGAAAAAAAAAAGAAAAATAAATACACAAGTACTGTTGAGAGATTGTTTCCGGGTTGCGGGGTTTTAGTTCTGTTCTTTCTGCCCAGTGCGCATGCGTGTAGTTCCCCCGCCACACACTACAGTGTACTTCAGTGTCCCCAACCACCGGGCCACAAGGAAACGATATGAGTCAGCTGCACCTTTCCTCATTCCCTATCACGCCCACTGCTGAACTTGAATACACGCGAGGTCATTACCCAAGTGCGTCAGGGATCACTGGTTGGCCTCGGATAACCGGCCGCTTCGTGCAGCCGGCAAGAAGTGCCGATGCTACTGGCCTGAAGAGCGGACAGATGGGCACAGCCTCTAAACCGGTTTAGCACATTGAATGTTCGTGGGAACCCGGTGCTAAAATACTCACAGACCTCATTCGGGCTCAGGGTTTCATAAGCAGCAGAGCAGCTATCTCACTGCAATCTACTGAAACAAACTTTTGTCAGCCGATAGATCCTCCATTGGGGGGGGGGGGGGGGGGGGGCGGGTGTCCTGTCGCACTCCTCACTCGGTCGGTCGCTCTCTCCGGACTGCAACTGCCGCGGCCCTGGTACGGGAACAGACACGCCTGGCCAAAGCGATGGGCGATCGATCGGTCGCTCTCTCCGGACTGCAACCGCCGCGACCCTGGTACGGGAACAGACACGCCTGGCCAAAGCGATGGGCAGTCGATCGGTCGCTCTCTCCGGACTGCAACCACCGCGGCCCTGGTACGGGAACAGACACGCCTGGCCAAAGCGATGGGCAGTCGATCGGTCGCTCTCTCCGGACTGCAACCGCTGCGGCCCTGGTACGGGAACAGACACACCTGGCCAAAGCGATGGGCAGTCGATCGATCGGTCGCTCTCTCCGGACTGCAACCACCGCGGCCCTGGTACGGGAACAGACACGCCTGGCCAAAGCGATGGGCAGTCGATCGGTCGCTCTCTCCGGACTGCAACCACCGCGGCCCTGGTACGGGAACAGACACGCCTGGCCAAAGCGATGGGCAGTCGATCGGTCGCTCTCTCCGGACTGCAACCACCGCGGCCCTGGTACGGGAACAGACACGCCTGGCCAAAGCGATGGGCAGTCGATCGGTCGCTCTCTCCGGACTGCAACCACCGCGGCCCTGGTACGGGAACAGACACGCCTGGCCAAAGCGATGGGCAGTCGATCGGTCGCTCTCTCCGGACTGCAACTGCTGCGGCCCTGGTACGGGAACAGCCGCACCTGGCCAAGGCATCTGGTGGCAGGCGGGAGGCTGCAGTTCGGGCCCAGAGGCTGTCTAATGAGGCAATGAAGCCCTCAAAACTGCTTCGGTACCTTGAGTCCAAGCACCCTACACTTAGAGACAAACCCGCTGAGTTTTTTTCCCCAGCGGAAAAAATGTGAGCAAGCGGGACAGCAGCTGAGAGCCACGTAAACTAAATTCGGCCCGAAATGTCGACAGTGCTTCTCCTTATAGATGCTGCCTGGCCTGCTGTGTTCCACCAGCATTTTGTGTGAGTTGTTGTTTGAATTTCTAGCATCTGCAGATTTCGTCATGTTTGCCATATAAATTTATAATTGTTTTGAAGGCAAGCGATAGGCAGAATGCACAGGTTTTCTGATGTGTGTTGGTAGCGTCACAGAATTCACCTCCACCTGGCCCTATCCCAGCTGGACAAAAAAAGACATGTACATTCGGATGCTGTTCATGGACCTCAGTTCAGCATTCAACACAATCATCCATCAGAAACTGATTGGAAAGCTGAGCCTACTGGGCCTGAACACCTCCCTCCACAACTGGATCCTAGACTTCCTGACTGGGAGACCTCAGTCAGTCCAGATCGGGAGCAGCATCTCCAACACCATCACACTGAGCACAGGGGCTCCCCAGGGCTGTGTGCTCCATCCACTGCTGTTCACTCTGCTGACCCATGACAGTACTGCAACACACAGCTCGAACCATATCATCAAGTTCGCTGATGACACGACCGTGGTGGGTCTTATCAGCAAGAACGACGAGTCAGCTTACAGAGAGGAGGTGCAGCAGCTAACGGACTGCTACAGAGCCAACAACCTGTCTCTGAATGTGAACAAAAGAGATGGTTGTTGACTTCAGGAGGGCACGGAGCGACCACTCCCCGCTGAACATCGACGGCTCCTCGGTAGAGATCATTAAGAGCTCCAAATTTCTTGGTGTTCACCTGGCGGAGAATCTCACCTGGTCCCTCAACACCAGCTCCATAGCAAAGAAAGCCCAGCAGCATCTCTACTTGCTGCGAAGGCTGAGGTAAGTCCATCTCCGACCCCCCCCATCCTCATCACGTTCTACAGAGGTTGTATTGAGAGTATCCTGAGCAGATGTATCACTGCCTGGTTTGGAAATTGCACCATCTTGGATCGCAAGACCCTGCAGCAGATAGTGTGGTCAGCTGAGAAGATCATTGGGGTCTCTCTTCCCGCCATAACAGACATTTACACCACACGCTGCATTCGCAAAGCAAACAGCATTATGAAGGACCCCATGCACCCCTCATACAAACTCTTCTCCCTCCTGCCATCTGGGAAAAGGCACCGAAGCATTCGGTTCTCACGACCAGGCTATGTAATGGTTTCTTCCTCCAAGCCTTCAGACTCCTCAATACCCAGAGCATGGACTGACACCAACTTCTGCCCTCTATTGTCTTGTTTATTATTTATTGCAATGCCTGCACTGTTTTGTGCGCTTTATGCAGTCCTGGGTATGTCTGTAGTTCTTGTGTCATTTTATGTAGTTCAGTGTAGTTTTTGTATTGTTTCATGTAGCACCATGGTCTTGAAAAACGTCTCATTTTCAGTTATGGCCAAAATGACAATAAAAAGTGACTTGACGTGAATCCTCAATGCCAGTACCGACACAGGAAATGATCTCCCTGAATTTTTACCTGTGCTATCTCATGGGCAGTACTGGAAAAAAAAAATCAACATTTAATGCTTATCCAGGAGATTTTTTTTAAAAAATGGAAGTTGGCTAAAATTGTTATATTCAATGTTGTGACTTGCAGCAGCAAGACACTCAGGAAGAAGATAAAACACTATTCCTTAAATTTCCCTACTGGAGCACTGTAGGCGGCTAGAGATCAGAATAGAAATGGAATGGGGAATTCAAGTGACAGATGAATGGAAGCTCAAGATCTCCCCAAATGGAGATGTGCTACAAAGTGATCACCTATGCAGTAGGCCAGTTTGAATGAAAAGCAAATGAATTCCTGCTTTGCCTGGAAGGAGTGCCTGGGTCCCCAGAAGCTGGGAAAGTAAGAGGAGTTGCATCTCCCACAGCTGCATTGGAAAGAGCAGTCCTGCCGAAGGGTCCCAGCACATCAACTGTACTTCTTTTCCATAGAGGCTGCCTGGCCTGCAGAGTCCCTCCAGCATTTTGTGTGTGCTGATGAGGAGGAGGATGTTTGGTGAAGGTGCAGAGGGCATTAAATGGCGATGACTCTGTGCCCACTGAGTTGAGACAAGTCAGTCAGCATTTTTGTTTGGAAGTTCTTTTAATGACATCTGAACGTAGTCAAGCATCTGAGTGGAGAAATCAAAACCAATACTGGAAACACTCAGTGGGCAAGAGAGACAGCTAGTGAGCAGATGGCGGCTCCACCATCATAACTTGAAAAGTGACAAGTATAGAATTAAGATGGTGCTGGTGACGTACAGTGACAACTTGCTGGCAGCAAACAAAACTATTAATTACTTTATTAATTACACTCTTTCTGGTAAACAGTCACTGCATTCAATAGCCTGTAACTTCCCTTTCAGACTTGAGCTTCTGAACCCGCCTGTATGACCTGGCATTTTTGTGGTGTGAACTGAAGTCTCTGAGGTGCAGGATGGTTGTGGCGTGACGGTTACTGGCAGAATCAAGGCGGCGGCGGGGCCCAGGCCTAAGAGTGGGGAACAATCTGCTGCTTGGCAGATTTAAACACCAGGTCAGATGGAAAAGGTCAGGGTGTTGGGGCCAGATGTGAGGTACGGGCCAGTTTTCAGCTTGCTGCTGCACGAGTTTTACTTGTCTCTGTGCTGAACATAGGCTTTGGCATGCAAGTAATGGGCACCTGGATTGACTGCAGTGATGACTGACTTTGTGGCTGTGAACTTCAGTTCTGAATGTTATTTGCTTACTTTTATTTGTTTACTTTCATTGTTTGCATGACTTGTCTCTTCCCCTGCACATCTGGTGTTTGACAATCTTTTTAAAGTGGGTTCTGTTGGGCTTCTTTGTTTTGTGGCTGCCTGTTAGGAGACGAATCTCAAGGTTGCATACAGTATACATATTTTGATAACAACTGTACTTTGATCTTTTTGAACTTTTTAATTAATTTAAAGAGAAGGTCTGTGGCAAGGCATAAACAAAAGTTGTCAAGGCAATAATTATTTTAAAATCAGTTCTTTTAACTTGTTAAATAATTGTTAGTATGATAACCTTGTTAATTTTATTTCTCTCCCCAATGATGACGTGTGACCTGTTGAGTGCTTCTAACATGCCCTGTTTTTGATTCTGTTGAATTGTGTTCTTGTTTCTATCTACTGATATTTATTGGTCACATGGTTGCCTCTATTAATACTTTGATCCACTGTAAAATTTATCCCATCTCTGTTTGCCCCATATAATGGGTAACCACACCTCACCTTCAACAAGCTAATCACTTTCCACACTACTTCATACTGTACAGAATCAGTCCCTGTGGCCCAGCAACTCTCCCATATTCTACTGCTCACCTACATGGCAGTGAGTATGTATGGTGGCCAATTAACCTTCCAACTGTTATGTGGGAGGCAACCAGAGAACTGGAGAAAATTCACAGGGGGAATATGCAATCTACATACCTACAAGCACCAGGGGTCAGGAAAAAAGTTGGATGACTCAATCTGTGAGGCAATGACTTGGATCACTGTCCTTCATTATGTTCCTATCGCATTTGATCTTTACTGAGGGGACACCATTTGCAGGACTGCAAGGCTAGGTTACAATTAGCTTTACACTAAAGAGCAGTAAAGACCTTTAGGATATTCAAATGAAACTGTCAAAGGTGTTATATAAGGAAATATCCTTCTTTCTTCCTTGTAAACTTTAACAACCCCCCTACAATCCTAATCAACATAAAGCTCCTTCCTGAAATCCTGTTTTGTAAACTATGAACATATACCTTTTATCTGTTCGACTGATTTAGGACAGCCACCCTACAAATAACGAGTTATTGTTAATTACTTAATCGCAGCCACGCCACGCCTCGCCTATTCAGAAGTTATCTAGTGAAGTACTTCATTTGAACCCTCTCACCAGTAAAACTGATGAATAGAAGACAGTTTTGACTTTTCAGCACCAAGCCCATTAACTTTTGTTAGCTCAAGGATTGTCTTTGAATGAAGACATTAGAATTTGGCAGTGTAGGAAAGGACCAAAACTTTTGACTCTAAATGAATGTTCTTTATCCATATTAAAGAAACCAGCAAGCCAAGCTGCTTATTTTCTCAGGAATAAAATAATCAGCTAGAGAAACACACCACACCAACATCAATTAATCAGAGTCTCCGGTGCAGACTCAAAGCATAGTATCTTTACAAGATCCCACCCAAACCACAATATGGTCACTTTGGCTCATTCAAGTATGGACACAGGTATTCATTACTCATCCATTATTGCCCTTAGAAAGATGGCTCTTTGACCTCCATCACCTCTTGAACTGAAAACAGGCCTTCTCATGAAGGTACTCTCACAATGTCGATCGAGAGGACACTCTGGTAATGACAAAGGCAGAGCAATATACCTGGAGGGTGTGATTTGGAGGGGAATTTACAACTGGGGGCATTTCTATGTATCGATGATCCCTCCTGGTAGTTACAGATCATGGGCTTGCGAGGCATGTTGAAGTAGCTTAGTGAATAAACGTAATGCATTTTGCAGTCAGCTCATGTGATAGCCAAGTTTTCATTCAATTACCAAAGCTATCTGACCCGAGACATCCCCTTGAAGGTAACAGAAGCAGATGATGTATAGACCATTGGTATCAACTGACTCACCAATTGCTCAACACTGCTTCTTGCAAAACACTGTTTAATATCAATAAGGCTCTGCTCCGATCAGTGTGTCCAAGTGTTTTTATTGCACAATTAGTAACAAGAACAGTTTACACTATTCAAGTAAACACAATCCCTAGTCTCTTTCTGCTGTTCTGATATCAGCAAGTGCACAAGTCCTCAATAGTCCTTAACGCCACTCAACTAGGACTATAGCTTGAAGTCAAGTCTGCTCAATCAATCCAGTAAACAAACAATTCTCAAGTAAAAGCAAAACTCTTTCATCTCATTATCACATGCTGTTTCTAACAACAGTGAATGTGCACATATCTTTTCAATTTTAGTCCCTGACACCACATACAATTTCAGTCCAAAGCAGTTATCTACATCTGTGGAAATTCTTCACCTTTTATACATATGAATCACTTTAGCAAACTGATTAAGTTGTTTAACATACTGACTAGTACCACACCAGTGGTTTAAAAAATGTTAGCTACACATATCATGAAGTATTAGTAAATTAGAATGTATAATAGCAGTATTGTAAATTGATTCGAAAGTTCTTACTGCATTCTGTATCACACCACACTGTTTTTAGATAATGTGGATGCTTAAGGGAGCCATGAAAGCCTTTCAATGACACACAGTGGCAGCAGGTAGAACGTCTGGAGTCACCGTTAGATCCACAGGGGAGAAGATTAGCTGAGAAAGCAGCTGTTCTGCACAAAATAATTTTGCTCAACACTTATCACACAAGGAGAGCCAGCAATTAGGAAGATGAATGTTCCTAGAGCCTGGGAGTGAAGATCCTTGTTGTAATTATATAGGCCGTAGGTGCGATCACACGTACAGCACTGAGACAGTTTTGGTCTCCTTAACCAAGAGAGAATATTCTTGCCTTACAGCAATCCAAACAGAATTTGCTCAATAAAATCCCAGGATAATCTGTAGGAAGACAATGAGAGGAATGTGTGCCACATCTGCTCAATATGAAAAGGATGTTTCCTATAGTGGGTGAGTCTAGGACCAGAGGGCGCAATAGGTCTGCAAGTCTATAAAGGCCTTCTACACAATGTTTAAGAGTACTGCATTCCAAATAATTTTTTGGATTGTCTTCTGGCTTTCCCAGGTACAGATGCCATGAAGCCATAGGAATGTAGTAACACTATCCAGGAATGCCTACTAGGAGTTGCACAGATGATGTGATTCACACAGAATTATAGGGGCAGCGCAGTTGCATATCTGTTAGTGTAATGCAATTACAGTGTCAGTGACCGGGGCTCAAGTGTATAAGGAGTTTGCATATTCTCCCTGTGACCACATGGATTTCCTCTGGGTGCTTCAGTTCACTACCAAAGAAAAGTGAGATAGTGGATTAGTTGATCACACAGGTATAATTGGGCTTGTTGGGCTGGAAGAGCCTGTTACTGTGCTACACCTCTAAACAAAGAAAAAATTAAAACCCTTCCTCCAATAGGTCTTTTCTATTCACTTACTGGACTTTAACCCTTACAGGTCTTACCTTATTGCTTTCACAGCTAAAAGTAAACTACATTATACGGAGTAACATACAGGCCAGTATTGTTTCAGGATGGCAAATTTCCTTCCCTCCCAAAGATTAATGAACCAGTAGCTTTTTAAAGCAATCCAACAGTTTCATGATCATCTTTATCTAAACTACCTTTTCATTCAAGATTTATCTATTTTATTTAAATTTCCCAGCTATAATGGTGAGATTGAGACTAATATCTGCAAGTTTTACAACCAAAACCTCCCAATAATACTCCTGTAACTTCATTGCCATGCTGTTTTAGCCACAATACAAATGCTGAATTTTCTACACTTCAGACTCAACCTCAGTGTCAAAGAATGATTGAGATGTCAGGTCCACAGCTTAGAGGATTTTGAATTCAAGGACACATTTCATCACCCCATCACTACATTGATCACCAACACAACACAACATCCCTAAGGGTTTTTGACAATTGAAATTGCAAACTTTTCCAACTCACTTCCAAAAACTAGATACATTTCATATAATCACATCTGTGACAAAGCAGAATAGACATTGAAGCTTAAAAAGCAGTCACATTTCCTCAATCAAGTAATTACAGTCCAAAAACAATGTGTTCCAGTTCATTGGGCCATCAATTAATTGGAGCAGCTGCTTATTGGGGACAACTCTTAAAGTACTAAAAAAATTAAGAAAATAACCAAGATTACTTTCATCTATCGGGGGCACTATGCTGCTTCGTTGGGATACGAGACTAACTGCTGAACAGTTTCTAACTAGCGTCAATCGCGTACACTTGCATGGCCATTAGACATGACACTAGAGTTACAAAGAACAGTTGTTAAAATAACTTCCGCAGTATGTGTTTGTGTTAAGCAAAACAGTGACTTGTGTCACTGATAGTTGGTAAGAAATAAGCAGTAAGACAGTCAGAACTGTTTTGCTCACTGCAGTTTGAAGCATTCAGGATTGGAGATGCCAGAAATGACCATGAATGAAAATGAAATGATTTCACAAACAAGCACTATGAAGAATTTGAAGATATAGACTATCATCTTCAGTGTTACAATGAAAATGAAGATTTGGAGAATGCAATCACTGGAAGCATTGTATGAAGGCAGTCCACTACCTACACTAGGTGCCTGCACTGATATTGCTCATTGACAGTTCATCAAAAGAACACGCAGCATACAATGAATGAATTCCTCCATCGATAACTATTAGGAACCAATACACGGTTTTATAGAATAGGTAGTGTTCTAGATATTTTTCTGTATTTCAACACATAATTTGCTACTCAGTTAAAAGGAATCTTCTTTCAAGTATTTAACTATTTCCATGAAACATCATCAAATAACTGGGACAGCCACTTAACTGAGACTAAATTTACTGGTCCCAATGTGTCCCAATTAACCAGAATCCACTGTACCCTGCAACTTTCAGAGAGGATGGGGACTGCCAGTATTTCTCAAGTTACAATCCGAGTTCGCCTTCAGAGTGTAAGGCTTACTGGATGTAACTAGCATGATGTTAGAGACAATGGATCATGCCATATCAATTATTTATAACCATATAACCACAGCCATATAACAATTACAGCATGGAAACAGGCCATCTCGGCCCTTCTCAGCTAGTCCCACTGACCCGCACTCAGCCCATAACCCTCCATTCTTTTCCTGTCCATATACCTATCCAATTTTACTTTAAATGACAATACCAAACCTGCCTCTACCACTTCTACTGGAAGTTCGTTCCACACAGCTACCACTCCCTGAGTAAAGAAATTCCCCCTCGTGTTACCCTTAAACTTTTGCCCCCTAACTCTCAACTCATGTCCTCTTGTTTGAATCTCCCCTACTCTCAATGGAAAAAGCCTATCCATGTCCACTCTATCTATCCCCCTCATAATTTTAAATACCTCTATCAAGTCCCCCCTTAACCTTCTACGATCCAAAGAATAAAGACCTAACTTGTTCAACCTTTCCCTGTAATTTAGGTGCTGAAACCCAGGTAACATTCTAGTAAATCTTCTCTGTACTCTCTCTATTTTGTTGATATCTTTCCTATAATTCGGTGACCAGAACTGTACACAATACTCCAAATTCGGCCTTGCCAATGCCTTGTACAATTTTAACATTGCATCCCAACTCCTATACTCCTATACATCTTCCATCCAGCCACTGTTGAATCCATTTCACTACTTCAATATTAATACCCAACGATTGAATCTTCCTAACTAACCTTCCGTGTTGAATCTTGTCAAAGGCCTTACTGAAGTCCATACAGACAACATCCACTGCTTTACCCTTGTCAACTTTCCTCGTAACCTCTTCAAAAAATTCAATAAGATTTGTCAAACATGACCTTCCACGCACAAATCCATGTTGACTGTTCCTAATCAGACCCTGTCTATGCAAATAATTATATATACCATCTCTAAGAATACTTTCCATTAATTTACCCACCACTAACGTCAAACTTACAGGCCTATAATTGCTAGGTTTACTCTTAGAACCCTTTTTAAACAATGGAACCACATGAGCAATATGCCAATCCTCCAACACCATCCCCGTTTCTAATGACATTTGAAATATTTCTGTCAGAGCCCCTGCTATTTCTACACTAACTTCCCTCAAGGTCCTAGGGAATATCCTGTCAGGACCCAGAAATTTATCCACTTTTATATTCCTTAAAAGTGCCAGTACTTCCTCCTCTTTAATCGTCATAGTTTCCATAACTTCCCTACTTGATTCCCTTACCTTACACAATTCAATATCCTTCTCCTTAGTGAATACCAAAGAAAAGAAATTGTTCAAAATCTTCCCCATCTCTTTCGGTTCCACACAGAGCTGTCCACTCTGATTCTCTAAGGGACCAATTTTATCCCTCACTATCCTTTTGCTGTTAATATTACTGTAGAAACCCTTCGGATTTATTTTCACCTTACTTGCCAAAGCAACCTCGTATCTTCTTTTAGCTTTTCTAATTTCTTTCTTAAGATACTTCTTACATTCTTTATATTCCTCGAGCATCTCATTTACTCCATGCAGCCTATATTTATTGTAGATATCTCTCTTTTTTCTAACCAAGTTTCCAATATTCCTTGAAAACCATGGCTCTCTCAAACTTTTAACTTTTCCTTTCAACCTAACAGGAACATAAAGATTCTGTACCTTCAAAATTTCACCTTTAAATGGCCTCCATTTCTCTATTACATCCTTCCCATAAAACAAATTGTCCCAATCCACTCCTAAATCCTTTCGCATCTGCTCAAAGTTAGCCTTTCTCCAATCAAAAATCTCAACCCTGGGTCCAGTCCTATCCTTCTCCATAATTATATTGAAACTAATGGCATTGTGATCACTGGACCCGAAGTGCTCCCCAACACAGACCTCCGTCACCTGACCTATCTCATTCCCTAACAGGAGATCCAACACTGCCCCTTCTCTAGTTGGCACTTCTATGTATTGCGCAAAAAACTATACTGTGCACATTTTTACAAACTCCAAACCATCCATCCCTTTTACAATATGGGCTTCTCAGTCTATGTGTGGAAAATTAAAATCTCTCACAATCACAACCCTGTGCTTACCACAAATATCTGCTATCTCCTTGCAAATTTTCTCCTCCAACTCTCGCTCCCCATTAGGTGGTCTATAATACACCCCTGTAAGTGTTACTACAGCTTTCCCATTCCTCAATTCCACCCAAATAGCCTCCCTAGACGAGTCCTCTAATCTATCCTGCCAGAGCCCCGCTGTAATATTTTCTCTGACAAGCAACGCAACACCTCCCCCTCTTGTCCCTCCGATTCTATCACACCTGAAGCAACGAAATCCAGGAATATTTAGTTGCCAATCACACCCCTCCTCTAACCATGTTTCACTAATAGCTACAACATCATATTTCCAGGTATCAATCCATGCCCTAAGCTCATCCACCTTTCTTACAATGCTCCTAACATTAAAATAAATGCATTTAAGAAATTCTCCACCTCTTCCTCTCTGTTTATCTCTAACAGTACAAAGAACTTTACTGTCTTCTTTTTCTTCCTTCTCCCATACATCTGTTCCTACACTCTGGTTCCCCTCTCCCCTCGTATCTAGTTTAAATCCAGAATACTGGAAACTCGATCCGAGATATTGCGGACCCTGGCACCAGGGAGGCAACAGACCATCTGGGACTCTTGATCTCTTCCACAGAACCTCCTATCTGTCCCCCTAACTATTGAATCCCCTATCACTACTGCTCTCCTCTTTTCCCTCCTTCCCTTCTGCACTGAGGGTCCAGTCTCGGTGCCAGACGCAACCACTGCAACTTGTCCCTGGTAGGTCGCCCCACTAACAGTATCCAAAACGGTATACTTATTGTTGATGGGAATGGCCACAGGGGTGCTCTGCTCTTCCTGTCTATTCCCCTTCCCTCTCCTGACAGTCACCCAACTACCTGTCTCCTGACTCCTAGGGGTGACTATCTCCCTGAAACTCCTGTCTATTTCTGCCTCTACCTCCCGAATGATCCGAAGTTCATCCAGCTCCAGTTCCCTAACATGGTTTGTCAGTAGCTGCAGCTGGATGCACCTTTTGCAGGTGTAGTCATCAGGGACAGCAGTGCTCGCCCTGACTTCCCACATACTGCAAACGGAGCACTCAGCTGCCCTAACTGCTGCCTCCATTACCTACTCGTAATCTAATTAGTTTAATTAAAGGAGCTTACCCAGCCTTACCTCACCTGGAGTGAAGCTCATACTCAGCCTCTGCATGCTATTTAAATTCTCCCGCTGCCTCACGTGCCGACTTCCATGCGCTTGCGCAGTTGTGCCCCGTTCAAAACTTGCCTCTGCCTGTTTTCGCCAAAGCCTGATTGAGCCAAAGACGACCCACTCAGCCTCAGTCCACTCCGACGATGGCTGCTGTATATGGCGGTCTTTCTTTTTAAACCTTTGGAACGCTATATCACACGCCTGCGCAGTCTAGCCTCTTTGCCCTGATCAGTTTAAAAAAAACCCTCTCCGTGCTTCTTTTAACTCTTCCCTCTCCGCCTCTTGCTACGATTTAAATAACCGTTGAAAACTTCCTCTCCTTTTTAAACCTTTGGCGCACTACGTCACGCGCCTGTGCAGTCTAGCCTTTTTGCCCCGATCAGTTAAAAAAAAGCTTCTCTCCGAGCTTCTTTTACCTCTTCCCTCTCTGCCTCTTGCTGTGATTTAATGTTGCAATTAAACTAGCAGATGAGAAATACAATAAAGTTTGTAGATTTGATATGCAGAAGGCACCTAATAATGTTTCACACATAGATCAACATCCAAAATGTTAATGGCGTTTTCTATGGAATGCAGAGGCTGAGATGTTGGAAGCTGATTTCACTGCAACTTCCAGTGAGCACCTGATAAATATCTGAATGAGAATAACGTGGTTGGTTTATTATTGTCACGTCTACCAAAACAGAGTGAAGAGCTTTTGTTTGCGTGCCATCCAGATCAATCGCTCCATACACAAGCAAATCAAGATAGCGCCATGAGAGGAAAAAATATACATAACCATGAAGAAAAGGCAAAAGGGCAGAAAAGGCACAGCGAGCCAAACACCCACATTCTGGACTGTATCAATTTCTGGCCATAGGAAAATTATTCACACATTTCCAAAGGGAATGTACATTAGTGATTCCTGATGAAATATACAAAATTCAGTTGATTCCATTTAATTGCATCATCGATTAATCAGGACGGACGCTTATTTGGGACAACTCTTGAGGAATAAAAACAAATTAAGAAAATAGCTGGGATTGACTTTGCTTAGCTGAGACAGGAAACTGTCAGTCACATGCACTTGTGTGCCCATTAGATACTACACCATGCTTGGAGTCAGTTGTGCATGAGATAGATAGATAGATAGATACTTTATTCATCCCCATGGGGAAATTCAACTTTTTTCCAATGTCCCATACACTTGTTGTAGCAAAACTAATTACATACAATACTTAACTCAGTAAAAAATATGATATGCATCTAAATCACTATCTCAAAAAGCATTAATAATAGCTTTTAAAAAGTTCTTAAGTCCTGGCGGTTGAGTTGTAAAGCCTAATGGCATTGGGGAGTATTGACCTCTTCATCCTGTCTGAGGAGCATTGCATCGATAGTAACCTGTCGCTGAAACTGCTTCTCTGCCTCTGGATGGTGCTATGTAGAGGATGTTCAGAGTTTTCCATAATTGACCGTAGCCTACTCAGCGCCCTTCGCTCAGCTACCGATGTTAAACTCTCCAGTACTTTGCCCATAACAGAGCCCGCCTTCCTTACCAGCTTATTAAGACATAAGCTTATTACGCTATGCATTTGGAGCGATTCAAAAAGCAGGGATTCTTGAGAATTTTAGTTTTTTTCATTTGACTTAAAAAATTTCTTGAGATCCTTGCCATAAAAAGATTTGACAAGAGCCAAAAAAAATTACCTTACTGGACTAAATTAAAAGTCATCTGCATAACCCCGCTCATTGTCAGCTGGCAGAGATAACTGGAGTGCCAAAATCTACAACTGCAAACTTGATACATCAGCAAGATAAAATGCAAGAAGAATGGGCATTACTTGAGAGACAACAGGGAATATCCCAAAAACTAAAGCAGGAAGGTAATGATCCAGATATTGAAGTGACCTTCAACTAATGGTTTTCCATTGTAAATAGACAAGGTGTGTGTAGCAGTGGATGAACGTTAAAAAACAACTAGTCAAAGGAGCTAACAAAGGAGCCAAGAAGCTAGCTCATGAAGATTTTAGCACATTTAATTCAAGAAAGCACATGGTGAGAAAGGTAGTGCTGATGCTGTAAGTGCAGAAACATGGAAAACTACAAAACTCCGACTTGCTTTAAAAATTTTATGTAGATGATACCTACAATGCTGATGAAACAGGTCTGTCTTATTGTGCCACTCCAAATGGTTCCCTTTGCTACAAACACACAAAATTATAAGGTTTAATGAAAGTAATGGATCACATACCTGTGTTATGCTATTCAAATATGTCAGGAACTGATAAAAAGTAATTGTTGGTTATTGGAAAAATTATTAAACCTCCAGGATTTAAAGGGCCAAGAATGGATAGTTTACTAATCGAGTACACTCAATGAATTTCTCTGTAGGTAACCATTTACAAACTAATAGAGTTTTATTGTACTGTAGTACTATTGGTAGTGTTCTACTTTGTTCTGTATTTCATTTAAATACATAATTTGTAACTTAGTTAAATAGTATTTGTCTTTAAAAAAAAATAGCTTTTAACTATTCCATGAAACTTCATCTAATTGGAGCAGCACTTAATTAGGCCAAAATGTACTGGTTTCGATGTGTAAAAATTAAACAAAATCCATTGTGTACTTGCAGCATGAAAGAATGAAGCTTAAAACCAAAAACTTTTCAATTTCTGGGTTGGGGCACTTCAGGTTTCTCAAAATACTTCTATCAACAGAGAGCTTGAGTATAGGGATATTGAATACACGTCTACTACGGTACATTTGTTAAGATTGAAAGTTCTGAAGCAATGTACTGTGACTTCAAGTTCCAGTCCAGTCTCGAGAATGAGGTCAATACTGGCACTGTAATTGTGTACTAATGGACTAAGCAGCTGCTTAAGGAGACTCAGATGAACATTAAACTGAGGTTCTAGATAGGGTACAAAAAATTCTACATAATTATTTTGAAATTGTGTCTTAGCGCTGGTGTTCTTGGACAACATTTCTCTATCTAAAACAAAAAAAAATTGTTCATAATAGGATTGTTATTTGATGGAGCTTCCTGCATGCAAACTGCCTGCGAATGAATTGCCTACAGTCTAATCACTTGTAAACCCCATTCTAAGTGAGCAATTTGAAAGTGTCAAATACTATGCAAAAGTGCCTATTAATATAACAAAAGTAACCTCAATCCTATATAAGCAATTTAGCAAGCAAAAAAATTTACACAATTATTAAGCATATTGCAAGATATATTATTCAAGTGCAAAATTAGCAAACAATTGACACTATTTCTCCAAAAATAGGTGCCAGTTTATAAACTAAGTCAACAGTGTGGAGATTGAGAGTGGTAACTATGACCACAGCAACTTGCTCCTGTATGTCAATGCCACAAACATCAAATATCTTGCTTATGTAAAATCCAATCTCTACACTTACCACCATACCTTATTGCAAAAATAGGAAACCATCAGATCAGTAAAATAAACCTTTGTAGAATCTCAGTAAGTGGAAGCCACAAACACCCCAGTTCCATATTGTCAAATGACTGCCTGTAAACTGACTGCAGAGCAGAACCATCTCAGTGAAATGTTCATGGTCATTCTGTTACCACTGCGCATCAGGCCAATCTGGGCTAAAGTAGATCCATCACTCAAATGGTATACAACTTGTTTTATTAATAAACTAACAACAGAACGCCCAAATGATGTTTCCAGATAAAACGTGGAAAAAACTTAGATGAAATGATGCAGTCTATAGGTCAATCATTCACAACGCAAGTAATGTCAGTGACAAATAAATCTACAACACAGTATTACACTTATCACCTTAGTGACTTAGAAGGCAAAATGCTACACATGTTGGAAATTTGAAATAAAAATATAAATCCTGAAAACACGTTCAAGGTCAAATTTTTATTTTTCCAATGGTTTATTGTATTACTGTGACACAACTTGGAATGGTTAACGTTTCAGGTCTGGGACCCTTCATCAGATCCAAAATATTAACTGTCTCTTGTTCTGCAGATGCTGCCTGACCTGTTCAGTTTTTCCAGTATTCCCATTTTTATTTCAGATTTCCAGCATCTGTGGTATTAGGAAAGTGTAATGGTGCTGGCAGTCTATTCTCTAAATGCCACACAAATTTCAAGCAGCTGGGTGATTGTTCAACGCAAACATACCATGTAATGTGCCTTTTTATATCATATTGTGAATAAAATCCATACTCTATGCAACTGGTTCAATTTGCCTGCATGTAACTAACTCCGCCATCTCAATGTCTCTGGAGCTCCATACAGAGTACACCAACTTTGGTACATATTCACTATGCATAAATAGATACTGACCACATGTAGAGAACACATGCACACAATGTGTCCCCAGTAGAGCGCTATAATGAACACACTAGCCCTGGAGTCATTCCAACAAAATTTGGAATCCATCCACTGCCAACTGAAAAGTTTCTTCATAAACAATTTTTAAAAATCCATTTGAATAAGTTACATTTAAAACTTAGTATAAAACTACTTACCAGTACTGCAATTAAATTAAAGTCTGGTTTTAATTCTGTATAAAGAATATACAATTCAACAAACAGTTTAAATACTGCAATTATGAACTCAACCTGTCTCTACAATGCCTAATTTACTTTGATTTTATTTAAAATAGCCCCTAATTGTCAATTTAAGATTCCACCATAAAAATAAGGATCAATACTTCCTTCCATGTCTACAACAAAGAGTATGTAAATAATTCTAGTAATATATGAATAAGCTTTTGTTACAACAGCTTTGTGTAGGGATCAGTCATCTGTCTAGAATACCATTAGAATAATTTGAAAGGACTTGAGGCACAGTGCATTGCCCATCAATGTAAACAAGGAATGCATAGTTAGCTGCTCGTTATATGGTGCTGTGAGTGTGATATAGCCACGGCCCCAGCTGGCCAATGAGAAACATTAAATGACTTGTAACAATATGCTACTTTCTTGTCAGCAATGTATATCATTCAGATACTCCTGACTTAACTTTCACAATGTGCTGAATTTTGCTGTTACAGTGTGCCTGCTCTCGATAGTCATCCCTGCCTTTTTATATGTTAATAGTAGTTCCTGAAAGTGTGAACCCATAATACTGCAGCAAAGGAAGTTGGGCATCTGTGAATTAGGCAAGTAACAGTGTATCAACCGGAAAATGAAATAATGGATGGAAATTAAAGACTGAGGGCATGGATTTTATTTTAAGAAAGAGGCAGAACAGAGAAAAGAAATTATCCAAAAATATTAATATCTCCAACAACAATTCAAATCCAAAGAGCACCTTCGGTCTCCATGGATGAGTAGGGCATCGGACCCCATATCTAAGAAAAGATGTGCTGGCATTGGAGAGTGTGCAGAGAAGGTTCACAAAGATGATTCTGCGAATTAAAGAGTTATCATACGAGGAAAGTTTGATGGCTCTGGGCCTGTACTCACTGGAATTTAGAAGGATGAGGGGTGAATCTCATTGAAACCTTTTGAATGTTGAAAGGCATACACAGAGTAGATGCGGAAAGGAGGTTTCCCATAGTGGGGGAGTCTAGGACAAGAAGAGATGTGGGGAGAAATTTCTTTAGCCAAAGGTGATGAATTTGTGGAATTTGAGGCCAAGTTGTTGGGTGTATTTAAGATGGAGATTGATAGGATCTTGATTGGCCATGGCATCAAAAGTTATGGGGAGAAGGCTGAGGAGTGGGAGAAAAAAGGATCAGCCATGATGAAATGGTGGAGCAGATTCAATGGGCCAAATGGTCTAATTCTGCTCCTGTGGCTTATGGTCTTAATGTTTCATTGCTGTGTTGCTCTATAACAATATGCTGACCTATCACTCTTGCAATCGAATCATAAAGCAACATAGGATGGATACAGGCCCTTTGGCCCAATTAATCCATACTGACCATGTTGTCTGCCCAGCTAGTTCCAGATTTCCTGCTTGACCCATTTCCCTCTAAACCCCACTTCTCCAAGCACATAAATTCTAATTTTCTGCACTATTTTCAAATGTAACCATGTCTTTCATATTATTAGCATGACCAAGACTGTACTCACTAATCATTGTGTGGTCTTGCCAATGGCATACAACTGCAACATAATAATGTTCCAATTCCTACACTCACTGACAGATGAAAGCCAGTGTACTAAATGCATTTTTTACCATCCTGTCTACCTGTGATGCTCCTTTCAATGAACAATGCATCTGCACTCCAAGCTCTCTCTGTTCCAGTGCATTCTCTATTGCCTTATCATTCATAGTACAAGTCCTATGCAGGTATGACTTTCTAAATTCACACTTATCTCCTTTGAAATCCATTTGCCACTCCTCAGCCAACTTCCCTCAGACATCAATAACAGTGCCAGAGATGTGCAATTTCACCTTGTCATGTTAAAGGTTAGGCTTTGAAGCCATTTAACTTTCTGTGGTCAAGTTTATTGTTGTCACAGGCATACATACATAGGGCATAAATGCCACAAAATATCGCGCTTTTACAACAGAAGCATAGTGCATTACAAGACGAGGAAATACTAAATTGGCAGAAACAAAAATTAACAAAATTAACATAAAATTTAGTTTAGATCTGCAATGCAAGTCCAGCAGTTTCAACAGATATAAACAGTTCGTTATTGAGCAAAGTACCGTCTGAGCAAATCTAATGACAGAAATAATTTGCAACCATGAAGGCGCTGAGTCTAACGGCGCCAGAAGTTACTCTTTATTAACACAACAAGGCTCTCCGTTATTTATCCAACCCTTTTCATGATTCCTAGAACTCCAATTTGTGCACAAAGGGTTATTTCTATCAAGCATCAGAGTCTGTGAGCACACGCCAGTTTGCCTCGGTTAGCGAGTGTGTGAGTGGTTGATTTCAGCACACGTTCCAATTTTCAAAAAATAAAAGTTTCCATCAGATAAAACTAAATCCAACTGGCATATTATTTTAAAAAACGCGCTTAAATGTCCATCTGGAAGACAGCGTCAGCATCAAAATTAAACGGTCCCATTATCCAACCAGAGCTCCCTGACACACTCAACCACCTCCCCCCACCCCCCCCCCCCAACTCAGTCCCACCTCCGGCAATCACCGCCCGTTGGTCAGTTTCAAATCTGTGGAAAGTGACAAGACGAATGGACTGTCTGAAACCAGATCTCGCCACGTTAAAAATACACAGGCAGTCAGTACACAGAGCGACGAAGGGGGAAAGGGGGTTCATACTACACACCGCTGTATCACAAAATGAGCTCGCTAACAAATTACCACCGAATACTTGTCTGTCCGTCTTTTAAAAACAAAACGTCACTGATACAATGATAGAGGACCAGCTAATTAAATTGGGACAAGATTATTGATGATACAAATATCTCGAATGTGCTAATGAGGAGACTTTGCGACATACAATGAAATAAATGTGGTCAGAATTGCTCAGGTATTTTAGAGACAGATGTATTAAATTTGGTCAAATTGGCAGATACTATGACAGGAATGTAATAACTTTGAGCCAAACTGGCCAAATGTTATTGATAGAGATATCATCAGATTTAAATAAGATGGTCAGAAATCGGTGGATTTGGATGATGACTGAGGGCGGCCTTTGTCGGGATTTCAAGGACACAAGTGGGGTGGAAGGGTGGTGAGTGGGAGTGAGGAATGAAGTTCGGGGAAGGGACGGTGACAAGTCTTAAGGCTCACCTTGAGGTAATCATTTTCGGAACGGACTTCCTCGATCTCTCTCAGCAGCTCCGCCTCCAGCGCGCCGCCCCCGCTCGGTGATACCTCGGACGGGTTCCGGGCTTTGCCGGCTCTGGCGCCTTGCCTACCGTTCGCCGAGGAGCCAGCCTTCAGCCCCTCGCCTCCTGGTACTCCTTTGACCGGTGAGCTGCGCTGCTGTTGCTGCTCCCGGCCGAGGTTGGGTGCTCCAGCCGCCGGTTTGCCTTTCTTCCCGCTCTCGGCATCGCTGGAACCGGCGCAGGACTCGGCGTCGCTGGTGCTGGCCGCCTCCGGCGCTTGCAGCCGCTGCTCGTCCGACAGGGGCTCGGAGGCGCAGTCCGACAGGTCCGAGCTGCTGTCGGTATGGCTGGGTTTGGTCAGCGCCAACGCCAGGCTGCCCGGCAGCAAGGCGGTCGCTCCAGGCTCGGCTACCAAGCATTTCTTCACCCTCCTCCCCTGGACCTTGTGCTGATGGTCCGCCCCGTGTCCGGGCTGCTGCTTGCTCCCTTTCTCGTGGTGGGCTTTGGAAGAAGCCCTCTTGGCGAAGTGACTCACCGTCAGTGAAGTTTTGGCCCCGGACACGCCGCTTTTGGGCACCGACGCTTTGTCCTTGGAGCCCGGAGCGTTGCTCCTGCGGGATGGTCTGCTCTGGGGAGCCAGCACCCCGGCGACCTGTTGCTGCTGCTTGGAGAGGGAGCCGGGCGAGGAGGGCAGGATCCCGGGCTTGCAAGGATTCAGTGAGGGTTTGGCTCCAGCTCGGCAGTGCAGGTCCTTCAGGGGTCTGGCGGGAGAGGGAGCTCGATTCAGCCGCTTCTTCTCCACGTACTGCTGCTTGATCTCAGCACTCCCGTTCACAGTCTCCATGCCTGCGGCGATGCAGCCCGGTCTCTAGCCACCTCTGCCTTGCAACACACAAGAACAGCCCCGCTCTCCCTTTGTGTGTGTGCATCACTCCTCTCTTGATATTGTGCTGCTGCTTTCCCCTGAGTGTGTGTTTGCTTCTCCAAGCAGTCTCCCAAACCGGATTCACTCGGAGCCCAACGCACGCTGGTCAAAGCAGAAGATGAATAACCATTTCGCCCCCTCCCCTTTTTTTTAACAATCCTCAATAGGCGGTGTGATGGGTATTTTTTCAGCTTCCTATCCTGTGCTATTGGGCTCCCACCACTGCCATTGCCTCAGTCTCTCTGATCTCCCTTCTGCTCGCTTTACTCACCCCCCCCCCCACCTCGCGGCCTGATTGATTGAAAGGAGGAAAAAAAAACAAGCTGCAACCTCGCCTGACGCCAGTCCCTGGACGCATGCGCATTTCACCGGCCCCGCTATCTCCCCCACCCCTTTCAAAGGCAGGCTCGGGGAAGAATCTGTGGTGGTTGCAGTCGCGGTCTGCAGGTTGTGGTGTGATGACGTGTAAACACGGAATAAGTGCCGAACACTTCTAGTGGAATTGAATATATAGCTCTGTTTGCGGACTTTATTAAAGCGAAACGGGAGTGTTGGATTGGATAACGGGTCCTGATACATGGTCTCGACCCGAAATGTTGACACCTCCTTTCCTTTCATAGATGCTTTTCGAGCCACTGTTTCCTCAAGCAGATTGTTATTTTGCTTCAGGTTCCTGCACCTGCAGTTTCTCGTGTTTCTGTTCTATTTATTCCACACTGGTTGCAAGCAGACGCGGACTGGGGCATTGAATGCAAGAGTTGGGAGGAGTTCTGTACAAGACCACACTTGGAGTATTGTGCAGTTCTGGTCGTCTCGCTGTATGAAGGACGCTATTAAACTGGAAAAGGTGCAGACATGACTCACAAGGATGTTATCAGGACTGGAGGGTTGAGTTGTAAAGAGAGTCTGGATGGGCAGGGACCTTTTCCCCAGAGCAAAGAATACTGAGGGGTGACCTCAGGCAGATTACAGGAAATCTATGAGTGGTATCTACAAGGTTCAAAGTAAATTTTATTGTCAACGAGCATATATGTCACCATATACAATCCTGAGAGTTATTATATTGTGGATATACTCAATGTCCATAGAATAATATCCATAACAGAAGCAATGAAGGACTACCCACCGAGGGTGTTCAACCTGAATGCAGAACACCACAAACTGTGCAAATACAAACAGAAGAAATTGTAATAATGAATAAATAAGCAATAAATTTTTTTAAATCCTCAGAGGGATCAGAAGAAAGTGAGCAAATTCAAATTCTCTGAGGATCTAACCTGGCTGCAACATATTGATGTAGCTATAAAGATGGCAAGACAGCAGCTATATCGCATTAGGAGTCTGAGGAGATTTGGTTTGTCACCTAAAACAATCCAACTTCTACAAATGTACCATGGTGAGTATTCTGACTGGCTGCATCACCGTTTGTATGAGGGGGGGGGGCTACTGCACAAGATCAAAATAATTTACATAAACTTGTAAAATTAGTCACTTCTATCATGGGTACTAGCCTCCGTAGTGTCCAAGACATCTTCAAGGATGCCCTAGGAAGGCGGTGTCCATCATTAAGGACCTCCACCACCCAGGACATGCCCTATTCTCATCATTACTGTCGGGAAGGAGGTACTGAAGCCTGAAGGCACATACTCAGCGATTCAAGAACAGCTTCTTCCCCTCTGCCATCCAATTTCTAAATGAACATTGGAGCTTTGGACACTACCTCACTACTTTTTATTTTGCACTAATTTTAACTTAACTATTTAATAGACATATATATTTAATGTAACTCAGTGTACCACCTTCTTCATGGTGGAAATGAGAGGGTATGTCTGAGCGATGGGGAGGGGGTAGAGGGGAAAAGGTGATTAAAGATGGATGTTGCTTTCCTGAGGCATCGGCTTTTGAAGTTATCCTCAATGCTAGGGACTCCCCTCCCCCATATTCCAATTACATGAGGGTTTTTAGGTCAATTATCCCTAAAAGTAGTTGAGTCTAAGGGGGTCTATCGGGAATATGGGGAGAATAAAACAGGATTTGAGCAGAATGGGTGCTTGATGGTCCCTGTGGACTCGGTGAGACAAAGGCCTGTTTCTGTGCTGTATGATTCTATGAAGATACTGGATGAAAGCTCAAAGTATCAAGCATACTGAGGTGTGTTTCACTAATAGTACACAATCATACATTTGTGTTTACATTTCAATGTAGGAAGTCAATTTACTGAGTCAAACTAAGGTGCGAATGGGCTGGTGAGGTAGTTAAAGGGCAGAGATCATAAATCCCAACTTTCAGGAATATACCAAGCCAGGATCAGGAACTCTAGTGATGAGATCACCTTTTCCAGGCTTGTAGAAAAAAAACCTGATTTTCCATCAGTTTTCCATGTTTTTTCTGCACTGATCACAACCAAACCAAATACAGTACTGTACTTCAAAAACTTCCCAGACTTTAAAATGGAGATCTAACCCATCATCCTTCATGACTTTGAAATGTGGGAAGGAACTTGAATACCCCGAGGGAATCTATGCAGCCTCAGGGAGAACCTGCAAATTTCTCACGGAACCTTTGAGGCTAGGATTGAAATCCCATCACTGGGGCTGCCAAGATCTGACTCTGCTTACATGTATCCTCATACAAAAAGTTGGGTTTAACACACCAAGTTTAATTCACTTTTGCAGCTCCTGTAAGTACTCAAGCTATGACTGTGAAACTGGACAAAAAACTCACACCATTTTTGTTCCCTGTCCAATATAAAGAAACCATACTGTATGTATTTTGAAAACTCTGCTTAACGTGTGCATCAATAAACATTTGAGAATGAACAAATGCTCTTTGAATGTTGAAAATCTATTAACGTAACAATGGTCGACTTGCCAGCAGCTTGATGTTTGGTTTGCAAGACATCAAGCCAGGTTTGGAATCACAGCAAAACTGGAGTTGTTCACTCCACTGGATGAGGTGACGCCAGTAGCAATGGGCTTGAAAATTTTGGAGTACAGTTCTATTCTTTGAGTAAACTGCCAAGTAGACTTTTCCCGTAGCAAACTTGGCTTGGGAGAACAAAATGCAATGATGCAGCAACTGATAAAGTGCTGCTATTGACTGAAAAAGCTGTGGTGGAAGCAGTGGTCACAATGCCAAAGCAGGGAGATTTATAAGGCTAGTTTCTTAAGAGTCATTCTTTATGTTTTCTACTTCAAATAATGCATTGTACTGGAATGGCAGATAATGAGTGATTATAGATGTTTCCTGGCTAGGCATAATGTTGCTTATAAAGTCATAAAGTTATACAGAGGGAAAACATTCCTTTGGCCCAACTGATCTAGTCCAACCAAGATACCCCAACCAGATTCATCCCATTTGCCAAAGTTTGGCTCATAACTTTCTAATCCTTTTCAATCCATTTATTTCAATTATGTGGTCTTTTATTTCACTACCGATTGATATACAATCTTATGCCACATGGGCACACTGTATTGCCTAATGGCATTCAGTTTACACTGGGAAAATTTTCTATCCTGACCAAGTGAAACCTCTTTCCACTAGAATTGATATTGAGTCTTGAGGCATTAGAGTTGCAGATCGATATACAGCATGGAAACAGACCCTTTGCCTCAACTTGTCTGTGTTGACCAAGTTATTCAACTGAGTTAGTCCCATTTCCCTGTCTCTGGCCCATATCCCTCTAAACCTGTCCAATCCATTTAACAATCCAAATGCCAACTAAAATCATAATTGTCCTGTTTGTTCTTCCACTTCCTCTGGCTTGTTCCATATATTCACCTCTCTCTATGTGAAGAGTTACCTTGCCTTAAAACTTTTTCCTTTAACTTTAAACCTATCCCTCTAATTTTGGACTCTACTACCTTGGGGTAAAGACTTTGGCTATTCACATCAACTGTGCCTCTCATGATTTTACAAATCACTTGGACATATTAATGGGTGGCTGATGGTCAGTATAGATTTGGTGGGTCAAAGGGCCTCTCTATGGCTCCAGGATTTTTAGTCACATGCTGTACACTGCACGCAGTGTCTGATAACCTGTTCTCTGAAACATGACTTCCAGTCCTATGGAATTCACAAGGACCCTTGAGTTTACTTTACAAAGGTTGGCAAAGTATTGTTGAGAATTGCCAATTGCCAGAAGTACATTTGTGAACAACGGGAAAGCCAAGGCAAAAAGAGGAGGAGAGAGAGGGTAAGGAGAGTGGACGGTGAGGGGAGAGGAAATCAAACTTGGACTAGCGATTCTTAACAGTAAAACAAATAACTGGTATAAATTGAATTCTACCAGTAGTCAATAGTAATGATAAAATTCTACTCATTATTAATGCTGATAAAATTCAGACTTCTCTTTTAACCACCAGTATTGAAATGATGGGTCAAAATTGAGGTAATACTGTATCTGACTTGAAATTAATTGTGAGCCACAACTTGCTGATAATTAATGATGTATCAATTGCTTTCCTCTGAACATGAGAGTAGTAAACACGGCCCAGTCCATCACAGGCTCCTTCCTCACCTCCTTCCATCCAGTTCACTTTCATGGTGTGTTGCTTCAGGAACACTGTCGTATAATCGATGATGCCTGCCACCTTGACCATTCTTTATTCTCCCTTCTTCCTTCTAGGAAAAGATATAGGAGCTTGAAAGCTCAAACAACCAAATTCAAGATCAATTTCTTCCCCACTACTGTCAATCTTCTAAACCAAATACTAGAGGTGTGTAAGATGATAAAATACATCGGTGGAGTGGATAGCTGGTGCCTTTTATCCAGGGCAGCAATGAGTAAAACCAGAGGACATACTTTTAAGTGAGTGGAGAAGAGTTTAGGAGAGAGATCAGAGATACTGTAGGATTTTTACACAGAGAGTGGTGGGTCCTGGAATGCATTGCTGGGAGTGGTGATAGAAGCTGATATATTAGGGGCAATTAAGAGACTCATAGACAGGCACATGGGTATAAGAAAAATGCAGGGTTATGGGCTATGTCTGTATGAGGGAAGGTTTAAATTGATCTTGGAGTAGGTTGAAAGATCAGCACAACATTGTGGGCTGAAGGTCCTGAACTGTTCTATGTTTGACATTCTTTCACATCCCTCGTCCAGTGGTGCTGTAATGTTCTCAGCCTTAATTCTACTTATGTGATTAAATCTTTGCTGCACTATTATGCTGTTTTGTGCTTATCACTGTATTCTTTATTTCCATGTATACTGTATATTCTGTGAGATTCACAAGATCAAGGAATTTCATTGCATCCTAATCTATACTGTTATGTCAATAAATTAATCTGAATCTGAGCCAGCATCTCCTGCACTGCTCCATTTTGATATCCCTGGCACCTACAACAATGCTACTGATGCTCTCTGCTTCCTTGTGCTGTACTTTAGATTTTGGTGGTTTTGAAACAGGAGCCTTAGTGAAGATCGAATGCAGAACTTTGAAAGTTCAAAGTTCTGTATTTGAACTTCAGTCGGTGAGAGACAAATCTAAAGATGCCACAAGAGCAGTGCTGAATGAATGAGAGGCAACCTTCGCACAGGTACATTGTCGTCAACCCAGCTCAGCACCAGAAACTGTAACCACTCTCTGAATCAATCTTCCCGGGAGACCAGCCACCTACGTGCTGACTTCCTGTCCTTCAGTGCAGGTTGTGGTCCCTCACTGCTGTCACTGGTTTCAAATCTACATGAAGCACTCTGGTTCCGTCGGCTGTGTAGGTCTACGGAAGACAATCTCCAGCCCCGTCAACCATGTGAGATTGAGGCGCAAGCCCACCCCAAAACCCCCTGTTTGTGTGGATGCTGCGTGATTTGTTAACCTGTTACAAATAAGTTCCACGAAATAACAGATGGAACACTGCATACAATTAAAAGATTTAGTTTTATAATTCTTAATTTGACTGAAGGGTTAGTAATGAAAGAACAAAAAAAAAGGGCCTATTTTAATGAAACAGTCCAATGTGCACAAGTTGGAGCTCACAGTCTCCCCTTCGCTGATCCTCCTTCGATCTCACCTCAGGCTTCACTGAATCACAGCCCCGCGTTGGGTCGAATCCTACGACCTCTCATCTCTGGTATCTTCTCTCTTCATCCTCTTAACAAAAACCCCAAGCCCAACCTTAGTGTCCCTCACCAAAGAAACCTCCCCTTAATCCAGCCATTCTAATTGGATGGCACACAATTCTCCTATCTCTTATCTTCAACAGTAACCCAAACAAGCAGCTTGCAGAGAACAACACAAAAATCAAATACAGAACAGCGTAACAGGAAGAAAAAAATGAACCAGGGCATTACATATACAATCTCTGAAAGCTCTCCTGGGAATATCAGACTAGGAAACCAATGGTCCACTTAAGGAGAATCCAAAATAATCTCCAGGGATTAGGAATTATAGCATCTTCTCCCAACATTGCAACTGATATATCTTCCATGTTATTAACAAGGTCATCTGTGTCTATACTCACTTCATTATTTTTCCTACAATGCCCATCTCTGGTTTAATCACTTGGTTGGGCAGGGTGAACTCCCAGTTTTCCAAAATGTGCTTTCCTACCTGAGCAGCAAGTATCATTGGGAACAATGCAAAAATCAACACTCTCAGGCACACTGGGGTTTGCATAGTTCTGATGTGGTGACTGATATTCTGCCATAACTATTTTGTGTTAATAAAGATGTAAGCATCAGTTCCAAAAAGAAATTGATTCATCCTTTGCCACCTTCAGTACTATTTAAGAATTTGCAATTCAGACATATAGCTTTACCAGGGATGAATTTCAAGACTTTGAGTACAATTGGATAAAATTGAGCACCTAGATTTCCAGGTTTTGAAAATCAGTGGTGTGCCAGAGGTGAACTCTCAAAATTGTTGGCCACAAATGTTTGCAAGCTTGATGTGGATATAAAATAAACCAAATCATTCACAATACAACTTGCCCTTATCACCAGAACTGTGTCCATTTCCTGCACGTCCCTGTATCCTGTTTTGACCAGGGCAGACAAAGGTCAGAGCCAAACTATTAACTGCACGATGAATACACAACGTGTAATTCAGTTTAGTTGACTTCGATGAACAGAGAAAAGGTCAGATTAGGTGTGAATGCGAGTCTTGGAGGTTTTTCCAATGTCCAGCGGCTTTTTCCTGCTGGTTGGGTGAGGGAAAAGGACAGCCATACTGTAAGAATTCTTATCATAGGTATACATAGATAAACATGTTTATTTTGTTTAGTAAGTGAAAGAAGTACAATTTCAAGCAATTTGATCTCTCTTTCTGTATCAGTCATCCATCTGTGATATTGACTCAACTTGTTTGTTTTATTTTCCCCTACTTCTTTCTGTGAGTGGACAATATATTCAGCTGACCTGCAGGACATATCTTCCTGCTTTATGTTTCACACTTATTTTGCCTTTGTTCTCACTCTTTAAATGCCCTTATTTTCTCAATGGCCAGACAAAGTTTATACACCTCATTCCAATAGTCACCCAAATTTAATCATGGCAGAGACATTCCCTCTCCCCCATCATCCCTGCAGCTTAACAAGCTTCTTTTCTCTCCTCAGGAACACACATAATGCTGGAGGACTCAGTGGATCAGGCAGCATCTATGGAGGGAAATGGACAGTCAATGTTTTGAGTTAGGACCTTTCATCTGGCCCTGTTGAAGGGTCTTGACCTAGAACATCTACTGTCCATTTCCCTCCATAGATACTACCTGACCCCGTGACTCCTTCCATTTTGTGTGTTGCCCCAGAGATTCAGCATCTGCAGTCTTTACTGGGTCTTTTCTTGTGATGAATGGTCTTCAACCTAAAATGTTAACACTAGTTCTCTCCCCACTGATGTAACCTAATATCATAATTGGTTTACTGGTACTAAGACCATAAGATATAGGAGCAGAACTAGGCCATTTGGCCATTGTGTCTACTCCGCCATTTCACCACTGGCTGATCCAAACTTCCTGTCAGCCCCAATCTCCTGCCTTATATCCCTCATGCCCTGACCAATTAAGAATCTATCAACCTCTGCCTTAAGTATACATAAAGACTCCACCTCTACAGCTACCTGTGACAAAAAAAAAATCTCCACAGGTTCACTACTCTCTGGCTCAAGAAATTCCTCATCTCTATTCTAAAAAGACTTCCCTCTACTCCGAAGCTGTGTCATCTGGTCTCAGACAGTTCCACCATAGGAAACATCCTCTCCACGTCCACTCTATCAAGGCCTTTCACCATTTGATAGGTTTCAATGAGGTCACCCCTCATTCTTTTGAATTCCAGTGAATACAGGCCCAGAGCCATCAAACACTCTTCATATGACAAGCCACTCAATCCTGGAACCATTTTTGTGAACCTCCTTTGGACCCTTTCCAGTTTCAGCACATCCTTTCTAAGGTAAGGGGCCAAAACCTGCTCACAATACTCCAAGTGAGGCCTCACCAGTGATTTATGAAGTCTCAACATTACATCCTTACTTTTTATATTCTAGTCCTCTTGAAATGAAAGTTAACATTGCAATTGCCTTTCTCACCACAGACTCAACCTGCAGATTAACTTTTGGGAATACTGCACAAGGATTCCTAAGTCCCTCTCCACCTCAGTTTTGTTTGTATTTTTTCTCCATTTAGAAAGTAGTCAACCCTTTCATTCTCCTACCAAAGTGCATGACCATACACTTTCCGACATTGGATTCTATCTGCCATTTCTTTGCCCATTTTCAAGTCAAGTCACTTTTTATTGTCATTTCGACCTTGACTGCTGGTACAGTACACAGTAAAAACGAGACAACGTTTTTCAGGACCATGGTGCTACATGAAACAATACAAAAACTACACTGAACTACATTAAAACAACACAGAAAAAACTACACTAGACTACAGACCTACCCAGGACTGCATAAAGTCCTAACCTGCATGTCCTGTAGCCTCTCTAATTCCTCAAAACTACCTGCTCTGCCACTAAACTTCATATCATCTTCAAGCTTTACAACAAAGCCGTCAATTCCATCATCCAACTCATTGACATATAATGTAAAAAGAATTGGTTCCAACACAGACCCCTGTGGAACACCACTAGTCACCAGCAGCCAACCAGAAAAGGCTCCCTTTATTCCCTCTCTTTGCATCTTGCACATCAGCCACTGCTTTATCCATCCTAGAATCTTTTCTGTTTTACTATGGGCTCATAGCTTTTTAAGTAGCCTCATGCATGGTATCTTGTCAAAAGCCTTCTGAAAATCCAAGAACACAACATCAAGCAATTCTCCTTAGTCTGCCTTGCATATTATTTCTTCAAAGAATTCAAACAGATTTGCCGGCAAGATTTTCCCTTGAGGAAACCATGCTGTCTATGGCCTATATTATCATGTGCCTCCAAGTACATTGAAACCTCATCCTTAATAATCGACTCCAACATCTTCCCAAGCACTAAGGTCAGACTAACTGGCCTTTAGTTTCCTTTCTGATGCCTCTCTCCCTTGAAGAGTGAAGTGACATTTGTAACTTTCTAGTCTTCCAGAACCATTCCAGAATCTAGTGATTTTTGAAAGATCATTACTAATGCCTCCATGATCTCTTCAGCCACGTTTTCAGAACGCTGTACACCATTGTACACCAGATGTACACCATTTGGTCCAGGTGTCTTATCTACCTTCTGACCTTTCAGTTTTCCAAGAAACTTCTCTCTAGTTATGGTAACTTCACACACTTCATTACACCTGATACCTGGAACTTCCACCATACTGCTAGTTTTCCACAGTGAAGACTGATGCAAAATACTTATTCAGTTCATCTGTCATTTCATTGTTCCTCATTGTTACCTTTCCAGCATTGTTTTACAGCTGTCTGATATCCTCTCTCACCTCTCTTTTGGTATCCTCTTTAATATTATTAGCTACCTTACTTTCATATTCCATCTTTACCTTCTTATTGACTTTCTTAGTTGCCTTCTCTTGGATTTTAAAAGCTTCCCAGTCCTCTATCTTCCCACTAGTCTTTGCTCTATCATATGCTCTTTCTTTGGCTTTTATACTGGGCTTGACATTTTAGATTAGCCACGGTTGTGTCAACTTTCCTTCAGAATACTTCTTCCTCTTTGGGATGTATATATCCTGTACCTTCCGAATTGCTTCCAGAAATTCCAGTCATTGCTGCTCTGCCATCATCCCTGCCAGCATTCTTTTCCAATCAATTCTGGCCAATTCCTCTCTCATGCCTTTGTAATTCCCTTTACTCTATTGTAATATTGATACACCTGGACTTAGCTTCTCCTTCTCAGTTTTCAGATGAACTTGGTCATACCACGATCACTTGCCCCTTAGCGTTCTTTTACCTTAAGGTATGTAATCAATTCTAGTTTACTGCACAACACCCAATCCAGAACAGCTGATCCTCTAATGGGCTCAACCATGAGCTGGTCTAAAAAGCCATCTGATAGGCACTTTAGAAACCCTTCCTCCTGGAATCCAGTACCAACCTGATTTTCCCAATCTACCTGCATATTGAAGTCTCCCATGACTATTGTAACATTGCCCTTTTGGTATGCATTTCTATCTCCCATTGTAAGTTGTAGGTCACATCCATACTACTGTTTGGGGGTCTGTACATAACTCTCATAGGGTCTTTTTACCCTTGCAGTTCTTTCGCTCTGTCCACAATGATTCAACACCTTCCCACCTTCTGTCACCTCTTTCAAATGATCTGATTTCATTTTTTACCAACAGAGCAATGCCATCCCCTCTGTCTTCTGCCTGTCCTTTCAATACAATGTGTATCCTTCGACATTAAGCTCCCAGCTACAATCTTCTTTCAGCCATGATTCAGTGATGCCTACATCATACCTGCCAATTTGTGACTGTGCTACAAGTTCATCTATCTTATTCCGTATACTGCGCTCATTCAAATATAACACCTTCAGACCTGTATTCACCCTTTTCAATTTTTTCTGTCATTTATGTTGCAACTCGCCCTATTGACTGCAATTTCCCCCAATCAACAGCTTCTCACTGCACATTACCTCTGTTTGTAAACCAGCTACCTCATCTTCAGCACTATTATCTGCCTTCCCTGTGATATTTCTTGCATTGAAATATAGGCAGCTCAGGACACTAGTCACACTATGCTCAACCTTTTGATTCCTAACTTTGCCTGAGGTCTTACCAGCATCTGCTTCCACAACCTCTCCACTAACTGTTCTGGCACTCTGGTTCCCATCCTCCTGCAACTCTAATTTAAACCCCTCTGTGTCGCATTAACAAACCTTCCTGCTAGGATATTAATTCCCCTCCAGTTCAGGTGCAAACTGTCCCTTCTGTACAAGTCCCAACTTCCCTGGAAGAGAGCCCAATGATCCAAAAATCTTATGCCCTCCCTCCTACACCAACTCCTTAGCCAAGTATTAAACTGTATAATCTTCCTAGTTCTAGCCTCGTTAGCACATGGCACGAATAGCAAACCCTGGAGGTTTTGCCCTCTAACTTAGCACCCAACCCTGTGCAGACCCTCTTCACTCATTCTACCCATGTCATTGGTACTGACATAGACCCACAACTTCTGGCTGTTCAGCCTTCCACTTAAGAATACTGAGGACTCAGTCTGAGATATCTGGGACACTGGCACCTGGGAGGCAATGAGATTCAGGAATCTCGTTCTCGCCCACAGAATCTCCTGTCTGTTCCCCTAACATATTCCCTATCACTACAGCTTGCCTTTTCTCCCTGCTTCCCTCCTAAGTCACAGAAGCAGACTCACCCACTGCATCTTTCCTCTGTTGGGTCATTCCCCCCACCCCCAACAGTATACAAAGTGATATACCTGTTGTTGAGGGGTTGGCCACAGGGGCACTCTGCACTGGCTTCTTAACCCCTTTCCTCTTCATGACTGTCAACCAATTTCCTGTCTCCTGTACCTTGGGTGTAACTGCCTCTCTACTATATGTCTTATCTGGAGTTCATCTAGTTCCAGCTCTAACTCCTCAACATAGTTTTTGTTAGAAGCAGCAGCTGGATGCACTTCTCACAGTTGTAGTCGTCAGGGATACTGGAGGTCTCCCTGCCTTCCCACATCCTGTGAGAGGAGCATTTCACTATCCTGCCCGTCATCCCTACTGTGCTAGCTGAGCAGATATAAAGAAGAGAACAAAAAAACTTGAGCTTTTCATTCTTTTGCTTTCTCTAACTGAAGCCATGAAGAGCTAAAGCCTCAAGATGACTACTCTGACTCTGTCCACTCAGACGATGGCTGCTGCACTTGCTTCTGCCTTCCTTTAATTTGCTCTTACTAATCAATCCCAAACACTGAATGCTCACTGGTCAAATCTCTTTTTCACTGTACTGATTCTCTGCTGCCTTTTATAAACAAGCAGTGGACCTGATTCAAATCAGAATCAGGTTTACTATCACCGGCATGTGTTGTGGAATTTGTTAACTTAGCAGCAGTTCAATGCAACACATAATATAGAAGATGAAAATAATAATAAATAAATAAGTAAATCAGTTACAGTATACGTATATTGAATAAATCAAAAATCGTTCAAAAACAGAAATAATATATATTAAAAAAAGAGAGGTAGTGTTCATGGGTTCAACAACCAGATGGCAGAGGGGAAGAAGCTGTTCCTCTCAAAACTTCTGACGTCTGGATTGGCAGCTGGTCAAAGCTCTTTTATTGTAGCACAATATGATGAAAAACTTTTGTCTGCATTCTATCCACACAGATCTTCCATAAGTATATTTAAGTAGCAGAGCAGGAAAACAAAAACAGAATGCAGAATATAGTGCTGCATTTGCAGAGAAAGTGCAGTGCACATAACGTGTAGGGGCCATGATGAGGTAGACTGGGAGATCAAGAGTTCATCTTTATTTTACAAGAGGCCTGTTTAAGAATCTGATGACAGTGGTATAGAAACTGTCCTTGAGCATTGTGGCATGTATTCTCAAACTTTTTATCTTCTATCTAAAGGAACGTGGAGAAGAGAGAATGCCCAGGGAGGGTTCCTTGACTATGCTGTCTGCTTTCCCAAGGCAGAGTATTTACATCATTTTCCACTTTTGTTCATTGTTTACTGTGCAGCCAAGGTTGGTGCAACAAAAGTAAAGGTGAACTGAAAGCAGAGCATTGATTAAATGACAACAGAAAACTGTGAACGGTTAGAATGCAAATGTGCTTCTAGTTAATAAGAGTGTGAAGGACAAGGAGAATATCTGTGGTAGGGTAGTGAGCAAGAAAGAATTATCTGAAAAAAATGTGGTGCTGGCCAGAAATAGCAGAAACCCCATTCAACATACACAAAATGGTGGAGGAACTGAGCAGGTCAGGCAGCATCTATGGAAATGAATAAACAGTTGATGATTCTGACCAAGATCCTTCATTCAGACTGACGAGGAAGGAGAAAGAGGCCAGAATAAAAAAAGGTGGGGGGTGGAGGAACAGGAAAGCTAGAAGTGATGGGTGAAGCCAGGTGGGTGGGAAAGGTAAAGGGCTGGAAAGGAAGGAATCTGATAGAGGACAAGAGTGAACCATAGGAGAAAGTGATGGAGGAGGGGACACAGGACAAGGTGTTAGGTGGGCAAGAAGAGGTAAAAGGCCAGAGTGGGGAATAGAAGAAGAGGGGAGGGAGAGGGAAGATTTTTTTTACAGGAAGGAAAAGTCAATATTCATATTGGAGGTTACCCGGAGGAATATAAGGTGTTGTTCCTTCACCCAGAGTGTAGCATGGCACAAGAGACGGCCATAGACCAACACATTGGAACAGGAATGGGAATTAAAATGTTTGGCCACTGGGACGTTCGGCTTTTGGCAGCATACTTTACCATTCAATAATGTTCAACAGTTGTGGCTGAATGTCTGCCTCTACTATTTTCTGCACTATCCCTATTACCTTATTCCCTTAATATCTAAACATCTATTTATCTTTGCCCTGGATCTACTTGGTCACTGAGCTCCCACATTCCAAAAGATTCTCCACTCTCTAATTAAAGGATTTTTCCCCATCTTTATCCTGTATAGTTAACCCTCTTATTTTGAGACTGCAATTCCTTGTGGCTGGATGCTCAGTGAAGGAAAATATCAGCTCCATTGGAGATTGTTCTTTTTAATGGTATCACTTCGCTCATTCCTAAATACAAGACAGCATCAGCCTAGGCTGTTAATTTCTCCTCTGGCAGCAAACCCACTGTACCAGTGAGTTAATCTGGTGAACCTTTGCTCTGATCCCTCTATCACAAATATATGTACCTAGGGCATGGAGATCAGACCTACAATATATACAGTAATATTGATACAGAGCCACAGAGTCATGGAGCACAGAAAAAGTCCCATCACCTCATTAAGTTTGCTTCAACCATCAAGCACCCATTTGTACTAATCACACACTAATCTCTTGTTATTTTCTCTAAATCATAATCAACTTCCTCCAGGTTCTGTCATTCACCACACACTAGCGGCAGTGGCCAATTATCTTACATTTTTACGATGTGGGATGAAAAGCACAGGCTTACAGGGAGAACATGCAAACTCCACAGAGACAGCAGTGAAGGTCAGGGTTGAACCCGGGACACTGGAGCAATGAGGCTTCAGCTCTACTAGCTGTGTCACTGTGCCATCCTAGCTCTGACAAGACCATTATGAAATTAGAGCGAGGTGTAACTATTCGTATCCAAATCCTCCTGCATTAAAGACCTACACATCTTACCTTCCTAATCATCTGCTGACCCTTAAAATTAGCCTTTTTTGATTTATCATGGAATTGTACAACTGAGAAATGGGTCCTCTGGCTCCCACAACCTTTTTGCCCATCTACTCTATAGGGTGGCAGAGTGGAGAAGCGTCTCTACCAAAGGATGTGTATGGCACTCAATCCTTCTGCTAGCCTGCAGGTCACCCTTGGGCAATATGTGGCACCTGTTTAGCCCCCTGATCAGGGTCATGTGAAGCCATGGGAGCAGGTGGAGGATGGTCATATGAGCAGCTGGTGTGTATCTCAAGTCCTGGTTATGCGACCACTGATACCAGGCAGACTATCTCAGAAGAGTATTTTTAATGGCTGGGGTTACCCATCTTGTAAAGATACTGCCCAGAAGGCATTGACAAAACACCTCTGTAGAAAAATTTACCAAGGACAATCATGGTCCTGGAAAGGATCATGATCGTCCACATCATACTTAATCCCATTTGCTCACATTATACCAAATCTTTCTATGTCTTGCCTAGTTATGTGTGCACCTTAATCTTTGCAAGGTTCACAGACACTCACGTCCTCTAAATACCTTGTGAATTGGTTTGAAAGGTATTTATTTACCTTTTATTTTTTCTCTATCAAAGCAGAAAAACACATATTTTATATCATATTCCATCTGCCATGACCTTGCCTAGTGACTCAGCCTGCCTCTATCCCTCTAAAGACTCTCTATGTTGTCTTCACAGTCCATACTGCCACCTAGCATTGTATCAGGAGCTGACATCTTCTTTATCACAACTGAGCTCTCTGGAGGACTTGATATGATGAATACAAGAAGATGTAGAAGATCAAAGATGATGGGGGTGAGGGTGGTGGAGGGGAGTGGGAACTGTAAGATGCAAAACAAAGTAAATTCAGTGAGCTACAGAGCACAGGAGCAGACATTTCAGTACACAATTTATATGCTGACCATCAAATACCCATCTATAGTCATCCCTTTCACATGATCCACAGCCTTCAATACCTTGGCAATAGAAATGCTCACCCAGAGGCTTTTTATGTGTTGTGACAATACCTTCCTTCATCACCTTCTCAGGCAGTGTGTTCTACCCTGCACACACAAGAGACTGCAGATGCTGGAATCTGGAGCAACAGACAATTTGAAGAAACTTTCCTTCTAATTTTTTTATATAGCTGTCCGGGCCAACTATTGCTCTGAGCAGAAAACTCTTACACAGCCTGCATGGCACTTTATTTACACGATATAAAAATCCCAGCTGTACGGCAATAAAGGTTGCGTGCACGGGAGCATTTCAGTTACTGCATGGCTATGCACCCGCACAGCTTAGAGGGGAAAGTGGTCTGGACTAATGTAGGTTTTCAGCCCAAAACATCAACATTCCTTTCCTCTCATAGATGGTGCTTGACCCAATGAATTCCTCCAGCAGATTGTTCTAGATTGTAAACTGCCCCCAAGTGAAGAAGCTCTTCCTGAAATCCCCTCTAATCCCTTATCTCATCACCTTAAACTGGTTTTAGATGTCTGTTATTGGGAAAAGTTTCTTACCATCTACCTACTGTATCGACGTCCCTGAATATTTACATACTTCTATCCAGTAGCTCCTCAGCCTCCTCTGTTCTAACGAAATCAAACCCAGCTTATCCTGTTCCTCTTCAGTTACTGAAAATCTGAAAAATAAGAGAAACCAAGTTCAGATTGGGTGATCTAAGCCTTCAAGAGTCGAGTGCACAAACACCTATCATCTCTGGGAGGGAAGTCACATGCTTCTCATAAGCTATCATGAACAGGACCAGGATGGCAATGCTTGGTTGTTGGCAGGTAGGGCTAATACCTGACTTTCAAGAGCACTTGTGAGTTATGTTCTGGCTGGACTCAGTCCCTAAACTGCTGGAGAACAGTGCGGAAAGATCAGGTGCTGTTTTCTCCCAGTAGGGATTAGTTTTTAGTTCCAAGTGCTCCTGTCATGTTTTCTCACCCTGTAACCTTATCCTTCAATCTCTCTGAATTATGGAGGACAGCTTGCGTATAAATATCCAGCAGACTTCATCATGATCATCATGACTCCAGTATTTCTACTATTTTTTAATGTTTCTTAACAGTACATTTGTTCTATCGCTGAGCAGCAGTGAACCATCTGATTGGACTATCAGAGTTCTCTTTGGGAACTAGTTGACTTGATCAGCATTTCTGATCTGGCTATTGTTCGTGATTGCACTTAATAAAAAAAAGACTTCCGTTCACTTTGCAGTGATTGAGTTTTTAGTTGTTAACTTTCTGACCCACTCCCACTTTGACCTTTCTACCTTTGGTCACGTGATAAATAGGCAATCTAAGGTGGCAAGGTAGTGTAGCAGTTAGCATAATGCAATCACAGTGCCAGTGATCTGGGTTCAATTCTGCACTGTCTGTAAAGAGTTTGTACATTTCCCCATGACTGCGTGTGTTTCTTCTCACATTCCAAAGATGACAGGTTAGTAGGTTAATTGGTCACATGGGTGTAATTGGAAGCGCAGGCTCATTGGTCTGAGGGGCCTGTTACTGTGCTGTATCTCTAAATAAAGAATAAAATGACTGAGGAAGGTCTACTTGAGGATATGGCATTGCACCCTATGGGTTAAGATACAAATTCATCATCCAGAAGTGAGGGGTACAATTCCAGAGATGCGAGTTCAAATCCTACCACGGCTGCTGGGAGATTAAATTCTGGTTATTAGGTAAATCTGAAATAAAATGTGACTAATAGTAACTGTAAAATTAATGGATTATCATTTTACAACCCATCGGGCTGACTGATGTCCTCAGGGAAGGAAATCTGCCATTCTGACTTGATGTGTCCCGTGTATAGCTCCACACCCACCAAAAGATGGATTAGAAACATGGGTTTGCTGGTGACATCACATCCTATCATGAATAGATGATAAACATGCATATTGAAGGATGAAGAATTGTGAGAGGTCAGATGTTATATAAAAATCAATAATGCAATAAAAGCGGTTTAAGGATAGAAGTGGATCAGCTTCTTCTCTTTACTTACCTTTGAAGGGGAAATGGCGATGTCCACTGGGAACCCCAGCAGAGCCTGACTTTTAACAGAATGTCAGACTGTTGTCTATGATTTCTATTTGTAGTCAAACAGGGATATTACATGTATGGAAAGCTGTCACTGTGTAAGGCATTAAGAGGCAGGGTTTGTCGACATCAATCACAAACGGCATTCAAGCTTGCTTGCAACCATCAGCGCATTCTTCAACTTAATGCTTGCTTCCAATGGAACTGTCACAATGTCTCTATTCTACCAAGTGATTTCAGGGGAAATCAAATGCATGGTGGCAGAGCACCAGCTGAAAGTGGAAATAATGAAGTGCACACTTTTGGCAAGTATCATTACCAAGCTCACGTGCTGAAGTAGCCCTTTAGGGATGCCTTGCAATATAACTGGTGAATCTGAAGGATTTTTCTCTTTCACCATTGATTGTTTCAGTAAAAATTCCCAATTGGATTAAAGAAACTATTAAGAGATGTAAGAGCAACAGCCAGCAGCACACATAGTTTCTTACTCTGCAAAGATAATTCACAAGGCTCTAATGAGAAGAAGTGAACTTGCAAATATATATTTAAAGACAATCTAAGATGTAAGACTAAAGATATTACTGATTCTGCAATATCAGGTTTCTAATGCAATGGGCTGGAAAATCCTAAATGCCCTCACTTCCAGATCACTGATTTCATCCATTCTCAAATTCTCAGGTTTCTGTCTCATTCACTCTCCACCCCAGTCACTCTTGGCTCTCTGGCTTTGACCATACTCAGGATCTCTGACCTCTTTCTTGGTCACTCCTGGGAATTGTGGCCTCCATCCCAACTGCCACAGGCTCCCTGATCTCCATCTTTGTGTGGTAGTTAATAGTGTTATTCCTACGCCATTCAGTTAGCCACTCCCATATGGGAGGAGTTCATGTATTGTATAAGCATGGTTATCAATGAAGTTCAGTTGAATATCCTGCATGCTGACATCCTGGTGTGCTCTGCACTCTCCCTCAGTAACGAACACAACATAGTGTCAGAAGTGATTGATCATCGATGAATTGGTGCTACAGACCTTTTGACATCCCTAATAAGAAAGAATTTACAGTGAGACTGTTCTTGTTTGCATTTATATGTGAAAACTATCCAGTGACTGATCAACCTGAACAGCCTATGCTAGTTTGCTAATTGTATGCACTGCATGAGCTGAAAACTGGCCAGGGTTGCTCAGCAATGCCTTCGAGCTACACCCACACGTGGTTACATTGTAATAATCTGTCGGCCACTAGCCTGGGGAAGTGCACAGAGACACGGACACAGCAGAGAAGTCAGTCAGACTCTCAGGGAGAGAAAAGACTTTTGCAGTCCAAATAAACAAAATCACAATAAACTGTCAGGATGCTGGAGCAGGGATGCAATCGCAGACCCAGCACAGCGCACAAAGTGATATTAATTGAGTAATAAATCCCGAGGTGCAAACAAAGTTGGCATCAAAGTTCAGGCAGAGGTCAAAACATCCAGAGAAATCCAAAAACCAAAATCGGGAAACAGGCATTGTCGATATTCAGACGGACAGAGTACAGAAACGAATACTGGAAAGGCTCAGGAAAATTCACTGGCACAACCGGGCAACAAACAGGTGAAAACACAGGACTGAAATACACTGAGCAATAAACAGCCTGGTAGATGATAGGTGGAGCACAATGAGACACAGGTGGCAGCAATACAGGTAATAATGAGATACAGATGAGAGATGGAGTACTCAGTGATACAGGGGCCGGAGTAGAGCAGGAGTGGGGACAGGAGCACATGGCAATACAAAACCACAGACTGACAGCTAGGGGGAAAACACTAAAAAAGACAGAGTTCAACTGGAGGTACTGACATAAACAAACAAACAGGAAATGGAGCAAGTACCTGCAGTACCTACATCTACTTACCTAATATAGCCCCCTGAGACATTTGGTTTCTCTAAAGCAGGGGACTTTGAGAGATGGTTCAGAGGCTTTGAGAGATTTAGGGTTGCAAGCAATCTCACTCAGGCTTCAGGACAGCATCAAATAAGCACACTGAAATAGTGCATGAGTGACAAAACAGACGACATCATGGGTGGATTAGGACTGACAGATGCTCAGGAAAAAGAGTGCAAAGCAGTTAGGACAAATTCAAAGAATATTTCTCAGGAAAGCAGAATGTGATATATGACAGGGCAAATTTTGCTCCAGAAAACAGGAGCCAGATGAAACGTATGCTCTGTCAGACAACTGTGCATTTGGATTTCAAAGGCAAATCTCATACTAGAGAAAGCTATTACTATGGTCAGGCAGAGTGAGAATGTTCTCCAGCAACAGGCAGAACTCAGGCATGAAAACGATGCTGAGGTAAAGCTAGAATGTGTACAAAAGAAAAGGTACAAATAAGGTGCAGCCAGAAAGACTACAGAAAGAGTTGACAGTAGAGCTCTGCTCAAACAAAGCAGACAAATGAAACAAGCAGCAGGTAAACAGTCCAACTGTGGGAAATGCAGCAAGTCTCCATTCCATATCAAAGAGTTCTGTCCAACAAAGTGAAATGCCACCAAGGCAATAGAATAGAAAAGCCAATGTCACTCAGAAATAGTTCTCAAAAACACTCAAAGAAGACCATGATTCCGACAAAGAGAGAGCTTTCATTGGGGGTCTAGATTCAAGTAGGCAGGCTGGTGTACTATGGGTCAGTTTTGATTTCCAAGATGGCGGCACTCACATTTTAATATTCGAAGATTGTTAAATATCATTTATTCTCCCTCAGCCAAAGAATCTGAATGTGTTGTATCTTTGGATGCAGAGAAAGCCTTTGATAAGGTGGAGTGGCCTTATCTATTTCAGGTTTTGAAGAGATTCAATTTTGGTCCAGGATCTATTTCCTGGATTAAATTGATTTAGCATGCTCCGGTAGCTGCGGTTCTAACTAATAATCAAAAGTCTCCTTACTTTAGATTATATAGAGGTACCCGTCAGGGTTGTCCCCTTAGTCCTTTATTATTTAATTTGGCTTTAGAACCACTTGCTATTGCTCTTAGGGATTCTAGTTCTGTGCAGGGTATTAGGAGAGGGGATAAATTACATAAGGTTTCGTTATACGCGGATGACTTATTAGTTTACATTTCAAATCCTAGGAAATCTATTCCTTTTATGTTATCTATATTTATGGAATTTGGTATTTTTTCTGGATATAAACTTAATTTACATAAAAGTGAATTATTTCCTATTAATAATTATTCTGATTGTTATGATCAAATACCTTTTAATATTGCCAAAAACCATTGTACTTACCTTGGTATCAAAATTACTAAAAATTTTAAAGACCTATATAGGTATAATTTTTTCCCTTTAGTTGAATATACTCAACAGGCGCTTTCTAAATGGTCACCTATGTCGGTGTCATTGATAGGTTGAATAAATGTTATAAAAATTATTATTCTACCGAAATTTTTATATATATTTCAAGCAGTTCCCTCTTTTGTTCCAAAAACATTTTTTGATAAAATAGATTCTCTGATTTTGTCTTATGTTTGGAATAATAAAAGCTCTAGAGTGAATAAACTTTTATTGCAAAAGTCAAAAAAAGATGGAGGACTGGCTTTACCAAACTTTAGATTTTATTATTGGGCAATTAATATTTGTTATATTACTTTTTGGATTTATGATATAGACGACCAAGATCGCCCTTCATGGTTACAGCTGGGGGAAAATTCAGTAATGGGGTTTTCGTTAGCTTCTTTTTTAGGAGCTCCTCTTCCATTTTCGCTCTCCAGAATAGGTAGTGTTATGAATGTACCACAGCTCTGTGGGGCAGAAGGGTGCGGGGTAACCCACTCCTTTGTGAGAATCGCAAGATCACTATTGAGTCAATTCAGGAGACACAGGAAATGAGAGAAAGACATGCAGAATCCACAAAAGGGTTAGAATGTGTCCTGGCCTCCGAAAGGCGGACCCATTGATACCGGCTATTGTCTCTTGGAGACAGACTTGTGTATTGCATCCTGGATGATGCAATCAAAGCCCCAGGCAATGAACCAAGGAGGAGGTTGGTGGAGGGATTGCATCATCCCCAACCTGATTGACACCTGAGACCCTGTGAGTCAGGATAAAAAGAGGGTCTGTGGGAACAGCCCCTCAGACGCACCAGAAGACACGCTAGAAATCCTGTGACAGCGTTTAATAGCGACAGCCGGTGGGGGGCTCGTGTGCGTCCTTCCCTTGCCTGGGATTGGCAGCCTTACCACGGAAGAACGGCTTTAGCTAAAGGAGAGGCCACAAGTGAACGGCCATCCCCAACGAGACTCCGACGGATCGAACTCATAAAGGTTGGAAAACCCGCAGGGTAACTGTTCCCATTCTATTCCTATTTCTCTCTCTCTCCAACAAGGTGCAACACAGCGACAACCAAAAGACGGCAGCTTGTGGAACTGCAGTGAACTGTACATTTCCATCGGACAATTCATTATCCCCTAGACAATGATAGAGCTTATTTCTTATTGATTATTATTATACCCGTACTTGTAGATTTAGTATTGATGACGTATATTATCTGTATGTTTGCATTGATATTATTTTTGTGTATCTTTACTAATAAATACTTTTAAAATTAGTACCATCAGACTTCAACGGACCTCTCTATCTTTGCTGGTAAGTGACCCAGTTACGGGGTACGTAACAGTAGACAAGCTCTCAACCCTATTGTTAAACATACTTTAAAAATTTGGTTTCAATTTTGTAGATTTTTTGAATTAAATGATTTTCTACTTTCTAGTAATATTTATTTAATTTCTTTTTTAAACCATCAACTTTGAATAAGGCTTTTTTAACATGGAAAATTAAGGGAATAAAAACATTTTTAGATTTGTTTTTACAAGACTGTTTAATGTTTTTTTCACAGTTAATGGATAAATATGATATCTCTAATACACATTTTTTCAGATATTTACAGGTTAGGAATTTTTTACGTGATTTTTTACCGAATTACCCCTCGGCCTGCTCTTTAAATTTGGCTTATGCTATTTTTCAGTTTAAACCTTTTCAAAAACAATTAATAGCTATCATTTATAAACAGTTAATGAATGCTCGCATGTCGCCTAATGATAGGGCTTGATGCACCTGGGAAGTAGAACTTCAACATTCACTTTCAGATAATCAATGGAGTAAAATTTATTATTTAGTCAATAATTCTTCTATCTGTGCACGCCATATCTTAATTCAGTTTAAGATAGTACACAGGGCCCATATGTCCAAAGATAAATTGGCGTATATTTTTCCTAATATAAACCCTATTTGTGACAGATGTAATGCATTAGTGGCTACTCTAACTCATATGTTTTGGTCATGTGTAAGTTTAAACAATTTTTGGAGGGATGTGTTTGGAATATTATCTAAAAGTTATAGATGTGGATGTTCAACCTAATCCACTTACAACAATTTTTGGGATTATTCCAGAGGAAGCAAGCAAAGTGTCTGCTTCCGCTCAACATGTGATAGCTTTTTCAACTTTACTGGCTAGGAGAGTTATCTTGCTATACTGGAAAGAATCTAACCCACCTACTGTTTTTTATTGGCTCTCCTCCATTATGTCATGTCTAAGCTTGGAGAAAATTAGAAGCCGGACATTTGATACATCCTTTAATTCTGAACAAGTCTGGCGACCCTTTATTCAATATTTTCACATGACTTAATTTATTTTTATTTATTATTTTTCTTTATTCTCTTTGGGGAAAATCCTTATCCATGAAGGTTCGGAGATGACTGGAAGGATGTTTTTTTTTCTCTCTTTTTAAAAATTTTATCCTCAATTGGGCTGCCCAATCTTTCTTTTTCTTTCTCTTTTTTTTTTGTTTTTGCTTCAGTTTAGTTAGTGGCATTTTTTTTCCTTTATAAATAAAATTTCCAATCATTTTTTTATGATTGCTATGAGGAGTTGTAGTTTTTTTTGACCATTGTATATATAACAGCATAATATTTTACCTATTTGATTTTGACATTATATACTTTGTTTTTATTATTGCTGTTTATATGTCTTTTATATTATCTGTTTGCTAAACTCCTCCTCTGATTTGTATATTCTTTATTTGAAAATCAATAAAAAGATTGAAAATGAAGATGGCAGCGCGACACAGCTTGCAGCAGCCACTCCAAAGCTGATTATCTGTTATTTGTGAAGTGGGGTGCCATGCACAATCATAATCGATTGAAAACGGACGTGGGAGCACGGAGGAACATTGGGAAATTTCCAGGAAGACCTTCTTCGTTGCTGCTGCTGCTGTGAGGTCCGGGACTCTGCTGGGAAGAACAGGCCCCCAGTCCTCAGAGTCGCGTTGCCAATGGCCGTTGGCAGGGCCATCTTAATACGCTCGGCAGAGGATGGTGCTCAGAGAAGCTGTGCCGGAGGGGACGGTTGTCGGCTCGGAGGTTCGACGGATTCTGAGTCCGCTGTGGTCAGGTCGCTTTCAGTGTGTGCTGCGTCTGCAGGGCTGGTTTCGACAGAGCTTTCATTGTGTGCTGCGTCTGCGAGGCTGAGTCGGGCGGCGCCGTGTAAGTCCATAGCGGGGGTATTCCCTTCTGCCGCCGGCATGGGATGGCGAGTCTGTCGGGACCCTGGGGACTTGTGGAAACTGTGTGGTGATTTCTTTTGAACTTATAGTCCTTTAAAATCTTTGGACTATTTTTACTGTGCCCATGGTCTGTTTTTTAAAATCAATTATGCTATTGTTTGCACTGTTGTAACTATATGTTGTAACTATGTGGTTTTGTGCAGGTCTTGTAGCTTTAGTTTTTGGTCTTGTTTGTCTGGTGGGTTTGGAGCTCCTTTCCGGGGAACATGCTAAGACAGTAGCACGATATTAATATGCAGCAGCCTCTCCAGACTCTGGACTGGGGATTGCCAAATGTTATGTGGATTTTCTGGTGTAGTCTGTTTTGTCATATGCTTTTGTGATATCATTCTGGAGGAACGTTGTCTCATTTTTTAACTGCATTGCATTTGTGGTTTCTAAATGACAATAAACTGAATCTGAATCTGAATCTGAATCAGCTGCAAATGAAGCAGTGATGTTCAAAATGGACACTGGGGCAGATGTCACAGCTATCCCCAAATGTCTGTTCACAAAATTGGTGAGAAAACAGGCATTATGCTAAACCCAACAAAGAAAGTGGTCATGGGGCCAAGGAACCAAGCTCAGTGTGAAACAAATGTTTGCTACTTCCATCCGTAAAAATGGGAAACATTTAAAAGAGGATGTCTGTGTTGTTCAGAATGTCAGAAGCTGGATTTGCTAAACAATGTTTAGTGGCAGGTATTAAAAGAAGAGTACCTAATCCAGCTGAGGCCAGCAGTGGCACCCCACTCTCTGACCACAGTGAGGTATATACCAGTCCCATTGATGAACAAAGTCAAAGCTGATCTTGACAGAATGCAGATACTTGACATCATAACTAGAGTGAATGGACCTACTGACTAGTGTGCGAGCATTGTGCTTGTTCCCATGCCAAGTGGAACAGTGAGGATCTGTGTTAATCTAATGCAGAGAGGTGGGAAAAGTTTATTCTACCCTCTCTTGAGCACACATTAGACATGCTGGGTGGAGCAAAGTTCTTCACCAAACTAGAGGCAAACTCAGAGTTCTGGCAGATCCGTTTAGCTCCTGAGTCACAGAAGCTCACAACCTTCATCACACTGTATGGATGCTACGCCTTCAAGAGACTCCTTTTTGGCATCTCATCAGCTCCTGAACTTGAAACAAATTTTGGAGGGACTGGAAGGAGTAGTCTGCCACATGGACAATATACTCATCTTCGGAAGTTCAAGTGAGGAGCATAACAAAAGAGTGGAAGCTGCCTTGAAGAAACGGAAACAAGCTGGAATCAAAAAGAAATGCAAAATTGTGAAGTGGGAGGTAAAGTTTGTAGGCCACCAACTGTCCTCAGAGGGTGTGCAATCATAATGTTTTTTCTGAAATTAGAAAAGATTAAATTCACTTTGAGGGGGACTGTGAAGAAGTTCTATTCGAAATGGGGACCTTTCTTGTCATATTTTGGGAGTCTTAAGGAATTACCTATTAGTTGAGGGCATTTGATTGTACTTGGAAAGTTGCATCCCTTTTAACACACATATTGTTTAGCTCACAGGGTGGTTGATGAATTGTAATATGAGTGTATTCTGGATCATCTGACATGTTTTGGATGTGTGTGGGCCTTTGTCTTGAAGTAGTGTGGGGGTATGGCTGTGGAACGTCTGTACTTGTATTTGTGAAGTGTTGTAAATACATTAGCTGCCATGGTATGGAGGAAAATGTAATCCATTATGTATTCTGTATTGTGTCATTCCTTCAATAAAAATATATATAAAAAAGAGGGTGTGCAACCAGTTTCAGATAAAATGGCAGTTCGGAATATGGAACAACCTACAAATGTATCAGAGATCCATAGTTTCCTTGGTATGGTAAACAAGCTGGGAAAGTCCATTTCAGGTTTGGCAGAGAAAACAAAGCCACTACATGACCTCCTCTCTTGAAGAAACGTTTGGACCTGGGATATACTACGGGAAAAGTTCTCATCAGTTACAGCAGAGCTCATCTCTCGGTCAGCATTGGTGTTCTTTGATTTAAACAAAGCAATCAATGTCTTAGCAGACACCTCTTCCTTTGGCCTAGCAGCAGTACTCATGCAACACTGCAGTGGTGTATCGAAACTGGCGGCTTATGCTTCAAGAGCGCTGACTCCGACTGAACAGCATTAGCTCAAATTGAAAAGGAGGTGCTGGCTCTCGTGAGCGCACCAGCTCTAACTTGATGGGCAGTAAATTCCTACTTGAGACAGCCTCCTCAGCTCATGACACTTTGATGAATTACCCCTATGTCTGCAAAGATTCAGAATGAGAATTGTCCTATACAGTTATGATATTGATCATGTCCCTGGCAATTCTTTCACAACACTAGACACTCTGTGAGGATGTCATGCAGAAGTGAGTTGATGGAAGCTGACTCCGTCCTCATGGAAGATATCAACATTTACTTAGCTCAGGTACATAAAATCTCTCCTGCATCACTGAGTAAACTGGATAAATTTCATTCTGAGTTGAAAAAGGACCTATAATAAGTCATGTACTACAGGGACCTGGTGCTGAGCTCTTTGTGGTTCATATACACAGGTGATTAGAAAGTGTGATGAGAGTCCTAGGCGAGGAGGCAAGTGCTGGAGTATTCGAGACTAGAATTGAGACAAATCGAGAATGAAACAAGACAGGGTTCTAAACTAGATGTTGGATGAGAATCCAAAGTAGAGCTGACAGTAGAGCACCAAACCTCACCAGGTGCTCCTTAAATATTGAAACTCTGGCACCAAACGTGGCCACTATTTAGCAGGGTGGGTCTGAATCTTTAAAGGGGCTATGCCAACTCTCCATATTCTGGAGAGTTAGAGTGTCTATACACCAGAGGCTGGCACAGTCTGCTGCACGTCGTAACAGAGCCCCCTTCCCTATGGCCAACTCCTGACTGCTCGGAGAGATGAGGATGGAAGTCATTGATGAGAGGTGGAACCAAGATGTCTCTTTCAGGAACCCAGCACCATTCCTCAAGCCCAAATGCTTCTCAGTCCACAAGGAACTGCTGAGTACCTCGAATAGTTTGTGAACCCAGAATTCTTTTTACAGTGAAGACCTGTTCTCCAATGACAAACCTGGGTGGTGGCGGGAATTGGGGCTCACAGGTTTTAATTTGGAAATGTGGGAAGTGGGATTGATCTTGGGGTCTTGGGGAGCTGCAAGGTGTAATCCACCAGGTTTACTTCCTTGAGAACCTTGAAGGGGCCAATGAGCTTGGGTGCCAACTTCCTAGACTCCACCTGGAGAGGCAAATCCTAAGTAGACCCCCAGACCTGTTGCCCAGGCTGCAAAGCTAGTCCCTTTCTTCTCCTGCAGTTAGCCTTGATTTCAGCCTTCTGGATAGAGGCCAACAAAATCTCTCTTGTCCATTTCTCCTTGCAGCATTGGCCAATACCCTCGGCCTGCTGCTCAGGGAAAAGTGGTGGAAAATAACCAAATTGGCATTCGAATGGGCAGATCCCATGCGCCAAATGTGGTGAAGTGTTGTGAGCAATCTCTGCCTACCTGAAATGGTCACACTTGTCTGATTTTTCTGATGCTGGGCATCTTAGGGTTTATTCCATTTCCTGGTTCACCTGCTCTGTCTGAAAGTTGGACCCATGGGTGAAACCCAGAGGGAAGACTTGCTGTTGCCCCAATCGGTATATAGAATGCCCTCCAAAAACATGGTACGAATTGTGGACCGTGATCTGACACAGTGTCCACTGGGATTCCATACATCGCAAGACAATTTTGGCCATCCCTGCTGCAGGTGATAGTTTGTCAGGGCAATAAATTTGCAGGCCTTTGAAAAATGATCAGCAATTACCATGATGATGGTCTTCCCCTTGGAAGACAGAAGACCCATGACAAAGTCCATGGAGATATGCATTCATGATCTGTCGGAACAGGCAGAGGCTGAAGTGCTCTTCAGGTTAGGTGCAGAGCACCTTGGTCCAGGTGAACATCTTGCATGCCTACACATTGTTGGACCTCTCTCGCCATTCCAGGCCACCAGGATCTTCTCGATGAACTTGAGGGACTTGGCAGTCCCTGGGTGAGTGGTCTTTCTCAATTTGTGTCCCCATTGAGTCCCGAGACATGATGGAATGCAGGATGAAAAGATGAGCTGAAGGACTGTTCTTAGGAATCTGCCCTTGTGTCTGGGCCTTGCAAACCAGTGCGTTGATTCCCCAATGAATGGGCATGATCACCCTGGCATGGGGCAAAATGGTGGTAGACTGCTCCTCTCTTTCGGGTTCATCGAACTGATGAGACAAGGCATCCGCTTTCTGTTTTCTTTGACCCTGGTCGATAGGTCAGGATGAAATTAAAGTGGTTATAGAAAAGAGACCACCTGGGGTGGGTCTGAATCTTTAAAGGGGAATTGAGTCACCTAAATATAAGCCAGGTTCTTGTGGCCTGAATAAAAAGGTTCCAGACCCCCTCAAGCCAGTGACGGTATTCCTCCAGAGCCAACTTAACCGCGAGTATTTCCGACATCATAGTTCACTTTTTCTGTCTGGAGAACACACATGGGTGCAGTTTGTCTGAAGGTGCCCATTGAGACAACTCTACACCCACTCCGATGTCTGAGGTATCCACCTCCATGAGGAAATGAAGGTCCGGGTTAGGTGAAACCTAAGTGGGAGCTGTTGTGAACCACTGCTTGATCTCTTCAGGGGCAGCCTCCACTTCAGTAGTCCAAACAAAAGGGCCTGTGGATCTCTTGGTTAGTGCCGTCAGCAGAGCTGCTACTGAGCTAAAGTTCCTGATGAACTTTAAGTAAAAATTGGTAAATTCCAGAAATCATTGAACTTGTTTCACATTGGATGGTTGTGCCAATCCCAGACTGCATGTGTCTTAGTATGGTCCATCTTGAGATTGGCATTAGAGATGATAAATCCAAAAAATGAAATGGTGGTTACGTGAAATTCGGACTTCTCCAGCTTGACAGAGTCCACGATCTAGAAGCTTCTTTAAGATATCCCTAACATGAGCAATGTGCTCCTCTACAGACTGAGAAGATTAGGATATCATCCAAGTAGACGAAGGCATGCTTATGGAGAACATCCCGGAGCATGTCGTTTATAAAGGCCTGGGAAACTGCTGGAGCATTCACGAGGCTGAAGTACATGAGCAGGTACTCACAGTTGGTGTATTGAATGCAGTCTTCCACTCATCATTCTCCTTTATGCAGACAAGATTGTACACACTTCGTAAGTCTAACTTTAAGAATAGTCTTGCTTCTTGGAGAATCTTGAAAGTAGTGTTCGTGAGTGGATGGGGGTAATGATTTTTGGTCATTATGCGATTTGGCCCTCTGTAATCAATGTATGGCCGCAGGCTCCTGTCTTTCTACTGTATGAAAAATCTATGTAAAGAAGGTTGTTTAAAGATACATTCATATCCAGCTGGAAAGTTGGGCAGTGCAGTGGCAGAAGGAATTTATTCCAAACGAGTGTGAGGTAATGCACTCAGGAAGGTCAGATTTGTGAAGGACACATTAGGTACTGCAAATGATATGGATTTTTGGAGCATTGATATACAGAGTGACCTCGGGGTGCAAGTCCAGCAAAGTGGATCTGCTTCCATCCTACAAACTTCCCCAGATCCACAAATATCTCCTATTTTTAAGCCCTGGTAGTTTCTTCGGACAACTAGTCTGTTGCTGGTGGTGTTCTCACAGTAAGCATGTATTGTCAAATCTGAGTAAAATTGCAAGAATGTCTTTCGTTGCTACAAAATGAGCAAAATTAAAATCCTCATTAGCGATGAGTTTGTTCCAGAATCTTTCCTGCACAGAGGTAACAGTGGCTCTCTGCTAGTATTAATATACAAAATGGCTAGCCTGAAATGTACATGTAACCCTCAGGTTCAGCCAGCATGTGTTTATTAAGGGGAAGACAGCTTCTGGCCCAGCCAGACTGAGAAATCTCCTTTGTGTGGATGCTGTGTGATGTGTTGCCTGTTTACAAATCTGTACTGCAAAGTATCAGACAGTACACCATATGCAATTAAACGATTGAACTTTATAAATCTTACTCTGACTGTAGGGTTAGTAAAGAAAAAAGGCCCATTTTAATGAAATTGTCTAATGTGCACATTGGAGCTCAAGGATACGTCCTGTCATCCCCCCCCATCGACCTCCTCCAAACGTGGCTGACTCTTGGACCCTTGCTCCAAGTCCACTCCGTCCTGTGGTCTATCAACTCTCTCCACTCGTGTCTTCTCTCTTCATCTTCTTGCCGACAAAAGCCCACGAATACCTTCTCTCAGACACACAAGAAGAAACAACACACCTCTCACTAGATGGTGCACTTTCCAAAGTCCCCATTATCTCCAGTCATAACCTAAATACTACTGCTACAGAGAAACCATTACATTAGCAGTGCAACCTCACACTCTCCCCCCACTAAATTTAGTTATGTCCTCATGACATTGAGATAATTTGCCAACCCTTTCTACAAAACACGAAGTCCAACCCAGGTGTAAAAGGCAGTGACATAGCTTTCCAAAACGGTAGGGGCCACACTCTGTTCCCCTGGTGCTACGTAGGCTAGCCTATCTGGTGGGCTCCTAATTCTCCGAGACCTCCTTTCCTCCTCACCTAACTCTTCAAGTTCCGACACTACCTGGGTACTTCTGGTCTACCTGGTGAGGCCTCCCCCGATCTATCACTTGTTCCCACCTGCAACTTGGACCCTTCTGTCCCTTGGCTAAGCCCCGCTTCATCCCTTGCAACTGCAACCCAGGCTGTCCACAGATAGCTCCCCCAATTTCACCTGGCTCGGCGGGAGAAGGGCTGGGAGTCTCTTGTCTCTTCCTCAATCAATGGGGAGTTAGCAAAAGGCAGCATATACCACATATCCATGTCCTCATCCTCTAAACCACTATCCCTCTCAGGGGTGGCAGCCAGCCTAACCTCTCCTGCTGTTGGTCCTGCAGTCGCAGGTGTAGGCTCCAGGTTGGGCTCTGGGTCAACCCACACCTCTTGTCCAAGAGGCAGAAGGAGAATCACCCAGAAAACTGGTAGATTTGGCATCTGGCTGTCCACCACATAAAACATAGCGGCCCAGCGGTCAGCCCCAAATTCCTTATGAGGACTCGGTCTCCCGGCATGAGTTGGCAGAACCTCACCTTTTGATCATACCTCCTCTCATTTCCTTATTCTGCTTGGCAGCTGAGACCCCAGCTAATTCATAAGCCTTTTTCAGCTCTCTTCTCATATCAGACACATACTTCAGACAAGTCTTCAGTGGCACGTCGCCGTCGTCAGTCCCAAAACAAAGGTCAATGGACAACCTTGCCTTGTACCCAGATAATATGACCAGTACCCTGTAGCATCATTTCGAGTGCAGTTGTAACAGTGAACCAGATGTCCAATATGTTGACTCCACCTGCTCTTCTTGCTGATCTCCAAGGCTCTGAGCATGTCTGGCACAGTCTGATTAAACCTCACAGGCTGGGGATCACCCTGTGGGTGATAGGGCGTGGTCCTTGACTTCTCAACTCCAAGCACGCCCAGTAGCTCATGGATGAGTCTGCTCTCGAAATCCCTTCCCTGATCACTGTGTATCCACCTGGGGTGGCCATAGTAAATGAAATACTTCTCCCATAACACTCTGGCCACAGTGGATGCCCTCTGGTCCTATGTAGGGAAAGCCTGCGCATATCTGGTATACTGGTCCGTAATGGATCAGTTGCTGGCATTGGGTTCCATTGACAGGAAATCCATACACACCAGGTCCAGGGGCCCCACACACTGCAAGTGGGACAAGGGAGCTGCCCGCGTAGGCAGCATCTTCTGCCATATGCATTGAATGCACGACTTACGGCATTCTTCGATCTCTGACTTATTTGGGGCCAGTAAGACTGGTCTCTGAGCAATCCATAGGTCTTTTCAACCCCCAAACGTTCAGAATCATGAAGTGACTTGAACGCCATCCTCTGATACTTCTCTGGCAGAACCAGCTGGCCACGCTGAGGTCGGTCCGGGGGTGACATGACCCAGTGTAGGATCTGGCTCGGCAACTCCAACCGGGGGCATTCTTTCAGTAATGGAGGCGCTGTTGCTTGTTTCAGCATCTCCGCCTGAGCCATGTCTCCCTGCTTGACTGCTGACCAAATGGTACCAATGCCCAGGTCATCTCTCTGAGCAGCTGCCACTTCCCCAGAACTCAATTCCGGCAGCCGATTTGTCTTCAGGGCAGTCAGGTTACAGTAAACTTGTGGAGTGGTGTCATCAGAAGCCCCCAATTGATCCACTGCTCGATTCTGCCCTTGCTTCCCCTCTGCTTTCACGGTGATGGCAAACTGACACAGGGCCTTCACCCCAGAGGCAGGAACACTCTCCCACTCCTCGTCCCTGTCCAGTCACTCCTACGCCCGTCAGGACAAAGCATCAGCATCAATGTTCCTGCTTCCTGGACGGTACTTCAGGCTGAAATCACAGGCAGACAACACCGCCAACCACCGATGGCCTGTGGCATCCAGTTTTGCCGAGGTCAGGATATAAGTTAGGGGATTGTTGTCCGTCCTCATCTCAATCTTGGCCCCATACAGGTAGTCACTCAGCTTATCCACCACTGCCCATTTCAACGCCAGAAACTCCAACTTGTTCGACGGATAGTTTTTCTCAGAGGGCGACAGACTCTGGCAGACAAATGCAATGGGTCTCATCACGGTGCCCTGATCCTGATACAGGACACCCCCTAAACACTTTCAACTAGCATCCGTGTGCTGTGCATACGGCAATCGGGGGTCCGCAAAAGCCAGTACCAGCGCCTGGGTCAGCAGCTCCTTCAGTGACTGAAAGGCCTCCTCACATTTTACATCCCAGCTTGGTCCAAAAGGCTCTGATGAAGACTAAGATACTCTGCAACTTCCTGCCCTTTTATCCCCCTCCCTTTCTTCCCCAAGGGAGGGTAACTGCACAGATGCTGATTCAACGGGTGACTCACTTTCGTGTAGCCCTTCATGAACCTCTCGTTAGTAACCACAGAACCCGAGGAACGAGTGCAGAGCGCTCACAGTCTGGGGTCTTGGCCAGGTGGTCACTGCCTCTATCGTATATGGATCTGTAACAACTCCATCTCATGAGAATATGTGCCCAACTTGGCAAACAGACGTTTTGCAGAATTGGCACTTGTCCAGAGAAAGTTTTAATCCTTTATCTTTCAGGCAGCCCAGCACCTTCAGCAGTCTCACTTCATGTTCTTCCAAGGTGGACCCAAACACTGTGAAGTCATCCAGATACACCAATACCTCAAGCAAGTTCATATCCCCACCATCTTCTCCGTGACCCACTGGAAGGTTGCAGGGGCTCCAGAGATTCCCTGGGGCATCCTTTTGAACTGGAAGAATCCCGGGGACATATAAATGCCGTCTTCTCTTTGTTAGCCTCTCCAATGGGGATCTGGTAATATCCACTCCTCAAGTCCAGCACACTGAACCACTCCACACCATTCAGACAGGCCAGCGCGTCTTCGATCCTTGGGACCATATACTGGTCAGGGACGGTACGCCTGTTCTTATAGTCCACTCACATCCGTACCTTTCCATTCTTCTTTCTGGCCACTACTATTGGGAACGCATAGGGACTTCAGGACTTGGTGATGATCCCAGCTTCCTTCAACTTACACAAATGCTGCTGAACGTCTTCCACGTCTACAGGGGCCAGTCTCCATGACCTCTCTCTGAACGGGGTGTCCTCGGTCACCCGAACAGTGTGACGAGTGCTCCTGGAACAACCCACATCAAACTTGTCAGTGGAAGAGACACCTTCCAGCTTCAACATCTTCTCTACCAACCTCCTCTTCCAACCCGCAGGAGCCGGGGAGTCCCCAAAGTTGAATGACTCAGCAGTCAACTTTCCCCCTTTTCCAATAGTTTCTCCCCGGCTTGTCTCACAGGGACACTAGACATTACTGTCACTGGGAACATTTGCACCAGGGGCATCCCCGCTTGAAGGAGACTTTTCTCTTTGTAGTGTTCCTGACAATCATTGCTGTCCTGCTTGCCTGTACAACTGAGGGTTTCTGCAGTTCAGGCCTAACCAGTACCCCAGCTAGAAATTCCGACTCCCCCTCGTGGTCTTCTGGGACGTCCACTAAGGGGGCCACACTCTCAGGCACTCCAGGAAATCTGCGGGTCCCCATCACTTTCACGACTTCCCCGAGCTGTAACACAATTGGCTTTGACAGGGTGAACCATACAGTCCCTCATCTACATTCGGTATCCTGCACCTCCTCAAACGCAGCTCGAAACACCGGGTGCACGGACAATGTTCCCAGAAAGCTTTCTCCAGCCTTCTCCTTGCAAGCCCCCAGGAGCCTCCTCACAAGAGGGGTGTTGGTCCCCATGAGAATTGAAATGCTGCTCGTCTCAACAGGGTCCGGACAAACCAGCACCAATGTATCAAGGACCTCAGACACTCCCACATCAGCCTCCGAGAACTCCAGCTTCACTGACCAGCACCCATAACCTCAGATCTCCAGTGCCCTGAATAGTGTCAATGGTGTGCTTTAGATACCGGTTGTAAAACAAATGGTACAACAACGTGATCTGCGACTCAGTGTTGAGTATGGCTTTAGCACAAATACCCTCTATCTGTAGCAACACACTGGAGCTTGGCCTCACTAAGCCTTCGGGAATAGGGTCTTTCACTTTCAGCGGTTCCTTAATACATTGCTGGGAACATGTTCCCATCCAGATGCCAGGGCATTCACTCACTGGGTCTCCTCCAAGTTTCCCGACACCCCTCCCTGCTTAGATACCCGGGGACTCACTCTCTGAGGGGCTTTCTGCTGCTCACACTCCCACCTGAAGTGTCCCTCTTTACTACAGTTATAACAGACACTACCGGCTCCCCCCACTTCTCACGGAACCCTGGCCACCCACAGCTCTCTGCCTAGTCCATCCCCTTAGGGGGACCACTCTTTACCAGTCTTATCATACCGGGGAGGGGTCCACTCCCGCTGTCAACACCCGGGACATCTCAGTTTCTACTATCTCCTTTATCATCTCCCGGGTTGGGCTAGCTGTGGTGACCTCACCATCCGGGGCCACTACCGAGGACTGTACCCTGCTGACAGAGCCCTCCCGTGCCTCTGATGCATTCTCCTCCTCCCGTACCTCTCTGATCAGCTCAACAAAAGAGAGAGGGGGCATGTCTTATGAGAATGTCGGAGACCCCAAGCAATCAGGTCCTGGGACTGGGCGCCCCTGGCTATCTGGTCCATTCTTAACTGACCCACCTCAGCGGCCTGAATGACCCCTCTGTGCAGCAAGCAATTTAGCTGCCTCTCTAGCTGAAAGATGTAAGCAGAAAGCTTCTCCCCCTTCTCCTGACGCATGTTCTGAAACCCATCATGAGCTCCATTGGGCTCCCTGTTGTGCCAAAGGAATTCTCCAATGCTCCCAGGTAATCGGCAGTGTTGGCTAAGGGTTGCCGTGTTTCCACCATGTCAGCAGCCCACCCCCTCAAACTTTCAACCAATCTCTGTCGCTTTACATCATCAGAGCACTGCCACTCATCTAGCAACTGAGAGGTCTGCTCCACCCAATTCTCATACTCCTCTTCCCCAGCGGGGGTCGGCATTATTCCAGAAAATATTCTTAGCTTCCGGTGAGGACCCTCTGCCTGTGCACTAAGCCGCTTATTCGCCAGAGGGGTAAGGGCGGATGCCAACACAGAACTCTCACTCTTCACTGGGGGGCGGGGACCAATTAGACATTCCAAATCTCACCACTCCTTCCTTTCACTCTTCAGAAATGATAGAACCCTGTCTTTGAAGTCTCCACCCCCAGCTACAGGAAGCTCAACTTGTGACTCGGCCTGATCATCTACCTGCTCCTCCTCCCTGAGGGTATGGACAGGTCATGGCCCCACCACACCTGGGGCACCGATAGAAACGGGCAGTTCATCAGCACTAGTCGGAACTAAAACAAGGTCTGTGCCTGCCGTTTTATCAAAATTCCACCCTGCAAAAGTAACTTTGCTAACAGCTTTAACAGTACTCGTAAGTTAAATTATTAACTCATCCGGAGTATGAATATCCACCCCACTCAACACGCACGCATTAGTTACCGGTAACCCTGTGGAGGCACACCATCGTTCCACCCCGGCAGCATCCATACCAGCACAGACTTCAACACACAACCCACTGGTTCAATGCTCAGGGCAATCACACAGCATCCAACAAAATCATTCCCGGACGAGCCCCCACAATTGTAACCCTCAGGTTTGGCCAGCATGCGTTTGTCAAGGGGAAGACAGCCTCTGGCCTGGCAAACTGAAAAATCTCGGTGTGTGGATGCTGTGTGATGTGTTGCCCGATTACAAATCCATGCCGCAAAATATCAGACAGTACACCATATGCAATTAAACGATTGAGCTTTATGATTCTTAATCTGACTATAGGGGTAGTAAAGAAAATAAAAAGAAAAAGGGCCCATTTTAATGAAACCATCTAGTATGCGCATGGGAGCTCATGGTTCCATCCATCTATTCCTCCGAGCATTACCAACTCCCAAACCCTCACTCCAAGTCCACTCCATCCGGCGATCTACCAACTCTCTCCACTCGCGTCTTCTCTCTTCATCTCTCACCAACAAAAGACTGTGTATCCCTTCTCTCAGACACACAAGAAGAAACAACATGCCTCTCATTGGATGGCACACATTTCAAAGCTCCCGTTATCTCTAGTCATAACCCAAACACTGCTGCTACAGAGAAACCATTACATTAGCAGTGAAACATTACCGAGCATAACATACATTTCAAAACAAACACAACCTTGGTGCACAGAACCATTTCTTGTCATTAATCTTGGGGTCATAATTGATTTAATGATCATGGCACTTTCTTTTCTTGTTGGAAATTCTGGAAATAACAAAGAAACGGAAAGGATAGCTTTAGGCTCAACATTTCAAACCAATAGCTGATGACTGTCCCAAGTTTGCATCAGGCTGCACAGGACTTATAAGGTGATGAATAATAAGCAGCAGATGTGTGGTTAACACACATGGAATCCATTGGCTCTCTTAGCTCCAGTAATGAGAAGAAATATCTTCAGATAAAGTTTAATATGCATAAGGTAAAAATTAGTCATTATAAGAAACATATAATTGTATTTGCAGATATTAGGAAATTAAACGAGAATAGGTTATTTCTTATTATTTCTTTTTATCTGATGAAAATTAAAGACCAATGCTGGTGAACAGAAGTAGATGCAGCTTATCACATATACCATGGATAAGGGTAGTCTTTATAAATACACCCAATTTTTTAACCATTATTTAAAACTATTCTACGAGCAATTTATCTAGAGGTGAAATCCCAGCTCTGGAAACCTTAATTTAACAGGGAATTTAGTCTCAGCCCCCACCCCCATTTAATGATTGTGCTTTGAATGAGGTGGAAGGACCTGTAAACCAAGTTGTTGATTCTAATCTGTGGAGTCGTGCGTTCACCACAAGGTTAATTCACAATTTTTCAAAATGCAAATGATAGTTACAAAAGCACATTTCAGATGGGAGAATCATTTCCAGATTCCAAATGGTTGTTTCTGTCTTGGGATGCTCTTCAGAATGCCAGCTTTCCAACAAGTAAACTAATTGAGCATTGGAGATAATTTTTTTCCGAATGTGTTACGGACGTACAGTAGACAGCATTGGGACTGGTTGTATCACTAACCGGTCTAGAGTCTCCAATGTGCAGGATCAAAAAAAACGGCCAACTCCATCATGGGCACAACCCTCCCCACCGTTGAGTATATCTTCAAGGGGCAGTGCCTCAGAAGGTGGTATCTATCATTAACGATCCTCACCATCCAGGATGTGCTCTCTTTTCATTACTACCATCAGGGAGGAGGTACAGGATATTGAAGACCCACAGTCAACATTTCAAGATAGCTTCTTCCCCTCTGCTTTCAGAATCTAAATGGTCCACAAATCCATGAATACCACCTCACTATTTTGCTCCCTTTGCACTATACTCATTTTTATATTTCTTACTGTACCCTGCAGTAATATTTTGTCTGACACTGTACTGCTGCTACAAAACAACACATTTCACAACATATGTCAGTGATAACAAACCTGATTCTGAGCTAGCCACACAATTAGCTGCCTCAGCAACATGCAATCTCTTGATCCAAGTTCTGCTTTGAACTGTAGATGGATCTTGATTTTGCTGATCTCCGCTGTCCCATAAGTCACACAAATGTCAATGCCAGCCCTTTGGAAAACTGAGACATTACCAAGAGCAACCACTGCAATAAAAGCTGATAGTGAACACCGTGAAACCAAGCAATATAGAAAGCTTTAAAGCTAAGGTATTATATGACAGTGTGGCAGTTAAACCACTGGAACTGGTAAACTAGAGGCTGTCTTGATACATGAGCTGAAATCCCACAAATACAGACATGGGAATTTAATCTCTGTTAAGGAAACAAGAATCGTAGATTTTCAAAATGCCTCAGTGTGCATGGAAAGACCATATTTTTATAAGTCTCCATTAGGCCTACTAACATCTGTTGAAGGAAATCTATTGTCCTCACTTAACCTGACTAAAATGTGACTTCAGACCAATGCAGCAAAAAGCATTTACAGTGAACCGTCTTCTAAAGTTTCCAGTAAAACATCAAAGTTCAAGAGCAATCAAGAATGGCAATTAATAAAGTCTTGCAAATTAATTAAAATGTTATTATTTTGTTTATTTATCTAGATCATGGAAAATCATTGTTAATGCTAATCATGTATCAAGGTACCAAAAATGCCTTGTTTATATACAGAGACCAGCGTTATTTTATCCCTTGTATATACTTATTGTTCCTGCAGGTTCCCTCACTTCAAGATAAAGTCTTCAGCATGAACAAATACAGACTGTACTGAAGGAAATGCTTTCTCAAGCATCACTTGGGGCTTTCTTGTCCCAGTTTTCTGCAGCACATACCCTTCAAATGATGAAAACTAAGCAGTATTTGTGTAACTTCTGCACATGGAATCCACCTACTTGGTCAGCTCGACGACTGAGAAGGAACATCCATTTGGGGTTAAGATGCAAGGGCATGAGAGCGTAGATTGTGCGGTCAGAAGTCCATCGAAAGAACAGATGAACCTCTACTGAAAGGGTATCAGCCTATGATAGTAACTTCCTTTTGGTCTTTGCTCAGGTGCTGCCCATCTTGTTGGATATATCTACTATTCTCTTTGATTTCAGATTCCCAGCAACAGCAGAGCTTTGTATCTCATAGTCCCAGCATTGTTTATTTCTCTTCCCCATCCTGACCATCTCCTCTGTTTACACTTCCCATACACACATCAGCTGTGATTAACGAGCCTTCACCTCTCTCTCTGTCCACCTGGGGTTAGGGGTTGGCAGTGCCCTCTTGGTCAACTTCCTTTGCTTCTGATAGCAAATCCTACTGACATTAGCAGCCTGAGACAAAACACAGAACAGACATGAGATTTAGCAAGAGCTTTGATATACAGAGTGCTCAGTAATCATTTTACAGTTAAGACGAACTGGTAAAGGTTTTCCTAATAAGTGGCTAGAAATTATTTGTTAAGAGACTATCAATAATGAATTCCATTCAAGGTTTTTTGCAATCTTTAACTCAACTTATCCTTAGTGCTCAAAAGCAAGGGATTAAGGTTCCCATCTCCATGGAAGTGTATGTTTGAATTTCATCACTGCCAGAAGGGTTGATTTGATGTTTGAGTCTTGAAATAATCTATCTGGATGGCATGCAAAGCAAACCTTTCCACTATATCAATCAATCGAAATCCGTTTATTATCTAAGAATGCGTACATTATATACCTGAGATGTGTTTGCTAACAGGCAGCCACAGAGCAATTAAAAAATAGATCATAACCACTGCGCAGAGAGAGAGGAAGAAGAACAAATCATGGAAACAACTGCATTCCGAACCAGATTGCGTCTTAGATCCACCTCCCCGGAGCTGCCAGAGTAGTAGGCCCAAACCTCGATCTGAAGTTCATCGTGTTAGCAGGGCAAAAACACTTCAAAACCTGCAGAGATGGCAGCCATTGGAGAGAGGAATGAACATCACAGGAGAGTCAGCAAATTCACCTGACCCTCACCTCTGCTCTCGGGCTTTCCAGTCTATCTATATCTCGGTATATGTGATAATAATAAACCATTTACTAGTTATTAATTACAAATTTCCTGAAACTAACCCAGGGGACTAATGGAAAAGTTTAACCCATGTCACACCTACCCTCAAGGAAGTAATGCCTTCCTTAAGAAATTATAAAGGAAATTATAGGCCTATTAGTCTGACCTCAGTGGTTGGGAAGATGTTGGTTTAAGGATGTGGTTTTGGGGTACCTGGAGGCACATGATAAAATAGGCCAAAGTCAGCGTGGCTTCCTTAAGGGAAAATCTTGCTTGACAAATCTGTTGGAATTCTTTGAAGAAATTACAAGCAGGATAGGCAAAGGAGAATCGGTGGATGTTGTGTACTTGGATTTTCAGAAGGCCTTTGACAAGGTGCCACACATGAAGCTGCTTAACATGTTAAGAGCCCAGTGTATTACAGTAAAGATACTAGCATGGATAATGCAGTGGCTGATTGGCAGGAGGAAAAGAGTGGGAATAAAGGGAACCTTTTCTGGTTGGCTGCCAGTGACTAGTTGTGTTCAACGGGGGTCTGTGTTGGGACCGATTCTGTTTACATTATATGTCAATGATTTGGATAATGGAATTGATGGCTTTGTTGCAAAGTTTGCAGACAATATGAAGATAGGTGGAGGGGCAGGTAGTGTTGAGGAAGCAGAAATGCTACAGTGGGACTTAGACAGTTTGGAAGAATGGGCAAAGAAGTGGCAATGGAATAAAGTGTTGGGAAGTGCATGGTCATGCACTCTAGTTGAAGAAATAAAAGCGTGGACTATTTTGGGAGTCCTCGTGCAGAAATCCCTAAAGGTTAATTTGCAGGTTGAATCAGTGGTGAGGAAGGCAATTGCGATGTTAGCATTCATTTCAAGAGGACTAGAATATAAAAGCAAGGACATAATGCTGAAGCTTTATAAGGCACTGATGAGGTCTCACTTGGAGTATTGTGAGCAGTTTTGGGCCCCTTATCTTGGAAAGGATGTGCTGATATTGGGGAGTGCTCAAAGAAGTTTCTTGAAAATGATTCTGGGATTGAAAGGCTTATCATATGAGGAGTGTTTGAAGGCTCCGGGCCTATGCTCACTGGAATTCAGAAGAATGGTGGGGGGTGGGGGGGGGGGGGCTCGGAGGAATCTCATTGAAACCCAACGAATGCTAAAGGTCTTGATAGAGTGGTTGTGGAGAGGATATCTTCTATGGTAAGGGAGTCTAAAACCAGAGGACACAGCCTCAGAATAGAGAGATTTAGAATGGACATGAGGAGGAATTTCTTTAGCCAGAGAGTGGTGAATCTGTGGAATTCATTGCCACAGGCAGCTGTGGAAGCCAGGTCATTTGGTATATTTAAGGGACGATAGATTCTTGATTTGTCAGGGTATGAAGGGATACGGGGAGAAGACAGGAAATTGGGGCTGAGAGGGAAATGGATCAGTCCTGATGAAATGGTGGAGCAGACTCAATGGGCTAAATGGCCCAATTCTGCTTCTATGTCTTATGGTCTCCCCAAGCTCAGTAGCTGAAATGCAGTACGCAGGCAATGGCAGTGTTTGCATGCTTTTGGAGTCATTGTCAATCATTCACTGAAACCTATGAGAAAGTGGGATGTATGTCTACTCCACATCTGCAAAGTAAATGTCCTCTGCCCAATTGCTCACAATCTACAATACCATTCTCCAACAATAATGATTCACAGAGGGGGTGGGGGCCTTGAAAATAGGAATGACAAAACTCAGTCTCCATTAGGGTGCCTGTGCAACCTTTGGCCGTCTGTGCGAAGATCAGCAACTCAAACATGGTACAAGGGCTCAAGTCAAACAGGAAGAATCAGAATCATATCACCGACATATGTTGTGAAATGTGTTGTTTTATGGCAGCAATGCAGCAGTTACTATAAGTTACAAAAAAAAGTAAAATAAATAAATAGAACAAAAGAGTAATATTTATGGCAACACGTACAACACGCTGAAGGAACTCAGCAGGTCGGTCAGCATCCGTGGAAACGAGCAATCAACGTTTCGGGCCGATACCCTTTGTCAGGACTGAGGACATATTTATGGGCCTCATGGAATGTCCAGAAATCTGTTGGCTGACGGGGAGAAGCTGAGCCTAAGAAGTTGAGTGTGATCCTTGCCCTCACACTCATTACTGAGATGTGGACTACCTACCACCTCCAAGCGCCAGAGGTGTAATTACCACCTCCGTAAATTCCTTCAGATTCACTGGCAGGATAAGTGGATCAATATCTGCCTTTTCCCCGGGGTCAACAACCACTGCACTAAAGCCCTGATTGTACTCAGTCATCCTGACCTCAGTGTCCCAAAACAGAGACTTCCAAGGACTGAAAGTATCATAAATATCCTCAGGTCCCCTATAAATCCTTTCCCTCTGGTCCCATGTCTATGCCCCCAGTATTAGATTCCCCTACACTGGGAAAAGGACTGTTACCGTCCACCTACCTTTCATAATTTTAAAAACAATTATTAACATCTTAATTACATGTAAATTGTTTCACAGAGAGTGTAACTTCAGATTGAAATTGTTCTTTGAAGTGTGTAGACTATCCTGTTAGCAGCACTGAAAACTCACTGCTGTCCATACGCTAATATAGAGTCAAAGCGCCCTCTTGTGGTAAATACAAGGATGTGTTAAACCCTCGTGTTAATCAATGATTTTTTTCCCACTTTTAATCTCGGTGAAACCCTGGACGTTTGAATGTTTGTGTAAACAGTGCAGATTTAAGTTTAGTTAAAATACATGTAATTTAGGAGTGAAAAACAATGCTTCCTACCCCACTGCAAGATAGTTGACTTTGCAGATGGCATTAATGCTGCAGGGACAACGTATGGAATACGATGAGTTAAATCCTGTCTTCAGCACCCTCTACTGTTCACTGCTAACTTATTATGAAACAGTAATGCCACAACAGAACAGCAGAAAAACAGGTTCAAATAAGAGAACATTTTTTCACAGAGTGAACCTCTCCACCCTTCACTTACACTGGTCTGGATGTCTTTGTCCTTGGACCGTGGTTACTACGTGTACAAGATTTAAGATGGCACTGGTGAAGCACAGCAACGACTTTCTGATAGCAAACAAAACTATAGATTACTATTTTAATCACATTTTCTTGGACACAATCACTGTTATCAATAGCCTGTGTAACTTTGCTCTTGGAGCTGAGCTTTGGAACTGTCTGTACGACCTGGCATTTTTTGCAGTACGAACTTAAGTCTCAAAGGTGCAAAATGGTTGTGGTGTAGCAGGTACAGGCTGAATTGAGGCAGTGGAGCCTGGGCCCGAGAGCGCAGAATGAGCTAATGTTCTGCTGTTGCTGGAGCGGACTTGGAAGTGATTTGATGTGACAGAACTAAGGTGAGGGAGAGTTGAGGTGGCGGGGCCTTGGCCAGGGTCCGAGAGAAAGGAACGGCCTGAGGTTTGGTCCACTTAAGCAACAGGCCAGATTTAAAAGTGGCCTGCAACTGACAGGCTCCTGGATGGGCTGCAGCGATGACTGGCTTTGTTGTCACGGACTCACTTTCGTGAACTTCTGTTCTGAAAGTTATTTGCTTATTTTTATTGTTTGCACAATTTGTTTTCTTTTGTATGCACATTGGGCATTAGAAGATCTTTTTTAGTGGGTTCTATTGGGTTTCTTTGTTTAGTGGCTGCTTGTAAGGAGACAAATCTCAAGGTTTATATAGCATACATACTTCCATTATTAATATACTTTGAAGAAGTCTAGCTCATGGCAAGTGATGGGCAGTGCTCTTCACTTGCCTGAGCACTTGAGCTGTTTACATAGAGGTGATTGAGTCCATGGATCCATTCAGCTGCATTAATGCACTGTGACAATTTTTTGTTGACTATAGTCCCCCTGAAGGACTATATTCCAACTGTGGTATGAATGTTGTTGGTATTTGCAATGAACCTGAGTTCCAGAAAGTAACAAAGGACTTTAAGGTGCAGAGGTATATCAACAGGCAAGGCTGCACTTTGGACTTTAATCCAGGATCTTTCATCTTCAGTCATGAGGTTCTGTGCATTCTCACGGCACATGCAATGTCAATTACAAACATGAGGTAATTGGTTCCAGTCTCTGCAAATGCAAACTCATCTTTAATTCTCATTCCTACAATGCTTCTCACACAATAGAACAGGGCATCACCTAGACTCGAAACTTTACAGAACAGGACCTTTATAAACAGTAATGGCATTAGATGTAGAATTTAGCTGATCAGTTCTAAAGGTAATGGAAACAAGAATATCCTTTGGTCATGCCATTGAAATTAGGGGATTTTTCTGCTAGCATGTAAAAGTTTCTTCTCTGATTATCAGTATAGTCTTTGACCAGCAGTGGGAATTTAAGGAATGCTTAACATATTAATCTTTTCACATACTTTAAAACTTTGCTTACTCATGTGGTGCATAATTTTTGGATATTTTACATGAAAGTCTATCTTCATAAATTCCTTATAAATGTTTGACTTAATCATGTTAGCTGCATTAAGTACTTACATTTTTCTGGTTCTCTCTGTTTTACTCTTATTCAATTGTATATGTGAGTGCTGCCCAATAAAGCACTTGGAGCTTGGACACTAGATCCTCACTACTGTGTTCAATTAAGTGGAGTTTGCCTTACTTCTGAATTGTGTACTTCCTACATCACAGACAAGGAGAGCAGTACACCAGAGCACTGTACTATACAGGTAGTACAAGAGAAAATAACAGAAAGCAGAGTCAAGTGTTACAGAGAAAGGGCAGCTCAGGCAGACATTAAGGTGCAAGGCTATATTGAGGTAAATTGTGTTGGCAAGAGTCCATCTTATTGTACAAGGGAATCATTCAATAGTCTTTTAACAGCAGGATAAAAGCTGTATTTGAGCCTGGTGGTAGGTGTTTTCACTACTTTGTATCTTCTGCCCGTTGGGCGAAGGGAAAAGAGGGAATGTCCAGCATGGAATGGATTGGTAAGACAGTGAGAAGTGTCAGTTCCATGATCTTTCAAATATGTGTCCGCTTCCTCAATGATCTAGTCATCACACTCCTCTGGGAATTTCCACACCCTCTGCAAGAGCTCTGATGCACCGATTTACATATCTGATCCACATTCTTGCAACTATGTCTCTGACTGATGAAAACACACTGATATCAACATTGCATGTTCACCAGGGATCAACCTCAAAAGAAAGCTTCCCACAAAATACCATTAAACTCTGTGGGAACTGTAAGGGAAAAAATGCAGGTGTCAGAGTATTGATGGAAATGCAGTGCAACAGCTCCTAAGACCACAAGACACAAGAGCAGAATTAGGCTGTTCAGTCCATTGAGTCTGCTCCACCATTCATCATGGCTGATCGCAGATCCCACTCAACCCCATACACTGTCTTCTCGTCATATCCTTTGATGCCCTGACTGATCAGGAAACAATCAACTTCCACCTTAAATATACCCACAGACTTGGCCTCTACCACAGTCTGAGGCAGAGCATTCCACAGATTCACTACACTCCGGCAAAAAAAAATCCTCCTTACCTCTGTTCTGAAAGGTCACCCCTCAATTTTGACGCTGTGCCCTCTAGTACTGGATACCCCCACCAGAGGAAACATCCATCCAATGTTCTGTTATGGGCTTCAGTGAGATCCCCCAGCATTCTTCTAAAATCCACTGAGGACAGGCGCAAAGCTACCAAACTCGCCTCGTATGTTGTCCCCTTCATTCCCAGAATCATCTTCGTGAACCTCCTCTGGACTCTCCAATGACAACACATCCTTTCTGCGACACGGGGCCCAACACTGTTGACAGTACTCTAAGTTCGGCCTGACGAGCGCCTTATAAAGGCTCAGCATTACCTCCTTGCTTTTATATTCTATTTTCTTAAAATAAATGCCAACATTGCAATTCCCTTCTTTACCACAGACTCCACCTGTAACCTTCTGGGAGTCTTGCACGAGGACTCCAAAGTCCCTCCGCACTTCTGATGTTTGAAGCTTCTCCCCATTTAGATAATAGTCCATAATATTGCTCCTTTTACCAAAATGCATTATCATACATTTCCCAAAGCTGTATTCCATCTGCCACTTTTTGCTCATTCTTCCAATTTGTTTAAATCCTTCTGCAATCACTTATCTTCGCCACAAAGCCATCAATTCCATGAGCTCCATCAAATGCCTTCTAAAAATCCAAGTAAATGATATCCACTGCCTCTCCTTTGTCCACCCTGCTTGTTACTTCATCGAAGAACTCTTAACAGATTTGTCAGGCAAGATTTCCCTTGCTGAATTTGACCATTTTATTCATCTCCAAGTACCTCAAAACCTCACCCTTAATAATGGACTCCAACACTTTCCCAACCACTGAGGTTAGGCTAACTGGCCTATAATTTCCTTTCTTTTGCCTTCCTCCCTTCTTAGAGTTTGCAATCTTCCAATCCTCCGGGTCAGGGCTCATTTGTGTGAAGAGAAGCAGAGTTAACATTTCAGGTCAAAGACCCCTTTGCTAGAACTAAGGAAATTAACTTGTTTTCTTACTTCAAGTTGCAGAAAACGCTAACAGAGGGATAAAAAGGGCAAAGGGAATATCTCCGAACAGGCGAAGCTAGGCTTACCTTGGGGATAATCTGTTGACGCTATCAGATTGACAGGTGAATGAGAGCAGCTGCAACAGGTGACAAAAGGAATGTGCAGTGCAATGTAGATGTTTTCAGCTGTAGATAAATTACCGGTACTATATACTGTATTATTGATACAAATTATAACAGTTAAACTTGTTGAACCAGTCTGACCATTCTCTCTAACCTCTCATTAACGAGGCACTCGTGGATTTTTTTTGTTTTTGAACCATTCTCTGTAAACTCTAGAGGGTGTTGTATGTGGAAATCCCAGATCAGCAGTTTTTGAGATACCCAAGTTTATTTCAAAAATATTTTGTTTAGTAAATTACAAAACACAGCCAGCAAGCAGTGGACACAACATATTCCAGTGCCAGAATATCTATTTGTACAAGAATACCTTGAAATTCATTCTTCCGAATCTAGTGATCACTCAAGTTCAACTTAGTGGCTGAGGTGGTGGGAATGGAGAACATCAAGGTCAGTTATTGTTCATACAGGGGTTTTCCATTATCATGAAAATGCATCAACTGAAATGTTAATTATTTCTCTCTCCACAGATGAGGGCTCATTGCTGAAGATTCCCACTACCCCTGTTCAGAATTTTCTTTTGTTCAAATCACTCTGCATCTGGCAAAATCAGCCAAAAAACCATTCCCAGCTTGTGAAAGGCACACTGATTTGTTTGTTTGAAAATGTGAAACACCAAGATCAGAATTATGAAGCATTTTAATTCTGAAATAAAACAATGTTTATAGCATCACACATTGATAGAAGTGCAAGAAATTACACTCAGTGATGACTTTATTGCATACATTTGCTTAGTAATGCAAATATCCAAATCATGTGGCAGCAATACAATGTATTAAAGCATGTTCAAGTTCAGTTCAAACATCAGAATGAAGAATTAATGTGATCTAAGATACCTTGACTGTGGAATGGTTGTTGGTGCCAGATGAGGTGGTTTGAATATCTCAGAAACTGATCTGAGATTTTCACACACAACAGTGACTACAGCAGGGGTTCCCAACCTACAGTCCATGGATCCCTTGCTTAACAGTAAGAGAAACAGTGAGCAGCAGTTTTGTGGGCAAAAACAACTTGTTAATGAGAGGTCAGAGGTGAATGACCAGATTGGTTCAAGCTGACAGTAACTCAAATAACCAAGGTGGTACAGCACCGGTGTACAGAGTAGCATCTGTGAATGCGCAACACGTCAAACCTTGAAGTGGAAGGGCTCCAGCAGCAAAGACCACACAGGCTTCACTCCTGTATCTAATAAACTGGCACTTTTTATGTATGTAACTAGCTTGGGAAGGAACCCAATTTCACATATACATACTCACAATGGATGAGGAAAACACCACACACCTTTGATGTACGTAATAGAAACATATGCTTTTTAACATTATATATCACACTTGTAAAACAGTTGGTTAACAAATCTAATTCCATTTATTTTCCCAATTAATTAAAGAATATTGATCACATCTTAACTTGCTAAGGTCAGTTGTTGGATTTTCACACACTTAATACCAGCAAGGATATACTGAATAACTTAAAATCTTCATACAAAGATAATTTACTCTAATAAAAAGAGGGGCCAGAGTGTAGCTGGTAATTTCTAGTATTTAGAAAATATCAGCTTTAGTACTGTGACGAACATGAACTGATTCATAAAATACCAATCTTTATTTATCAGTTATTTTCCAAAGCACTGAGGTAATTTGCCTCAGTAAAACACAAAAGGAATTGGCAATACCAGTCCATTTTGTAATTTAATTTCATCCACCTTTTCCCTTACCAGACCTTTCCTTTTGTTCTCCCATCCCCTACTCTCAACATCATTTATACCTGTTTATCGAACACTTCCCAGATTTGATATAAATCATGAACTGAAACAATAATGTTTACTCTTTTCCATAGATGCTACTTGGCCTGCTGTGTTCCTCCACCATTTTGTGTGATTGCTTTGATTTCCAGTGTCTGCAAATTTTCTTGTTTGTCAATAATTCTGTTTGTCTGTCCAGAAAAGCTGGCTGCACTGCTGGGAGCAAAGTATTTCCCACTTTACCTTAAGAATACCCAGTTACAACTGTTCATTACAAATGGCACCAAGTACCTTCGTATTAGGTAAGAGCGTGCAATGTACTGTCAAATTAAAGATATATTTAAAAATTGTTATTTAGAGATACAGCATGGTAACAGGCCCTTCCAGCCCCATTGAGCCTGTGCTACTCAATTACACCTCTGTAACCAATTAAACTACTAACCTGTACGCCTGTGGGCGGAAATCAAAGCACCCGAAGGAAACTCACGCGGTCATGGGGAGAACACCTGACAGGCAATAGTGGAATTGGACCCGGCTCAATATAACATTATATTAAGCACGCTGCTACCATGCCACTACACTTTTAAAATTATATATTTATATTATATCAATTATACTGTGTATTAATATATTTGAGGTACTTTAAACATTGTTTTAAAGTTTGTGCTTGAAGCTGAGGGCAGTCTGCTCTACTTCTAAAACCTATACTCTTCTGAACCTTAAATAAAAATTATCCATTGCTCATTTCCATGGTTAATTAGTATAAACCAGTTTAAAGCTGTTCAGAAGGATGTTTTGAGTATTTTGATGTTGAAAGTTATACTCCACTTTTATAATTTTAGTTGGTCTCTAGAAAATTTAATCCATCATATTGCTTTTAATCTGCAACTCTCCTTTTGAAGCAAAATAATCTGAAAGCTTCATAGGTTCCAATAAAGGTTAAGATTTTTTTTAGAGAAAGGAGGATCAAAATTAATGTTTCATTTTTTTCTTTTTCTACAATGTTGGTTACGTGGGCAGGGTAAGAAGAATATATAGGTCCTAATTAATAACAGGCAGTTCATAAATTCTACCCAAATGATTTATTAGCTTCTTAAGACCCAGCTTTCTATGCACTGGCATAAGGCTTCCTCATTTTTCTCCTGGCAATGTTGAATTTCTACTGGCTGTCTTTTGAAGATTTAGTGAATTACTGTTAATTGTTTTAATATGTTCAAATATTAGAAATTTTCACCACTTTCAGCATTAACTTCTAGTAATAATTCAATTTCAGATTTAGTAACTCAATGTAAATTAAAAATGCAGGTATTTGATCAGCTGGAATAAGTTTATGCAGTAAAAGCATCCAAGAAAATTCATGAGCCTAGAACCAATGATACCTCCTTAGAATAAGGGGGCAGCTACATGAAACTGATAAATTTCTCCCTTTCCCCCCCACTATTTACTTTAGTAATTTAGTCTCGCACTGTACTGTGACCGCAAAACAAATTTTATGTTGTATATCATTGATATTAAGTCTGAATCTGTAGTGTTTGGAATTGACACAGAGACCAGTGGAAGCAGAATCCTCGTGTACAAAAAAGGCTGAGAGAGAAAGATTTCTATCAGTAAAGGTGGCAAGGGTTATGGGGAAAGAGTAAGTGGATTTAATGAATGTCGAGATCAGCCATAATGAGGCATCAAAGGGCAAAATGCCTTGTGGCCACATTTCATGGTCTTAGGATATCAGAATGGCAGCAATGTACAAGTTCCTGCATGCAGACATACACAAACCCCCATGCTCATGTACATGCTCTAGGTCTCGCAGAACAATCTTCCAAACACCTCTTCCCCGAAGTGCCCTACACTTCTCCCTCCCTTACCAGCGATGGTCTGTATGCAGTTAAAAAGGTCGTTTTTCTGATATCCATAAATCAATATTATAAAGGAAAATACCCAAAGATTAGTTACAATGATAAATGTTTAAAAAAATGACATAGATACACAATAAGACTGAGAAGAATTACCAAAAGCGCAGAGGAAATCAGTTCAGCTGTCCGTAGGAATGAATGTTTTATGCATGTATTATGTTGGACTTTTATATCTGATAATATGGGAGCCTTGTTTTATGTCCAAAATTCAGGCATTCATAACCTGGAGAGGACCTATACCTGCCTTATGCAGCCTCCACCACCACTTGTTCTCCCCCAAGGGGATACTTTTTACCATCCCCTCCTTGCCTGAGAAACAGTATCTGAGACCTAACATAAATAACCCAACCAGTGATTTCCCAGAAAACAACCTGGTGAGAGCACCAAGTCTCAAACACCTGAAGTGTAAATGCACGATGGAACCAACAACTTTGAACGTAGTTGTTTTAAAAGATAATTTTGAAATGCACATCAGCAAATCACACAATTTTAAAATGTACATGTGTAGCATCCTCATTTCCCAAGTGCCAAGAAATGATCAGCTGAGAAAGCCCTATACATGCAATAGTGTTCTCATACAGAAGATGTTATGATACATTGTAATATCCATTCTTCTGGGCAGACTCGATCATTTCCGGCATTGCTTCAATAAACAAAGTAAACAGTTTAGGTGCTTATGTGTATATAGTTTTAATAGGTCACAATTTTACATACCATGCTTATATTTGAATCCATCAAAAAAAGAAATCAGCTACACCAGAGACAGACTTCACTTCTTAAATAACATGCACTAATAGTGGGAAGACCTTCATATTCCACATACAGCAATGACCAAGCACAATCTGGAATCAAGCTGGGAGTGTATCTGCCCTTTTGTGGGATCCACAGTACAAACTTTTTGTGTAATTCAAAATTACTTCCCCAACCATTAATATAGCAAAGTGAATACTGTACTCACATATTTCCACAAAAAAATCTTCAGTCTTGGATATGGAAGTTACTCTGTTGCTCGTATTATGAGCCACGGCTTAAGTGGGGGTTTCCTTCAAGTAAATTACACCCACTTTGCAATGCACTTGGCACCCAAAATTTAAATCTAACATCGTTATGAAGGAGTGCTGAGTACAGCTATGGTGCAAGTGCGAGGTGCAGTCATTTGCACAATCAAAATATCTTTGAACAGACCAAATATTGAAACATTTGATCCACATAAGGCAACTTTTATAAAATGCCCTCTTGAAATTTCAAGTACACTATAAAATACTCACCTAAAATATGAGCCTGAACCATTTACCCATTACCCCCCTCCCTCTGCCCAGAACTTAACATTAAGTGCTTCTAAAATGACCACAAATCGTGTCCTTTCACAACACACCTTTTATGATTAGTATGGAGAAAAGTGGATTATGTCTGCCCTGACCACAATAGTGTTCTGTCTTTGATAAAATACTCAAATTGCATGGCACATTTCTGCCACTGCACATTAAATATTTTTGTGCTTCACACTCTGAGAACAACTCTTGTTTTCTCCAAATGATAGATCACAACTTAGTGTTAACCCTTTAGTTCCCAAAGCTTCCTGGGAACTTAAAATGCATATTTGCAGTCTATGCACCAATGTACAAACAAACCAACCATGTATCTAATGGGGTTCCCTTGTATGTGTATTATTAGGATTCACAAAATTTCCAAAATATTTTCCAAACTGGGTTCATATGTTTTTCTAATGTACCCACCGTGTACTACTCAAAGGCAGCAGTGATACCATGATACCACTGACAATAGCAGCTCTGTGCTAGTATTTAGACAGCCTTTTTGGTGGCTTGACTTTCTTTAGAGTACCAATAAAAAAAGTCCCTTCCAAAGTTTAGAAATCACTTGGTACTACGTGCCAACATTAAATACTGTACTAGTATAGAAAACATCAACTTTGCTAGAGATCAGAGGATTTTTAAAAATACATGTGCAGTTATTCTGAACAGAGTAATTTTATCCTATGCCATTTTAAAACTTCACACATATACACAGTTAGTCCAAGTTCTTCTCTGATCATTCCTACAAAGTGCAATGATGACAATGGTGAGACTGATTGCATTGCAGAGACGTACGCGAGTACGAGCGCAGTATGGCGCAGGGGAGAAGCACCAGTCAGCAGCAGCGAACATTCGGCCGAGCTGGTGGAAGTTCTGGTGGAATTTCAGGCTCTGGCTGTAGTGACAGGATGCTGTTTGATAACTCGCGCTTGGGTACTTCAGGCATCTGAAAGTTTGCATAGGGTAAAACATTACAATTCTTTAAGCTTCAGACATCAAAAGAGAGAGATAAAAGATGAAAGCAGATTTTTAAAAACTTTATACACTTTGTGATTTCAAAGCAATTATCCAAGTCAAAAAGCTGAGTCAATATAATCCAAAGCATAAAAGCAAATCTGATGTATTTATAGAAATGCTTGACAAATACATGAAAGAATACAAAATAAAATGTAGTGCTAATAGATGAGAGATGCTGGAGGAGGCTTATGAGAAGCATTAACACCAGCTGGGGAGTTGCCAATATACAGTACTGTGGAATTTGTATGCTATCACATGCTACAATATTGCACAGGGTACTCTGTGGAAAAAGGCAATTTGCAACAATTTTGACAGCTGGCTGTTTCTCATTGCTCTAAATTGTGATTCAGGTAATGAAACAACAGCTGCCACTTCTGCTGTTGGAAGTTGTGCTCAGTGTGCCAATGATGGCAAGTTTGGGTGAGTTGTTGTCAATGGCAACATCACAAGGAGATCTTGGAGAAACATTCACTAAAATCACACTATGAACTCCTGCTTTCACTGTTTTTTTTCTACTTACAAGCATATCTGTCACTAACATTCAAACAAACATCATTTATTAGAAAGAACTTATTTGGAAAATAAATAGAACTGTTTTAGAGTTGATAAAATACTAGAGAATGCTAATATAGATAGCATTGAAGCAATGACACTTGTTGTTAACTTGGAAAAAGTCATTCACAGATATCTAGCAATATTTGGAATGAGAATTTCTAGTGATGATTACAGGCAGGCATTGGTTCAAAGTGATCACATACATCCAGCAGACGGAATGCCTGTCAGCAGCCCAACACATTTAGGAAATCTCAGATAGCAAGCCAGGAAGGAAAAGTAAAATTTTTACTCAATATACTAGCACTCAATAGAGCACTAAGGACTAAATGATGCACATGTTTAATTGTAGGAGCTGATATATCAGTATATTTTAAGAGTATATCAGAGGGAATTGTTGAACAGAGAGAATAAGTTAGGAGTTTTGAGAAGCAGTACATATAACACAATGCACCTCTAAAACAGACCTCTTGCAAAGAAAAAATATCAAGATTTTGTAACATTTTACAGCGAGTCTGGTTCATGAATAGCTCATGTTGCTAGCGATTCGAACGTTTATACTTCATTCCTTTGGAGAAGGCTGCAAAACACAGCAAAGCTTCCAACAGCAGGAGTCAATTATTTCCGCAATTTTGGGATTCCCACCTTATGTTGAATGTACAAAAATCCCAATTACTGCTGTCAGTTCACGATGTAATGAAGCAGAATCCCTTACTGTCCTAACATGGTGGTGACAAGCTGCCTTCTATTATTAGGTGGTTCTTGTGCTGAAGGCAGTTCGGTGTTTTTATACAAGGATTGCCAAGACTGTGGTCTATAACAATGAAGGAAAAATGTGTGTATTTAGTCAGGATTATGTGTGACCTAACAGGAGACTTGCAGGTTTGTTTCCAATAGCTTGCACCTACTACATTTACCCTTCTAGGAGAGTACAGACTGTGGGTTTGGAAGGTGCTGCTGATAAAGCTGCTCCTAATCAACTGCTGCTTGTGGGTCATAACACAGACAGACTGTGTTTGCAGTGTGAATGTGGTGGCCATGTGGATGGTATACCAAAAGACATAAGCAGCTTAGGCCTGGATGGTACTGAGTTTCTTTAATGCTGTTGGTGCTACTATATAGCTATTTCAAAGCATTCCATTACAGTACGAAACAGAGCTTTTCAGATAGCAGGTCGCTGGGGAAACAAGGTGGTTTGCAACTGTTTGGAGACTTCCATTGCTAGAAACTCGTGGCCTGAACATACTCATCATTTGAAAACTCTTTGCTTATCCAGGCTGCTTTTAGTGCAGATGTACTACATTACCTGAGGAACTGTAAACTGGAATTCAGCTCTTTTGCCCATGTTTGAAATAATAATGTAAGGAGGTCAGGAGTGACTGGCCCTGGCAGAATGCAATATCAGCCACCATTGAGCACATCTACATGGAGTGCTGTCACAGAAAGGCAGAGGACCATGCTTTCTTCTCATTCCTGTCATCAAAGAGATGGTACAGGAACCTCAAGACCCACACCACCAGATTCAGGAACAATTATGACCCCTCAACCATCAAGCTCTTGAACCAGAGGATAACATCACTCACCCTGAACACAGAACTGCTCCCACAACTTATGGCCTCACTTTCAAGGACTTCTCTCATGTTCTCAATGTTTATTACTGTTTTTTCTCTCTTTGTATTTGCAGTCTGTCGTCTTTTGCACACTGGTGTTTGTGGTCTTTCATTGATTCTATTGTGTTTCTTTGTATATACTGTGAGTGACCTCAAGAAAATGAATCGCAGGGTTGTATGTAGCAACATATACATATGTAATTTGATAATACATTTACTTCAAACTTGTGAAATTTGAGTGCTGGTAGGCAGCCTTTAGGTTGTAAGGGGAATCACTTTCTACTCTAATTACAACACATAAAAGGGCACTTAGTCAGGAACTTAGAAAGGGGAAGAAGGATACAGGTCCAATGTGGGCAAATGGGTTGGCGTAGACAAGTATAATGTAGCGCACATTGTCTCAGCACTACAGTTGGAATGTTGATGGAACCCATGACTTCTGTTGTATTAACGCAAGGTCACAGCAGTAGAGAGAGTAAAGCTGTTGCATGCAGTGGGAGAGACAAGGGTTCAATCCTGACTACTGATGTCAGCAGTGTGAGTTTCATATCAGTCATCTGACTGCATGGCTTTTCTTTGGGTCATCTGCTCTTCTATATCCTAATATTGTGTGTAGGGTCCGGGAAGTTTATGAGAAAGTGGGGGGAAAAGGGATTAATGTTGGATTAGAGTAAATGATTGGTGGATGATTGGCACAGACATAGTGAAATGAACAGCTTATTTGTGCTGTATCTTTCTATGACTATATCATATGAAGTGAACTTAATTAACTAATGAATGGATTTAATGATGTAGAGGATATCAATAACAGCCACTTGTGCTGGGTTCTGACAATGTCCTGGATGGAGATGTTCATGAAGTTTCCTCCTCCATTTAATTGCCACAACTAATTACGACCAGTCCTGTCAGGAATGGTTTTTACCATACAACACTGCCAGCTTCTTAAGTGACAGTCTCAACTGGCCTTGAAATTCACATGAAAGATCATAAATACAACAGTAGACTTTGATGTTTAAAAGCTTTGCTCTTCATTCAAAATGAACTTGCCTTATTTAAAATGTCATCCACGAGCTTCAAAAATATCTCACTGACATTGTAGTTGTCCTTTGCACTAGCTTCACAAAAACGCATCCCAGTTATCTGCAGGGCAAACTGAGGAAATTAAAGATTAAATGTTTAGCAAGGCAGCTGGAGAAAAATATTCCTTTGGTCTTTAAATAATTTCACTAGAAGTGGGAATATGCATTTTGATAAGGAGCATTATAAGCAAATTACAGATCTGCACAGAGCAGATCAGAAAAAGGAGGAAAAAGAATGAATTACAGATGAGTTTTGGTGTAAAATTATTTTATCTTGATCTGACTAACATTGATCCTAAAAACTGGAATTAAGCTCTCTAGCAATTACTTCAGTGCATGTGGATGTCATTCTTGGGTCAGCATTCATTATTTATCACGAAATGATTTCACAATGGAGGGGTTAAGAATAAATCATATTACAATAGCAATATGTGGACCAAATTGATTTAAGAACAGCAGATTTTGTTCCCCAAAGGATTTCAATGAAACAGATGTTTTTATGATAATTCAGCAATTTTTTTGATTATTACTGATGAATCAATTACCCGAATTTAATTCCTTTGGTTTGGTTTCAAATTCATGTCCCAGGATCTATACAGATGCTGACTTGTCCATTAACAACTGCAATGTCCATTAACAACTCCAATACCCTCTTCCCCATCACATTCTTTCATCATGTCTGATAACAGAATATCATGAAACTTCTAGATTTCTAAGAGAATAAAATAAATTAAATTGTATGTATTTTGAAATTGAATGCAATGTACAGTGCTTTTATTAATAGATCAACATCAAAGAGGCACCTGATTCAGGGTATAAGTTGGATAAAGTGTGAATGAGTACCTTATTCAGAATTCTGCCAGATAGAAGTGGAGAAGGTAAAACAATGCATGCAGCAAGGAGGAATATTCCATGAAATGCCATGGATTGATTTAACATGCAGTATGCTGAATCAGACAACAGTAACTTTTAAAGCTAATACAACAATGAAGAACAGCTAGACTAGTAGAAAGTTAATTATTTTGTACACTTCAGTGAGATCATTTTTTGTACAAAACTTCCAAGGATGTCAAAATACTGTCTGCAATATAACTTAAAATGCAAATGTAGAATATTGAAAGCCCAAGAGAGAATGGATATGGAGAGGATATGGAGTGAGAGGGTCTAGGACCACAGGGCACAAACTCAGAATAGAAGGATGTCCCCTTAGAACAGAAATGAGGAAGAATTTCTTCAGCCAGCAGGTGGTGGATCAGTATAATTCATTGCCACAGATAGCTGTGGAGACCAAGTGATTAATGATTGAATGGCAGAGAGGGCTCAATGGGACAAATGACCTATTTCTGCTCGTCTTAGGTCTTGCATCTTAACAGTGCAGAAAGATGTAGCACTGTTATTTTTAAGATATGTATATCACACAATAAAGAGATAACCAGATGAATGTCCCAGAATACTTTAAAAAAAAAACTCCCTCTCTGGATCCAATTAGCCAAAAAGCCTTCCTCAACCTTCCACGAAGTTGACCTACTCAATCTTTGCTATCCAAGTACCAGAGACTGACTAACTCCTTACTGTTACAGTCTGAAAAAGAGCTTCTCACAAAATAATTTGAATGTTATTATTATTTAAAGTTCTACTTCGAGAAAAGACTCTACATCTTGATTATTTCTTACCTTCTCTCCTTGCTGACGAGTAATTGCTCGGTCAACTTCACAATCTAGCTTATTTCCCACTAACAGAAGCTCTGCATCCTCTGAAGCATACTGTGCAACACAAAATTAAAAAAACAGTTACCAGCAGTTAGAAGGTACCGTGAAGTATAGATGGACTAACACTTGAGATATTTGGTGAAAAACATGAATAATTCCAGAAGTAGCAATATTAGAACCTTAGTAACAGTGCGCTTTCTTTCCAGCAAAAAATATTTTTAGTAACCCAATCATCAATCCTGCAAGCAGAGAGAAGTCACTTGGGCAGTTATCATTGCCATGATCCTAAGTATTTTAATCCCCTACCTTATTTAGCATAGAATTCTGGAAATTTGAAATAAGAACTCAGAAACAACTCAAAAACTCAGCATGTCAGGCAACAAAAGTTTTGAGGTACTTGAAGACCAATGATAAAATATTAAAGTCAGTATGGTTTCTGTAAAGGGAAATCTTGCCTGACAAATCTGTTATGAGTTCTTCTAGGAAGTAACAAGCAGGGTGGACAAAGGAGAGCCAGTGAATGCCATTTACATGGATTTTCAGAAGGCATTTGATAAGTTGCCACACGAGGCTGTTGAACAAGATAAAATCCCATGGCGAAAGATATTGGCATGGATAGAGAAATAGCTGACAGGCAGAAGGCAGCAAGTGGGAATAAAGGGGGCCTTTTCTGGTTGGCCCACTACTTGTCACATTGTCAAAGGTTTTGATACTGTAATGGAATTGATGGCTTTATGGCAAAGTTTGCGGATGATATGAAGATAGGTGGAGGGATAGCTGGTGCTGAGGAAGCAATACGACTGCAGAAGGACAGACAAATTGGAAATATGGGCAAGAAATAGTGGCAGTCGGAATACAGTGTTGGGAAATGTATGATAATGCATTTTGGTAAAAGGAACGATAGTACAGATTTATCTAAATGGGGAGAAGGTTCAAACATCAGAGGCGCAGAGGGACTTAGTCCTTGTGCAAGATTCCCAGAAGGTTAATTTACAGGTTGAGACTGTGGTAAAGACGGCAAATGCAATGTTGGCATTTATTTCAAGGGGAATAGAATATAAAAGCAAGGAGAAAATTATGAGGCTTAATAAGACACTAGTCAGGCCACAGTTGGAACACTGTCAATAGTTTTGGGCCCCATATCAATAAGGATGTGTTGTTATTGGAGAGAATTCCAGAAGTACTTAATGAATACTTTGCTTCAGTATTCACTACAAAAAAGGATCCTGGCGATTGTAGGGATGACTTGCAGTGGACTGAAAAGCTTGAACATGTAGATATTAAGGAAGACGATGTGCTGGAGCTTTTGTAAAGCATCAAGTTGGATAAATCACTGGGACCAGATGGGATGTACCGCAGGCTACTGTGGGAAGCAAAGGAAGAGATTGCTGAGTCTCTGGCAATGATCTTTGCATCATCAGTGGGGATGGGAGAGGTTCCAGAGGATTGGAGGGTTGCGGATGTTGTTCCCTTATTCAAGAAAGAGAGTAGGGATAGCCCAGGAAATTACAGACCAGTGAATCTTACTTTAGTGGTTGGTAAGTTGATGGAGAAGATCCTGAGAGGCAGAATTTATGAACATTTGGTCAGGCATAATATGATTAGGAATAGTCAGCTTGGCTTTGTCAAAGGCAGGTTGTGCCTTACGAGCTTGATGGAATTCTCTGAGGATGTCACTAAACATATTGATGAAGGTAGAGCCATAGATGTAGTCCTGACGAAGGGTCTAGCCCAAAATGTTGACTGCACTTCTTCCTATAGATGCTGCCTGGCCTGCTGTGTTCCACCAGCATTTTGTATGCGTTGCTTGAATTTACAGCATCTGCAGATTACCTTGTGTTAGTGTATGTGGATTTTAGCAAGGCATTTGATAAGGTACCCCATGCAAGGCTTATCAAAAAAGTAAGGAGACATAGGATCCAAGGGGACATTGCTTTGTGGATCCAGAACTGGCTTGCCCACAGAAGGCAAAGAGTGGTTATAGACGGGTCATATTCTGCATGGAGTCCGGTGACCAATGGGGTGCCTCAGGGATCTGTTCTGGGACCCCTACTCTTTTGTTATTTTTATACATGACCTGGAAAAAGAAGTGGAGGGATGGGTTAGTAAATTTGCTGATGACACGAAGGTTGGGGGTGTTGTGGATAGTGTGGAGGGCTGTCAGAGGTTAAAGCGGGAGATTGATAGGATGCAAAACTGGGCTGAGAAGTGGCAGATGGAGTTCAACCTAGATAAGTGTGAAGTGGTTCATTTTGGTAGGTCAAAAATGATGGCAGAATATAACATTAATGGCAAGACTCTTGGCAGTGTGGAAGATCAGAGGGATCTTGGGGTCCGAGTCCATAAGACACTCAAAGCTGCTATGCAGGTTGACTCTGTCGTTAAGGCGACATACAGTGCATTGGCCTTCATCAATCGCGGGATTGAGTTTAAGAGCCAAGTGGTAATGTTGCAGCTATATAGGACCCTGGTCAGACCCCACTTGGAGTACTGTGCTCAATTCTGGTCACCTCACTACAGGAAGGACGTGGAAACCATAGAAAGGGTGCAAAAGAGATTTACAAGGATGTTGCCTGGATTGGGGAACATGCCTTATAAGAATAGGTTCAGTGAACTCGGCCTTTTTTCCTTGGAGCAACTGAGGATGAGAGGTGACCTGATAGAGGTAAACAAGATAATGAAAGGCACTGATCACATGGATAGTCAGAGGCTTTTCCCAGGGCTGAAATGGCCAGCACGAAAGGGCATAGTTTTGAGGTGCTTGGAAGTAGGTACAGAGGAGATGTCAGGGTTAAGTTGTTTTTTAAAATATAAAACGCAGAGAGTGGTGAGTGCATGGAATGGGCTGGTGGCGGAAACGATAAGGTCTTTTAAGAGACTCCTGGATGGATATATGGAGCTTAGAAAAATAGAGGGCTATGGGTAAGCCTAGGTATTTCTAAGGTAAGGACATGTTCAGCACAGCTTTGTGCGCCAAAGGGCCTGTATTGTGCTGTAGGTTTTCTATATTTATATGTGGTTCCAGAGGATGATTCTAGGATTGAAGGGGTTAACATATGAGGAGAGCTTAGCAACTTTAGGCATTAACTCGGTGGAATTTAGAAGAATGCACGGGATGTCATTGAAACCTACCGAATGTTGAAAGGACTAGATAGGGTGAATGTCAAGAAGATGTTTCCTATGGTGGGGATATCCAGAACTGGAGGGCACTGCCTCAAAACTGAGGGGTGACCTTTTAAAACAGAGGTAAGGAGGGATCTTTTTATAGCCAGAGAGTAGTGAATCTGTGGAATGCTCTGCCACAGACTGCGCTGGAGGCCAAGTCTGTGAGTATATTTAAGGCAGGAGTTGATAGTTTCCTGATCAGTCAGGGCATCAAAGGTGTATGGGGTTGAGTGGGATCAGCCATGATGGAATGGTAGAGCAGACCCAATGAGCTGAATAACCTATTTCTGCTCCTATGTCTTATGGACAAGAAAATTGTACATGTCTCTCCACTTTAAGAAGGGAATGAGGAAGAAGAAAGGAACTTACAGGCCAGTTAGCCTGACTTCAGTGGTTGGAAAGATGTTGTGTCCATTATTAAGAATAAGGTTTCAGGGTATTTGGAGGCACAGGATAAAGTAGGCCAAAGTCAACATGGTTTCTGTAAGGGGAAAACCTTGTTTGACAAATCTGTTGGAATTCCAGCATCTGCAGATTTTCTGTTGCTTAACCATGTAGCAAAGATTGGCTAACTGGCAGTAGACAAAGATGGGGTAAAGGGGGCCTTTTCTGGTTGGCTGCCGGTGACTAGAAGTGCGCCACAGGGGTCAGTGTTGGCACCACTTATTTTCACATTATATGTCAATGATTTGGATGATGGAATTGATGACTTTGTGGCAAGTTTGCAGACGATATGAAGATAGGTGGAGGGGCAGGTAGCATTGAGCAAGCAGGGCATCTACAGAATAACTTAGACAGATTGGGGGAAATAGGCAAAGTGGCAGATGGAAAATATTGTATGGAAGTGCATGGTCATGCATTATGGAAAAGGATTAAAGGCCTGGACTAGTTTATAAATGGGGAGAAAATTCAAAACTCTAAGGTGCAAAGGGACTTGGGAGTCTTTGTGCAGGATTCCATAGATGTTAACTTGCAGCATGAGTCAGTGGTAAAGAAGGCATAAGTAATGTTAGCATACATTTGAGGACGCGAAGAATACAAAAGCAAGGATGTAATGCTGAGGCTTTATAAAGCATTTATCAGACCATACTTGAGAGTATTGTGAGCAGTTGAGGGTCTCTTATCTGAGAAAAAATGGTGCTGACATTGAGGGTCCACAAAAGGTTTACTAGAATTATCCCAAGGAAGAATGGGTTAACATATGATGGCTCTGGGACTGTAGTTGCTGCACTTTAGCAGAATGAGTGGGGATCTCACTGAAACCTATTGAATACTGAAGAGCCTAGATAGAGCGGATGTGGAGAAGATGTTTCCTATTGTGGGGCAGTTAAGACCACAGGGCACAGCCTCAGAATTGAGTAACATCCATTTAGAACAAAGAGGAAAGATTTCTTTTGCCAGAGGGCAGTGACCTATGGAATTCATTGCCACAGACAACTGTGCAGACCAAGTCATTGGGTATATTTAAGGTGGTAATTGAAAGGTTCTTGGCTAATCAAGCATCAAAGGTTATTTGGAGATGGAATGCCAAGGCAGACTCAATGAGTCAAATGGCTTAATGCTGCTCCTGTGTCTTATGGTATTATCTTTTCGTGCCCAAGTGAAACAAACACGTTTGCTAACAGACCAGACCAAAAAGTTTTCTGGAAGCAAACAAAACAAAGCATATTAAAGTCAGATTCAGCCAAAATAGATACTGGACTTTTACAAATTCTCTGAAAACTTACAAATTTTACAATATCAGCTTCATTACCTTGTCAATCATTTTCATCCATTTAGGTACATCTTCAAATGTTTCTTTTTTTGTAATGTCATATACCAAGATAATTCCTTTGGCACTCCTGTAGTATGCTGAAGTAATGCTGTTGAATCTCTCCTGCCCTGCAGTATCCCTGAGGAAAAAGTGTGATTTTAAAAAGTTAAGAATATTCAAAACTTTGACACAATGAAGCACCTACACGTCCAATCAGTTGTTTTTTTCCCCCTGCCACCTAGTTACATTAGTAATCCAGGACTCGAATAGAGATTTATGCAGTGGGTTGATTAAAATAACCTTGGTCAAAAAAGTACTTAACTCAGCTGATAAATGTCAGCCTTTTAAGCAAGGAACATTAAAAAATAAAGGTAATTGAATACATTGTCAAAAGTTGTATAGACCTGCTTTGATTAAATTATTACAAATGCCCAAATAACCATTAATTATAAATAACAAAGATAGATAGGAAAGAGGCTGGCCATATATAATTTAGTAAAGTATGAGATAATGACTTAGTGAGGTTCAACTAAGCAACAGAGTATATAATAAATGACCGGATACCCTTTGTGGAGGAACAAAGGCATCTTTGAATTTATATCCAAGTATTCTTAAGGACAGTATGATCATTCAGTAATATGGTTAAAAAGACAAATTTGTTTTCCTTTATTTGCAGAGGCATGCCATTTATTGCTGATGGGTTATACTACAACTGTAAAGGTACACTAGAATAATATACCCATTTCTAATAACTACATTATAGGAAAGATTGAATTTGGATATAGAACACACAAAGGAGATTTATTTACAAGGATGCTGCCAAATTTTAACCAATGGAAGTTTGGATAAGCTAGGGTTGTTTTGTTTGAAATAGTGGTGATTGAGGGGAGATTTAATTGAGGCATATAAAATTTCCAAATAAACTGATTTTCCCTAGCAAAAGAGTAAAAAAAAAAGTTGGTCAAGGCTCACAAGGGAGATGGAAAAGTAGAAGTCCATAATTTAAAAGAATATTTGCATCTGTACTTAAGAGTCATGAACTACAAGAGTTCAGTCCTGCTGTAGAAGATGGAATTAGAAGGGCAACTATTTATTGACCAGCACACTTGAGGGGTTGAATGACCTTCCTGGGTCAAATTTATCAGATTCTATTAAAAGAGCTGAAACACTATGTATTACTACCCATTTTGATTAAAAGTCCAAATAGTTTTGTAGCTTTGTAGCATCCGATGAGGCAGATGAATAACCACAAGTCATATCACAAATAAAACCAAACAATACAGTTTGAATAAAATAATACATTTTACCTCCGCATGCTCCAGTAGAAACAGTGCTACTATTTGCCAGCCTCTCGCAGCCATATCTTAAAGAGTCACACAGATGAGGGATGAGAACACACAGACAGTTAGAAATTAGACTATTGTTAACTGGAGACTATGGATGAGTAAGGAATTCCAGAGCAGTGCTGCAATCCAAAGCCAAAATCCTGTTGGGAAGTGGGGTGGAGTGGAGTGGAGTGTTAGTAAGCTTTTTATTATCATTCACAAGAGTTCATGAAAACAAAGACAACTGACAAACCATGTGTCTCACACAGACTATCTGTCACATCTCCATTGTTCTTCCTCACTGATGGGACAGTATGGTAGCCAAATGTAGTTTAGAAATACTGAAATCCTACGTACCATATATTAGTACACACAGCAGCAGCGGTCCTACAGGCTTATTAAAGGCTTTATGTTAAATAAGACCAAGGGAAATTTCCTGTAACACTCAATGTTGGCACAGGTGGTTTATACTCTGAAAATATTAAGACAGCTTGTTTTCTACTGCTTTCAAATCGTTGCATTGTGAATACTATTTATTCCTATTGAAATGAAAAAACATCTGCACAAATCAAATGCATTATCCAATCATTGGAATTACATGGATGGGATGAATTAACACCGCTTTCCAGCTTAGAAAAATGAATGAAGATACTTTAATTAGCAGGATTGACACCAATTGAATATTTTAAGCTATCATTTCAAATTCTTGCACTACAAGCTGATGCCAATCTGCTTTAGTAAAAATGCCATATGTCACACCAAGGGGACCAGAACACAGAGTGATTTAGGCTTGTCACTGATTAGAGGTGCTGTTAAGGCAATTACAAAATGAATCACCCAGTGATCTAACAGTGGGCTGACCATCCTGGGATAAAGAAACAATGTTAAAAGCCCAGTTAAAGGAAGTTGGGAACAAAGTGAACAAAACTAAACAACTGTCCAAGGTTATTTCAGTATTTGTGTCTTGCTTGGCTCTGTCAGACGACAAAAGTAGCCACTATGAAGTAAATTAGCTAAGGTAACAACAAAACTAAAGTTTTGAAAATTTTATTTTAAGAACAATTGCACTGCAGGCTGAAAAGGTAAAAAAAAAATCGAGATTAAATCAACATTGTTAAAAATGCAGCCTTTGCACTATGTTTTGAAATTTCAACTGGGTCCAAAACTTCAAAAAATAACAGCAGATCCTTACCAGAAGTGGAAAACCAGCCCATGCCAAGGATGAGATTGCAAGTGAAATTTCAAGTCAGGGGTAACAAGAAACTCAAAATGAGTTGTTCACTTACCAGATTTGTAATCTAATTTTCTTCCCTCTTAGCTCTATTGTTTTGATTTTAAAATCAACACCTATAAACAAATACAGCAAAAGAAAAAGGAGGAATAAGCAGCAAAAGCAAATCCAAAGTTGAATTCAAAAGCAAAAAGCAAACATTTCCAACAGGATACATAGCATTCTGTAAAAGCTTAATTTTCATATCATAGGAAAAGGACAGGGAAAGATAGCTACCCAGGATACTGTAATGTGTGTGTGTGTGTGTGTGTGTGTGTGTGTGTGTGTGTGTGTGTGTGTGTGTGTGTGTGTGTGTGTGTGTGTGTGTGTGTGTGTGTGTGTGTGTGTGTGTGTGTGTGTGTGTGTGTGTGTGTGTGTAAAATGAACACAATATTTGGTTTTAAATATTTTAGTTAACATTTTTCAAACAGATTACAACACACTACAAGTTCATTACATGGATATGGCAGTAAAAGAAAGATATATATAGATATACATACACACACAAACACAGTCAGATGACAATAAACTTGAACTATTAACCATGGAAAAGGATGTGGAAGCTAGTGACTTCATGTGAAGTAACAGTGATATCTTGGAGCATATCAACATTACAAAGGAAGTTGAAATGGAAGTCTTGTAATGTGAAAAAGTGGATATAACAGGATCTTGTATATAGAAGGCAGGACTGAATAAAGATAGTTAACAAGGGTTTATGAGTGGGAAATCTTGTTTTAAAAAATATTTGGTTTTTGTTGAAGGGATGAAGGCAAGGTGATACACTTTATCTACATGAACTTTAGCAAGGTCTTTGACAAGGTCCTGCATGGTAGGCTGTTACAGAAGGTTAGATCACAAGGGATCTTATGTTGAGTGAAACTTGGGTTGGTGAAAAGAGTCAGAGGGTGGTAATGAGAGGATTGTTTTCCCAGACAGAGCCCTATAACCGGTGGGGTGTCAAAAGAATCAGTGCTGGGTCTTCTGTTGTTTGTCATATATATTGTAAATGGCCTAATTCTGCAAATGGATGAGAATGTAATTCATTTACAAATGACACTAGAATTGGTAGTATAGTGGAGAGTGAAGGCGAATGAAGGTTACAACAGGAATTAGATCAAATGGGCATGGGAATGGCAGACAGAACTTAACTCAGACAAGTGCAGGGCACTGCATTTTGGCAAATAAAACCAAGACAAGACATACACAGTAAATAGCAGGGCTTTGGGAATTGTCATTGACCTTAGACCTTGTGATAGCTGACTAAAAGTGGCGACACAGGTGGAAAGAGCATTGAGGAAGGTGCGTATTTTCCTTCATCGGCAATGGCTTTGACTGGCATTGACTGCAAGAATTGGGATATCATGTTACGACTGTTCAAGAAATTTACTTGTTCACATGGCGTACCATGTGCAATTCTGATCACAGTAATCAAGAAGGAGGTGATTAAGCTTGAGAGGGTTCAGAAAAGATTCACAAGAACATTGCCTGGTTTGGAGGGTTAAGTTATGAGTAGAGTTTTTCCAACTTGGATCTGTTTTTCTCTGGAGCAAAGAAGGCTGAAAAGTGACATTATACAGGTATATAAAGCTATTAAAATGCATACATTGGATAGAAAGCCAGTTTCCCATGACAGATGTGTCTGCAACTAGGGGCGTAGGCTTAAGATGAGAGGAAGGTGGTTTTATTTCAGAATTGGAATAACTATCTTATATTGACACACTGCTTACCTTACTGATTTACTAGCTGACATGTTTTAGCAGACTGTTTGCAAGCTTTACTTCCACTGCATTCTATTATTATGAAAGTTGATTAAACTTTTGTCACATTTATCACCAGGACAAGTACATTCTCTTCCAGGCTGATTATTTGTCTTTCAGTCCACCTTGAATTTCATTTGCTTTGTGACAAATGTAACCTCCAAAATAATGTGCAAATCCATTTTGAAAAGCAGCTTTCATACAGAAGTTTTTAAAAAAATGATGCATGTGTTGCAGGAAATAATTACGGTATCCTGAAGTAAATGAGTACCCATAGCTGGAGATATAAACCCAACTGAAACCCAGGAGGAACGTGCAGTTGTTACAAGATAGCCAAGAAACAAATAAAATTACTATGTATCAAAGTTTCAAACCTGAAATGTTTGCTTTAATATATTTTTTAATTGTACAATTTCATAGCTACTCTATTTCAAATGGTTAGGTCAGAGGGACAGAGACAGAAGCAAGCAGCTTGGCCATCTGAGTGCGCTGACCATCAAGCACCCATTTACACTAACGCGCTATTTAATTCCATCTTTTTTTAACCCATCTTTTCATCAAACACATCCAAATACTATCACTCACCTATAAAGAGGCAACTTACAATGCCCAATTAACAAATGTACCTGCATTGCATTGGGAGGAAACCAGAGCACCCTCAGGAAACTCGCAGTCATGGGAGAACTGACAAACTTCATACACACTACACCTAAGGTCCGGATGAACCCAGTTCTCAGTCATTGAGAGACAGCAACAATACTTGGGGATGCTACTGTGTCACTCATTGCAAAAGAGAAACTTTTCTATAAGAAACACCTATGGGAAACCTAACAAAACTTGCTTAGATATATGAGCAAATTAAAATTAGCACCAAAGTTACCCTCAAGCAATACAAATGAGGCACTTCGATATGGTACCTGCACCCAACATCAATAAAGCTGCCATCACTAAACATGTATTGTGTACAGTTCTGGTCACTGAATTATAGGAACGATGTCAACAAAATAGAGAGTACAGAGAAGATTTACTAGATGTTACCTGGGTTTCAGCACCTAAGTTATAGGGAAAGGTTGAAAAAGTTAGGTCTTTATTCTTTGGAGCATAGAAGGTTGAGGGGGGACTTGATAGAGGTATTTAAAATTATGAGGGGGATAGATAGAGTTGATGTGGATAGGCTTTTTCCATTGAGAGTAGGGGAGATTTAAACAAGAGGAGACGAGTTGAGAGTTAGGGGGCAAAAGTTTAAGGGTAACTCGTGGGGGAATTTCTTTACTCAGAGAGTGGTAGCTGTGTGGAACGAGCTTCCAGTAGAAGTGGTAGAGGCAGGTTTGGTATTGTCATTTAAAGTAAAATTGGATAGGTATATGGACAAGAAAGGAATGGAGGGTTATCGGCTGAGTGTGGGTCAGTGCGACTAGGTGAGAGTAAGCGTTCGGCACGGACTAGAAGAGCCGAGATGGGCTGTTTCCATGCTGTAATTGTTATATGGTTATAAGAAACACTGAGAATTTGGGGGGGGGGGGGAAATCACTGAGCAGTCAGTGCTGCCATAAAGGAAGATTGTTACAATGCATCAAACAGTATCACTCCAGAATATTTCTGTTAGTGCTCCAGAGGGACATAATCCAACCACCTTCAGCTATTTTATAACGATCTTTATTCCATTATGATGCTTGGGAGTGGAGCTATTCACCAACTATTCCAGACCTCTTTTTATAAGTATGTCAATAAAACATGACTCATTCATGTTAAGTTTAAGAAGCCTACATATCAACAGTCAAGAGGTAGATTACAATTATGCCATACTATGTACAAGTCAAAAACCATCTCCAAGCAATTTCACATACATCATAATTGCTAAAATATCAACATAGTAGTTTTGAACAATAAGCAAATAGTAAACCAAAGAGCTGATTATTGATTACAGAAGGAAGAAACCGGAGGTCCATGAGTCAGCCCTCATTAGGGGATTAGAGGTCGAGACAGCAACTTCAAACTCCTAAGCATTATCGTATCAGAGGATCTGTCCTGGGACCAGCACGTAAGTGTCATTACAAAGAAGGAACAACGCCTGTACTTTCTTAGAAATTTGCACAGATTTGGCATGTCATTTAAAACTTTGCACCAATGGAAATCTGCCACAGTGGACAGTACCCTGACTAGTTACATCATGGCCTGGTATGGAAATACCAAAGCCCAAGATTGGAAAAGCCTCCATAATAGTGGTGGACATTGCAGGAAAAGCCCTCCCCACCACTGAGCACATCTACAAGAAGCTCTAGTACAAGAAAGCAACATCCATTGTCAACAACCTGCACCATCTGATAAAGTTTAAGGGAATTGGGGGATTCTCAGATTCCTGTAAATAATGGGTTAAGTACCAATTATGTGTATTTTGTGACTGCAGTGGGTTTGAATGATGTCTCACAGCTGCTTTCTCTGGAGCAAGATAAGGGTTAAGGTTCACCCAGATCCACATAAGATGTCTCCTGGTTTTGACAAAAGGCAGTACCTGATAGAAATTAGACAGGACATTCCTTTCTTAATTAAAGCATAAATTTGATGGATGTTCTTATCTTTGTAATTAAGTTGTGGCTCCAACAACCAGGTAGGACATTCCTTTCTTTAATTAAGGTGGCTGGAGTGTCTATCAAACTGATTGTTCTTTTGTATCAATAGTGCATTGACTTGGCTGGAATGCTTATCAAACTGATTGTTCTTTTGTATTGGTGGCCTTATAAATTGTAACAGTTCTGGCAGGCTAACAGTGAACTTGTTGGACCGCTGGATAATGAGAACACTTCTCCCCCTGATGTCGGGACCAAGTTCCCTCACCGGCTGAGCTCGAAGAAATAAACTTGTGAAAAAGATAAGTAGCGATCTTTTTGTGCTGTCGTTATTTGATCCGGCAAATTTACATTTACACATCTAGGCCATGCTCTCTTCTTGCTGCTGTCAAGGGGCAGGAGATACAGAAGTGAGCACCACTGAATTCAGAAACAGTTATTACCCTTCAACCATCAGACTCCTGAACCAGCACAACCTCATTCAACTCAACTCTGAACTGCTTCTACAACCTATGGACTAACTTTCAAGGACACGACAACTCATGTTCTCAGTTTTATTTATTCATTACTTTTTTTTTGTATTGTCTTTTTTGACACATTGGTTATTTGTCACTACCGTAGATGTCGGATTATAAGCCGCTACTTTTTTCCCACATTTTGAACAGCTTTGAACACTGCGGCCTTTACTACGGTGTGGCTAATGCATGATTTTTTTTCATGCCGCCAAAAACATTTTGCCTCGTAACAGTAGACCAATAAAATTGATGAGTAGTTCACAGAGGTCCAATGAAATTGTACGATAAATCAAGCGCACTTTCACAATTAAATTATTGTAAATCAGTCATTTGTACTCACCCTCATCAACATGGAAAACACTCGAAGAAAAGCATTGTGCTGCCTTTATGGCAGTTATTTAGTTTATAATATTTTCGCTTAGTACCGTAGATTCCGGACTACAGAGCGCACCTGATTAAAAGCCGCTGGCTCTAATTTTAGAAATAAAATCAATTTTTTACTTGTACAGGCCGCACCGGATTTTAGGCCGCACCAGATTTTAGGCCGCACCGGATTTTCGGCCGCAGGTGTCCCACGTTGTAATATGAGATATTTACACAGAAAGATATTACACGTGAGGATTTTTTAACTTTTAATTAAATCCATATGGTAACAAAAACAAATACATATTGCAAATGCTTTTTTTCGAACCGTGCCTGTAACGCGGCTACTTTTAAATATACGTTGCGTATACTTCTTTACTGAACAACATTCCAATATCTCCTAACGACTGGTAAAAAAATATATATACTGCAGCCTACCAGGAAAAGTTATTGATCGCCTTTAACTTAAAAGCAGCTTTTTCGCTCCGCCGCTCCCCCCCGCCATCCCGTTTATCGCAAACCGGCGTTTTCCCACAAGACGCGGCGAAACCGGGTGTGACGTCATAGCATCCCGCGATGTAGTACAGAAAACAAATATAGTTAAAACTCTTCTAACTTTAACTAGAAAATGAATTACTAAGCGAAAATATTATAAACTAAATAACTGCCATAAAGGCAGCACAATGCTTTTCTTCGAGTGTTTTCCATGTTGATGAGGGTGAGTACAAATGACTGATTTACAATAATTTAATTGTGAAAGTGCGCTTGATTTATCGTACAATTTCATTGGACCTCTGTGAACTACTCATCAATTTTATTGGTCTACTGTTACGAGGCAAAATGTTTTTGGCGGCATGAAAAAAAACCACGTATTAGCCGCTCTGTATTAAAGGCCGCAGAGTTCAAAGCTGTTCAAAATGTGCGAAAAAAGTAGCGGCTTAAAATCCGGAATCTACAGTAATTCATTTGTTAGTTAAAGTTAGAAGTGTTTTAACTATATTTGTTTTCTGTACTACATCCCGGGATGCTACGACGTCACACCCGGTTTCGCCGCGTCTTGTGGGAAAATGCCGGTTTGCGATAAACGGGAAGGCGGGGGGCGAGTGGCGGAGCCAAAACGCTGCTTTTAAGTTAAAGGCGATCAATAACTTTTCCTGGTAGGCTGCAGTATATATATTTTTTATCAGTCGTTAGGAGATATTGGAATGTTGTTCAGTAAAAAAGTATACGTAACGTATATTTAAAAGTAGCCGCGTTACAGGCACGGTTCGAAAAAAAGCATTTGCAATATGTATTTGTTTATGTTACCATACGGATTTAATTAAAAGTTAAAAAATCCTCACGTGTAATATCTTTCTGTGTAAATATCTCATATTACAACGTGGGACACCTGCGGCCGAAAATCCGGTGCGGCCTAAAATCCGGTGCGGCTTGTACAAGTACAAAATTGATTTTATTTCTAAAATTAGAGCCAGCGGCTTTTAATCAGGTGCGCTCTGTAGTGCGAAATCTACGGTATTTATTTTTGTGTAGCTTTTCATTGATTCTATTGTATTTCTTTGTTCTACTGTGAATGCCTGTAAGAAAACAAAATCTCAGGGTAGTATATGGTGACATACATGTACTTTGATAATAAATTATCTTTGAACTCTGAATAACATCAAGGTAATTGTACAAGCTGATATCTCACCTTCTGATCCTATAATGCTTCTATAATATAAAGAGGCTGAAGCCATATGTATGATAGGATATCATTTATCAAGATGGGTGTAGCACTGGCACTGAACTCTTCTGACGCTCACGCATGCGCTATATACCGTAGATGTCGGATTATAAGCCGCTACTTTTTTCCCACATTTTGAACAGCTTTGAACACTGCGGCCTTTACTACGGTGCGGCTAATGCATGATTTTTTTTCATGCCGCCAAAAACATTTTGCCTCAACAGTAGACCAATAAAATTGATGAGTAGTTCACAGAGGTCCAATGAAATTGTACGATAAATCAAGCGCACTTTCACAATTAAATTATTGTAAATCAGTCATTTGTACTCACCCTCATCAACATGGAAAACACTCGAAGAAAAGCATTGTGCTGCCTTTATGGCAGTTATTTAGTTTATAATATTTTCGCTTAGTAATTCATTTGTTAGTATTTTCTAGTTAAAGTTAGAAGTACTACATCCCAGGATACTATGACGTCACATCCGGTTTCGCCGCGTCTTGTGGGAAATACCGGTTTGCGATAAACGGGAAGGTGGGGGCATTAGGCCAGCGCGAAACGCTGCTTTTAAGTTAAAGGCGATCAATAACTTTTCCTGGTAGGCTGCAGTATATATTTTTTTACCAGTCGTTAGGAGATATTGGAATGTATACGCAACGTAATTTGTGTGTTACCGATACGTATGTATATTTAAAAGTAGCCGTGTTACAGGCACGGTTCGAAAAAAAGCATTTGCAATATGTATTTGTTTATGTTACCATACGGATTTAATTAAAAGTTAAAAAATCCTCACGTGTAATATCTTTCTGTGTAAATATCTCATATTACAACGTGGGACACCTGCGGCCTAAAATCCGGTGCGGCTTGTACAAGTACAAAATTGATTTTCTTTCTAAAATTAGAGCCAGCGGCTTTTAATCAGGTGCGCTCTGTAGTGCGAAATCTACGGTACTATCTATAAGAGGTCCTGCAAAAGATCACCAAGGTTATTTTGATAATATCTCAATTTCTTCATTTCCGTACTTTTAGCACAGTGGAAACTACACAACAGCCTCATTCCTGCTATTTCCACTTGGCATGATTAACTTATTATTATTTAATTATTTATGGTTTATATTGCTATATTTCTTCACTATTCTTGGTTGGTGCGGCTGTAACAAAACCCAATTTCCCTCAGGATCAATAAAGTATGCATGTCTGTCTGTCTTGAAATGAAGCAAGTAAAGAAAAACATCACAATCGTATTCAAATTGGCTTAAGAAATACAAAATTGTAACTAACTCTTATGAATACCAATGTGTGAATCAAAGGCATAATTAAAAAAAGTGACATAATATTTTAATAATATGACATACATGACCATGTCACAGGAGCAGAATTTGGCCATTTAGCCCATCAAATATGCCTTATCATTCAATCATGGCTGATTTATTATCCTTCTAAACTCCATTCTCCTGCCTCTCCCTGTAGCTTTTCACACCCTTACTAATCAAGAACCTATCAAACTCTGCTTTAATTATGTAATGACTCTGCCTCCACAATAATCTATTCTGAAAGTTTCTTTAATATCTAAATTCTTTGCAGCAATTCATAAGGCAAAGGTACAACACCAGAGATTTAACTGCATCCTGTCTGGAACTGCATAGATTTTATTTCAGTGTCCAATTTGGTTTATTGGTCATCAGAGACCACATCATTTGCACATCCTACACCAGGCTCCTGAAATAGACATTCCTTTCTGAGCTCTCACAGCGATTACCAATGTGTGCTCTATCCCTCCTTGAAGAAATATATCATTCCTCCCTAACTCCTGTGGCCATTTACAGTGCAAGGAGCATTTAGGATGGCATGGAGAACCTCAAGCCCGTGTGTTGAGAGTACACAGGAATGCCGTACAAGTTGTGGAATAAGTGCATCATCTCACAAACTTAACCACTCACCTGCACCACTGGGTACTCCCTGCCCTATCTGTGGAAGAGTCAACAGTTCCCACATTGGTCTCCATCAGACACCTCAAAAACCACAAAACTGGGATAAAAATAATGTATTCTTGATGCTTAAGGACTACCTAAGGTAGTGAATTTATTTTTTCAATAAGCAGTACTATTTAATTACATTATAGTGACATCCTGTATTATTTTTATCATTATAGACTATGACTAAATTTATCACCATGCTGAAGGAACAGTGTTTACCATCATCTGCTGTAACTGGATGCTATTTACAAAGTCAGTCTGGAAAATGGATAGCACATACACAACCCCAATGGCCATCAGATGCAGCTAACTCCAATAAATTACTTTTACATTTCCCCTCAAAGCAGTAATAACAGCCCCAATAGAGAAAATTGTAACAAGGTCAAAATCATCAGCATTGAACCAGATCACTCTTCCAGTAGCAGAGATCTTGCAGTACTTGCATAGGGAATTAATATGCAGTAGCTCAGCTGAACATCTACATTGCAATGTACTTTCGACTTCATCAGTTCTGAAGTGTTTTGTAATTTCTTAAAAACTTCACAATAACTTCAGTCTTTCTGTTTGGTAAGAAAAGGACAGAGTGTGCAAAGCTTTGAATCAATACAGGATGAGCTCCGTCAACCTCACTGTATTGATATTGGATTATCATTACAATCCCAGATTATCTTTGCAGACTCATTTCCTGAAGAATTATTCTACCAGCAAATCACTGAGATAATGAGTATCCCCAACAACTATATTTGTAAAGCTTACTATATCTGTGCTGTATTTGCATAAACGAATTGCTTATTGTCACAGACCCACATGGTTGTTCAATGATCTCATCTAACTCTCTCTGTAGCTTGTTACAGAATATGGCAAAGCTCTCAAGTCTCTGGTGTAGGATGCAACAAATTACATCTGCAGAGTATTCAATATGATTCACAAGTCCTGATGGCATGTGTCTCAGCCTGAAACATCAGCAGATGCTGCCTGGCCTGCCGAGTCCCTCCAGCATTTTTATGTTTGTTGCTCTGGATTTTCAGCATCTTCAGAATCTCTTGTGAAACAATATACAGTGGCATGCAAAAGTTTGGGCACCCCTGGTCAAAATTTCTGTTATGTGAATAGTTAAGTGGGTAGAAGACGAACTGATCTCCAAAAGTCATAAAGTTAAAGATAAAACGTTCTTTTCAACATTTTAAGCAAGATTAGTGTATTATTTTTGTTTTGTACAATTTTAGAGTGAAAAAAAGGAAAGGAGCACCATGCAAAAGTTTGGGCACCCCAAGAGATTTGAGCTCTCAGATTAACTTTTACCAAGGTCTCAGATCTTAATTAGCTTGTTAGGGCTATGGCTTGTTCACAGTCATCATTAGGAAAGGCCAGGTGATGCAAATTTCAAAGCTTTATAAATACCCTGACTCCTCAAACCTTGTCCCAACAATCAGCAGCCATGGGCAGCTGATTAAGCACTCTGAAAATTAAAATAATATAAATTATTATTTATATTATAAATAAAATAAATTAAAATAAATAACAGGAGAAGGCTATAAGATAGCAAAGCGTTTTCAGGTAGCCGTTTCCTTAGTTTGTAATGTAATTAAGAAATGGCAGTTAACAGGAACAATAGAGGTCAAGTTGGTCTTCCAGACCAAGAAAACTTTCCGAGAGAACTGTTTGTAGGATTGCTAGAAAGGCAAATCAAAACCTCCATTTGACTGCAAAAGACCTTCAGGAAGATTTAGCAGACTCTGGAGTGCTGGTGCATTGTTTTACTGTGCAACACTTGCACAAATATGACCTTCATGGAAGAGTCATCAGAAGAAAACCTTTCCTACATCCTTACCACAAAATTCAGTGTCAGAAGTTTGCAAAGAAACATCTAAACAAGCCTGATGCATTTTGGAAACAAGTCCTGTGGACTGAAGTATTTGGCCACAATGAGCAAAGGTATGTTTGGAGAAAAAAGGATGCAGAATTTCATGAAAAGAACACCTATCCAACTATTAAGCACGGGGGTGGATCAATCATGCTTTGGGCTTGTGTTGCAGCTAGCGGCACGGGGAACATTTCACTGGTAGAGGGAAGAATGAATTCAATTAAATACCAGCAAATTCTGCACACTGTCTGTAAAAAAGCTGAAGGTGAAAAGAGGGTGGCTTCTACAACAGGATAATGATCCTAAACAGTTCAAAATTCACAATGGACTACCTCAAGGGGCACAAGCCAAAGGTTTTAACATGGCCCTCACAGTCCCCTGACCTAAACATCATTGAAAATCTGTGGATAGACCTCAAAAGAGCAGTGCATGCAAGACAGCCCAATAATCTCACAGAACTAGAAGCCTTTTGCAAGGAAGAATGGGTGAAAATCCCCCAACCAAGAATTGAAAGACTCTTAGCTGGCTATAGAAAACGTTTGCAAGCTGCAATACATGCCAAAGGGGGTGTTATTAAATACTGACTAGTTATTTTGAAACTGTAAAAGATGGAAATAAAAAAGTAATCAAAGAAATGTGTCATCTTTTACTCGTTTAGCTATTTATAGTAACAGAAATTTTGACCAGGGCTGCCCAAACTTTTGCATGCCACTGTATATCTGTTTCTGGACCTAATCTCAATCTGCAGGTAGACACAACAAAGCTAGTATCTCTGATGTCCTACTCAATGGTGAACCTCATTATCATCCACCAACATCACCCTTACTTCTGGGAAATCCTAGACAGCAAAGAGAACTCAGATGATATTTTACACAATGTAAAACATCCCCTTAAACTCTTTCCTGACCACTTCTGAAAGAATTAAGAGCGTTTCTAACATTCTTTATCAAGACTGAAACCAAGGCAACATAATCCAGCTAACTACACGTCAACATGTGAAGCTTGAAAATGTTTTATACGCATTAACTTTAACCCTTATTCTGCTCGTATTTTAAAAAATGTATTGTTATGAGTGATGAACAGACCTGATGGACAATGGGGTGAAGAGTTAACCATCCCCCCCGAGAAACACTAACTATTACTGTTGCTATGCTGACAATGAGAAAAAGAGACGAAAAACAAGCAAGAAGATAAGAGAGCAAATTGCTGATTAACCGTATTGTGACTCCTTTTTTGAATTATTTACTGTTTCGCTGCAAGGACAATAATTTGCTCATAAACATTCCTCAGTGGACTGAAGGAGCGGCCTTATTTAATGGACACAGTCATTCAGGAGTGATGGATAGCTGAGTCCCCGTTGATAGGGATAAAAAGACAGGTCTGGAGAGACACCCTCCAGACACGCCAGTGGACACTGATTGAGTGTTGGAACCTACAAGAAAGGTGGGAGCTTCGGAGACCAAACCAGGAGACCGGTCAGTAAAGCTCAGAGTGTTAAAGCAGGGCCGGTGGGGACTTGTGTGTATGTCCACTCATGCCAGAGTGACGAGTCCACCACAGAAGAACGGTCTAGCAGAAGGACAGAGAGGTCATAACTGAATGACCACACCGATACGACAGATTAGGAAAGGAAAGGAAGGTTTGCCTGACTGTAGCTGTTACTAGTAACTAGTAGAGTGGATAGGGGAGAGCCAGTGGATGTGGTATATTTAGATTTTCAAAAGGCTTTTGACAAGGTCCCACACAGGAGATTAGTGTGCAAACTTAAAGCACACGGTATTGGGGGTATGGTATTGATGTGGATAGAGAATTGGTTGGCAGACAGGAAGCAAAGAGTGGGAGTAAACGGGACCTTTTCAGAATGGCAGGCAGTGACTAGTGGGGTACCGCAAGGCTCAGTGCTGGGACCCCAGTTGTTTACAATATATATTAATGATTTAGACAAGGGAATTAAATGCAGCATCTCCAAGTTTGCGGATGACACAAAGCTGGGCGGCGGTGTTAGCTGTGAGGAGGATGCTAAGAGGATGCAGGGTGACTTGGATAGGTTAGGTGAGTGGGCAAATTCATGGCAGATGCAATTTAATGTGGATAAATGTGAGGTTATCCACTTTGGTTGCAAGAACAGGAAAACAGATTATTATCTGAACGGTGGCCGATTAGGAAAAGGGGAGATGCAACGAGACCTGGGTGTCATTGTACACCAGTCATTGAAGGTGGGCATGCAAGTACAGCAGGCGGTGAAAAAGGCAAATGGTATGTTCGCATTCATAGCAAAAGGATTTGAGTACAGGAGCAGGGAGGTTCTACTGCAGTTGTTCAAGGCCTTGATGACACCGCACCTAGAATATTGTGTGCAGTTTTGGTCCCCTAATCTGAGGAAAGACATTCTTGCCATAGAGAGAGTACAGAGAACATTCACCAGATTGATTCCTGGGATGGCAGGACTTTCATATGAAGAAAGACTGGATTGACTAGGCTTATACTCACTGGAATTTAGAAGATTGAGGGGGGGATCTTATTGAAATGTATAAAATTCTAAAGGGATTGGACAGGAACATTGTTTCCGATGTTGGGGAAGTCCAGAACGAGGGGTCACAGTTTAAGGATAATGGGGAAGCCTTTTAGGACCGAGATGAGGAAAAACTCCTTCACACAGAGAGTGGTGAATCTGTGGAATTCTCTGCCACAGGAAACAGTTGAGGCCGGTTCATTGGCTATATTTAAGAGGAAGTTAGATATGGCCCTTGTGGATAAAGGGATCGGGGGTATGGAGAGAAAGCAGATACAGGGTTCTGAGTTGGATGATCAGCCATGATCATACTGAATGGCAGTGCAGGCTCAAAGGGCCGAATGGCCTACTCCTGTACCTATTTTCTATGTTTTTATGTTTCTATGTTGAATAGGATAAATGCAAAATGAACATACAAATAAAAATACAGGTATTGCTTATACATCAAAACCTTATGTTTGTCAAATAATTAAAATAGATGATTAGAATACCAACTTCAAGGGGTATCAGACCCTTGTTTAATTTAAATATGCATTGCACTGGAGCAGACATCTGTTGGGAAAGGAGGAGAGAGAGATAATGCAGGTAGTAGAGCTGCTGCTGCTGCCTTGTAGCTCTATCGCTTGGGTTCAATCCCGACCTCTGGTGTTGTTCCACATTCTCCCTGTGACTGTGTGGGTTTCTCTCAAATCTTCCAGTTTCTTCCTCACCACTAAGATACGTAGATTGGTCGGATAATAGGCAACCTTTAATTGCCTCTAGCTGTACCTGAGTAAATGTAGTGGAGGCGGGAAATGGGGGGAGGGGGAGAAGAGAACCAATGAGAATATAGGGAGAATGAAATGGGATTAAAGCAGTAGCATTAAAACAGCTAATGTATTGAGACCCATCCATGACCATTCACTCTCTCCACCATTACCAGTTTGTTCCACCTAAAGAATGCACTGCAATAACTCACCAAGACCCAAGTCTCCTGAGACAGCACTTTCCACACCATAAGACAGAGGAGCAGAATCAAGGCCATTCAGTCCATTGAGTCTTCTCTGCCATTCAATCACGGCTACGTTACTATCCCTCTCAACCCCAAAATCCCACCTTCTCACTGTAACCTTTGACACCCTTACTAATCAATAACCCATCAACCTCTGCTTTAAATGTACCCAATGACTTGATCTCTGCAGCCATCTGTGGCAATAAACGTCACAGATTCACCATCCTCTGGCTAAAGAAATCCCCCATCATATCTGTCCTGAAGGGATGTGCTTCAATTTTACGGCTGTATTCTCTGGTCCTAGACTCTCCCACAATGGGAAATATCCTATGTTCACACTACCTGGGCCTTACAATATTCAACAGGTTTAATCCACAACATAGAACACTACAGCAGACTACAGGGCCTTCGGTCCACAAAGTTGCGCCAACCTTTTAACTTACCTCAACATCAATCTAACCCTTTTCTCTGACATAAGCCTCCATTTTCTATCATCCATGTGTATATCTAAGTTTCTTAAATGCCTCCAATATCTCTTTCTTTACCACCAACCCTGCTAGGGCATTCCACACACCCACTACTCTGTGGAAAGACCTTAACTCTGACATCTTCCCTACATTTTCCTCCAATCACCTTAAAATTATGCCCTCTAGTCCGGGCAGCATCCTGGTAAATCTCCTCTGTATTGTCTCTAAAGCTTCCACATTTTTCTTCTAAAGAGGTGACCAGAACTGAAAACAATATTCCAATTGAGGTCTAAACAGTCTTATAGAGCTGCAACATTACCACTACAGCCAGAAGGACAAAGTCAACTAAAGTATGGGAAGCAGCCTGTGGAAGGTTTCCTCCACTACACACACCACCTGACTTTACAGTCACGGAGCCAAAAACCTGTAATTCTTTAATAGCTCAAGAGTGCAGTTTTCCAACACCTTTGAGGGCAAATAAGAAAAGGCATTAAAACTGGATCAGCTTGCGAATCCACCATCTCTTGAATAAATACAGTGGATTCCATTTAAATAGACCAACAGTTAATCAGTTAGCCATTAATTACTAGGAAAACTTAAAGAATAAAACTTAAGTGAAAATCGTCAGGATTCCCTTTGTTTATTTGGGACACTTTGCTACTTAATTGGGACAAAAAACTGTTGCTGAACGGGTTCTAAATAGCAGCAGTTGAATATGCTTGTGGCCATTAGACACTACCCCATGCTTAGAGTGAACAGTTTTTAAATAGTATCAGTTGTGTATGCTTGTGTTCAAAAAGCAGTGACTATTTTTGTCATCGATAGCTGGCGAGAAATAAGCAGCAAGACAATTCAGAACTGTTTTGGTCATTGTGGCTTAATGCTCAAGCATTCAGGCTTAGAGATGCCAGAAATGGCTGGGAGTGAAAATGAAACAATTTCACTACTTCAGTAAGTTAGGAACTATGAAAAATTTGAAGTTATCAATAATCATCTTGAATGGACAATGAAGACTTAGAGGATGCACTTGTTGATAGCACAGTATGAAGGTAGTCCATTTTCTGCACTCTGTGTCTGCACTGACTTTTTCATTGATACACAAGATGAACTTCTCCAGCGATAACTATTAGGAACTAATATACTGTTTTATAGTATTGTAGTACTATTGGTAGTGTTCTAACTTGTTCTGTATTTCATTTAAATACATAATTTGTTATTCAGTTTGTCTTTTTTAGATCATTTTAACTATTGCCATGGAACCTTAAAGTTCAAAGTAAATGTATTATCCAAGTACATACAGATGTCACTATATGCAAACCCAAGATTCATTTTCTAGTGGGCATACTCAATAAGTCCATAATAGAATAATAATAATGGAATCAATGAGACTGCACCGACTAGGCGTTCAACCAGCGTGCAAGTACAAAAATAAATAATAATCATATAATAAACCAGCTAATTGAGACCAAAATCTACCAGCACTATTAAGCTAGAATCGTGTGCAATCCTGCTGAAGGGTCTCAGACTGAAATGTCCACTGATGCTGCCCGGCCTGCTGAGTTCCTCCAGCATTTTGTGTATGTTGCTTCGATTTCCAGTATCTGCAGATTTTCTCTTGTTAGTGTGCATGTGTCTGTGTAAAATGAATAGCTGATGGCTGAAGGGTCTCTTTTCAAGCTCTATGACCTGAGATTCATAATAGGAGATGGTTAGAGAGCAGGATGCCTGAATTCATGAAACACTCAGAGAAACAAAACTAAACAGCAGTGAGGGTGAGAGAACAGCAGCAGTGACCTGTGACAGAGCAGCTACATTACCTGCCATGGGAGAATAGGTGAGCAACTGTCACAATCATCTCCAGAGCATCAGGTAAACAGAACAGATTTGAACCACTGGAGACCAGCTGAAGGAGAGCAGGTTGAGCTGGAGTCAGAAATTCATATAGATCTTGTTGTACCATAAACCTTGACTATTTTATTTTTAAAAAGTTCCTGTATGAACATTTGAAAAGCTATTCTATTGCTTGTTAGCGAGTCCCTGAATGAACATTTGAAAAGCTATTGCCCACAAGGCTATAAAATACAATGATGTGCACAATGATGTATCTGATGATGTCTGGAGGGGCATGTACATCCTTCCTTGTTCAAACTTTTCTTTCCATGATAATTTGATTTGGTGGGTTAAAAATGTGGGGCATTGGTGAGCAGTTTAATTGGAGATTTTACTTTGCTTGCTCCCCATCTTTGGACAAGCTCCTACATGCTCCTAGCACTAGCCCTGGACATTGAGATTAGTTTAAACAGAAAAGCAAAATGATGGGAGATACTCAGAACTGCAAATGAAGAGACACAGAGTTAATACTTCAGTTGCATTATACAAGTAGAGTGAGGAAAAGCTTAAAAACAAACTTGTTTTAAGTCGCACGGAAAGGTGAGGGACAGAGAGAAAGCTAGGTTTTCAGAATCCAAATCAGGTTTATTATGATCACTGACATATGTTGTGAAACTTGCAGTTTGTGGCAATACAATGCAATACATAAAATACTGTAAATTATATAATATACACACACACTGGACTCTAGTTAATTGGGCCATTAACTAATCGGTGTACGGTCGGCCCTCCTTATCCGCGGATTCCGCATGTGCGGATTCAACCAACTGCGGATCGGGAAAACCCAGAAGTTCTCTCTCCAGCACTTGTTGTTTGAGCATGTACAGACTTTTTTCTTGTCATTATTCCCTAAACAATACAGTATAACAACTATTCACATAGCATTTACTTTGTATTAGGTATTATAAGTAAGTCAGAACAAGTACATCTGGTATTATTTAGCGTCAGTCAAATGTTTGTCTTAGTATATAGTATATATTTTACCTTTCTATGCATATAAAACACTTAACCAATGTATGTATTTTAATAATTAAACCACTGTGTTGCTTAGTAATAATTGTAGCTTTAATCGGGGCAGGGCCTTTCACATGCTCCATTATTCTCACTTTATCTTTTTAAATTGTTCCGATCGTTGACCGATTGTAGCCTAACGCTTTTCCAATGACCGATGGCATTTCACCTCTTTCCGATCGCTTTATTATTTCCACTTTATTTTCAATCGTGATCGTTTTCTGTCAACGGAACAGAAACACTGTGGATTCAGCAGCTGCCGCAGGCGGCGAGTCCCAAGCTCCGCCAGGTCCTAAAGTCCACCGCACTGAGACAGGTTAAATAAGGTCCAGAGCTCTGCCGGGTCCTAAAGTCCACTGCACTGAGACAAGTTAAATAAAGGACTTGAGCATCCACGTTTTTTGGTATCCACGGGGGGTCCCGGAACCAATCCCCCACGGATAAGGAGGGCCAACTGTAGCTGCTTACTTGGGGCAACTAACAGAACAAAAATTCATTGAGAAAATAGCCGGGATTCTCTTTCGCCTATTTGTAACACAATGTTGCCAAACTGGGACTGGAGACTACTACAGAACGGTTTCTACACACTTGCATGGCTGTTAAGACACTATACTGTGCTTAGAATGATGTTTTTTTAAAAAAAAATTGTCAGTTATGTGTGTGTTCAAAAAAGTGATTTTTGTCTTAGCAGCAACACAATTCAAAACTACTTTCCACCTTTATGCCAAGTCCATTTTCAAACACTTTTGCATATACCACAGCAATTGCATTTCCCTCATCAATGCTTTGTTCCATTAAAAATATTAAAATAAATGCCAAAATATAATTTTCTTTTCACAAATCAATTTTTTTAAAAATCAACCCACACCACAAAATGACTACCAAATCCATGCCTAATTCTGGTACTTTGCAACAAGAGGCTAAATTAAGGAACTACATACAACTGAATTCATACCAACACCTTTCTGAACAAGTATAACATTTGCACCATCCTTGTTTCTTTAAATATTTGGAAGATTACAGGAATGCTGTTGTAATTCTGTCCCTCCCTTCCTTCAGCAACCTCAGGTGTATCTCATTTGAATTAAGTAATTTATCCACAGAGTCAAGACATACAAAAAAGCTGGATGAACTCAGCAGGTTGGCCAGCATCCGCTGAAAGAAGCAGTCAACGTTTCGGGTCGAGACCCTTCGTCAGGACTAAAGAAGGAGGGGGCAGGGGCCCTATAAAGAAGGTGGGGCGGAGGGTGGAAAACCAATCAGAGGAAAGATCAAGGGGTGGGGAGGGGAAACAGGGAGGGGATAGGCAGGAGAGGTGAAGAAGGAATGTAAGGGGAAAGCACTATGGGTAGTAGAAGAAGGCAGAGTCATGAGAGGTGATTGGCAGCTAGAAGAGGAGACAGAGTGAAGGTGGGATGGGGGAAAGGGAGAGAGAGGGAATTACCGGAACATTGGAGAATTCGATGTTCATACCAAGGGGCTGGAGACTACCCATACGGTATATGAGATGTTGTTCCTCCAACCGAAGTTTGGCCTCATCATGGCAGTAGAGGAGGCCATGTATGGACATATCTGAATGGGAATGTGAAGGAGAGTTGAAGTGAGTGGCAACCGGGAGATCCTGTCTGTTGTGGCGGACAGGACAGGATCGTAGGTGCTCGACGAAGCGGTCCCCCAATCTGTGTCGGGTCTCGCCGATGTAGATAAGGCCACACCGGTAGCACCGGATGCAACAGATTACCCCAACAGACTCACAAGTGAAGTGTTGCCTCACCTGGAAGGACTGTTTGGGGCCCTGAATGGTGGTAAGAGATGAGGTGTAGGGGCAGGTGTAGCACTAACGCTTGCAGGGATGTGCCAGGTGGGAGATCTGTGGGGAGGGACATGTGGACCATGCAGTCGCAGAGGGAACTATCCCTGCGAAAAGCAGAGAAGGATAGAAAGGGAATAATGTCCTTAGTGGTGGGGTCTTGTTGAAGGTGGCGGAAGTTGCGGAGGATATCCATAGAGTGCTGCTCATCTTTCTAGATTATAAACTTCCTTGAAGCCTGTGGTAATACAGTAATTTAGTAACAGACATATCCTTTGCTTCCATGCATATACAGTTGCAAGTAAAATTACTTGGTCTTCTGCATTAATTATTCATAAAATGTGGTCTGAAGTTCACCCAAGTCACAAAATAGACAAACGCAATCTGCCTGAACTAATAACACACAAACAACTGTACTACTTCTTGTACACCATTTAAGCAATCACAGTCTCGGTTCAAAGGAGTATGTGAACCTCTGGGGTACATCTCATTGATTGGAACACTTGCTACAAAAGCTATTTGGAGTTGGGTGTTCCAATCAATGAGATGAGATTGGAGGTGTGTGTTGTAGAGGTGCCCTGCCCTATATAATCTTCTTCAGTTGTCCATCAGAATCCGATGACAACGTCCACTCCTTTAACGATGAGATCTTTGATGACTATACAGTCCTATCCTGGACCCACAAGTTCTACTGCAGGTGGGACACGTATATGTGGTAGTGGTGGTGGTAGTGATGGCAACCATGGCTGCATTTTTCCTGGCTCTCTTCTGGTTGTTCTTTCCATCTCCAGAATACGAACCCTATCCCTACACAGCTGTCGCCAAGTGTTACGGTCAGCAGCAACATCCTCCAGGTCCTCAGGTCTGATCTTGCACTTCCTTAAAGCATTCTTCATCTGATCCTGAGAGACCTTCTTCGGCCCTCCAGCTGAGCGTCGATCATGATGTAGCTGGCCATATAACACTCTGCAAGGTAGCCGACATGGGGGGGGGGGGGGGGGGGCACCCTTATCATGTGCCCGAGCCACTTAGCTGACACTGGGTGATCATGGCCTCAATGCTTCTGTAGTTGGTCTTTACAAGTATTTCAGTGTGAGGCACTCGCTCACGCCAAGTAATTCCCAGGATGTGCTGAAGGCAGCTTATGTGGAAGCGCTCAAGGACTTAATTTGATTGATGTAGGTTACCCAAGCTTCACAGCTATAAAGGAGGGTGGTGACACAGACCGCTTGGTATGCAGCGACCTTTCTGGAGGGGAAAAAAGCTCCTATTCTGAAAGACTCTACATCGAAGTCTCCCAAAGGCAGCTGATGCCTGTTTAATGTGGCTCTGGATGTCGTTGCCATGCCGCTATCCTCAGAGAGAATGCTCCTCAGATATTTGAAAGATGGCACTACTGACAGCTTTTCATAACCAACAGTGAAGGAAGGTAGGGTGGGTGGGACACTGGTACACCATTGGCAAACCACTTCTGTCTTGGTGGTATCGACAGTCAGCCCCATCCTGCTGTACACTCTCACTGCCACAGCAAGGACAGTATGAAGATCCTCCGGAGTATGGGCCACAAGAGCACAGTCATCTGCATACTGCAGCTCCAGGACCCGTTCTCTATGGAGTTTGGTGGTTGCGTGGAGCCTTCTGATGTTAAAGAGGTTGCCATCTAACCTGACGTCCACTGCCAGACCGCTGCTGTCCTCAATCTCGTTGTGGAGAAGCTTGGTAACACAAGAGGAAGATGTTAAACAGCACTGGCGCTAGTGCACACCCCTGTGCGTACAAGGAAGGACTCGGACTCTTGTCCTCCTATGGTCACCCGAGCAGTCATCCCATCATGGAACTGGCAGAGGTGGTTAACAAATTTATTTGGACAGCCAAACCTGAGGAGGACATCCCATAAGAGCTCTCTTTGCACAGTGTCGAATGCTTTGGAGAGGTCGACAAAGGCCATAAACAGGTCTTGATGTTGCTCCCAGCACTTTTCCTGAAGCTGCTGGGCTGTGAAGATCATGTTGATTGTGCTCCTGTTCTTCCCAAGTCCACACTGTGATTCACGCAGCATTGACTTGGTGATGTTGCTGATGAGCCTGTGAAGCATCACCTTAGCCAGGACCTTTCCAGCAACAGTAAGGGGTGATATGCCCCTACTATTGCCACAGATGGCCTTGTCACCCTTGCTTTTATAAATGACAATGATATTTGCATTTCTCCATTGCTGTGGGATGTTCTCATCAGTCCAGGCCTTGGTAATGTACTGGTCGAGGGTGCACATACACAAGTACCCTCTGTTCTTCAGTAACTCAGCAGGGATATTGTCAGTGCCAGGGGATTGATACACAAAATCAGGTAGCCTGCTTTTCTCAAGAAAGATCTGTTTATGTGCAGCATGCCTCGATCGAAACAACTTTCTGAAGACCTCAGATGCATGAAGCTAGAAAAGGCTACAAAAGCATTTCTAAAGACCCGAGTGTTTATCAGTCAACAGCAAGAGAGATTGTCTACAAATGGAGGTAATTCAGTACTGTTGCTACTCTTCCTAGGAGTGGGCATCCTGCAAAGATCACACCAAGAGCACAATGTGCAATTCTGAAGGAGGTGAAAAGAACCCGAGGGTAAGAGTGAAAGAGCTGCAGAAATCTCTAGAACTTAAAGTCTCTACATATGTCCACTATAAGAAAAACACTGAACAAGAATGGTGTTCATGGAAGGACACCAAGGAGGAAACCACTGCTCTCCAAAAATAAAAAAAAATTACTGCACATATCAAGTTTACGAAGACCACTTGGATAATCCACAACACTTCTGGACAACGTTCTGTGGACACGGGACAAAAGCTGAACTTTTTGGCAGAAATGCACACTGCAATGTTTGGAAGAAAAAGAACAGTGCACACATACACCAAAGCCTCATCCCAACTGTGAAGCCTGGTGGAATGAGCATCAGGGTTTGGATCTGCTTTGCTGCCTCAGGACCTGGGCAGCATGCAATCATTGAGGAAACAATGAATTCAAAATTGTACTGCCTACAAATTGAAACCTAATAGCATGAACGGCAGTGATGCTTCACTACCAGATGAACTCAACACCTTCTATGCCCACTTTGAAAATAGGAAGATCCCTGCTGCACCTGATGACCCTGTCATCTCTGTCTCAGAGCCTGATGTTGGGCTGTCTTTAAAGAGAGTGAACCCTCACAAGGTGGAAAATCCCAATGGAGTACCTGGTAAGGCTCCGAAAACCTGTACCAACCAACTAGCAGGAGTATTCAAGGACATTTTCAATCTCTATCTGCTACAGAAGTTCCCATTTGCTTCAAAAAGGCAACAATTCTATCAGTGCCAAGAAGAATAATGTGGGCTGCCTTAATGACTATCACCTGGTAGCACCACATCAACGATGATGAAATGCTTTGAGATTTGGTCATGATGAGACTGAACTCCTGCCTCAGCAAAGACCTGGACCCATTGCAATTTGCCTATCGCCACAGTAGGTCAACGGCGACCTACACATGGCCCTGCACATGACTTTAGAACACCTGGACAACACAAACACCTACGTCAGGATGCTGTTCATCAATTACAGCTCAGCATTTAATACCATCATTCCCACAAATCTGATTGAAAAGTTGCAGAACCTGGGCTTCTGTACCTCCCTCTACAATTGGATCCTCAACTTCCTAACTGGAAGTCCACAATCTGTGCAGATTGGTGATAATATACCCTCCTCGCTGACAATCAACACTGGAACACTTCAGGGGTGTGTGCTTAGCCCACTGCTCTACTCTCTATATACATGTGACTGTGTGGCTAGGCATAGCTCAAATACCGTCTATAAATTTGCTGACATTACAACCATTGTTGGTAGAATCTCAGGTGGCGACGAGAGGGTGTACAGGAGTGAGCTATGCCAACTAGTGGAGCAGCAATAACCTGGCACAACGTCAGTAAGACGAAAGAGCTGATTGTGGACTTCAGGAAGGGTGAGACGAAGGAACACATACCAATCCTCAGAGGGAGCAGAAGTGGAGAGAGAGTGAGCAGCTTCAAGTTCCTGGGTGTCAAGATCTCTGAATATCCAACCTGGTCCCAACATATCGATGTAGTTATAAAGGCAAGACAGCGGCTATACTTTATTAGGAGCTTGAAGAGATTTGGCATGTGTTATGACCCTTGTAACTGGGTGTCTTACCAGCAAAGATAGAAGTGTCCACTGGAGTCTGGTGATACTATTTTCAACAATATTTATTAGCAAAAATATACAAAATAATATCAATGCGAATATACAGAGAATATACGTTAGCAATACTAAACCTAAAAGTGCAGGTATAATAATAATCACTAATGAAACAAGCTCTATCGTTGTCTAGGGGATAATGAATTGTCAGATGGAAATATAAAGTTCAGTTCAGTTCATGCAGGCTGCGGTAGTTGTTTGCCGATGTGTTGCAATTGTTAGAGAGAGAGAGAGAGAGAGAGAGAGAGAAAAAAACGTGTGAACAATAACAGCTATTATCTTGCCAACCTTCCTTTACGATTTTGCTCCGTCGATGCGTTGCTGTTGTGGCCATTGACGTATGACCCCTCTGTCCTTTAGCTAGACCGTTCTTCCGTGGTGGACTCGTCACCCAGGCAAGGGTGGACACACACACAAGCCCCCACCGGTCTCGCTACAAAACACTGTAAGATAAAATTTACCGACCCTTCATTCGGTCTCCAGTCTCCCACCCTGTCTCGTGGGGGTTCTGATGCTCACTAGCATTTCTCCTGGTGCGTCTGAGGGGCGTTACCTCAGACCTCACTTTTATCCCCACTCACGGGGTCTCAGGTGTCAATCAGGTTGGGATGATGTAACCCATCAAACCAGCCCACTCTGGTTGCCCCCTGAGGGGTTTCAATGAATAGAACAGTACCAAGTAAACAATCCTTCTCCAAAAGACAATAGCAGTAATCAATAGCTTTTGTCAGTAGGAGACGTTCCACCATGGGGTACCTTTTAGCTGTCTCTCTCTCATTAACTTTCATGAGCTGTTATCAATAACAACTGCCCTGGCAGATTTCCTTTTGTCTCTCTTACTTCCTTATTAGCAGCATCGAAATAGTAGCGATTTGCGATTCTCCAAAAAAGGGAGGCATGGACCACTGCACCCTTCTGCCCATCAGAGTTGTTCATCCTTCGTAACATCCCCATCCTTCTAAGAATTTTCACCAAAGGGGAAAATTAACTAATACAGAGTCTTACAGAATTACAGTATTTAACACAATGCAAAAGTTTTTTTTTTAACTACAGAGCAATACAGATATACATTCAACTTAGCATCTAAACAGTTAGCGATTACATTGTCACTTCCTTTAATATCTTAGTATCTTGTACCTTAATTCCTGTAGCATCAGACTCCAATTTAATAACCACCTATTTTTATTCCTTTTCTTCAGCAAAACAAAACTAAAGAGTAGTGATCTTAGCTTAAGTGTATATTACAAAATGTGAACCAATACTTGTCTGATTATTCTGTAGTACATTACAAAAGTTTATGCAAATACTAATCTTTATTTTACTTTTAAACTCAACAGACAATCTTCCATGGTGTTGTCTTTATTATTTACATGCTTTGTCGAAATCCCTCAAAACCAGATCCTGTTATTTAAAGTGGCATTTTGTCAACCTTTGCCTCTTTTCCATTTAACTCTCACGTGGTTAGCTTGCTCACCAGTGTGGAATAGGCCTTCACATACTCCTTTCATAGGAGTTATTTTATCAACAATGTTTTCCAAACTTCTGAACTTCCACACACTTCTTTATCTTTAAGCAAGTCATTAGTTTTATCTTCAGGACCCTTCATTCTATTAGTTTTTAGTTTAACATCTGCAAGTTGTTTACCTTTAAATTCCAAAACAAACTGTAATTGATTCCCAGGCACCTTGTTAACAAGCCATTGTTCCTTCAGCCTGGTTACTGCTTCTGAAACCAATCCAGACTTGAAATTTTCTTTATTCAATTTAGGAACTACACTTTTCCCTTCTCCTTCAATAATAATATTCATATCACCAGCTCTCATCTCCTCACTAACTTTTAACACACCTTCTAACAATAACAACTGAGAATTCTCACTTCCCACTGGTACCAAGGTTAACCCTTTCTTCACTAAACCAAGTCCATCTGACCCAAAAGGACTGCATTCCTTTTCAACTAAATCAGATACCTCAGACTTTTCCTGAGTTTCATTACTAGGTTCAGTACCATGTGGATCCACATCTTGAACACACTCAAACGGGACATCTACCTCTTCCAGGCTTTCAATACCCGTCCCCTTTTCAAATTCTAAATTCCCCTGATCCTCCCAGTTACTCTCTGGGCAACTCCCATCCGGAGTAAACTCAACCCTGCGGGTTAAAACAATTTCATCTGCTAACCCAGCAGACTCCTTCAAGGTAACGGCATCCTTTTCATCTAGGACTGCCCTTATATCATTATCGGGAACACATTTAAATTTTTCAACTTCTTCAAACAGTTCTGTCAAGCCAGACAGATCATCCATGTCCAACCCTGGACCTTCTAACTGCCTTATCTGTTTCTCATCTTTACTCTGTGCCTCTATAAATTCCCTCTTGGCTAAGGATGGGTCTACCTCCTCTCCTTTACTCTCTTTCACCTCCCTATTCTCCGTTTTACCATCACCTAACCCCTCTTGGTACAGGGTCAGTAAAAACGTCTCAGCCAAATCGACACTGGACTGATTTAAACTGGTCTCTTTCTCAGCTGCCTTTCTCGACATGCTGCGAGTGGTTGCACATGCGGGATAGATCTTGGAACCTAGGGGCGGGTCCTCAGCCTTCACAGGCTTGCTCGTCAGCTTCACGGCTGAACACACCTCACCCCCTGCTAAATCATTACCAAGAAGGGCAATGGTCCACGTCGTCTCTCGGTAATTCTGACCGCACCCCTATTTCAACTGGTCCAGATACCAGATCACAATTTATAATGATCACATGCAAAGGTACAGCTTATGTCCCTTTTCCTATGCCTCTCAAAACTACCTCTCCAGTCTCAGGACCAAAATCTAGTACCTTACTGAGAATCAACGACTGCTCAGCTCCAGTATCTCTCCAGATCTGCACTGGAACTGGTGTTTCTCCATCTTTCACCGACACGGTCCCTTCTGAAATAAATTTCTCATGCCCCTCTCGTATTTTATCTACCTGGGCCTTTCTCGTCGATTTGTTGATCGACACAATACACCCTGTAGGGACTGCTGCGTTCCCTTTTCCTGTCTCCTTCCTCGGAGCAAAGCACTTAGATGCAATATGACCAACCTTTTTAAAACAGGTCAAGCCAGGAACCCTCCTGCCAGCCTGCCTTTCTTCCTCCTTACTTTTACCATTAGCTCCCGGCTTAATTTCTACCTCAGCCGGCGGGCTTTCTCTATCGTTCCTACGGTCTTTCTGGTAACTCTTATTCGAGGAAAACTTAGTCTTGTGGGTTAGGGCATATTCATCTGCGAACCTGGCAAATTCTGATATAGACTTATTCGGCTTCTCGTTCAAATACGTCCGGATATCATCTGAAACACAACCTTTAAATTCCTCAATCAGAATTAACTCTCTGAAACGATGGAAATCCTCCTCCACCTTTTCTGCCGCACACCAGCGATCCAAGAGCACACCCTTCTCATAGGCAAACTCTGCATACATCTGATTCCACACTTTCTTTAAATCTCTGAACTTCTGTCTATATGCTTCAGGGATTAACTCATAGGTCCGAAGGATGGCCCGCTTTATTTCCTCATAATCCGCAGACGCGTCCATGGACAATGCCGCATATGCCCGTTGAGCCTTCCCTTTTAACACACTTTGTAACAACGCCACCCACTGATCTCTGGGCCACTTCTGATTCACTGCCACCTTTTCAAAATGCAAGAAGTAACTATCAACATCTGTCTCCTCGAACGGAGGTACTAACCTAAACTCCCTACTAACATTAAATTTCTCCACTCGGTCTGCCCCTGGGACTCTTCTCTCTTGCTTTAACTTCTCCATTTCCAGCTTATGCTGCCTCTGTTTCTCCTTCTCCTTTTCAGCTCTTTCTTTCTCCCTTTCCTCTGCTTCCAGCTGTTGTAACCTACGTCCATGCTCCTTCTCCTTTTCAGCTCTTTCCTTCTCCCTTTCCTCTGCTTCCAGCTGTTTTAACCTAAGTTCATGCTCCCTCTGTTTCTCTTTCTCCTGTAACTGGAGCTCATACTCCTTTTTCTTCTGTTCTAACCTTAATTTTTACAACTCTAACTGAGCCGTCCCAATAGCTGGTACCTTTTCAGGGATATGTTCCAATACCTCAGCCGAAAACACAGCCTACTCAATATAATACTGAGTTATAGCCCTCCGCATCTCCCACTTTTTCATTGACGACTTCACCTCTGTGAGATTTAATCCTTTCACAATATTTACCAAGTCCGTCTTTGTGGCATCCTCTAGTGCCTTCAAAGTCGAGTTTTGTGTAAATTCGTCAACATCCATCATCGCTGGTTTCCCGTCTGGTTACCCACGCAACCAGATCAAAGTCTGGACTTGTAGCCCGATTCACTGGCCCTCCAATTTGGTATCAAATCTCGAGACGAGGCCCCAATTTGTTACGAACCCCGTAACTGAGTGTCTTATCAGCAAAGATAGAAGTGTCCGTTGGAGTCTGGTGATACTATTTTCAACAATATTTATTAGCAAAAATATACAAAATAATATCAATTCGAATATACAGAGAATATACGTTAGCAATACTAAACCTAAAAGTGCAGGTATAATAATAATCACTAATGAAACAAGCTCTATCGTTGTCTAGGGGATAATGAATTGTCAGATGAAAATATAAAATTCAGTTCAGTTCATGCAGGCTGCGGTAGTTGTTTGCCGATGTGTTGCGAGGGAGGGGAGGGGAGGGGGAGAGAGAGAGAGAGAGAGAGAGAACGTGTGAACAATAACAGCTATTATCTTGCCAACCTTCCTTTACGATTTTGATCCGTCGATGCATTGTTGTTGTGGCCATTTACGTACGACCGCTCCGTCCTTTAGCTAGACCGTTCTTCCGTGGTGGACTCGTCACCCAGGCAAGGGTGGACACACACACAAGCCCCCACCGGTCTCGCTACAAAACACTGCAAGATAAAATTTACCGACCCTTCGTTCGGTCTCCGGTCTCCCACCCTGTCTCGTGGGGGTTCTGATGCTCACTAGCATTTCTCCTGGTGTGTCTGAGGGGTGTTACCTCAGACCTCACTTTTATCCCCACTCACAGGGTCTCAGGTGTCAATCAGGTTGGGATGATGTAACCCATCAAACCAGCCCACTCTGGTTGCCCCCTGAGGGGTTTCAATGAATAGAACGGTACCAAGTAAACAATCCTTCTCCAAAAGACAATAGCAGTAATCAATAGCTTTTGTCAGTAGGAGACGTTCCACCATGGGGTACCTTTTAGCTGTCTCTCTCTCATTAACTTCCATGAGCTGTTATCAATAACAACTGCCCTGGCAGATTTCCTTTTGTCTCTCTTACTTCCTTGTTAGCAGCATTGAAATAGTAGCGATTTGCGATTCTCCAAAAAAGGGAGGCATGGACCACTGCACCCTTCTGCCCATCAGAGTTGTTTATCCTTCGTAACACATGTCAACAAATACACTTAAAAACTTCTATAGTTGTACTGTGGAGAGCATTCTGACAGGCTGCATCACTGTCTGGTATGGAGGGGCTACTGCACAGGGTCGGATGAAGCTGCAGAAAGTAGTAAATCTAGTCAGCTCCATCTTGGGTACTAGTCTACAAGGTACCCAGGACATCTTCAGGGAGCAGTGTCTCAGAAAGGCGGTGCCCATTATTAAGGATCTCTAGCACCCAGGGCATGTCCTTTTCTCACTGTTACCATCAGGTAGGAGGTACAGAAGCCTGAAGGCACACACTCAGCGATTCAGGAACAGCTTCTTCCCCACTACCATCCAATTCCTAAATGGACATTGAAGCTTTGGACACTACTTCACTTTTTCAAAAAAAATACAGTATTTCTATTTTTGCACGCTTTTTAATCTATTCAATATACGTAACTGATTTACTTGTTTTTTAATTTATTTTTTTAATTTTATTTTTTCTCTCTCTGCTAGATTATGTATTACATTGAACTGCCGCTGCTAAATGATCAAATCTCACATCACCTGCCGGTGATAATAAACCTGATTCTGATTGAAGACATTTTACAGGAGAATGTCAGGGTAGCAGTCCATCACCTGCAGCTTAATAAAAGTTGGTTGATGCAACATGACAATGATCCAAAACACAATAGTAATCAGCAATAGAATAGTTTAAAAAGAAGAACATTTGTGTTTTGGAGTCCAAACCTTAACCCAATTGAGATGCTGTGGCATTACCTGAAGAGAGCTGTTCATGCAAGATAATCCAGAATGAATTGAAACAGTTTTGCATGGAGGAATGGTCTAAAATTCCTCCTCACCATTGTACAAGTCTGATCAGTAGCTACAGGAAAAGGTTGTTGAGGTTATTGCTGCTAAATGAGGTTCTGCCAGTTACTAAATACAAGGGTTCACACACTTTTTCAGGCCAGGACTGAGAATGATTAAACTGTGTTCAATAAAGATATGAAAAATATAATTGTTTTTGTGTTATTTGTTGAAACAGATTATGTTTGTCTATTATTGTGACTTCGATGAAGATCAGACCACATTTTATGAGTAACTAATGCAGAAAACCAGGTAACCTCAAAGAGTTCATAAACCTTTTTTTGCAAATGTACTTCTTTGTTAATGTTTACTATCTCTTCCCATTACTAAAATGATAGAACTGGGGGCTTGCACATTTTTGTCAGACCCACTTCACAGACTTTTCAATACACAGTTGAGTTTGCACATAACCTGTAGAACATGTCTTAATTAGGAGTAGCTGCGATGGGTCGTTGCCTGATATTCTTCTTGCATTTTACTTAAAAAAAGAGATACAGCATCAAACAGGCCCTTCAGGCCCATCAAGCTGCACCATCCAGCAATCTACCTATTTAACCATTGCCTAATTACAGGGCTATTTATGATGGCCAATGAACCCAGTAACCAGTATGTCTTCGGAGTTTCAGAGGAAACTAGCATTTCCAGAGGAAATCCATGTGGTCAAGGGGGAAAACATACAAAACCCTTACAGCTGGTGCCAGAATTGAACTTTGAACTCCAACATCCCAAGCTGTAAGAGGTTCACACTACGCTACCATAGCACCCCCAATTTTTAAGAGACTGATCAGTTCCAAAATAAAACATCCAATTGATATTTTGGGTTAAAGGGTCTTGACTTGAAACGTCAACTGACCATTCCCCTTTATAGATGCTGCCTGATCTGCTGAGTTCCTCTAGCAATTTTATTTTTTTTTGTTCCAGGATCTGTAGCCTCGTTTCCTCTCATCAAATCAAAGGTTCACAACTTTTTCTTGCAACTGAGTACGAGCAAATGTCATGATGAATCTTTATAAAATACTAGTGCAGGCTTAGCAGGAGTATTGTACCCAATACTGGGTGCTACATCTTAGACAAGATGAAAGGGCTTTCGAGGCTAAAGAAAAGATTTACTGAAACTATGTTCTATTTCATGAATGAAAGTTTTCTGTTATGCAGGCAGATCAGAGAAGTTGGGGATATTCTCCTTGGAATAGAGCAGATGTGGAGAGGATCTGAAAGGATAATGTTCCTATGGCAGAAGCATTAAGATCCATAGATCATAAAATACAAGAAGATTGGCAAAAGAAAGAAAACTATCACAAGGGAATTAATAAAATGGAGAGAATGATTAGGGTGTGGGATGTACTGACAGAGCAGTAGTGGAAGCAATGTCAAATGCAACATTCAAAATAAGCTGGTAAAGTATCAGACACTAAAGAATTTGCAGGGCTACGGGGAATGGAAAGGGCAGGAGGTTGAGCTGGATTGCACTTGCAGAGGGTCAGTACAATATGATAGACTGAATGGCAATCTTCTGTGCTCCAACTATACTGACAGTGCATAATAGCACTCAGACTTTTTTGACCCCTTTCCTTTTTTTCATCTCATAGAAACATATAAAAGCAGATAACTGACCGAGCATTTTGCAAAAGGAACTAAGTCACAATACGATAATATTCCTTGCAAACCATGCCCTAAAATGTGATTTTAAAATCTGCAACATGAAGTTTATTTAGTTATTGCAATGGATAAACTTCCTACCTTCCTCCTTGGTCACGGAACAAATCAAGGCTGTAAATTATAGACTAAATTTAATAAAAACAGAGAAAAAAATCATGAGTACACATTGGCTTCCCCTTTTATGAAAATTTGGAGCCATTCTTAATGAAGAAAATTTTCAATCAATACTGAATGGTCCAATAAAAAGCAGGAATGCAAGTTGAAAAGAGACTTCTGATAACATCTAAGAACAGCAAATAGCAAATAGTTCTGGCTAAATACAAGTGAAGATTTTTTTTAAAAATGGCAGAACTGAAGTTCCAAATTTTAAAGGGATGCTGTTGCAAACCATGAATAGAGCACCAGGGAAGCAACATCAGCAAAGTTAATGAACAGATAAATGAGAAAATTAACCTTCATTTCCTTATATTCTTGGTCAGATTCAACAAATATGAATTGGAAAGGGTTTTTACAATAATTGTCAGGGCTAAAGCCAAATGCCATGTTAAGCTTCATCACTTTAAAAAAAAATGAGGACAATACTGAAAGTTAATGGGATCCAATAAGGTATATAGTAAAAACATTTCAACTGAGTAAAGGCAATACAATGCTAACTTGAGCTAAAGGCAATTCACACAGGGCAAGTACATCTGCCTCTTTTGCATTAGAGAAACCGAACAGATTGAGTGTTTACTTTGCAGAGCACTTAGATTTGTCTGAGAGTTGATCTTAGCTTCCTGTTGTATTCCACTTTAATACTCAGCCCCACACCTATTCCAACTCATCTGTCTGCAAGCTCCTCCACTGTCACAATTAGGCTTAATCTTAGCTTTAGTCTGGGCATTTTGCAATTTTCTGGAAAGAACACATTTTTTCCAACTTCAAGTCAACTCCTTTCATATCATTATGTTTGTATCTTTCACACGTCATTTCTATCAAACACTTTCCTGATGGTCAGCCCTGATGTTATCATCATCTGACCTGCTTCAACCAATCTTCATTTAGTCCTGTCCAGACAAAGGATCACAACCCAAAACATTGACTGTCTACTTAGCTCCACAGATACCACTTAACTAGTTGAGTATTTCCAGCATTTCCATTGTTGGTTCAGATTCCAGTATTTACTATCTTATTTTCTGGAATTTTCTCCATCTTGTCTGGGAATGCTACCTCCAAGTGATGTTTTCAAGATTGAGCAAACACGAGGAAATCTGCAGATGCCGGAAATTCAAACACACACAAAATGCTGGTGGAACACAGCAGGCCAGGCAGCATCTATAAGGGAGAAGCACTGTTGACGTTTCGGGCCGAGAGTGCTTTTCTAGATTGAGATTGTTTGGGGCAAACAAAAATATTGTATAAATTGTAAATTATTCAGTATGGAAAATTTATCAATTGGATTACTGCAAACTATCCCACCACACCAAAACCAATTTCCAATACCATTGTCATGTCTGTTCCCCTCTTGCACCCATTGTATATACAATACAACTTGGGTAATTTAACTCACTTCTTTCCCAAGCTAATTGGAATCAATAGCACTGAATTTTACTTCTTAGCCTTAAATTAAAATTACTTTTCGATCAGCAACTCTGACACAGAGAGAATGGTACCTTTCTAACTCAACCATGGATCATTTGGTAGAATCTCACCATGGCATCAGCAGAATCCTAGTATGTCTTCCTTCAGAAACAAGCACCAATGATTAAAATAACTCTTCAGTGCAGTACTGAAGGATGATGATACCAGCCTTCAGGAGAAATGCTGAACTAAAGCCGAACTTGCACTCATAGGTGGATGTGGAAAAGCCCACAATGCTACTTCCAGTGTACAACACTCCCTCGGTCGACATCCTCCAGATAATCTACCAAACAGCTTATTTTACTTCCCTTACCCAGTTTTTCATCTTAATTGTATTTCTGGAACTGTTAGAGCCTGAGATTTACAGTTCGGAGATCAATTGAGTGATCCAACACCTAGCTGTCTCAGAGAAGATTCCGGGAAGCAAGTGCATAGTCAAACGCCCTTGAGGTGAAGAAACCTAGAGATGGGATGCCAGCTGATGCCCGACTCCATTTCAATGATTGAAGCATCCGTTAATAGCTGATTAAAGCTTTGAGGAAGATTGAGAGATCAAAGCAAATGCAGAAGGCGAGCGAGGGTTCAGTGCTGACTGCCTGCTTTTTGATTGCTGATAGATCCCTCTGCTGCCGGAGAAGTTTGTGAATGACCTATCAATGTCTGGAGCTCGCTATGGCAGACAGACAGGCCTCTGTGATTGTGTGGTGTCTCTCTCTCTCAATGATGTCGGAGAGTGTTATCGTGGTTCTGGATTCTTGGATTGGACTATTGCATTCATGAACAGTGGGCTTTTTCAGAATTATGTTTTTTATAGTCTGTGTTTCTTTCCATTTTGTTCTGCAGGGGTAGGGGTTAATGTTCTTGTTACATTTTGTTGGTTTTTTTGTTCAGAGGGTGGAGGGTTTGATGTCTCTGAATGACTTTCATGGCTATCTGGAGAAGATAAACCTCCGTGTACGTATGGATATGTACTTTGAATCTTTGATGAAGAGTAGTGGCATTATTCCCAATACACTCAGTAAACATTGAGAAAAAAATTGCAAGTTGATATTTTGACAGGCTCATTCCTCCCACGTTATAACCTTTTTGCTTGAAACCGAAGGGCAATCACTACCGGCATTGATTCAGGCATTATCCTTTTCACAGGTACACAGTCTCAAAATTGCTAATATTCCTATGAAGACCTTCACCAACTTATCCTTTTATTCTACTCCCTATTTCTATTTGCTTAAATTGTATTGCCTCTTTGGTTTTTACAATGACACCAACCACAAATTCTTTATAGTGAAGTTAGTAATTCCTGATTTTTTTTGCTCCAGTTTCTTGGGGAACAATAGTGCATCCACCAGGCTTCACTACTGCCCCCAAGCTAAAACATCTGATCCTCAAAAAGCAGTACGAAATCACCAATTTAACGATTACTACATATTGTGAACCATCAAACTTGCATAACTTTAATATTTTCAATACCTTTAATGCTGCAGTACAATCCTGGGCCTAAAGTTCATATTGCTGAGAACTTTGCAACCACATGGGATTATGTATCTGAACACATTCAGCATACCTCATTTTCTAGGATGGATCAGTGCCATTCAATCTGTCTACTGAACAGCAGATAAACTACCTCAACAGTGTTTTAATCAGACACTGCTTTGGTAATTGAAGTGTAAAGACTACAAATGTACGCTTACATTGAGGTACAACTTTAATTATGCCCTAGTTGACTCTAAACTACTGTGCAAATTTTCAATCACTGCCTTATGTCCTAAGATTTGTTATCTTTGCAGTAGCAGTAATGCTATACATGCTAAATATAGGGAAAAAACAAATTACGCTAAATTTAATGTAAATATAAATTACAGTTAAATTAAGATAAGCAGTACAAAATCAGAAATTTTAAAAAAGTAGTGAGGTGGTGTTCATGGGTTCAATGTCCATTTATAAAATAGATGGCAGAGGGGAAGAAGCTGTCCCTGAATTAGTGAATCACATTATCAACAGTGAAAAAAGCTGGTAGTGCAACTTTTTGCCTGCCCTTCCAGCAATCAGGCAGGTTATCAATGAGCCTCAAATGAAATTTTTCCATGGTGATCAATCCCAACGAAATGAAGGAGAAAGTTGGGAAAATATGCATCATTTTTATCCCTACAATTGCACACCAGCTCTATACATAATACAATGAAGTTGCTATCTCATGCAGAAGTGCATTATTTCTCAAAGCCAGTGAAGAACTGTTGTTCAGTTTCCCTCTGATCATACCAAGGATTATGTTTCAAAACAAAATCTGAAGTTAGCACACAGGCTTACACAATGCCAAGATCAGCAAGGATGGTGCTTTCTCCAACTTTCATCCAGCTCACAAAAAACTCAAACGACGCAAGAAGCTGAATTTCTAGTACCCTGAGAGGATGGAAGATGGCAATCTGAGACTGACCAACAAAAGAAATCAGTCCAAGCTCATAAGCTCTTTCTATAATATAGATGGAGGATGCAAGTCAATGAGACTGCAGCTTTATCTGGGATGTGGAATAAACATTTTCTTCACAAAATACAAGCAAAATTCACAAAGATGAGCCATAACATCTACATACAAGACTGTACTAGGCAGGACATACTATTTCAACCTGTAACTTGGTTTCTCATTCCACAGAGGCCATCTGAACTGCTGAGTATTTCCATCATTAAGTACTTTTATAAACAATAACTAGAGCTTTTAAAAAAAATTGTCTAGATAATACTTGTTGCTTTCACATGCTTAATATAGTTTCTGACCTCAATCATTAACACTTTATATTGAAGCTCCAAGTACATTATGAAGAAAGTTTGATCTAAGCAGTATCTGAAAATCTGTTAAGATTAATTTGGGAAAGTTAATAAATTTCCTTGTGAATAAGTCAAATTTGAAAATAAATATGCTCCCCACACTTCATTATCCAAAGTATGAGATCAGACACCATGTAGAGTATTCTGGGGGAAATGGTGGAAAGAAAGGCAAAAAAAGACTGAAGCTGGGATGAAAGGGGACCATTACGCCAGGGAAAGGGCTGGCTTCCCGCAAATGGTCAAGACCTCTGATCAGGATGGTGACAGTTGTGGAGTATTGAAGGGAAGACTGCAAGAAGGGTCTGAACCCAAAATGTCAGCTGTCTATTTCCTCCTGCCTAACAATGCTGTGTTCCTCCGCAGTTTGTGTTAACCCATCATCTGCATCCTGGTGTCATGTGGATCACTCCTGACTCGTGAGAACAACAGAGCCAAATCCCCAACCACAGTGACTGGACAAGGAGAGAGGTCCACATCTGTCAGACCCTTGATTCCCCAATAAGAGTGCAGAGAATATTTACAAGGAAGTTGCCAGGTCTTCAGGACCAGAGTTAAAGGGAAAGGTTGACCAGATTAGGACTTCATTCCCTAAGGCTGGGGAGAATGTGGGGGGGGGGGGGGAGAAGAATACAAAATTATGAATAGTATAGGTAGATAGAATAAATGCAAGTGGGCTTTCTCAGCTGAAGTTGGGTTGGACTAGAACTAGAGGTCATGTGGTAACTGTGAAAGGCTTAAGGGGAACATGAACGGCAACTTCTTCATTCAGAAGGTGGTGAGAGTGTGGAACGAGCTGCCAAGAGAAGTGGTGGATGGGTTTGATTTCAAAAATTAAGAGAAATTCGAATAGGTAATGGATGGGAGCAGTCTGGAGGGCTACGTTCCGGGTGCAGGTCAATATGAATAGTTCGGCGTAAACTGGATGGATCGAATGACTCCGTAACAGAAGTGTCAGACTCCTGTAAAAGACTACAGGAAATCTAGTCTACCTATCCAGAATAAATGAGGTTTAAAGGGACCAGCACTCTTGGATAACATCCTGCTGGGGTTGGGGTGTCGGATTGAGGTAGAAAAGGCTGGGATAGTGGAGTTGGGCAGGGTGGTGTGGGGAGGGGATGTAACCAGGGGGAAGCACAGTAACCCTAGACAGGCTGGGGCGTCTGTAAAATAAACAGTCCGGCAATAAGCAGAGCTTCGGCCAGAGAAACAGCAAGGCCCAAAGCCCAACTGGCGCCGCCTCCTCCTTCCCTTCCCCACATACCGACGGTGGATTTGCAGGCCTCGCTGAACGTGTCGTCCGTGAAGCGCTCCATCAAGCTGGTCTTGCCCACGCCGCGGCTGCCGATGATGATCACCTGAAGTTTATAGTCAGCCGGCCGCGGCGGCTGCCTCCGGCGGCGGGAGTTGGCCGGGCTCGGCGAAGCCCCGCCGCTGGTCGACAAGCTGTTAGCCGACACAGACCTGGAGTTGGAGCTCAGCCCCCCGCCTCCACCGACCCCCTTCCTCCGTGGCACGGCTGCCCGCTCCATCGGCTCGCCGCTTTCAACTACCCCCAGCCCTTCCTTCCTTCCTTCCGCCAACAACAAATCTCCTCCAGGCTGACTGTCCGCACTCTTCCAGTATCCCAGTCAGCACCACGAGGGTCATCTTACGTCATGCCCACTCCTCATTAATATTAATTATCAAAGCCGTCCGGCGTGGGAGGTTGGAAAAGCGACCAAGTATGTTACATGATGAACTCAGTTTTCCCAGGGCGCAAATGTCATATTTTAGCAGATATAGATTTAAAAGTAGAGTGATTCAGTATTTTTAGACAGAAGTGGTGGGTGCCTAGAATGTGCTGCCGGGGGTTTGGTAGAGGCAAATACAATACTGGCCATAAAGAGGCATTTAGACAGGCGCTTCAATATGCTGAGAATGAAGGGACATGGTTCATGTACCGGTAGCTGGGTTTAGTTTAACTCGACATCTGGTCGGACGTGGCATCATGGGCCAAAGACTTTGGTCATGCTCCATGAGCAAAACAACCACACTAGAGGATGTCATTCCTATTTATACCAAAACAGACTGGTTGATTGATTTTGCTTTTTTTTTGCATGTGTATAATATTTTCTACTAATTCAAGGGATTTGGCTTCACAGGCTGAACCAGAACTTAAATTAATTTCACTTGCGAAGGTGACAGTGACCTGCCTTCTTGAACTGCTGCGGGGAGATTTGGAGGGAGTTCTAGAACTTTCATCCAGTGATGGTGAGGCATTGAGGATCCTTTTCCATGTCTGGTAGTTGCGTGTCTTGAAAAGCAACTTCCGGTTGGTGGTGTTCCTATGGTTGTGCTGCTTTTCAACTACTAGCTGTTAGAGGTAACACACATAAAATGCTGGTGGGACGCAGCAGGCCAGGCAGCATCTATAGGAAGAAGTACAGTCGACGTTTCAGGCCGAGACCCTTCATCAGGGCTAATTGAAAGAAAAAAAGTAGATGGGCTTTGGGCCTTGCTGTTTCTCTGGCATTTTTTCTTTCAGTTAGTCCTGACGAAGGGTCTCGGCCGGAAACATTGACTGTGCTTCTTCCTGTAGATGCTGCCTGGCCTGCTGCGTTGGACCAGCATTTTGTGTGTATTGCTTGAATTTCCAGCATCTGCAGATTTCCTTGTGCAGTTGTTAGAGGTCGTGGGTTTAGAAGATGCTGTCTAAAGATTCTTGATGAGTTGTGGCAACGCATCCTGCATATGGTGTTTCTACTCTGTGTCGGGTGGGGTAAGTGAATGACAGTGGTCGGGGTGCCTCTCAGATGGGCTGCTATGAACTGTTAAGATGCCGAGCTTCTTGTGTGCTGTTGAAGCTGCAATCATCTGGGCAAGTGGGGAGTTTTCCATGTCTGTAGACGTACTGTAGAAGGTAGAGGGGCTTTGGGGAGTTGGGAGGTGGATTCCTAGCCTCGACCTGCTCTTGTAGCCATCTTGTGTATATGGCGTACCCATTTTTGGACCCCAGCCCCAAATCAGCAACACAGCACAAACAAAAATTATTATCTAACTGCCGCATTAACTCACTCTATCCTGCAACTTGGAATCATGATTTACTTATCGGGAGACCACAGTTAGTGTGCATCATAAGGCCAGAAGATAGAGAGGCAGAAATAGGCTATTTGACCCATTGAGTCCACTCTGCCATTTCATCATGGCTGATTCAATCTTCCTCTCAGTCGCAATCTCCTACCTTCTCCCCGTATCCCTTCATGACCTGACCAATCATGAATCTATCAACCTCTGCCTTAAATATACATAAAGACTTGGCAGTTACCTGTGGCAAAGAATTCCACAGTTTCACCACTCTCCAGCTAAAGAAATTCCTCCTTATCTCCATTCTGAAAGGATGCCCTCTTATTCAAGGCTGGGTCCATAGGAAACATCCTCTCACATCCACTCTATCAAGGCCTTTCACCATTTGATATGTTTCAATGAGGTCACCCCCTCATTCTCCTGAATTCTAGTGAACAGAGGTCCAGAACAATCAAATGCTCTTCACATGACAAGCCACTCAATCCTGGAATCATTTTCATGAACTTCCTTTGAACCCTCCCCAGTTTCAGTTCATCCTTACTAAGATAAGGGGCCCAAAACTACTCACAATACTCCAACTAAGGCCTTACCAGTGCTTTATAAAGTGTAAACATTACATCCTTGCTTTTATATTCTAGTCCTCTTGAAATGATTGCTAACATTGCATTTGCCTTCCTCACCACAGACTAAACCTGCAAATTAAACTTTTGGGAATCCTGCACGAGGATTCTCAAGTCCCTTTGCATCTCAGTTTTTTTGTATTTTCTCTCCATTTCGAAAATAGTCAACCTTTTCAGTTCTTCAACCAAAGTGGATGACCATACACTTCCTGACACTGTATTCCATCTGCTACTTCTTTACTGACTGTCCAAATCTGTCTAGGTGCTTCTGTAGTCTTACTTCCTCATAACTACATGCCACTCCACCTATCTTCCAGCATCTACATGTTTTTATTTAATTCCCTAACTGCACTGTTCTGATTCAATAACTGGAAACTTATAGCAATAATGATAATGGGGGCAGTTATCCAGATAGAGTAATGTTTGGCAAGGAAGGAATAAAGTCAGAGATTTGTGCTGGCATCCTTCAAGAGTCAAAGAAGCATCAGAATTAGAATCAGGTTTATTATCACCGGCATGTGACGTGAAATTTGTTAACTTAGCAGCAGCAGTTCAAGGCAATACATAATCTAGAAGAGAAAAAATAAATAAAATAAAGAAATAAATAAACAAGTAAATCAATTATGTATATTGAATAGATTTTTTAAAATGTGCAAAAACATAAATACTGTACATTAAAGAAGGTGAGGTAGTGTCCAAAGATTCAATGTCCATTTAGGAATTGGATGGTAGTGGGGATGAAGCTGTTCCTGAATTGCTGAGAGTGTGCCTTCAGGCTTCTGTTCCTCCAACCTGATGGTAACAGTGAGTAAAGGGCATGCCCTGGGTGCTGGAGGTCCTTAATAATGGACACTGCCTTTCTGAGACACAGCTCCCTAAAGATGTCCTGGGTACTTTGTAGGCCAGTGCCCAAGATGGAACTGATAAGTTTTACAACCTTCTGCAGCTTCTTTTCGTCCTGTGTAGTAGCCCCTCCATACCAGACAGTAATGCAGCCTGTCAGAATGCTCTCTACGGTACATCAAAAGAAGTTTTTGAGTGTATTTGTTGACATGCCAAATCTCTTCAAACTCCAAATGAAGTATAGCCACTATCTTGCCTTCTTTATAACCACATCGATATGTTGAGACCAGTTTACATCCACAGAGATCTTGACACCGAGAAACTTGAAGCTGCTCACTCTCTCCACTTCTGATCCCTCTCTGTGGATTGGTATGTGCTCCTTTGTCTTACCCTTTCTGAAGTCCACAATCAGCTGTTTCGTCCTACTGATGTTGACTGCCAGGTTGTTGCTGCGGCACCATTCCGCTACAGTAGTTAGCATGTCTCACTCCTATACACCCTCATGTCACCACCTGAGATTCTACCAACAATGGTTGTATCGTCAGCAACTTTATAGATGGTATTTGAGCTATGCCTAGCCACACAGTCATGTGTATACAGAGAGTAGACCAATGGGCTAAGCACAGATCCCTGAGGTACACCAGGTTAATATGCCATATAATGTGAAAGTGTGGTATCTTCTCTATATCTCTAAGGCATCTGATTCTTGTAAAGTTGCTTAAAACACCACAAGCTGACAATTCATTGGCTGAATTGAGCTAAGTTCCTTTCTTTATAGTGTGGCTTCTCCAGCTAAATCTCTTTGTATTATAACCTTTATCCACCCAACGTGGGTTTTATGCCAATATTGCTCTGGAATGCATTTGTCTCTAATACCCTTATGAAGCTAAGGTATTCAACATCATGCAAAAACTGTATCAGGAACATGAATATTTTTCATTCTCAGTATTTATTGCACATTTTTTGTGACCCAATGTGATAGTTTGCTCTAATTGAGTAGCTTGCTGGAGGGTTGTTAAGAAGCCGGCACAATGGTATAGGGCTCGTGTTGCATAAAGATTTTAATGCTAAGCACCATGGTTTTCTTTCCCTTTGGGAGTTTACAGAGCAGTTGGGTTTTAATGTCAATCTGATAGGTTTATGATAATTTTTATAGTACCTCCTTTTCATTCTATTGTTAATGGATCTCATTACCTATGCTTATTGTCCCAGACCCCAAAGTTATATTTTAAGCACCTTATAGCCGATGTCATTACCACCACTTACTTAAAACAGTAACACTTTTTGGAGTAACTCTTGGACTCAAAAAAGAAGACAAGCTGTACTTTTCTCCTCTCAACAGATCAAAGCCATTCACTTTATCTTGCACAGTTCATTGTTCGATGAATGTTGACAGTTAACCCTTATTTCCCTGCGAAGTCTGACATATACCCTTTTTTCATGACTCTGAATGTAAATCCTATCATGAAAATTGAAGAGGTTAATTTTCACCCTTGTCACCTGGCCACTAACCTGATTTTAATTCTTCAGTGCAATGGAAGTAGATTCTTCAAGAGCATAGCTCCTCTGGATTATACTGAAGATGATGAAGATGAAACTTTATCCAAGTCTTCACTATTGGTTTCATTAATATGGCATTCATATGTCATCTCAAAAAACAAACCCAAAAGAGAATGTCTTCTCCAAATCATAAACGTTTTAGTTCTTGGAAAACAATGAAGGCAAAAGAACTGCCAGTGATTGGCTGGAGACCAAGTTTGTTTATATTACACCAGACCTTTGGAGCAGTGTGCTTAACAGATGAATGATCACAATTAAAGAATGGAAAAACCCCACAAAATTGAATGCAGAAACTACGAGAGGTTGCATATTGCAATTGCAGGAAATTTGAATTAATAAAGAATGCTGGAAATCCTGAACAGTTTAAGAGAAAAACTGGGTTAACAAGCATGATCTTGCATCAAAGAGGAAGATGACATTAGAGTTAGGTTTGAAATTGCAGAAAAACACAAAATGCTGGCAGAACTCAGCAGGCCAGACAGCATCTATGGGAGGATGTAATAACGACGTTTCAGGCCGAAACCCTTCATCAGGAGTGAAATTGCAGAGTTCAATAAAGTCCCATGAACTGTAACATGACCGGATGGGAGATGAAAATAACCAGGTAATAACTGGTTTCAGAGTAGCATTAGAAAAATATTTTTTTTTGTGAATTCTTATATGATACAATGTTCCTGTGATGAGACCAAAGACGTAGGTGCAGAATTAGGCCATTCAGCCCATCGAGCCTGCTCTGCCATTCCATCTTGCCTGATCCTGGATCCCACTCAACCCTATACACCTGCCTTCTCACCATATTTTTTGATGCCCTGACCAATCAGGAAACTATCAACTTCTGCTTTAAATATACCCACAGACTTGGCCTCCACTGCAGCTTGTGGCAGGGCATTCCACAGATTCACTACTCTCTGGCTAAAATAATTACTCCTTAGCTCTGTTCTAAAGGGTTGCCCCTCAGTTTTGAGGCTGTGCCCTCTAGTTCTGGATACCCCCCCCCCCCCCCCCCCCCCCACAGGAAACATCCACTCCAGATTCACCTCATCTAATTCTTTCAACTTTTGCTAGGTTTCAATGAGATCCTCCCACATTCATCTAAATTCCAATGAGTACAGGCCCATGGCTGCCAAACAGTCCTTGTATGTTAACCCCTTCATTTCCAAATCATCCTTGTGAACCTCCACTGGACTCTCTCCAATGACAACACATCCTTTCTGAGATATGGGGCCCAAAACTGTTAACAATTCTCCAGGTGCAGCCTGACTAGTATAAAGATTCAGCATTATCTCTTTGGTTTTATATTCAATTCCCCTTGAAATAAATGCCAGCATTGCATTTGCCTTCTTTACCAGAGATTCAACAGTAGAGTCTTGCACAAGTACTCCTAAGTCCCTCTACACTTAGAACCATAGAAACATAGAACATTACAGCACAGAAAAGGCTGTGCCAAACCATTTTTCTGCCTAATCCCACTGAACTGCACCTGGACCATATCCCTCCATACACCTGTCGTCCATGTACCTGTGCAAGTTTTTCTTAAATGTTAAAAGACAGCCCACATTTACCACTTCATCTGGCAGCTCATTCCACACTCCTACCACTTTCTGTGTGAAGAAGCCCCCTCCCGAAAGTTCACTTTACAGATACCATGCTGGCTATGCCTTATTCTTTCATTTGTCTCCAACCACTGAGGTTAGACTAACTGGCCTGTAATTTCCTTCTTTTTTGACTTCCTCCCTTCTTAAAGAGTGGAGCAGCATTTTCAATTTTCCAGTCCTCCGAGACCATGCCAGAATCAAGTGATTCTTGAACCAATGCATCTGGTTAGTGTTTCTTCAGCAAGCTCTCTCAGGACTCAGGAAATATAGTCCATCTAGTCCAGGTGACTTATCCATCTTAAGCCCTTTGAGTTTGACTTGCACTTATTACTTTGTATTAGCAATGGCAATCACTACTGCTCCCTGACACTCACAGAACTCTGGCACACTGCTAGTGTCTTCCACAGTGAAGATAGATGCAAAGTACTCATTAAGTTCATCTGCTAATTTCTTTGTCCCCCATTACTACCTCACCAGCATCATTTTCCAGTGGCCCAAGATCAAATCTCACCTCCCTTTTACTCTTGATATGACCGAAAAAAACTTGCAGTATCTTGCTTTATATTATTAGCTAGTTTGCCCTCATATTTCATCTTCTCCCTTCCTATAACTTTTTCAGTTGCCTTTTGTTATATGTTAAAAGCTTCCCAATCATCCAACTTCCCTCAAAATTTTGCTGCTTTATATGCCCTTTCCTTGATTTTTATGTAGTCCTTAACTTCACTTGTCAACCACAGTTGCTTAGCCCTGCCATTTGAGAACTTCTTCTGTGGGACATATCTATCCTGTGCCTTGGGAACTATTCCCAGAAACTTCGGCCACCTCTTCTCTGCCATCAGCCCTACCAGAATCCTCCTTCAATCCACCTGGGCAAGCTCTTCTCTCACGCCTCTGTAATTCCCTTTATTCCATTGCAATACTGATACATGAGACTTATGCTTCTCCCTCTCAAGTTACAGTAGGAATTCAATCATACTATGATCACTGCTTCCTAAGGGTTCCTTTATGTTAAGCTCTCTAGTAGATCTGGGTTATTACATAACACCCAAACTAAGATAGCCTTTTCCTGAGTAGGCTCAAGCACAAGCTGCTCTAAAAAGCCATCTTGTTGACATTCAAAAATTTCCTCTCTTGTAATCCAACACCAACCTGATTTTCCCAATCCCCTTGCATATATAAGTCCCCCACCCCAATTGTGATATTACCCTTATTACATGCCTTTTGCAGCTCCCTTTGCAGTTCCAAGCAACACATACAATATGCTGGAGGAACTCAGCAGGCCAGGCAGCATCTATGGAAAAAAGTACAGTCAACGTTTCAGGCCGAGACCCTTCGGCACGGCACAGAATGCTTTTTTTATCCTTGCAGTTTCTTATCTCCACCCACATTGATTTAACATACTGTTGCAAAGTTTTCATTGCACCTGTGCATACATGTACAGTACTTATGTATATTACAGTAAATTTGACTTTAACTTTGGATTTTGAATGTGGATGTCAGCTGCGGTACAGGCACTTACTGTTCTCTATTTTTCATGAACGGATCAGGCTGTTTGTGAGTCAACCACATTGTCAGTATGGAGTCATTTTTTGAACCAGGCCACACAAGGGTGGTAGATGAACCCCATGAGGACATTACTGAACCAGATTGATGTCAAGTTTGGCTGCCACTGAGACCGTAGTGGTTAGACAGTGGAAGTGATATTGAAATAAACATCTGAAGGTTTGTGTGGACAAGTCCAATCAAAGAAGAGGAGTGTGAGTGAAAATCAAAATGACAGCAGATGTACACTCAGCAGGTCAGACTACATCTGTGGGAAGAGAAGTCTGGGGGCTCAGTGTTTCATTATGGTGATTAATGGAAAAATCTAGCAAATCTTAACCCATGGAAGATCCTTTAAAATAATGTGGTCAAATATTTCCAGCAATTCTTTGTTTTTTGTTTTTGTTTAAAATGTAATCAAGAATGAAACCAGGTTGATTTTACAATTATACAATACACTGGTTTTTGCCTGCCTGGAGATACATGGGAGCTCTTTTGTTAACAAACTCCATTGTCTGATACTTGTGTGCTCTGACAGCTGCTTATGCCCAAATGGACCAGGACGAGATCCTCTCCAGATCCTGCTTCTAGGGCACGTACTGCTTCATTAACTGAGGAGTTACAAATGTAATTGAATATTACTTAATCAGTGAAAAACCCTACTTCTCTCCTTCTTGGAGTATTCCTTATTTAATCCTTATTGGAGTAAAGGTCATTGGTGAAGCTTCTGAAAATAGGACTGGGTAACTCCTACAGAAAAATTAAGTATTTTGCATCTGTAATTTACAAACGTAAGTAATAAAAAAATGACCACTCTTAAAAGTTTTTACTTATTTCTATATGCCATGAATTAAAGGAATAAAATTCAGCAAATCAATTTTCATGGTTCATTTTTTCCATAGCTGTAAAAACCCATTACGTTTTTTAAGACCTGTCATCTTTATCTCTTATTGATACATGGAACAAAAAATTAGCATACACCTGAATTTAATTTTAATAAATTATTGTTCTTAATATATACACTATTTAATAAATTATGTAATTAAACTCAGCATCCAATTCCTCATTTTAGTTGAATAACTCCATTGCAGAATGTTGCACCAAGCTGGCATTCTGCCGCTGATCTGATCTGTGATAACAGTGCATGACAGTGTGTTAATCAGGAAAAACAAAAGTGATTAGAGTATTGTGGCTTTTTAACACTGAAAGAATTGAAAATCAATGTTTAGATTTTTGTCTGCAGACTCTCAATAACTTGAAGCTTGGCCAACATTAGGACAAAATCAAGAGCAGTTGTTCTCCCTGGTTTGCTCCCCATCGTCCCCACTTGCTCGTACTCTCTTGGGCTGAATGTATAGGTACATTGGTTTATTGTTGTCACATGTATTGAATTGCAGTTTTGCATGCCACCCAAACAGATCACTGTATCCCATCAATACAATGGGGTAGTACAAAACAAAAGCAATATCAGAAAGCCAAATGAAGTATTACAGAGAAAGTGTGGTGCAGGCAGACAATATGATGCAAGACCATTAGGTCAAGGGTCAATCTTATACAAGAGGACTGTTCAATAACCTTATAACAGTGGGATAAAATCTGACCTTGACCCTGGTGGTATGTGCTTTCAAGCTTGGGTATCTTCTACCCGATGGCAGGGGGAGAAGAGAGAATGTCCAGTTTTGGCGGGGTTTTTGATTACATTGTTTGTCTTACCAGGACAGAATCCATGGAAGGGTGGCTGGTTTACCTGAAGTGCTGAGCAGTGTCCGCACTGTCTGCAATTCCTTGCGCTCTTGCCATACCAAGCTATGATGAAGAGTCAGTGGAGCACGCTGTCTGCACCTGGGAAATGCTCGTGGAGGTGTAGTGAGGCCCTACCAGTAGGTAGATCCCAGACAACATACTGATGTGGCACAGGCCTTGGAGCACCTTGACAGTCTTTGACAGGAGGCAAGGCTGGTGTAAACCAAGGCTGTGATATCTTTAATATTCAATGATAGTGAAAAAACATTAAGTTGAAATGAATTAAAAATAAATGAAAATTATTTGACAATGAAATAATTTTAACATTTAGTAACAAATGAAGGGGCACCACAGAGGTGCACCTAACAGAGGGGCTGCCTTGCATTACCAAAGACTTGGTTCCATCCTGTCCTTGGGTGCTGTCAAAGCGGAATTTGAATGCATTCTCGATGATTTTGTGTGTTTCCTCCAGGCTTCCCACACCACAAAGATATGCAGTTGGCAGTGTTAATGCTGAATCAATGGGCAGAGTTTCTGTGCTGTATTGCTTCATGACAAATTAGCAACAACATCTCCTCACCATCAGCATACTTACATTTAGGGCTGTGTACTTAGCCCCCTGCTCAACCCACTTTTTGAATGTGTGGCTAAGTACAGCTCCAATGCTGTATTTAAGTTTGCTGATGATCCCACTGTTGCCAACTGAATCAAAAGTGGTAACAAACTGGCATATTGGAGAGAAATTGAAAATCTGGTTGAGTGATGCCACAACAACCTCTTCTGACACACCATCATCAAAACCACAGAGCTGATTATTAACTGCAGGAGGAAGAGGAGCCAATCCTCATTAGGGGATTGGAGATGGAGAGGGTCAGTAGCTTTAAATTACTTGATGTGAACATATTAAAAGATCTACCTGGGACCAGCACGTAAGTGTCATTACAAAGAAGGCAAGACAACACTTCTACTTTCTTGGAAGTATATCAACAAAATTCAATGTGCCATCAAAAACTTCGATAAGTTTCTATAGATGCACAGTGGAGAGTATCCTAACTGGTTGCATCACACCCTGGTATGGAAGCACCAGTTCCCAGGAACAGAAAAGGCTACAGGAAATGGTGGAGACAGCCCAGTTGATCATGGGCAAAGCCCTCCCCACCATTGAGTACACTTACATGGAGCACTGCCACAAGAAAGCAACATCAATCATCAAAGAGCCCCACTGTCCAGGCCATGGCTTTTTCTCACTACTACAATTAGGCATGAGGTACAGAAGCCTCAGGTCCAACATCAACACAGGACCTGAAACAGTTCCTACTTTACAACCAAGTGTCCTGAACCTGTGTGGATAACTTCACTCACCATTACTCTCAATGGATTCAGCAACCTACAGGCACACATCCAAAGACACTTTACAATTCTTGTTCTCAATATGATATTTTTTATTTGCACAATTTGTATTTTGCACATTTGTTGTTTGTCACTCTTTGTTAACGTGTAGTTTATTATGAAATTCTATTGTATTTCTTCTTTTCCTGTAAATGCCTGCAAGACAATGAACCCCAAGGTATATATGCACCTTGACATTTAATTTGAAATAGATGCACTTTGACTTTGACTATGTGGCTTTGAAATGTGAAAAATAAATAACCAGCTTTTTTCTCCTATTTCTTGTTTGGGAATCTCCATTGAAGAGACTAATGCAAAGCTGTGGAATTCAACAAAGCTGGCCTGCACTGTTAGACATCGGTCAGTATCCAGTGATGGAACAGAGTAAAGGTGCACTTGCATCTGGTACTCTGGCATGGATCCAGGTTTTCCTTGTCTCATGGCAAACTGATTCAGAGAATGTACAACAGCACCGGATAGGATGAGCCCTTTGACCCACAGTGTCTGTGCCACCCCTTCTGCTTAGTTAAGCTATCCCATCCGCCTGCATACTGTTTTAATCCCTTCACCCACCTATATTTATGCTCTAATAATAGAAATAATACAAACAAATTTTAAACTTAAAGTTGATCCCTGTGAAGTATTCAAATAACTTAATTTTAATTTATTGATTTATGTAGTTTATGATTAAAAGGTGCACTGCACAAATATATTATCTAAAAACGATTTTTCCACAGGGACGGGACCTATGCTAGCACAGGGCAGACCTTGATCTAAGGAGACAGATACGAACTAGTGATGCAGCTGAGAAAAAAAACACTTTGTTCAATTGAGCCATTTTTGCAGCTGGGGTTTCAAGATTTACTCTACATGGACCGAGCCATTAAAACAGGCACCCAGCATTAGAATAGAGCATTGATTAAGCTTCAGTGTTTGTGGGCCAAGTTTCTTTCTCAATGGACATTCTAGAATTTCTAAGGATCTTTCAGCTGTCCAAAAGTGAATAAACCATTCACTTTTTAAGTTTTATATCAGAACACTTAAAGAAGCAGAAGCTGTGAGGCTAAGACTGTTTATTATGTTTGATATATTTGGAAACCTAATTCTGTATGTAAATCAAATGGATGCTAGTATTTTAAGAGGCTCACAGGGAATAAAATGTATTAAAACTGTCAATAAGCAATTTAATATTTAAAATTGCTCAAATTAATAAAAATATAAATGAGTAGGTTGTTGCCCTCATCCAATACTTATCTTTGCTAACACAATAGGAGAGGGTGTTGTCAATTAGGCCCTTCAAGCCAACCCCACCATTTAATATGATCATGGTTCATCTATACTAGCTTTAACCTCTATGTCGTTTTTCCATATCCTTGTTTTTTTAAACCTATCAAATAATTATTCCCCTCCACTTTGAATGCTTGATCCGGCTTCCACCACCAGCTGAAGCAAGGAATTCCTGAAGTCCACTGCCCTTTGTGAGAAGAAATTTTATTTTATGTTGCTGGCACCTATCTTGTTTGGTACTCTTCCAACAGCGAAAAGATCAAGCCCCCTTAGAATCTTACATGTCTGAATAAATTCATCACTTATTCGTATATAGACCCATACTATTCTGTATAATTGCAATAAAACCTTCCTATTTTTAAATTCCAACCCCTTTTCAATGAAATGCTGATTGCCTTCTTAACTGCTTGTTGGACTTGCCTGCTAGTTATTTATGATTCACGCATTATAACATCTAGAACCGGCTCTACATCACTAATTTGAGTCTCATTCCATTTGGATTACAATATACCTGATATCTCTTTGAACTACATAAGCTCATATATCCATATATTAAACTCCATTTGCAACAGGTGGATCCATGTGAGAAGTAGTGAGGAGGGAAGAATGGAAATAGCGATACCTTGGTTGTGAGCCTTCATTTATTCTACTTCAGATGCTCCAGGGTCCAAGTTCCTGCCTTGTCACCGACCTTGCTGACTGCTAGAATTCTCAGTAGATTAGGATACTACCTCATGACTTTTCATCTTGTTAGCAACTCCAAAATGTTCAGTGTGCAGTTACCTTCCTTAGCCTGAGCCAAAACTCGGTACCATTTCTACAAGACATTACCCAGGCTGGTTATCAAGCATCAGCAGTTAATTGTGCATTCTGAGTTATGCCCATAGCAGCAACACAGGGACAAATCCTTCACACCTACGTGGTGGGAGAGCCCTGTATTTCACACCTTAACAATTAACCAGCTCCAAGCCTGAAAGATGTTGGAAGGGAGTGGAGGAATACAAAGTAAACGTCACAATTTTAACTAACATTATTGTACTAAGGGACCTCAATTTTTACAAAAATGAATATCAACGCCAAATACAGAAAGCAGAATATTGGAGCTGATTTTAATAGCCCTCTTCCTCTCTAGTATGGAAGAATGATGCGGAAAAACGGCAGAGTTTACATCACATTCCTACCTTCTAATACCACATGACCTTGCCTACACTGAAGTGGATGCTGTATTATCCACACTGTAGTTTTCTTTGTCATTGTTTTATCCGTGTGGACTCCAATGGGGCAAAACATGATATTCCATCCATAAACAAGTATACAGCACAAATTATTTATCTCAGTCGGCCCTCCTTATCCGCGAGTTCCGCATGCGCGAATTCAACCAACCGCGAATTGAGAAAACCTGGAAGTGCCCTTCCAGCACTTGTTGTTTGATCCTTAAATGGAACGAAGCCTCCATGTCACCCGAGGGATAACAACAGGCCTACAACCACTGCAAGATTTGTTTGAAGATGCAAAGAAAAAGAAGAGACAGCTTCCTATAACAATGTTTCTAACTAAAACATCTGCAGTTCTGAAGTCATGACGTTCAACGCTTGAAGATCCTCAGCCCTCAACCTCCACAGAACCTGACTTTAGTATTATTGAGCCTCCTCCAAAGCATCCTTATTCCCTAAACAAGACAGTGTAACAACTACTGTACAGGTATTACAGGTTTTACTCGTTGTTTGATCATTGTTGGCCTCTCCTTCGTTCGCTACTTTGTGTTGTGAGCGAGAGGAATGTGTACAGTTTTTATTGCTTGTCAATATTCCCTAAACAAGACAGTGTAACAACTATTTACATAGCGTTTTCATTGTATTAGGTATTATAAGTAATCTAGAGATGATTTAAAGTATACGGGAAGATGTGCGTAGGTTATATGCAAATACTACGCCATTTTATATAAGAGACTTGAGCAATCCGTGTTTTTTGGTATCCACGGGGGTCCCAGAACCAACTCCTCGCAAATAAGGAGGGCCAACTGTATAGCCACTTCATGGTCTTTTTATCACTGTCAATAATGCAAGACACCATGAACATAAAACCTAATTTAGTTGCCAAATTAGTATTATTAACCAGTGAAGAATTTGTTAAAATTGATGAATGAAGGCTTGACCTTACTTGGAAGACTTAATTTGATTCATTTTAAATCACCCATTATATATTCATAGAATGAATCCACATATTGCTGGTGCAGCTTGCACTGTCAACAATCCTGGTTTAGTAATTTAAATCTTAACATGTATATACGTAAGAAAAGGACAACAATGAATACTTTTGGTTGTGATTTGGGTTTGATTGGAGAGGTTTGAACTTGACTGTGAGATACAACTCTAGGTTTGGGAAGGAGTTTAGGAAGTCCGATTCTTATTCTTTTGTGTAGTGGACAGAGAGTAGAATCATAGAGTCATAGAACACTACAGCACAGTAACTGGTTTTTCAGCCCATCTGGTCAGTGCAGAACCATTAATCTGCCTCATCCCATCGACCTGCACCTGCACAGTAGATCTCTATACCCCTCTCATCCAAATTTCTGTTAAATGTTGAACCCTTAACCCATGACCTCTAGTTGTAGTCTCACCCAATTTCAGTGGAAAAAGTCTACTTACATTTACCCTATCTGCACCCCTTATAATTTTGTACACCTCAATCAAATCTCTCCTCAATCTTCTACCTTCCAGGGAATAAAGTTATACTCTAATAAACCTTACCCTGTAACTCAAGTCCTCAAGTCCTGGTAACATCTTTGTAAATTTTAGCTGCACTCTTCCAATCTTACTTAAATCTTTCCTGTAGGTAGGTGACCAAAAATGCATACAATACTCCAAATTAGGCTTCACTAACATCTTGTACAATTTCAATATTAGATCCCAACTCCTGTACTCAGTATGTTGATTTATGAAGGCTAATGTGCTGAACGCTTTCATTACCACCCTATCAATCTATGACACCACTTACAAGGAATTATGGATTCCTCTGTTCTATCATACTTCTCAGTACCCTACTGCTCACTGTGTAAGATTTACTCTGGTTGGTCCTCCCAGAGTGCAATACAGCACATTTCGTCTGCATTAAATTCCATCTGTCATTTTTCAACCCATTTTTCCAGTTGATCCAGATCCCGTTGTAAGCTTTGGTATACTTCCTTGCTGTCCACTACAACCCCAATCATAGTGTCATCTGCAAATTTGCTGATCTAGTTTACTCATCCAGATCGTTGATATAGGTGACAAACAACAACAGACCCAGGACTGATCCCTGCAGCAAACCACTAGTCATTGGCTTCTAGTCAGAGACGCAACCATCTACCACCACTCTCTGGTTTCTCCTGTGTAGCCAATGTCTAAATCAATTTACTACCTCATTGTGAATGCCTAGTGATTGAATTTTCTCGACCAACCTCCTATACAGGGCCTTGTCAAACACCTTGCTAAAGTCCATGTAGACAACGTCCACTGCATTGTCTTCGTCTACTTTCCTCAAAACTCTCTATAGGAGTGGTTAGAAATGACCTACTACACATTCAAAACATTCCTAAATTCAGTTTAAGAATATCTTTAAGCAATATGTAGGAACTGGTGATAAAACCTTCTTAGATTTGGACGATGAAAGTTTTATTTCCTGTTTGTCATGAGAAATAGCATCACTGTCATATACACAAACAAGAGAAAATCTGCAGATGCTGGAAATCTGAGCAACACACACAAAATGCTGGAGGAACTCAGCAGGCCAGACAGCATCTATGGAAAAAAGTACAGTCGACGTTTTGGACTAAAACCCTTTGGCAGGACTGTCATATACACTAGCTTCACAGGTATTTTCAAATGTTCAGCAGAAATATGGTTTCTGTGTTAACTGCCTTTTGCTTTAAATATTGCATATAAAAAGAGTTGGCTTTGACCAATGACTTGCATAAGACATGGAGAAGTGTGGTGGTTAAGCAGTTCTTAGGTGGAACGAAAAAGATAAGTGAGTTAACAAAAAGAGTAGGGAAATGGATGTTGTCTATTTGGTTTTAGCAAGGCCTTTTACAAAGTCCTAAATGATAAGCTGGTCTGGAAGGTCAGGTGGCATGATTTCAGGGAGACCAATTCAGAATTGGCTTGGAGGTAGGAAAGAGAAGAAGGTGTTTGAACAGCAAACACGAGGAAATCTGCAGATGCTGGAAATTCAAACAACACACACAAAATGCTGGTGGAACACAGCAGGCTAGGCAGCATCTATAGGGAGAAGCGATGTCGACGTTTCGGGCCGAGACCCTTCGTCAGGACAGAACTTTGTCAGGTGTTTGACAAAGGTGTTTGAACTTTGTTTCTTGGAATGGAGGCCAGTGACTCGTGGAGTGCTGCAGGAATTAGTATTAGGACCTTTATTATTTGTGATTTACGGTATATAAATGATTTGGATGTGAATACATCGGGCTTGTTCAGTAAGTTTGTGGATGACATAAAATTAGGATGTGTGATTGACAATGAAGAAAATTATTGTAGATCAAACCAAGACTTACACAATGCATGGTAAGGCCCTGGATAATGTAATGGAACAGAGGGACCCAGGTGTACAAGTGCATAGTTCATTGAAAGCAGCATCACAGATAGACAGGGTGCTGAAAAGAAGTTGGTCTTTGCTGGTCCTTGTCAGTCAGGACATTGAGTATAGGATTTGGGTTTTTATGTTGCAGATGTATAAGTCATTGGTGAGGCCACACTTAGAGTACTGTGTAGAGTTTTGGTCATCCTGTGATAGGAAACAAGTACTTAAACTAGAACAAGTACAGAAATATATACAGTACAAGAGGAGCTGAGTTATATGGAGATGCCTTTATCTCAGAGCATAGGGATTGAGAGGTGACCTAATAAAGGTTTATAAAATCAAGAGGGGCATAGATAAGGTGGATGGTTGCAATCTTTTCCCAAGCATAGCGGTGTCCAAAACTAGGGGGAATAGATTTAGGATGAGAAGAGAAAGATTTAAAAGGGACTTAAGGGGCACAGTTTCACACAGAGGGTAGTGAGGTAATGAGTATTGAACGAAGAAGTGGGTAGAAACATAGAAAATAGGTGCAGGAGTAGGTCATTTGGCCCTTCGAGCCAGCACCGCCATTCAGTATAATCATGGCTGATCATCCAACTCAGAACCCTGTACCTGCCTTCTCTCCATACCCCCTGATCCCTAGGTGAAGTAGATACAATAATATCACTTTGACAAGTACATACAGCAGCAAGGTTGAGAGGGATATGGGCTGAATGCAAGAATTTGGGACTAGCTGGTGGTCAGCATAGACCTGTTGGGTCAAAAGGCCTGCGTCCATGCTCTATGAATCTATAAATTTTCCCTGTCTTTTAAAGTTTACATGATGTTCCAATTACATGCGTTGGTCAGTTTAATTGTGGAGATGTAGTGACATTCCTGAACATGGTTGGTTGGTAGTTTCGTCTCAACAAATATTGAAATATTTCCCACCTCAACCATTTGCAATTGGTTGCCTATTGTAAATAAAGATAACTCTTTTACATCTGTAACATAGTATTTTATATCAGTTACTTTGCTCATTATACCTATCTTTCTCATGTTATATAGTTCATCATCATTTGGAGTATGTAAGTGCATAAAAGGGTAGGTCCAAGGCAGATTGATGTGAAGCCTCTGTTATGTTATTTTGTTATTTTCCACTTTTGTTAATGTTGTGAGGTGCTTTTGAAATTGAAGATAATTTGCAATACATTTGTGATTAGTTGTCATGCAACTTTTCTTGTCCATTGTATCTGTAACTTAAAGAATCAAAATTATAAGTAGAATCAATGTTAAAGTCATACAGCATGGATATAGGCCCTTTGGCCCAACTCATCCTTGTGTGTTAATTGCAGCTGCCTGTATTTGGCCTATAGTCCTTTAAACCTCTTCAATCCATGTACTTAATTCAACAATTTTTAAATGTTTCCAACATGCCTACTTCAGCCACTATTTCTGACAGTTCATTCCATATACCGACGACACTTTGTGTGAAGAAGCCCCTGATGTATCTTTTAAATCTATCACCTCCTATCTTAAATTGATGCCCTCTTTTTTTTTACATCCCTCCCTGGGGGTAATGTGTGACTTGACCTTGTCTATGCTTCTGACAATCTTATACACCTCTATTAGGTGACCCCTCATTCTTCTACCTATGCTGATGTCATAAGATGTTGGAAATACATGGACAGTTGATCAAAATCTGAAAGGGAACAGTAAATTAGTGTTTGGAAGGGGGTTCTGCTGGATGATAAAGGAGGTGCACCCAGCACTGGTTGTCCATCTATATGAATCCATACAATCCCTTCAACAGTGTTGGCATGCAGGCTGTGCATACTCAGCACAGGGCAGGTTGTCAGATCTGTGCAGGTGAAATTAAACCCCAGAGACATAGAATGAAAAAACTATTGCCAGAAAAAGACCGGAATTATAAATTCATTATGACAGGTTCTCCCTAAAGTAGTGGAGAGTTCCATTCATGTGAACTGTTCGTAGCTGGACAGTTCGCAAGTCAGAAATGTGGCTGCAAACTGAAATCCCAGAGAGCAGAAAATGCCTTCAGCTTTGCAGGCACTAATAAATCCATCCCGGTAGTCTCCCAAATGCTCATTCACGTGTATGAACTGTACATCAGTCAGGCATTTGAAACCTGGGGACGACCTGTTTACTACTTTTTCAATCTGTCCTGTCAACTTCAATGATTCGTGTAACGATACTGCCAGATTCCTCTGCTTTTGCACCTTTTTTAGAACAGGATAGTAGAGTCATCAAATCACATGGCGAAGATACAGATCCACTGTGACAAGGTGACCATCAAGTTCCTATCTATACTAACCTCATTTGCCAGCACCTTATGCCTTGATAACACACGTGCTTATCTAGATACTGCTTAAATATTGTGTGAATGTCTCACTCTCAGGTATAGTGCTCCAAACTCCAAAAAAAACCTTCTTTTTCCCCTCTCCAAACTTGTACTCCCTATAATAATCTATGCTTTCTGTTTATAGACCATTCTATGTGGTAGAAGATGTCATCTATCATCAAGAATCCTCACTATCTGAGGTAAAGTTTATCCTGTGTCTTTGACATGAGGTAGCAGATGTGGACATAGATCATGCAGTTTATTCTATTCATGACCCCCCCCCCACCATAATTTTGGACACCTCTATCAACTTCTTCCACTTCCTCCATCCTGCTCACAAACTCTTGAACGCTTCAGTGAATGAGTCAGCAATGGCCTGGCACCTGGTTCACATACACAAGCATTGCCTATGTACTGAGCTCAATGACTGAGACTGGTGGAGACCTTATTTCTGGAGAGAAGGTGACAATTGTTGAACAGTTTGAATTTAACAATAAATCATTGATTAGCTAATGTCATATTGTTCATGCTAAATTTTACTCCACGAGCACAGCAGAACACAAATTAAAGCAGGAGCTAGGACCAAACCCCTCAAGCCTGCCCCACCATTCAGTATAACCATGACTAGCCTCAACTCCTCTTCTGTGCCAGTTCCCAATAACCCTCAATTCTTTCTTTCACTAAGTATCTATCTCTACTTTTGATATCATTAATAATCTGGATTCCACTTCCCTGGGAAAACAAATCTTCATGTATTTAAATGACCACCCCTTTTTGTTGTAGAAAATTCCCTAGTCATGACTCTCCCAACTCTAGACTGACATCTACATCACTTATTATTACATTGAAATTTGTCCTGTACTGTGCCTATTGTCTTGTTTATTACTAATTAATTAATGTACTGCCCTGCACTGTTTTGTGCACTTTATGTAGTCGTGTGTAGGTCTGTAGTCTAGTGTAGTTTTTGTGTTGTTTTATATAGTCTAGTGTAGCCCTGAGTTGTCTCACTCAGTCTAGTGTAGTTTTGTGTTGTTTCATGTAGCACCTTGGTCCTGGAGGAACATTGTTTCATTTTTACTGTGTACTGTACCAGCAGTCTATGGTCGAAATGACAATAAAAAGCAACTTGACTTGACTTGGGATTTGCTGTTCTGACTTCAGCCTTTGCCTCTTCTCTCGCCAAATCTGGTGAGTTTGGTGTCGTGAAGTATTTGTTGTCAGCCCTTTCATTCTTGAGTTTGTTGCAAGGTTACAAGCATAAATTGTCTTCCTCAGATGGATGCGATGCAATTGGGCTTCCCTGTGACTCCTCATGAAATGGGATGTTAGCAGGTAAATATGGAGAGGAAGAACGAATCTTCAGGTCGTTTTGAGATTGGACATATTCGCTGGTGCATTCCAATTTGGTCCTTTCTGATATACCGTAGATTCCGGACTACAGAGCGCACCTGATTAAAAGCCGCTGGCTCTAATTTTAGAAATAAAATCAATTTTTTACTTGTAAAGGCCGCACCGGATTTTAGGCCGCACCGGATTTTCGGCCGCAGGTGTCCCACGTTGTAATATGAGATATTTACACAGAAAGATATTACACGTGAGGATTTTTTAACTTTTAATTAAATCCATATGGTAACAAAAACAAATACATATTGCAAATGCTTTTTTTCGAACCGTGCCCGTAACGCGGCTACTTTTAAATATACGTTGCGTATACTTCTTTACTGAACAACATTCCAATATCTCCTAACGACTGGTAAAAAATATATATACTGCAGCCTACCAGGAAAAGTTATTGATCGCCTTTAACTTAAAAGCAGCGTTTTCGCTCCGCCGCTCCGTCCCGTTTATCGCAAACGGCATTTAAAAGCAGCGTTCGCTCAGATCCAATGCCGCTCGCGTAATGCGCTCCCCCCTCCTTTCCGTTTATCGCAAACAGCATTTTTCCCACAAGACGCGGCGAAACCGGGTGTGACGTCATAGCATCCCGCGATGTAGTACAGAAAACAAATATAGTTAAAACTCTTCTAACTTTAACTAGAAAATGAATTACTAAGCGAAAATATTATAAACTAAATAACTGCCATAAAGGCAGCACAATGCTTTTCTTCGAGTGTTTTCCATGTTGATGAGGGTGAGTACAAATGACTGATTTACAATAATTTAATTGTGAAAGTGCGCTTGATTTATCGTACAATTTCATTGGACCTCTGTGAACTACTCATCAATTTTATTGGTCTACTGTTACGAGGCAAAATGTTTTTGGCGGCATGAAAAAAAACCACGTATTAGCCGCTCTGTATTAAAGGCCGCAGAGTTCAAAGCTGTTCAAAATGTGGGAAAAAAGTAGCGGCTTAAAATCCGGAATCTACAGTAATTCATTTGTTAGTTAAAGTTAGAAGTGTTTTAACTATATTTGTTTTCTGTACTACATCCCGGGATGCTATGACGTCACACCCGGTTTCGCCGCGTCTTGTGGGAAAATGCCGGTTTGCGATAAACGGGAAGGCGGGGGGCGAGTGGCGGAGCCAAAACGCTGCTTTTAAGTTAAAGGCGATCAATAACTTTTCCTGGTAGGCTGCAGTATATATATTTTTTATCAGTCGTTAGGAGATATTGGAATGTTGTTCAGTAAAAAAGTATACGTAACGTATATTTAAAAGTAGCCGCGTTACAGGCACGGTTCGAAAAAAAGCATTTGCAATATGTATTTGTTTATGTTACCATACGGATTTAATTAAAAGTTAAAAAATCCTCACGTGTAATATCTTTCTGTGTAAATATCTCATATTACAACGTGGGACACCTGCGGCCTAAAATCCGGTGCGGCTTGTACAAGTATTGATTTTCTTTCTAAAATTAGAGCCAGCGGCTTTTAATCAGGTGCGCTCTGTAGTGCGAAATCTACGGTACTATCTATAAGAGGTCCTGCAAAAGATCACCAAGGTTATTTTGATAATATCTCAATTTCTTCATTTCCGTACCTTGGTGGCTCCTGCTTTAGCTCTTGCGAGGATAGCCATGCTTGCTGACACCCTACTGCTTTTGGCACTGGATGTCAACGACTTGACGCTGGATCGCGAGTCCATCATACCACTTGTCGAAACACCTGGTAACAACGCCTTTTCACTGTAGTGTTCTCGTGCAGGGTGTAGAAACTCTGAACTAAACACCAAGTTAAATCGAAGTCAATGAAGACAGGATCGCAGTAAGATTAACCGTTTACTGTTCACTCTTACTCATTAACGTATGGTGAAAACTGTTGATAAAACAATACAAAATATATACAGTATTTGTTTCCTTCTTGGCATCACATTTACATCATAAATACTTGTAAAAGTAAAACTACAACAAACTATATTACATTAAAATCTCATTAAAGTACAACATACAGTCAGAATCTACCTACACCATCAACAGCTTTAAATACACTTCAACACAAACTTTCTAGCAACGCTTTCAATAGCATAAGAAAATAAATTTTAGCAACCGTCATTTCTTTTAATAGAAACAGTGTTAAAATTTTACTTCAACATATCGACTGTCATATGAACTTACGGCGTTGCTTCTATGATGTTTCTTATTGCGTAGAAATTGAACTTTTCTCGTGCTGATCCTGCACACGCAAGCCCCCGCCTTCCTGTTTCTCCAAACCAGTATTTACTGACAAGATGCAGCGAAACTGGGTGTGACATCATCACATGCCGTGATACATCACAGTTAATGAATTTACCTTCCACAACTGCAACGTAGTTATTAACCTTAACTTTAACCAGAAAATAATTACAAACGAATTACTAAAGCAAGAATGTAATAAAGCTAAATAAATGCCTTAAGGGCAACACAATGAGTATTTAGAAGCCTGTAGACTACTGGTTGAAGCCATGAAATTGAGTCTCACCCTAGCAGCTGGGGAATTCAACTACAAATAACTTGATAAATCTAGAATGGAAATTTAGCATCTTGGGCCAGCACAGTAGTACAATTAGTAGTGCTGATGCCTCTCAAATCCAGTGACATAGGTTCAATACCAACTTCTGGCAGTGTTTGTGTGGAGTTTATACTTTTGGCCTGTAAATGGTTGAGTTCCCTTTGAGAAACCTGGCTTCCTCTAACATCCAAAAGGTTAGTGTCTTGGTTGTTAACTTGTTATAGTAAGTTATCCTTAAGTAGTAGAGGGGAAGTTGAAGAGAACGTAGGGGGAATAAAATGAGTAAAACTGGGTCATTGATGGTTGGCATGGAGTCATAAAGCATAAAGTCAAAGTTGTGTTTTATTGTCAGATGCACAAATACATGTAAAAATTACCTGCAGCATTATCACTGGCACATGATGATGTGATGGCATCTGTTAGTCTCACGAGACCATGGTTCTGTGCCTGGAAAGTCTTGTCCTCTCCTGGCCTTGCAGGGTTGTATGGAAGACCGGCAGTTGCCCAAGCAGCAAGACTCCCCTCTCCACACCACCGATGTTGTCCAAGGGAAGGGCAAGGGCTGAAACAGCTTGACACCAGTGACGCTGCAGGAGTTACCAGAACGAGGTTGAAGGCAACATCGGACTGCCTTAGGGACTCCAGCTCTAGATTTGTCCTCAGGGTTTACTCCAAAAGCCTTTCCCATAAGTGGGTATGGCCGCAAGGCAGCGGAGGTTTGAAATCAGAGTTTTCTCTCTCTTAGATGGACTGCCTTCCCAGGCTGACGAGCTCCATCTACCCACAGCACTGGTTTTAAGGCACCAGGACCCGCCTTCGCCCCTTCTCCTGTCAGTAGAAACAGTTCCGCCAGACTTAGAGGCTAAGCCACACGAGAAGGCCAGGAGTTGGACTTGGTTGTCAGAGGCTATTTGAGGTGCATGCCATGAGGAGAACTTTTAGGTAGTGGGAGCTTGTCCCCACTTCCTCCCCTTGGCTTGACAACCTTGGAACCACTGGCATATACTGAAGCATCATATAAACAGCATTCCCAAGGAAAACAAAAATAAATCTTAAATTATACAGTAATTCTGTAGAAGTTTGTTGGAGAGCTTGAGAGTCATATAATGTGGAAACAGGCTCTTTGGCCCGACCAAGGTGGCCATTTAAAATAGTCCCATTTGCTCACATTTGGTCCATAACCTTCTAAACCATTCCTTATCCATGCATCAATCCAACTGTCCTTCAAAGGTCATTACTATTAGCAGGATAAAGGGCTTGTATTTGTGCTGTATGTTCCTATGACTCTGTGATGCTGTATATGATAACCATGAAACTACAAGAGTGTGATGAATGCAAGTGTTGTCATATATCCAACTTAGTAACTAATCAGACTCACCTAGAGGGTAAGATGCACTGGAATAATTCATCTTTATTTCTCATTAAACTTAAAACTGAGCTTACAGAGAATAATTACTGTATATCCTATTTGGTTGTGATCGAGTTAGTGGAAAGTATCAATAGACAATAGACAGTAGGTGCAGGAGTAGGCCATTCAGCCCTTCGAGCCAGCACCGCCATCCACTGTGATCATGGCTGATCATCCACAATCAGTACCCCGTTCCTGCCTTCTCCCCATATCCTTTGACTCCACTATCTTTAAGAGCTCTAACTAACTCTTTCTTGAAAGCATCCAGAGAATTGGCCTCCATTGCCTTCGGAGGCAGAGTATTCCATAGATCCATAACTCTCTGGGTGAAAGAGTTTTTCCTCAACTCTGTTCTAAATGGCCTACCCATTATTCACCTGATTTGTTTATATCAGCTGGACAGCAACAGGCAGGTCAAACTGGACAAATACAGACAATGTTTAAATACTGCAACCTAATGCAAAACATGTCCAGTATCAACACTACCTTATCTTTTGTGGGGAGCATATTCCAAGGAATGGATTTGAAGCTTAGTGCAGCACTGCAAAACCTCTATCTGGAAGGAATACAGCTGAGGGTTCTGTTGGACACTGAAGGGCTGGGTCCTGTGTAACAGTCTCTCAAACACTTTGCGTGTGCAGTGAATGGAGAGAAAGATTCATTTGATTGTACTTACAATTTATACATGATAATTTCAGTACATTTTTTGAAGTAACAATAGTCAATAGATGGCAGCAGAGGATCAGAAACCACTGCTCGAGTACAGTGTAGAGTTCCGGTCACAGGGAGACTGCAATTGATCTCATGCTGTCAGTCAGAGTTACATAGCACGTAAACTAGAGAGTGCATTGTTTGCATGTTTTCCTTGAAATAGAGGCTGAAGGAACACAATGAAATTATCTATAACATTAAAGGGCAAAAAAGTGAGAACTTTTCTCAGCTGAGGGTCAAAATAATGGGGTGCTTCACAGTCTTGGCTCCATCCTAACCTTTGGTTTCTGTCCGTGTGAAGTTTGCAAGCTCTTCCTATGTCTACATGTATTTCCTCTGGGTACTCCAGTTTCCACCCATATCCCAGAGATGTGCAGATAGCAGGTCAATTGACTGCTATAAATTGCCCCTTGTGAAAATGAGGAATAGAATCTGATGGGAATGTGATGAGAAAATATGTTATAGACAATGGAAATGTTCTGAGAGCCTACATTGACTTAATGGGCCAAATGGTCTCCTTCCCTGTTGTAAGAAAATATAGAAAAACAATTGTTGAAAAATTAAGTGATATTAAGGGAGATATTAAGGAACTTTGGAGTATACATCTATATAGGTTTTGAGGCTGCAAGTCAGATCAATAAGAAGGTTAAAACAGGACAGCATATGGGATCTTTTCCTCTATTAGCTATGACAGTAAGGAGTTGTGCTAGAACTGTATACAATACTAGTTTAGCACAGATAAATATTGCTTCTAGTTCTGTCATCACAACGTAGTGTAGTTGCTATTGTACCCGAGAGCGTGCTGAGGACGTTTACTAGGAAAATTTAAACAATAGGGAAAGATTGGATGAGCTTGGAGAAGATTGTATTGTATTTTATTTTGATAAAGTTGAAGCAATTAATAAATATAAATATTATTGGATTAATAAATATAAAGGTCCTCTTTCCTTTAACAGAAGGAGAGTGTTAAGTACATGGAATGCACTGCTGGGAATAATGATAGAAACAGATACGTTAGGGACGTAAGAGATTCTTATGTTGGCACATGGATGAACAAAAGTGGAGGGCTATGCGGGAGGAAAGTGTTAGATTAATCAGAATCAGGTTTATTATCACTGGCATGTAATGTGAAATTTGTTAATTTAGCAGCAGCAGTTCAATGCAATACATAATCTAGAATAAATAAGTAAATAAATAAATTAGTAAATCAATTACAGCATACGTATATTGAATAGATTAAAAATCATGTAGAAACAGAAATACTATATATTAAAAAAAGTGAAGTAGTGTCCAAAGCTTCAATGTCCAATTAGGAATCGGATGGCAGAGGGGAAGAAGCTGTTCCTGAATCGCTGAGTGTGTGCCTTCCAGTTTCTGCACCTCCTACCTGATGGTAAGAGTGAGAAAAGGGCATGCCCTGGGTGCGGGAGGTCCTTAATAATGGACTCTGTCTTTCTGAGACTCCGCTCCTTGAGGATGTCCTGGGTACTTTGTAGGTTAGTACCCAAGATGGAGCTGACTAAATTTACAGTCTTAAATCTGCAGCTTCTTTCCGTCCTGTGTTGAGACCAGGTTAGATCCTCAGAGATCTTAACACCCAGGAACTTCAAACTGCTCACTCTCTCCACTTGATCCTTCTATGAGGATTGGTATGTGTTCCTTCATCTTACCCTTCCTGAAATCCACAATCAGCTCTTTTGTCTTACTCATGTTGAGTGCCAGGTTGTTGCTGTGGCATCATTCCACTAGTTGGCATATCTCACTCTTATACACCCTCTCGTCACCACCTGAGATTCTACCAACAATGGTTGTATTGTCAGCTGATTTATAGATGGTATTTGAAATATACCTGGCCACACAGTCATCGGTATATAGAGAGTAGAGCAGTGAGTTAAGCACACACCCCTGAGGTATGCCAGTGTTGTCCGTCAGTGAGGAGGAGATGTTATCACCAATCCGCACAGACTGTGGTCTTCTGGTTAGGAGGTCGAGAATCCAATTGCAGAGGGTAGTACAGAGGCCCAGGTTTTGCAACTTCTCAATCAGGATTGTGGGAATGATGGTATTAAATGCTGAGCTGTGGTTGATGAACAGCATCCTGACACAGGTGTTTGTGTTGTCTGAAGTGGTCTAAAGCTGTGTGGAGAGCCATTGAGATTGTGTCTGCCATTGACCCATTGTGGGAAACTGCAATGGGTCCAGGTCCTTGCTGAGGCAGGAGTTCAGTCTAGTCATAACCAACCTCTCAAAGCATTTCATCACTGTTGATGTGAATGCTACCAGGCAATGGTCATTAAGGCAGCTCACATTATTCTTCTCAGGCACTGGTATAATTGTTGCATAGAAAACACAGAAACATTGAAAACCTACAGCACAATACAGGCCCTTCGGCCCAAAAAATGGCAACTGGCTCTGCAGATGCTTTATAGCAAGGAGCACCTTATTAAACAGTGTGATTAAGAAATACAAAGAAAGTGCTGTGTTTGACCTTCACTCATCAAATAGGAGCACAGAACAATGCATTTTCAAAATAAAGGATGACAGTGCTTTGGATTTGTGACGTGCAACCATTCTTGTAACCATAGTGAATACGTAATAACTGTTAATTCATGGGAACAAGTTGCCTCAAACAATGGTCAGGTAATTTATTTTAGAGATTTTATTTACATCAAACTTATCATTGTTGAATATTGTACTATGAAGCAGTTCTTTGCAGCTGGTGGAGTATATTGTTCAGCGCAGTCACAGTTACAATGCAGTGAAATTATACACACTGAGATTTCAGGGGAGGCAGCCAATATGAAAAGGTGAAGGGAGGGGGTGGAAGAAGATCTGGCAGTCAATAGATGGATCCAGGTGAGGAGGAGAACCTGGCAGCCTCCATCCAGGCAGATGGAGTGGGGCGGTGATGAGGTGGGGGTGGGGGTGGGAATGAATTCAGAAACTGGGAGATAATAGGTGGAAGTGACAAAGGGCTGAAGATGATGGAATATGATAGGAGAGGAAACTGAACAATGAAAATGTGGAGCAATGCCTTATGGTTTGGCTGGAACATCAGAGAAAGTTCAAAACTGTCCCATGGAATATTTTAAACAGATAGGACCTCGGTTTAAAATGTAATCCAAAGACAGTCATAGAGCATAGAACAGTACAGCACTCGTTCAGCATTGCACTGAAGTGTGAGTACAGATGTTTGTACTCAGGTTTCTATAGTGGAAGCTGAACTTACAATTTTGAAAATAGTGATATTGAGGCTATTAACCAAACAACAAATAATAAAACATCAATTAATCTGGATGGAACACCTTGAGATAGCTTTATGTGAAATATTGTTGTTTTGCAAAGCTTCCCTCCATATGGATGGAAAATAGTGCTGATCACCAGGGGACAATCGCCAAGATGTTGTCTGGGATGGAGTGTTTCAGTTATGGGGTGCACGTTTCCACATAGGAAAGGTTTTGGAAGTTAAAGGGTATGGGTTAATGGTGAGAGATGAAAGCATAAAAAGGTAGTTGAAGAATTTTTTCACTGAGTATTGTTGGAATCTGGAATGCATTAACTGAGTGGAGGCAGTGGCTCTTACAAGATCTAAGCAAGATGTTAAGTGCAATATACAGAAAGCTATTGATGGAATTGTGGTGAACTAGATATACCTGTCTGACTACCCCTGTGGCTCCTCCCACAGACCCCTGTATAAAGGCGACTGTGGCCTGCTGCTCTCCCTCATTTTCCCCAGGATGTAGTGTTGTCCTTCAGTCAATAAAATTGATGCACCATCAATAACTCACGCCGAGACTTAGGAAGTGAGATTATCGGCTTTTATTGACTGAAGGACAACAGGAATGCTGGTCAATTAATATTGGTAATGGTTTATTAATGTCACATGTACTAAGATGCAGTGGAAAAACTCGTCTTGCAAACAATTCATGCAGGTCAAATCATTACACAGTGCATTGAGGTAAAACAATAGCAATGTAGAATAAAGTGAAAAAGATATAGAAAAAGTGCTGTGCAGGTAAACAATAAGGTGAAAGATCACAACAAAGCAGACTGTAAGGTCAAGAGTCCATTGTATTGTATAAAAGGTTTATTCAAGGGTTTAATAACAGCAGGACAGAAGTTGTTCTTGAGGCTGGTACACGCTTGCAGGCTTTTGACTTTTTGTCTAATTGAAGAAGGGAAAAGAGTAAATGTTTGGGGTGTTGGAGTCTTTGACTATGCTTTAGTGAGGCAGCAAGAAAAATAGACGGAATCCATGGAGGGGAAAAATTGCATGAGTATTGATGTGTCATGGATGTAGTGATCAAGCAGGTCTGTTTCTGTGCTTAATGACTTTATGACTAACCATCCTGGATCCTGGGATGTGTTTCCATGAAGCATTTCACCTCTCCATTCAAAGTGCTGAGAAGTCTCTAGGCAGCATTAAAGATGACCTATTTTTCTATCTGTTAAGATTGGCAATAAAATTGTCATAAAATTCTGAGTTCAGGTGATGGGAAATGCTTTATACCAGTGTGGGAGTTATAGTAAGGCGAGGGTTAAAGACACCATCCAGGTGAGATTGACTGCAGCAGTGTGTCGTCAAACCAAAACAGAGGAGACCCCTGAAGTGAGACTGCCAAAGCCACCACTGCTGACTACACATGAGATAGTTGGGGGGTCACCAAGATAGTGTGTCAACTCAAGCCAGACAAGTAAAGTCTCTGAAGTGAAACTTTTTCTGAAAAGGTCTTCCTAAAATATAGCTTCTCTTTACACAATAGGGCTGCTGGAGAAAGGAATAATGAAGGGTGTGAAACACACCCAACCACTAGCAGACAATTGATTTACTAACTTCAAAGTAGTATCAATTGCCAGCTTGTAGTTTCTATTGACTTTTAACACCTCTATTTAAATGGCAATTGATCTTGTAAGTAATAAATTCAAACATATACAATTTACCAAATTGGTCAAAATTCAGAACTGATAACTACTATTTTTATACAGAATTGGCTTTTCTGTCCTGGCTTCATAACAGAGTGGTGATAGGGGCCACGCTGTTCTCCTTATGCACAAATAGAATAAAATGTATTTGAGCCTTAAGAACACGTGTTCCGGGCTCAGTTATTTTATTTACTATCAGTGATGACACCAGCAAAATTAGTTTTAATGGACTAAGAAAATGCAATTTTTTTGCATAATGCAAATCAAGTAATCACAGCATATTTGATTGATACAAATTGAAATAGTGCAAATTTTAAAAATTACTGTAAAGTCAGTATAAAGATTGTAAATGAATATTTAATCAAAATGTACAATTAAAAATCTTTCTTTCTTCTTGAGTAGATCTTTCAAAATTAACTAGTCACTGATCAACAGAATCAAAGAAAATGTCTGCACAGAAGGATACTATTTAGTCCATCATGTTTGTGCTTGTCAGAAAGGAGTTACCATGCCTAAGTTCACATTACAGGGCAGCATTATTCAAAGACACGTGTAAGAACTTCTTAATGATAATGAGGGGTTCTGCCTCCACTGTCCTTTCAGTTAATACACTCCAGACTCCACCACCGTTGGCTTTTTCTCTTTAACCATGCTACTAATTGCCATCAAAATATCTTCTGCTTTTGCACATATTAAATCCCAGATCTTTTTTAGGCACACATTTTATATATATTATCAAGCCATCTTATACTCAAAAGGCCTGAATTTGAAGAGAAATCTCTATAATACTGACAACACTTGCATTGTAAATGAGAAACTTTTGTGTTTCCATGCTCAGGGATCTGGAAAGGCTCTATGGAAATTTGCTGCTGGCTACCAAAATATGCATCTTGCAGAATACATTCAGGGAGCAAAAAATTGCAGTGATTCCTTGCCACACAGTTGGAATTCAGGCAGGAGAGTTCTCATTCACTGGAATGGACAGGAATTCTCAAAGTTTTTGTTTGTTTTAGATTTGTCTGGCAGTTTTAATATATTTTAAGTTATTGAATGTCCTTAATTGTTACTCTGAATAGACTATGGCAATTCCAATCTCTAGTCCAGATTCTTCACCACCTGCACTTCCCAGTAATGTCTCCGAGGTGAATCTCTGCGATCCTAGCACACAGCCGCAGACTGTGAACCTCTTCCTGTGAGGTAGATGATGCTAGCAGCACTCATGTTTAAGAAGCAAGCCTTGGACCCATGTGTGAACTGGTCATCAGCTGTAATGATATGAAAGCTCTAAGAGTCAACAGCCAAAAGTGCATAGAATTTGTTAACCTCTGTCCAAATTGAAGGCATGTGTTTACTCCAGTGCTGAATTTATATGGCATTGGCAAAGAGCTCACTAAGTCCTTGTCTCAAGGTTGGTGACAAATATACACTCAATGGCCACCTTATTGGATAACTCCTGAACCTAATAATGTGGCCATTGAGTGTATGTTCATGGTCTCAGAGTCAGAGTACTATCACACAGGAAAAGGCATATTCAGCACATCTAGGGGATTAGTTTTTCTGGATTGGGTGTTGTAAAATGAACCAGAATTGACTAGAGAGCTTAAGGTAAACAAACCCTTAGGAGCCAATGATCATAATATGATAAAATTCATCCTGCAATTTGAGAAAGAGAAGCTAAAGTCAGATAGACCAGTATTACAGTGGAGTAAAGTGAATTACAAAGGTATGAGAGAAGAGGTGGTCAGAATTGATTGCAAGGGAACACTAAGAAGGGTGATGGCAGAACACCAATAGCTGGAGTTTCTGGGAGCAATTTGGAAGGTGCAGGATAGATTCATCCCAAAGTAGAAATATTCTAAAGGCAGGATGACACTACTGTGGTTGACAAGAGAAGTCAAAGCCAACATAAAAACCAAAGAGAGGGCATAAAATAGAGCAAAATTAGTGGGAAGTTAGAGGATTGGGAATCTTTTAAAACTAATAGAAGGCAACTAAAAAGTTGTAAAGAAGGAAAAGATGGAATATGAAGGTAAGCGAGCCAATAATATTACAGGAGATACCAGAAGTATCTTTAGATATATAAAATTTTAAAAAAGAGGTGAGAGTAGATATTGGACCGCTGGATAATGATACTGGGAAGGTAGTAATGGGGGACAAGATATTGGCAGACGGTATTTTGCACCAGTTTTCACTGTGGAAAACACTAGCAGTATGCTGGTTGTTTGGGAATGTTGGGGGCAGAAATGTGTGAAGTTGTCATTACTAGGGAGAAGGTGCTTGGGAAACTGAACAAGTCACTTGGACCAAATGGTTTACACCCTAGCATTCTGAAAGAGGTGGCTGAAGAGATTCTGGAGGCATTAGTAATAGTCTTGCACAAATCAATGGATTATGACATGGTTCCAGAGGACCGGAAAATTACAAATGTTACTCCACTCTTCAAGGAGTGAGAGGGATGAAACATGTGAAAGGAAACTATAGGCCAGTTATTCTGACCTCAGTGTTTGGGAAGATGTTGGAGTTGATTGTTAAAGTTGTGGTTTCAAAGTACTTGGAGGCACATGACAAAATAGGCCAAAGCTAGCACGATTTCTTTATGGAACAATCTTGCCTGAATAATCTATGAGAATTCTTTGAAGAAACAACAAGCCAGACAGACAAAGGAGGCTCATGGGATGTTGAGTACTTGGATTTTCAGCAAACCTTTGACAAGGTGCTATGCATGAGGCTGCTTAGCAAATTAAGAGCCCATGGTATTACAGAAAAGATACTAGCAGGAATAAAGCAGTGGCTGATTGGCAGGAGGGAAAGAATAGGAATAAAGGGAGCCTTTTCTGGTTGGCTGCCAGTGACCAGTGGTTTTCAGCAGAGGCCTGTGTTGGGACTGCTCCTTTTTACATTATATATCAATGATTTGGATGAAGGAATTGATGTCTTTGTTAGCCAAGTTTGTAAACAACATGGAGATAGGTGAAAGGGCAGGTAGCTGAGAATCTACAGAAGGACTAAACAGATTAGGATAATGGGCAAAGAAGTGGCAAATGGAATACAGGTTGGGAAGTGTATTGTTATGCACTTTGGTAGAAGAAATAAAAGTGCAGCCTATTTTCTAAATGGAAAGAAGATTCAGAAATCTGAGATGCAAAGGGACTTGGGAGTCCTTGTGTAGGATTCCTTAAGCATTAATTTGCAGGTTGAGTGGGTGCGGAGGAAGGCAAATACACAGGTAGTATTTATTTTGAGGATTAGAATATATAAGCAAGGATGTAATATTAAGGCTTTATAATGTGCTAGTGAGGCCTCGCTTTGATTATTGTGAACAGTTTTGGACCTCAACTAAGAAATGTGTTGACATTGGAGAGGGTTCAAAGGAGGTGGAAACAGTGGAGGTTGGTAGCCAAGGCAGCACTCAAAGGGGACATATCAGTGGATCAGGATGGATGAAAGTTTATGCTGTACTCGGCCTAGGGTAGCTGCTGACTGCACGTGGAGGGTCTCTGGGAGACCAGACACCGCAATACTGCCTCTAGCTGTTGGTTGGCCCACTCAGTCTGGCCATTGGTCTGTGGGTGGAATGCTGAAGACAGACTCAAAGAGGCACCCAGAAGATTACAGAACGCCCTCCAGAAGTTGGATGTGAATTGAGAGCCCCTGCCTGACACAATATCTACAGGTAAACCATGTAATTTAAAAACATGCAGTACTAGTAATTTGGCTGTCTCTTTGGCAGAGGGGAGTTTAGGTAAAGGAAAGAAGTGTACAGACTTGGAGAAACAATCAACTACTGTGAGAATGATGGTATTACTATCTGATGGGGGAAGACTGGTGAACAAATCCAGGGCAATGTGGAACCAGGGTCTCTTGGGGATAGACAGGGGTTGTAACAGAATAGCAGGTGACCAGTTAGAGTTCTTGCCTTGAGCACAGACTGAGCAGGTTGAGACCAAGTTGTGGATGCCATCTCCCATGGAGGGCCACCAGAACCACCAACTGATGAAGGCCTGAGTACACTTGGTTCCAGGGTAACAGGATAACCGGGAAGAATGATCCCACTGCAATACCTGTAAGCTGGGAACATAAACATAGTTAGTTGGGCATTGACTAGGGGCTGCCTCGCTCTGTTGAACAGCTTGCACCATGGCTTCAATATCGCCTTGTGCTGCACCCACGAGACAGTGAGCAGGGAGGATGACATTTGGGTACCTCAGGGGTCTCAGAGGAAGGAAATCTTTAGGAGAGGGTATCAGGTTTTCCATTCTTGGAACTAGGACAGAAGGAGAAAGTAAAATTGAATCTTGAGCAAAACAGGGACCAACGAGCTTGATGGGAGTTAGACACTTGGCCATATGGATACATTCCAGATTCTTGTGATTAGTCCAGATTAATAATGGCACCTTGGCTCCCTCCAGCCAATGCCTCCACTCCTTCAGAGCTATCTTCACAGCCAGCAGCTCCCAGTTTCCGACATCATAATTCCACTCTGTGTGAGTGAGGCGGCGAGAGAAGGCGGCACAGGGGTGTATCTTCTCATACTTTGGCGAGCGCTGAGAGAGGACAGCTCCTACACCAATGTCAGAGGCATCCACCTCCACAATGAACTGCTGGTCAGTGTCAGGTTGAATCAGGATGGGGGCAGAGTTGAAACATTCCTTCAGGTCAGAGAATGCTTTTTCAGCAGCAGTGACCAGGAGAATCTGACAGCCGATGAGGTAAGAGCAGTGAGTGGTGCAGCCAGTGCACTGTAATTTCTGTTGAAGCAGTGATAGAAGTCAGCAAAGCCCTAGAAGTGTTGCAACTCCTGACGAGTCGAGGGTTGGGGTCATTCGACCACTGCCTTAACCTTCTGTTGGTCTATCTGGATGGAACCGCCTGAAATTACATACCCCAGGAAGGAGACTGTATTGCGATGAAACTCACATTTCTCAGCCTTCGCAAAGAGTTGGTTCTCCAAAAGGCACTGGAGAACTCCGCGGACGCGACCTGTGTGTTCAGCAAGAGACTTGGGGGAAAAAAAGTCAAAATGTTGTCGCGATACACAAATCAAATTGGTTCAGCATGTCCCTGAGAATGTCATTTCCCAGGGCTTGGATGACTGTGGGGGCATTGATGAGACCAAATGGTGTGACCAGATACTCGTAATGGCCTGAGGTGCTGTTGAAGGCCATCTTCCACTCATCCCCTTCGTGGATGCGGACAAGATGGCAGGCGTTACGGAGATCAAGCTTGGTGAAAACTGAGGCTACTTGTAGTAGTTCAAATGCCAAGGTCATGAGCAGAAGAGGGTAATGGTTCTTAACTGTCTTCATTCAGACCCTGGTAATCAATGCATGGACGCAAGGAGCCGTCCTTCTTTTCAACAAAGAAAAAAACTGGCACCAGCAGGGTCGGAAAACAGCCAGAAACTCTTGAATGTACTTACTCATGGCTTCTGTTTCAGGTATGGACAGTGAATTCAGGCAGCTCCTTGGGGGAGATGTGCCAGGCAAGAGGTCAATGGCACCATCATATGGATGAGGCAGCAACAGGGAAGTGGTGGGGACTTGATGAACACAGCCTTGAGGTATTCAGCAGGGATGGCACTAAGATCCAGAAATTCCTCAGGGGGATCTGGGCTTGGAGACAAGGGAATCTGAGCGTGGCAGAGGCAGTGGGAGTGGCAGAATGAGCTCCAGCCTACAATCTTGCGACTGAGCCAGTCAATGTGGGGGTTGTGTTTAACCAACCAGAGATGAAATGGTCTGGTTGTCCACAGTACAGACAGGAGCGGGTGCTGATTCTCCTTTGTCTTTCAGTCGGTGTCAGACAGGTATGATAGATAGATAGATAGATAGATAGATACTTTATTCATCCCCATGGGGAAATTCAACTTTTTTTTCCAATGTCCCATACACTTGTTGTAGCAAAACTAATTACATACAATACTTAACTCAGTAAAAAAAATATGATATGCATCTAAATCACTATCTCAAAAAGCATTAATAATAGCTTTTAAAAAGTTCTTAAGTCCTGGCGGTTGAATTGTAAAGCCTAATGGCATTGGGGAGTATTGACCTCTTCATCCTGTCTGAGGAGCATTGCATCGATAGTAACCTGTCGCTGAAACTGCTTCTCTGTCTCTGGATGGTGCTATGTAGAGGATGTTCAGAGTCAACATGCACAGCTTCGGGCTCTGGAACGCAAATTGTAGAGGAGGCAAATAGCAGGGCAATGTAGACTGTTGAGTTTGGAACTCACCCCCAGGGACCCTCTGGAACCCCTCCCTTTGTGGTGCTGCTGAAGGCAAACATCAATACGAATGGCCAAATCCACCAGGGCATCAAAGGTGGCAGGAAGGTCCTGGGTGACCAGCTCATCTTTGATGTCTTTGGAGAGGCCATTCAGGAAGGTGTCGTACTGTGCCCCCGAGTTCCAGCCGCTGGAGGTGGCTAGGGTCCAGAACTCTAAGGTGTAATCTGGCACAGATCTACACCCCGGTGCATGTGCAGCATTTCACGGGCAGCCTCTCTCCCATGTTTGGAGTGATCAATCACTTTTCTCATCTCTTCAGAAAGTAACTGAAAACTACTGCAGAAAGGGGAGCCTGCCTTCCAGACAGCTGTTCCCTACTCTCTCACCCAACGGGACAGTTAGGTGACGACATAGGCTACCTTGACTCGATCAGTCAGAAATGTTGCTGGTTGCAATTCAAAAATGAGGGTGGACTGGGAAAGAAAAGAGAGGCAGGTATCGGACTCACCTGAGTGCAGTTCTGGAGGAGGCAGATGGGGCTTTTGGAAGGGAGGAGCATAAGACGCCACAGAGAGCAAGGCAGAAGATGCAGTCGTAGAATGTTGATGGGCACTCTAGGACAGCTGGAGTGACTGGGTCTGGGCCACAAGATTGACTACATTGGTAGAAAGCAACTCCACTGCCCTGACACAGAGTCTAGCTGGTTCTGGAGTCTCCCCTGTTGTTCCAGGATAGCTCTCAGGTGGTCATGGTCTGCTGGATCCATTTGGCCAGATTGTACTGTCAGAGCACTGGAGCAGGGATCTAATCGCAGACCCAGTACAGTGCACACAGTGCTATTAATTGAGTAACAAATCCCAAGATGCAAACAAAGTCAACATCAAAGTTCAGGCAGAGATCAAAACATCCAGAGAAATCCAAAATCCAGAATCAGAAAACAGGCAGAGTTGACAGAGTACAGATACTAATGCTGGAAAGGCTCAAGAAATTCACTGGCACAATCTGGCAAAAAACAGGTGAAAACACAGGACTGAAATACACTGAGCAATAAACAGAGAGGCAGATGATAGGTGGAGTACAATCAGACACAGGTGGCAGCAATACAGGTAATAATGATGAACAGATGAGAGATGGAGTACTCAGTGATACAGGGGCCGGAGTAGAGCAGGAGTGGGGACAGGAGCACATGGCAATACAAAACCACAGACTGACAGCTAGGGGGAAACACGTGGAATGGATGCTTCCTATGGTGAGGGAGTTTAAGACCAGAGGACACTGCCTCAGAGTAGATGGATGTCCATTTAGAACAGAGATGAGTAATTTCTTTAGCCAGAGGGTGGAGAACCTATGGAAATCAATGCCACAAGCTTCTGTGGAGGCCAAGTCATTGGCTATTTTTAAGGCAGAGGTTGATAGTTTCTTGATTAGTCAGGCTATGAAGAAATATGGGAGAAGGCAGAAATTTAGGACTGTGAGGGAAAATGGTTCAGTCCTGATGAAATGTGGAGCATACTTAATGGATCAAAAGGCTTAATACTGCTCCTACATCTTATGGTCTTTTCCAGTCCATGCCAAACTATTAATCTGCCTCACTCCATTGCCCTGCACCCTCCATACCCCTCCCAGCCATGTACCTATAGAAATTTCTCTTAAATGTTGCAATCGAACCTGCATCCACCAGTTGCACTGGAAGCTCGTTCCACACTCTCACCACCCTCTGAGGGAAGAAGTTTCCCCTCATGTTCCCCTTAAACATTTTACCATTCATCCTTAACTAATGACTTCTAGTCATAGTCTCACCCAACCTCAGTGGACGAACCCTGCTGGCATTTACCCTACCTATACACCTTATAATTTTGTACACCTCTATCAAATCTTCCTTCGTTATCCTATGCTCTAGAGAATAAATTTCTAGCCTTGTCAACCTTTCCTTATAACTCAGGTCCTCAAGTCCTGGAAACATCCTCGTAAACTTTATCTGCACTCTTTCAATCTTATTGACATCTTTCCTGTAGGTAGGTGGTCAAAACTGCACACAATACTCCAAATTAGGCCTCACCAACATCTGAAACAACTTCAACATAACTTCCCAAATCTTGTATTCAATACTTGGACTTATGAAGGCCAATGTGCCAAGTACTGTCTTTATGACCTTATCGACTTGTGACACAGCTTTCAAGGAATTCTAAATCTGTATTCTCAGATTCCTCTGTTCTACCAAATTGGTCAGTGACCTACCACTCACCATGTAAGTCCTATCCTGTTTTATTTACCAAAGTGCAACATCTCACATTTGTCTACATCAAATTCCATCCACCATTTTTCACCCCTTTTTTCCAGCTGGTCTGGATCCCACCGCAAGCTTTGATAGCCTTCCTCGTTGACCACTACCTCCTACACTTGAAGCTATCAGCAATTTGCTGATCCAGTTTACTACAATATCATCCAGATCATTGATATAGATACAAACAACAATGGAACCAGCACCAATCCCTGCAACATACAACTAACCACAGGCCACCAGTCAGAGAGGCAACCACTTACTATCACTCTCTGGCTTCTTTTAAACCATTTACTACTTTATCCTGAATGCCAAGTGATTGAACCTCCCTTGAGGGACCTTGCTGAAGTCCATACAGACAACATCCACTGCCTTGGCTTCATCAACTTTCCTAATAACCTCCTCAAAGCTCACTAAGATTGTTTAGACGCATACTATTATGCACAAAGCCATGTTGACTATCCTGAATCTGTCTCTGGCTATGCAAATACTGATATATTTGGTCCTTTCAAATACCTTCCAATAATTTATCCAATACTGATGTCAGGTTCATCTGCCTATAATTTCTTGGCTTATTTTTTGAACTTTTCTTGAACAACACAACAACATTAGTTTTCCTCCAATGCTTCAGCACCTCACCCATGGCTAAAGAGCTTTTAAATATCTCGACTAGGGCCACTGCAATTCCTGCACTGGCCTTCCACCAGGTCCAAGGGCACACCAGACAAAGCCCTGGGGCTCTCAACCTTTTTTGTGCCATGGACCTGTCCAGTCTCATTCCATACTAGGAGATCTTGTATCACACTCTCTCTAGTTGGGATCTTTATGCATTGATTAAGGATACTTTCCTGAACACATTTGACAAACTCTATCCCATCCAGCCTTTGTACAGTATCAGAGTTCCAGTCAGCACGTGGGAAGTTAAAATCACAAATACTATCACAATCTTGTGTTTCTTGCAACAGTCTGTGATCTCTCTACAAATGTGCTCCTGTAAATCCTGCTGACCGTTGGGTGGTCTATATTCCCATTAACATGGTTATCCTTTTCTATTGGCAACACACACAAAATGCTGGAGGAACTCAGCAAGCCAGGCAGCATCTATGGAAAAGAGAGCAGTCGATGTTTTGGGCCAAGATCCTTCATCAGGACTGGAAAGAAAGAGGAGAAGGCAGATAAAGAAGGTGGGGGAGGGGAGGAAAAGTACAAGGTGGTAGGTGATAGGTGAAACTGGGAGAGGGGGAAGGAGTGAAGTAAAGATCTGGGAAGTAGATTGATGAAAGGGATAAAGGGCTGGAGAAGGGGGAAATCTGATAGGAGAGAAAAAAAGACCATGGAAGAAAGGGAAGGAGGAGGAGCACCTGCAAGAGGTGATGGGCAGGTAAGGAGATAGAATGAGAGAACGAAACAGGAATACTTATTCCTCAGTTGTACCCATTTAGCCTCATAAATAAGTTCTCTAGCCTGTCCTGTCTGAGCACTGCCTTGACATTTTCCCTGACTATGAGTAATGTGACCCCCTCCCCCTTTAATCCCTCTAGCTCTATCATGTTGAAGACATTAGTAATTTGAAATATTGAGTTGCCAGTCCTCACCCCACCCCCTACGACCAAGTTTCACTTATGTCCATAATGTCATAATTCCACATCATTCCCTGCAACAACTCCACTACCTGCTCTGGCACTGGTTCACATCTCCATGTAAATCTAGCTTAATCCTCTTCCGTGCAAAATTAGCAAAGCTTCCCACAGTGATATTAGTCCACCTCCAGTTCAGGTGCAAAGCATCTTGTCTGTACAAATCCCACCTTTCCTGGAAGAGAGCCCAATGATCCAAAAACCTGAAGCCCTCTCTTCTGTACCGTTTATTTAACCACATGTTAATCTCTCTGAACTTCCTATTTCTAGCCTCACCAGCACATGGCACAGGTAGCAATCCTGAGATCACAACCCCAGAGGTCCTGTCCTTTAACTTAGCACAACTCACTTTGTAGAACTTTGTCAGCCTTTCTACCCATGCCATTGGTATTGATGTGGACCATCACCTCTGGCTCCTCACCCTCCCACTTAAGAATGCTGAGGACTCAGTTCAAGATATCCCTGATCCTGGCACCTGGGAGGCAACACACCATCCAGAAATCTCGTCCTGTCTCTTCTACACAATGAATCCCCTATCATCACAGATAGCCTCTTTTCATTCCTTCTCTTCTGACTCACAGAGCCAGACTCAGTGTCAGAGACGTGACCGCTATAGCTTTCCCCTGCTTGGTCATCCCCACCTCAAGCAGTATCCAAAGTGGTCAAAGTGGTATATAGCTGTAATTGAGGGGAATGGTCACAAGGGTACTCTGAACTGGCTGCCTTTCTCCATTCCCCACCTCCCCCCCCCCCAATGGTCACACAGTTACCTGTGTCCTGAAGCTTGGGGGTAACTACCTCCCTGCATCTCCTGTTAGTCAACCCCTCAGCCTCCCTAATGATTCAGAGTTCATCCAGCTCCAGCTCCAATTATTTAACATGTCTGAAAGAAGCTGCAGGTGTAGTCATCAGGGACACTGGAGACACTGGGTGATAATAATCATAAGAATAAAGAGCAGAAACTCTGGCTACATAGGAAAGATTGACACATTTGGTTACACAACTGATAACTGGCTCATGCATACTGAGCTGTTGGAACAGTATTTTGAAGCTAATGAAATAACCGATAAGAAATGGGTGCCAGATTTGCTGAGTGCATTGGATTTAAAGGCAGACACTTTGCTTAGAAATGTGACTGCTCTAACTAAACCAGCTGAAATGAGTTTTGCTGATATTGTGAAAGTAATGCAGGACCATTTAGAACCAAAAACATTGTTGTTTTCAGAGTGCTTTGTTTCATAAGTGGAATCAAAATGAAGGGGAGTCCATTTCTGCTTACGTGGCTAAATTGAAGAGATTGTCCAAATACTGTCAGTTCAGTGATGTACTTAATGATGCACTGAGAGGTCATTTCATCTGTGGAACCTCACAGGAAATCATTCAAAAATGGCTCCTAACAGAAGCATAACTCACACTTAAAGGAGCAGTTGAAGTAGCTGTATCAATGGAAAAGGCAGATACAAACACACATACACAGAGCATATCTGGCAGTCAAAAGTAAATGATCTGCATGGGGAAATATAAAGATAAAAAGTCAAGTTGCAGTTTCAAAAAGAGAACTAATCTGTATGCTGCTGATGAAAAACGTGATAATGATGAAAATGTCACAGAACTGTGTAGCTTTGAGAATTACAATGTGAAAACTACCAGTAGACAAGCAATAAGGCTTACACCAGAAGTGAACAACAAATTAATTAAAATGAAATTGGACACTGGCTCAGCTGTTTCAGTCATTCCACAAAATGAGTTTGAATGGCATTTCAAAGATACTAAACTGAAGCCTGTAGATATCCAACCAAGAACTTATACTCGAGAAAAGATAGCTCCTGTGGAAAGGACATCCATGACAGTGAAATACAACAACCAACAAGCCACATTGAGATTGTATGTGGTAAAAACTCCCCCCCCCATCCTCATCACATTCTGTAGGGGTTGTATTGAGAGCGTCCTGAGCAACTGTATAACTGCCTGGTTCGGAAATTGCACCATCTCAGATTGCAAGACCCTGCAGCGGATAGTGAAGTCAGCTGAGAAGATCATCGGGGTCTCTCTTCCCGCCATCACGGACATTTACACTACACGCTGCATCCGCAAAGGAAACAGCATTATGAAGGATCCCATGCACCCCTCATACAATCTCTTCTCCCTCCTGCCGTCTGGAAAAAGGCTCCGAAGCATTCGGGCTCTTACGACCAGACTATATAACAGTTTCTTCCCCCAAGCTATCAGACTCCTCAATACCCGAAGCCTGGACTGACACCTTGCCCTACTGTCCTGTTTATTATTTATTGTAATGCCGATACTGTTTTGTGCACTTTATGCAGTCCAGTGTAGGTCTGTAGTCTAGTATAGCTTTCTCTGTGTTTTTTTTATTACATAGTTCAGTCTAGTTTTTTTGTACTGTGTCATGTAAACCATGGTCCTGAAAAACATTGTCTCATTTTTACTATGCACTGTACCAGCAGTTATGGTCGAAATGACAATAAAAGTTGACTTGACTTGACTTGACTTGACTTGATTGCATGGAACAATTGAAGATCCATCCAGAATTTGCATGCGGCATTCCCAGCAACAAAGCCAACAGAAAGTGAATTAAGAAAAGTACTGGATAATGCCACAATTATTGTGGATAATGCCACAATAATTCCATGACAACCACCATGAACCGTTGCCCAACAGAGGACAAATAGGTATTTGTGCCAACCTCTGTGCCTCTGGTTGGAAAGCATATTAGACCAAGGAAGGACCATGCTGCTCAGAGGAAGCACGAAAGTCACAAAAGCAGTGATCTGCCTACAGCAATTTTTGTAGGCAACATATCTAAGTAAGTTTCTGATATGTTAATCAGGCAGTTATTGGATATGTGGCTATGTTTTAAGAAGCATTATCAACTCTGCATGTATTAAGATTAATGCATGAACTTCAAATGAAAGACATTAAGCTACTTGTAAAGGTAGATGTAAAGGCCAAAGCCCAGCTACATGAATGGAAGGTGAAAAAGAAGGGATCAATGGAGATACAAAAACAGAGGATTTGCCAGATGATGTTGTGGATAAGGAAACCAAGAGGAGAGATCAGAATGTAAAAGAAGCATTAGAAGGATTATTAAGAGAATACCTCAGTGAGCTGAATGTACCTTTCCTAGATCAAAATGCACATCCCGATCAAAAGGAAAAGAAGAGGAGGATGGCATGCTTGTAAGTGCTTTGGAAATGGAAGAGGATAAAGGGACATAATTTCTGTAGAAATTAGTAAACTGAGAGATGCTCACAAGTAACTCAAAGAAGAAAAAGGAAGGCGAGAAAAAGAAAGACAGCAAGTAGAAGAAGAGAACTGATAGAAAGAACATGAGCAAGAAAGAGAAAGGCATGAAAGGGAGAAGGAATGTGATAAAGAAAAAAAGTTGGATAAAGAGAGAGAAAGAAGCCAGGACTGGAGAGAAGCAAGGATTGAAGTACATCTCAGAGAAGTCAGAACTACTTTGCATAATCTCAGAGTCAACTTCTACAACCCACCACAGAGGAGAACCTAAGATTGTTTTCATAGCCACATGTCTCAGCTGCCAAGCAGAATGTCCTTCCTTGTCAGGAAAGGCATTATCCAACAAGAGTATGAAATCCTCCACAGTGATTAAATCTTCGGGCCTGAGTGGGACAATTTAAAATTTTCTATATTGTGGTTGCCTGTATAGTAGTTGTATTATATAGTATACTGTGTATATAGCTGATACAGATTCTGTATTGAGTTGGAGTTTATAACTAAGCAGGAAGGAGTATTGTACATTTAAAATTTCAGTTGTATTTGAGTAATATTGTAACTGTAATGTTTGATTAAGCATTGTTTGTTTGTTGAAATAATTGCAGGTTATATATAAAAGTATGTAAATGGCATACACTGTACGTCATTATGTGTCATGTGGTATGTTGTGCCTTGATTAAAATAAAAGTGAAGTTAGACTCCAATCTTAACTCCTTTCTTTTGGAAATAGTTTATGCCTTTATTCCTTCCACTGAAGCGCATGACCATATACTTTCCTACACTATATTCCATCTGCCACTTCTTTGCCCATTCTCATAAATCTCTAAGTTCTTCTGCATACTCTGTGCTTTCTCAATATTACCTGCCCCCTCTACCTGTCTTTGTATCATCTGAAAAGCTTGCCCACAAACCATCAATTCTGTCATCCAAATCATTGACATATAATGTGAAGAAAAATGGTCCCAACACCGACCCTTGCAGAACATCACTAGTGAACAGCAGCTAACCAAGAAAGGCCTCCCTTATTCTCCCTCTTTGCCTCTAGCCAGTCAGCCAATCTTCTATCCATTCTAATATCTTTCCTGTAATAAAATGGGCTCTTATCTAGTTAAGTTGCTTCATATGCAACACCTCATCTAAGGTGTTCTGAAAGTCCAAGTGCACAACATCCATTGTGCCTCCTTTGTCTATATTGCTTGCTATTTCTTCAAAGAATTACAACAGATTTGTCAGGCAAGATTTCCCCTTAAGGAAACCATTTTGACTGGCCTGTTTTAACATGTCCCTCCAAGTACCCTGAAACCTTAAACTTAATTTATAGACTCCAATATCTTCCCAGACACTAAAGTTAGGCTAACTGGCCTATAATTTCCTTTCTTCTGTATCTCTCCCTTCCTAAAGAGTGGAGTGACATTTGCCATTTTCTAGTCTAACAGAACCATTCCAGAATCTAGTGGTTGTTAAAAGATCATTACTTCAAATAGCTCCACAATCTCTTCAGTTACCTCTTTCAGAACCCTGGGGAGTAGTCCATCTGATCCAGGTGACTTATCTACCTTCAGACCTTTCAGTTTCCAAAGCACCTTCTCCTTAGTGAAGCAACAACACTCACTTCTGCTCCCTGACACTCCTGAATTTCTGGCATACTGCTAAACAATTCCACAGAGAAGACTAACACAAAATACTTAAGTTTATCTGTAATTTCTTTGTACCCTATTGCTATCTCTCCAGCATCATTTTCCAAAGGTCAGATATCCACTCTCACCTTTCTTTTACACCTCATATATTTGGAAAAAACCTTTGGTATCCTCTTTTATATTATTGGCTAGCTTACCTTCATATTTCATGTTTTTTCTCCTTATGGCTTTCTTAGATGCCTTCTGTTGGTTATTAAAAGGCTTCCCAATCCTCCAACTTCCCATTAATTTTTGCTATATTTCACGCCCTCTCTTTAGCTTTTATGCCATCCTTGACTTCCCTCGTCAGCCACAGTTGCGTTATGCTCCCTTTTGGGATGTATCTATCCTGTGCCTTCTGAATTGCTCCCATAAATTTCAGCTGTTGCTGTTCTGCTGTCAACCCTGCTTATCTTCCAATAAACTTTGTCCGGTTGCTCTAATACCTTTGTAATTCCTTTTACTTTTACTGATATATCTGAGATTAGTTTCTCCCTCTCAAACTGCAGGGTATCATGACAACCCTTTCCGATTTTGCTCCCAGGTTGCACTTCAACTCATCCCTCTGACTGCAATTTTGCACTAACATTTGCCTGTCCTTCCTCACAGTTTCACTACACATGGCATCTACTTGTATATCAACTTCCTTATCCTCAGCCCTATCACTCCAGTTCCCAGCCTCCTGTCAAATTAGTTTAAACCCTCCCCAACAGCTCTAGCAAATCTGCCCACAAGAATATTGGTCCGTCTCATCTCCAATGTCTCCAGTGGAACTTTGGTATGTAGAATGTCATAACCGCCCCCAATGTCTTCTTGTCTCCCGCGACTCATATTCCAATGTCTCTAAGGGAACTATGGCACACAGAATGTCCAGACTGCCCCCACTCACCTCTTTTGAAATCTTTCTCCCCCTTCGCACATTTCAATGTCTGTAAGGGAACTGTGGTGCACAGAATGGACTTCTGCTGCTGTAGCTTATCCACTTCAAGTTTCGATGTGTAGGGTGTTCAGAATTGTTCTTCTGCACACTGCTGTTGTAGGGTGTGGTTATTTAAGTTACTGTCGCCTTCCTGTCAGCTGGAACCAGTCTGGCCATTCTCTTCTGAACTCTCTCATTAACAAGGCATTTTTGCCCACAGAGCTGCCTCTCACTGGCTGTTTTTTGTTGTTTTGTTTTGCACCATTCTTTGTAAACTCGAGAGACTCATGTGCATGGAAATACCAGGAAGTCAGCCGTTTCTGAGATACTGAGATGGTTGTGCACTTTGCTAGAAGGAATAAAAGCATGTACTATTTCTAAACAAGGAGGAAATTCAGAAATCCAAGTGGAACAGAACAAAATCGGATTCCTGGTCCGGGATTTCCTAAAGGCTAATTTGCATCTTGAATCAGTGGTGAGAAAAACAAATGTGATGTTAGTATTCATTTCAAGTGGACTAGAATATAAAAGCGAGGATGTAATGCTGAGGCTTTATAAGGCACTGGTGAGGCACCACTTGGGGTATTGTGAGCAGTTTTGGGCCCCTTATCTTGGAAAGGATGTGCTGACTTTGGAAAGGGGTTAAAAGACATTCACGAAAATGATTCCAGGATTGAAAGGCTTATCATATGAGCAGTGGTTGATGGCCTTGGGCCTGTGCTCACTGGAATTTAGAAGAATGAGGGGGGATCTCATTGAAAGCTATTGAATGTTGGAAGGCCTAGATAAAGCTGATGTGAAAAGGATATTTCCTTCAGTGGGGAAATCTGGGGTCAGATGACGCAGCCTCAAAATAGAGGTATGTCCGTTTATTTCAGAGATATGAAGGAATTTCTTTAGCCAGAGGGTGGTGAATCTGTGGAATTTGTTGCCACGGGTGGCTGTGGAAGCCAGGTCAGTGGGTGCAATTAAGGTGGAGGTTGATAGATTCTTGATTAGTCAGGGCATGAACGGTTATGGGGAGAAGGCAGGAGAATGGGGTTGGGAGGGAACTGGATCAGCCATAATGAAACAGCAGAGCAGACACAATAGGCCTAATGGTGAAATTCTGTTCTTGTGTGTTCTGGTCTAATTCATTGGCTGGGATGGAAAGGGAAGATAATGGAATGTGAATGATATAGGCAGCAATAAAATCACTGTTTAAAAGGTAATGTTAAAGCAAAACAAAGTAATCTACAACAGCTGCTTTACAACTTTAGAACAAGAATAAACCATAGGCTCTCACCTTTCAGGACTGGAAATCATTGTCAAAATTAATGAGAGCAAACAAAGGAATTTGGCGCAAAGCATTCATCTCTTTCTTTTAAACCAATACATAAAACATAATATCAACATCTATAAAATTCTTCATTCTTAACAGATTATGGCTATAAATAGCAAACAGGAATAATATAATCTGTAGCTCAGAGACATTGATCATTAAAAGTGGGAGTGAAGACACAAAGAAACATAAAATGGAAGCTCATATCATGCACACTGGTTATCTGTGGTGCATTGGAACAGTGGCTATGTTTAGGAAAATTGTAATTCAGAGGCCTGCACTAATAATCCAATGACATGACTTCAAATCCCACAGTAGAAGCTGTGAAAATATATTCAGTAAACTCAGTATTTTTCCCCAGCCTTGGTGACTACAGAAATGAATTGTAATAACCCACTTGGTTTACAAATGTTTTTCAGCAAAGGATATCTGATTTTCATTACCCAGTCTGTTTTTATATGTGACACCAAGCTGCAAGAAAATGAATCTCAAGGATGTATATGGTTTTCATACAGTTCTTTGATAATAAATTTACTTAGAACTTTGAAGTTTACCAATATGGCCAACTCTTAATTATCCCCTTGGAATAGCTCAGCAAGCTACTCAGTTCAAGGATTACTACAAAATTACACAATTGTTAACAACAACAATGTTGTTAACAACAACATCTGTTCCATTCCAGCTCTGAAAAGTGAAATTCAGCCATGTTACCTCTCCACCCTTCTCTTAACCCTGAAAGTTCATTCTTTTTTGAATACTGACACAACTCCCTTCTGAATACAATCTTTGGATATATGTACATTGCTGTCCTTGACTCTGCATTTTAGACCCTAAATACTTGCAGTGGAAAACAAAATCCCTCATGAAATTTTGAATTCCTCATGAAAATCTAAGAGAAAGATTTGCACATTCAGGAAATCTGAAACAAAAACAAAAAATGTTCAAGAAAACTCAGAAGGTTGGCAGCGTCTGTCAAAAGAGGAACTGTTAATGTTTCAGTTTGAAGGCCCTTCATCAGAACTACAAGAGAAAGCAAGTTAATCCAGGTTGTAGAAAAGACAAGATGGAGCAATTTTATTGCAAATTTCCAGCAACTGCTTTTTAAAAAATTCCAGCAGTTTTTCTTTTATTTGGAATTCCTTATGGGTTGCAGCTTTATAAAACTCTGGTTTCTCCACACTTAGAATATTGTGTTCAATTCTGATCGCATGACAGGAAGGATGTGGACACTTTAGAGAGGCTGCAGAGGAGATTTACCAGGATGCTGCCTGCATTGGAGAACATCTCTTATGAGTAAAGACTGAGAAAGCTGGGGGAAGGTGGGGGGGGGGGGGGTCGTGGCTTGCTGCTGCTTATACGTGGGAGGGGGGAGCTGGGGGGACCTTGGGGTTCTAACATTGAACTGTCATTCATTCTTTGGGGCACTCCTCTGTTTTCGTGGATGTTTGTGAAGAAGAATAATTTCAGGATGTGTATTGTACACATTTCTCTAACATTAAATGTACCTATTGAGCTAGGGTGTTTCACTTTGAAGAGAAGGAGAGGTGACTTGATAGGGATGTATGAAAGTATAAGATAGAGTTGGCAGCCAGCATCTTTTCCAACGGTGGCAATGGCTAATACCAGATGACATCCTTTTAAGATAAGTGGAGGAAAGTTTAAGGGAGATGTTCGAGATAGTTTTTTTTATACAGAGTGGTACAGAGCCTGAAATGTACTGCTGGAGGCTGATGTATTAGGGAGACTTAAGAAAGTCTTAGATAGGTACATGAATGAAAAGAAAATATGGAAAGTTAAGGGCCATGAAGGGGAAACGGTTAGCTTGATCATGGAGTATGTTAAAAGGTTGGCACAACATCATGGGCCAAAGGGCCTGTACTGTGCTGTACTGTTCAATGTTCTATGTACTATGTTCTAAGTTCTAAACTGGTCTGCCATTAGATGCTTGCCTCTACAACAAAAACAACAAATTATTTCATACTGAATTGGGTTCAAACATTTGTAAGATCACAGTTGGAGTATGTTATTTAGCATTGAGGGTTGTACTTCACAAATGATTTTAGATTCTAATACCATTCTAAAGGCTCAACCTCATCATCCATGCTGAGCAGCTCACATGAAAGTTAATGTCTATGGTTTTATAATAAACTGTCTATTGTATGTAAGGCATTATTTGTGTGTGGGAGTAGCTGTAGGCCAAGTGGCTTCTTGGTGATAAGCCAAATAGTCATTGTCTATAACCACTCCCATACATTTAGTGGCAATGTCTGTCTCAGTTCAGTACACTGTGGATCACTACTGTTACAAATACCTTTGAAGAGCATTCAGTGGACTAAGTGATTTATCTATACCTAATGCTCACAGTCAGCAACCATATCTGAACAGCAGAGTGAACAATTACCCTGATCTCTTTGCTAACTGGAAAAAAAAATACATCATAATTAGTTCTGATTTTTTTTAGATTGTTTATTTCTTAATGTTTGAATCCAGCAATAGATCAAGTCATTGATGGCTTTAAAATAGATTAAGCTACTGCCATGTTAGCTCCAACTGTGCATTCCACTTGAACTCCACTGTAAGTTTACCCTTCCTGTTCTGAAATGCATTGCCTTCGCAGCTGCAGTCTGTCAGATGGAATAACAAGCCTTTTTGGGGAAAAAAAACAACCAAGCATACACACTTTAATTCAGTAAGACTGTGAATATCAGTGGGGGGGGGGGGGTGGTGTGTGATGGACTCTATTTCAAAACGTGTAGGATTCTTGGCTGGGTTTATGATTCAACACTAGATATAATTTAGGATCAGTGTTAAATTTCAGCACAAATTTTGATGCTTATATAGCTAATGAAGCTCAATTTCAACTTACAGAAATCTTTGCATTGAGATACAGTGAATATTTAAGGGGTAGGCTGCCTAGTATTGTTTCCTACACTGGAGAGCAAGGCGTAGGAATGGAGCACAGGGACAGGGCCTTCTGTCCACAATGCAGTACTGAATGAATTAAACTAGTAATTAAAATCATAATAAAACTAATCCCTTCTGCCTACACAAATCCATAATCTCACCGTTCTTTACATGTTTGTGTGCCTCGCTCCGAACACTTGAACACCTCTACTGTACTTGCCTCCACTGCTGCCTACATTCCACACCCTCTGTGTAAAAATCTTGACCAACACATCTTTGACCTTTCGCCCCGCACCTTAAGTGCATTCTATTTGAATTATAAACCCGGCCAAGAATCCTACAAATTTTGTAATAGAGTGCTTCACACACCTCTCTTGCATTAGACAATTAAGAGGACAAGAAAGCAACCTCATTTGCAGTGCAGTCAGAAAAGGAAATTTCTAATTAAGTCTTCATTGAATTTGGGATAAATTTAATACAGCAGTTGTTTTGAACAGCAAACCTCCTTTTAAAGTAGCCAGTTGACCAAATAAGTAACCAGTGAAGAGTTGGCATTTTGCTCCAAAGAACAGTGTGCTTGGATAAATCCGTAACCCCAGGGAAGTGAGATCGGTAATTAGGAGATGGGGTGCTCAGGAAAAGGTTTAGTGCACATTCAGCTTTAAGAGTCGAGGCACATTTTATTCTTTGGATCTAACAGTAGGAAGCCTGCTAAATTGAACACTGTAAACATAAATAGAACAAAGCAAGGAAACTGCAAACATCAGGGGAAGGGGTGTGTGGTACACAGACAGGAACAGAAACAAACATGTGAATCATGATACAATAAATAAACATATATACCGATAAACAAATATCTTTGGGTAATGCTTTTGATCCAAGTGCTTCCTTTCAAGAAGCACTGTTGAAATATCTTCATCACAAAGAGGCATACATTGAGTGAATTGAATCCTTTTTCCCATGATACGGCTATCAAAAACAAGTTCAGTTTTAATTGCCATACCGTACATGAATACAGACATGGTTACTCTGGGGCTGAGGTTCAAACCACAGTACCAGCAGTCATACACAGCAGAAGGCACATATAGCACCTAAAAGATAGAAAGCACATATAAGAGAGCAAGCATATATATCAGTAAAATACAGTCGCATACGGAAAAAATACATAGAACAAGAGCCTGTACATTTAAGGTAAGAGAAGCAATTTAAAAGGGATCTGATGAGAACATCTTTTAAGCAGAAACTTACTTCAGGAATGTGTAACCAAATCATAAAATCATAGAGTCTCTGGAATCTTTAGCCCACAGAGTTGGCACTGACCGCCAACCACCAATATACACTAAACCCATATTTTTGTTCTCTCCATATTCCCATAAACTCTCCTCAGATTCTTCACTCACTTACACACTATGGAAAATCTCAGTGGGCAATTAAACATGTTTTTGGGATGTGGGAGGAAACTGTAGCATTTGGAGGAAACCCAAGCAGTCCCAGGAAGGAACTTCATACTGCTAGCATCAGGATTGTACCCAGGTCACTGGCATTGTGGGACTGTGGCACCGTTGGCTGCACCACTGTGGTGAGAAAGTGGTGGAATCAGTGCAGTCACAATGTCTAGGAGACAATTATACGGGCACTTGAATAGGCAAGGCACTGAAGGATTCAGATGGTGACAGAAGAGACTGCAGATGCTGAATCCCGAGCAGCAAACAATTTCCTGGGGAGACTCAGTAGGCTGAGCAACATCTGTTGGGGGAGGGGTGGTGGGTGGGAGGGGAGAGGACAGAACTTTTGATCAAAATCCGTATTAGGACTCAGCCCTAATAAAGGTAACTAGCTATCCGTTTCTCTCAGAGAAGTCACTGAAAGCTCACAGTTACCGCTGTTTACTGCTTCTATATTTCATATACAAAATCTGAAGCAAAGGAATTCTACCCAGCATTAGTGGTGGAGGCCAAATCACTGTGGACAATGTCGAGCACTGTAGGTAGAGACTAGTATGTATTGCAATGCATAAGAACAGTGTGCTTTCAGCTTCTTAAACTTGTTCTGTTATTCAATGATATTATATTGAAAATCAGCATCAGGTCCATTTACTAGGCCCAATTCTAGTTCCTAAACCATCAATGAAATCCAGAACATTTCAGAAGTCCACCAAGAACTTTTCCAAAGATTTATGGAATCAACTGACTGGTACAGAAGGAATGTATTCGACCTACTCGGTAGAAGCCATATCCTTATCCAATGCAGCCTATTTCCCTGTTTATGCTCCATGGTTCCGTATGTTTCCTTCCCTTTCAAGCATTTATCCAACTCCATTTGAAATCACCGTTTAAAAAATTGCGCGGTTTCTAAAGTAAATACATGTAAATACACAGCATTGTGGGCCGAAGGGCCTGTATTGTGCTATAGGTTTCTATGTTTCTATTACAGAAATAAGTCTTACAGGTATCACAGACTTATACTCAATGAGTCTCCCTCTTTTGCTCTCCATCAAATCTTATCAGGATATCTTTCCAATTATTTCTTCATCATGTTTTTATCTGGGCCTCAGAACTGCCACTATGCTATTCATCTCGAATATTCTTTGTTATAAATTTTCTATGTTCAAGCCATTCTCTGGATAAGGGTGTTGCCTTGAAATTATTTAATAAATGTCAAGATTATATTTATGATCAATCAGATCTCCACTACAAGTTTTTTTAAGTCTACCTTATCATAATCTTTCTTAAGCATGAAGATCTCTATCAGGCCACTCTGCAGCCTTTCCTTTTCAAAACTAAGTACAGCCCATTCAGTCTCTATTGATAGATGCATTTCCGTTCAGGTTTGGTATTGCCTGTGTAAATATTTCTTGCACCTGCCTCTATGTTATTTTATAATGCATCCTGGAAGATTATGTTTGATCAACAATCCTCTTGCATCCTTTCAGAAATAACAGGTTTATTGACTTTAGCGTGTGGTTTCCTGAATCCATTTGAACTTTTAAGATAACACAAAATTGAATCTCCTGCCACTATCTTACAGGTAGTATGTTTTGATTGTACAACAGATTTTTCAATAATGTCACATCTGGTTCTGATGTTCTGTTATCTAGCTATTGAAACAAAGTCCAGGCCACTAATTTTACATCATAAAAATCAACGGTCCCAATGCTTTCCCTAAGGTAATCAGTTCACTTGTAACCACCGTTGTTCAGGACGTTATTAATTTTGCTCATGTGTCATTTATGTGGAATTTTGAAAGTCAATGTACTCTTCGACTTTAACTACTGATTACTTTGTTAATCACATTTTTTTCTGGTAAACCATCACTGCAATCAATAGGTTGTAACTTCCCTTTCGGGTTTTTGAATCACCTGTACGAGCTGACATTTTTGAGATGGGAATTGAAGTCTCGAAGGTGCAGGGTGGTTGCAGCATGGTGTTTACGGGTCAAAATGAAGCGGCAGGGCCCAGCCCCTAGAGCAGGGAATAATCCAAAGTCTGGCAATTGCTGGAGCAGACTAGGAGGTGATTTGATGAGGCAGAACAGAGGTGAGGTGGTTGGACCTGGGCCCAAGTCCCAGAGCAAGGAAAGGCTCAAGGTTTGATCAATTTAAGTGCTGCACGGAATTGGAAAGGTCAGGTACGGGCCGAATTGAGGAGGCAGGGCCTGGGTCCGAGAGCAACGACATACATTCGGCCTGGATGATTTAAACTGTGCCAAATTGCATAGGTCAGGGTGTCGGGGCCAGACGTAAGGAACCTTTGAAGATTACTCCTCCCTGCACTGAACTGAGGCTGTAGCCTGCAATTAACGGGCTCCTGAATCACTGCAGTGATGACTGGCTTTGTGGCTGTAGACTCATTTTCATGAACTTCTGTTCTGAGGGTGTTTGCTTACTTTTATTGTTGCATGATTTGTTTTTTTTCCTGCACACTAGATGTTTGACAGTTCTTTTTTTAATGATTTCTATTAGGTTTCTTTGTTTTGTGGTTGCCTGTAAGGAGATGGATCTCAAGGCTGTATATAGTATACATAGATAATAAATATACTTTGAACTTTGAACATCAGTTCATCAGAGGCTTCAGTCACATTAGCCAAACAAATCCATGCTGGACTTCTACCTTGTTCCTTTTCTGAATGGTACTGTAACATTTGCACTGCCACCATTCTACCAAAGGGCAAAGGTGTGGAATGTATTTGGTCTGGTGGGAAAATTATATGGAAATAACTCCTGGTTTCCAATGCTATATGCTCAAATTCACTGCAAAGATAGATACTTTATTGATTGCAAAGGAAATTTCAGTGTCACAGTAGCATTACAAGTGCACAGATAGAAATATTAGAAGAGAAGTAGAAAGAATAAAAAATAAGTTACCACAAACAGTCAAACAGGAGGGGGTCATCCCTTCCCTGGCTCCAGAGCTTAATAGCTGAGGGTAAGAATGACTTCATATAGCGCTCTTTGAAGCAGCGAAGTTGTTTTAGTCTTCTACTAAAAGTGCTCCTCTGTTCAGGCAAGGTGCATGCAGAGGGTGAGAAACATTGTCCAGAATTTCCAGGATTTTCCGTAGGGTCCTTTGCTATACCACAGCCTCCAGTGTGCCCAGTTCGACTCCTATAACAGAGCCAGCCTTTCTAATCAGTTTATTGAGCCTGTTGGCATCACCCATGTTGATGCCATTGCCCTAGCACACCACCACATAGAAGACTGTATTGGTGACAACAGACTGGTAGAACAGTTGAAGGAGAGACCTGAATACTCCAAGGACCTCAGTCTCCTTAGGAAGCAGAGGCAACTCTGGCCCTTCTGTACACAGTCTCTGTGTTGGTGCTCCACTCCCAAGTCTGTCATCCAGGTGCAGCCCAGGTACTTGCAAATCCTCACCACACCCATGCTCTCACCATCAATTGTGACAGGGAGCAGTGCAGGCTTAGTCTTCCTAAAGTCCACCACCATCTCCTTTGTTTTACTGATGCTGAGCTGCAGATGATTCAGCTTGCACCATTTGACAAAGTCCTCCACCAGGGCCCTGTATTCATCCTCCCGTCCTCCCTTTATACACCCAACTATTGCTGAGTCACCAGAGAATTTCTGTAGATGACATGACTCAGTGTTGTTTCTAAAGTCCTGCCTTTGATTTTATACTTAAAACTTCTGGTTGTGGAATTTCCACAAACATTATTTCCATCCTAACAAATTTTGGCAAAGGTTTTGAAAATGACACTAAGCTAGCAACCTCAGCACACCCCATTTAACCACCCTTACACTTTCTAAACTTAAAATTCATCCAATTACATCATTTATTAATTTGAATCCTGTTGATAAACTGTTCTACCCAAGGCCAAAGTATGTTACTGATGTCCATTGCTGAGGTCTAACGATGTACAACATTCCTTCTCATGCTCTGCAGCTACAGTCTCTGTAATGGAGCTGCTACTTTCAACACCATGTATACTTTATCCCCTTGAAAACGTCAGCAATGTTTGCCTTTAGATGGGGGTGTAATTCCTCTGAATTGTTATGATCATCTCTGCTTCAGCAGTTATTTGTGGGAATAAATGCTTCATTGAAATAATCCCAACAGAAATCAAATGCTTGCATTGAAATGTAGGCTCCTTAAGGGAGAGGCTAACACATCATTACTCTTTTAGGTTACTTTTTGCACCTATGCAGGAGCTTCTCTTATTTCATGTGCACAACCAGCTCAGGCTACGTCCACAGTACACTGGATAAATCTGTAACCGAAGCTTTTTCTCTTCGTTTTTACCCTTCGTCCACACTAAAATGGCGTTTTCGTCCCCTGAAACCGGAGCTTTTCAGAAACGCTCTCCAAAGTGTGTATTTTTGAAAACGCCGGATTGGCTGGATCAGGGTGGACGGGGTAACCGGAGACTTCTGAAAACGTTGTCAGATGGCAGCGTGCTATTTCATTGTTTTCTTGAACGTAACCTAACAATTTCAGAACAGACGGCAACGAGACTGACAGCAGAAGAGTTAGAAATGTACTCACCAAATACTTTAACCCATAACTTACTGAATAAATAAGTATACTCACTTTGCCCTGTTTTCTGTCCTTGCTTGTATGAAGGTGGTTTACCTATTTATGCAAGTACTTCTCTGTCAATAGATGTGTAACAGCCTACTGTAGCATTGTATGGAAATACAAGATAACACTGATGCAGACATGTTTTATACATTTAACAAGGTGCTTTATTAATGCAACAGAGTTAGTCAATTTTTCAATGTTCGTCGTCAGCCGGGTCAATCTGTCCGTGAACTCCCTGTTGGTTGCCTCCGTACACTCCAGTTTTTTTTTACATTTAAGTTCTCCTGTGCGAAAGCCAACAACTGTCCATCGTTTTAAGTTTTTCTAGTCTGTAACTACACAACCGCACACTTTAATGGCGAGATTCGACACCAAACATGTCGCTTGTTTTCGGTAGATGTATCCTGCGCACGTGCTGGAGGAGGAGATTCGCAAAATCTCCATTTCAATGTGGATAGAGATATTTTTTAAAACACTTAGTGTGGACGCCTATTGTTTTTACGCGAAACCGGCGTTTTCAAAATTATTTGGTCTAGTGTGGACGTAGCCTCAGTCTAGGTTGGTGATGCACCCATTTTACGGACAAAAGAGTGCTTACGTGTCCATTATATTGGATGCCTTGCAAATACACTTCCCACATTGAATGTTAAGTCCCATCCTGCACTCTTCCATTGATCCTCTGTGAAGACACCTGTAAGAAGCTCATGGTACAGACATGAATGGTTTGTCAGCAAACAAAGAGTTCATTTGACTCATTGAGAATAAAGAAGCAGGAGAATCTAGTACCAGGGAATAGACCCAAAATGTTGACTGCCCTTCTCTTTTCACAGAAGCTGCCTGACCTGTTGAATTCCTTCAGCTATTTTAGTGTGGTTTCTCTAGGTTCCAGCATCTGCAGACTCTCGTGCCTTCACTAGAGTATAGTGTCAGGTTAAGAGAGCGTTTAGGACTGAAAAAGCTCTTCTAGCAGAGAGCTGTAAATATTTGGAATCTTCTTCGGGTGGCTGTGAATGCTCAGTGACTGAGTATATTCAAAGCTGAAAGGCTGAGCACTAATGGAGGCAGAGGATGTTGCCATTAGGCAGAAAAGTGATGAGGCACAGCATCAGCCATGACTTGGTGAATAGTGGAGCAGCTCTCAGGGCCATATGTCTATGCCTGCACCTAATTCTTTGTATTATATTCTTATCATGTCTGTGCAGCTACCATCCCCGCCATGGGCTGTTAAACTTCAATCCAATGTTCATATCATCCTTGACAACCTTTACCATTTTTTCCTTCAAATGCTGATCTAATCCCTCTGAAATGTCACAATCAGCTTTGCTTCAACAGTTACTTCTAGTAGTAAACGAAATTCTAATAATTCCTTCCATGAAATACCTTGCATGAATATTTCTAACTTCCCACTCTGTGATCCACCAACCATTTAGAAATACAGTAATATACTTTCCTTTTACTCACTTCTAGTATCTTTTTACAACGTACAGGGATTTTTCAGGGTATTTTTAAAAAGCTCGCTTGACTGTTCACACTTCCGTCACTGAGGTGAATTTCTAACTCCTGCAGGCTCCAGGACATTCCACGGACAATGAAAGTTACATGACCAGCTCTCAAACGTGCTTGCAACACATGGAATCTTACTACTGATGCCACTGCTGTCCCAGTGTTTGTTTAGAAAGAATAATGAATTCTACTTTGTGCAAATGTATTGCAGGAAAGACCAATCAGAAATGCAATAGCCATTTTCTCTCTATTTATTTGGCATGGTAAAGATTACAATGACTCTTGATGAGAACTAGTTCCCACTTCTTTGTCCTTTAGATCATCTTTCAGACTTACACATCAATGGGATTTGGTGATTAGCTTTTAACAATAATTTGCTATAGTGTTTGACATTTTACACAAAGACAGGTATTGTTCTTGATGGTAAAGAGTGGCTAGAAAGGCTTTCAGTGAACAATTTAACCTAAGAGTGCTATAAGGAACAGCAGGTGACCTGTCTGAGTGAGAGATGGAAGTGGTGCCATTATACCTTCTGTTCTAATGCACTGATGTGCTTTGTTCCTGGCACTTGAAAATAAAATACACTTGATGATACAATAAGACAATCACAAAGGTTTCCTGATGAAGAGCAATTACAGAGCCATGGTTCTACATTTACCCTCAATGGGCTGTGATGTGGGACTCTTTTGCCATTGTGTTAAGTTTCTAAAGAGTGTAGTATGTGCAGATAAAATAACTTTACAGAACTGCTCCTCTAAATCCACCCAAATGATCAGATTTTGCTAGATCTGCAAAAATCTTCACAAGGCTATACCAAGGTCAAGAGTTGGGACATTATATTACAGGTGTACAAGATGTTGGCACGACTGTACCTGGACTATTATGTGCAGATCTGGTCATCATAATGTAGGAAGGATGTAAGTAGGCTAAAGAGGGTGCAGATTGGATTGACAGGGATTCCAAAATTCAAAGCACATTTATTATCAAAGAATATATAAATTATACACCTTGAAATTAGTCTGCTTATAGGCTGTCACAAAGCAAGCAACCCGAATAACCCAATTTAAAAAAAAGCAAGCCCACTGAGCAGAACGGTTGTGAAAATTGTAAAGATTGAGTTATAAGGAGAGACTGGATAGTCTAAGACTGTTTTCTTTGTAGCAAAAGAAGCTGATGGGTAATCTAATAAAGGTTTATAAAATCAGATGAGATATACAGTGGATAAGATGGTAGGAGAGTCTAAGACTAGAGGCCATAAGCTTAAGCTGGGAGGGGAAATATTTAAAGGGAACCCCAGGGGCAACATTTTCAAAGTCAAAGTCAAGTTTGAGTTTATGGTTGTACATACAAGTCTATGTATGGACAGGTGCGAAGAAAAACTTACTCACAGCAGCATCATAGGTGCATAGCATTATAAAAGGAGCATTCACAAGAAAAACAAATTATACAACATTTTTATAAGAAAAACACAATTAGAACAAAAAAAGATATTGCAAGCTGAACAAAGAGTTTATATTGTTGCAGTGATTATGGACGTGCCTCGTGGTTCAAGAACCTGATGGTAGCTGTTCCTCATTCTGTGGGGTGGGGCTTCAGGCTTCTTTACCTCCTGCCCATTTGTGGCTGTGAGAAAGTGCCCTTGCCTGTATCATGGGGATATTTGATAGATGTTGCCTTCTTGAGGCAGTGCATTATGTAGATAGTGCTGGTGGTGGGGAAGGATGTGTCCATGATGTTTTGTACTGAGTCCACTAATCTCTGTAGCTTCTTATTTTCCTGCATATTTGAACTGCCATATCAGACCATGATGTATCCGATCAAAATATGTTCAACAATGCATCTGTAGAAGATTGTTGGAGTGTTCAGTTACGTGCCAAACTGCCTGAACCTTCTCAGAAAGTAAAGATAGATAGATAGATAGATAGATACTTTATTCATCCCCATGGGGAAATTCAACTTTTTTTCCAATGTCCCATACACTTGTTGTAGCAAAACTAATAACATACAATACTTAACTCAGTAAAAAATATGATATGCATCTAAATCACTATCTCAAAAAGCATTAATAATAGCTTTTAAAAAGTTCTTAAGTCCTGGCGGTTGAATTGTAAAGCCTAATGGCATTGGGGAGTATTGACCTCTTCATCCTGTCTGAGGAGCATTGCATCGATAGTAACCTGTCGCTGAAACTGCTTCTCTGTCTCTGGATGGTGCTATGTAGAGGATGTTCAGAGTTTTCCATAATTGACCGTAGCCTACTCAGCGCCCTTCGCTCAGCTACCGATGTTAAACTCTCCAGTACTTTGCCCACGACAGAGCCCGCCTTCCTTACCAGCTTATTAAGACGTGAGGCGTCCCTCTTCTTAATGCTTCCTCCCCAACACGCCACCACAAAGAAGAGGGCGCTCTCCACAACTGACCTATAGAACATCTTCAGCATCTCACTACAGACATTGAATGACGCCAACCTTCTAAGGAAGTATAGTCGACTCTGTGCCTTCCTGCACAAGGCATCTGTGTTGGCAGTCCAGTCTAGCTTCTCATCTAACTGTACTCCCAGATACTTGTAGGTCTTAACCTGCTCCACACATTCTCCATTAATGATCACTGGCTCCATATGAGGCCTAGATCTCCTAAAGTCCACCACCATCTCCTTGGTCTTGGTGATATTGAGACGCAGGTAGTTTGAGTTGCACCATATCACAAAGTCCTGTATCAGTTTCCTATACTCCTCCTCCTGTCCATTCCTGACACACCCCACTATGGCCGTGTCATCAGCGAACTTCTGCACATGGCAGGACTCCGAGTTATATTGGAAGTCTGATGTGTACAGGGTGAACAGGACCGGAGAAAGTACGGTTCCCTGCAGCGCTCCTGTGCTGCTGACCACCATGTCAGACCTACAGTCTCCCAACCGCACATACTGAGGTCTATCTGTCAAGTAGTCCACTATCCAATCCACCATGTGAGAGTCTACTCCCATCTCCGTTAGTTTGTGCCTTAAGATCTTGGGCTGGATGGTGTTAAAGGCACTAGAGAAGTCAAGGAATGTAATCCTCACAGCACAACTGGCCCCACCTAGGTGAGAGAGTGATTTGTGCAGCAAATACATGATAGCATCCTCCACTCCCACCTTCTCCTTATACGCAAACTGAAGAGGATCCTGGGCGTGCCTGGTTTGTGGCCTCAGATTCTGTATTATCAGCCGCTCCATGGTCTTCATCACGTGCGACGTCAAGGCAACAGGTCTGAAGTCATTCAACTCCTTTGGTTGTGGTTTCTTCAGTACCGGGACAATACAGGATGTTTTCCACTGTCTGGGTACTCTTCTCTGCTCCAGGCTCATGTTGAAGATGCGCTGTAGTGGTTCTCCCAGCTCAGATGCACAGGCCCTCAGTAATCGTGGGGAAACTCCATCCGGTCCAGCCGCCTTGCTGGTACAGATCTTCCTCAGTTGACCTTCCACCTGTGCAGCCGTAATCCTGGGCAGTCATTCAGTCATTCCCTATGTGCTAGGCCCAGGACAGATCGTTGATATGTTATTTGCCCAGGAATTTAAAGCTGTTAACCCTCTCTACTGCTGGTCTCCTAATTCATGTTTGTGGCCACTTCCCCTTCCTGAAGTCAACAATCGGCTCTTTAGTTTTAATAAAGTTGAATGAAAGATTATTATTGCTGCTTCACTTAACCAGATGTCCTATATTGCCCCTGCAATCTGATTCATCATCTCCTGCAACTTGTCCAACCACGTGTAAAGGGGGTTTCTTCTTTTTCTTTGTTACTGTGTATGTAATCAAAATGGCGTCTTTGTTTTGTTAAAAGTAGGAATGCTGGCGCCTTTGTTAAAAGTAGGAATGCTGGCGTCTTTGTTATGATAAGTGCTGGAAGCTTGTTTGGGACTGTAAACTGATTGTTGGCGGGGATTTTGGGGAGTCGGCGCGATGGAGTGAGAGAGAGAGGACGGGATGCTGGAAGCTGGGCGACGGAACGGACCCCGAGCGGGGGGTCCCCGGCCCAAGGTTTTCGGTGCGGAGAGGAGACGAAGACAGAGGAGTGTGGAGCGTCTGGTCGACCCGGTACCGTGGGTGGTCCCAGGAGGCGGGTCGAGGAGTTCGGAGGGGATCGAATGCCAGAAGACTTCAGTAATTGAGCTCCAACGGTTGTGCACGAAGTGGTTTGGACTTTGATAAGTTTGGCGCCTTTTCTTTTTTTTCTCTTATTCATATATACTGTATCGTTAGTAATCGCTTAGTTATAGTAATCTTTATAAATTGTACTCATTTAATCTAAATTTGTCTGTTTTTTTGGGCGAGGCGGGGACATCACACAGCATCCACACCAGCTGATTACCCAGTTTGGCGGGGCCGAAGGCTGCTCCCCCAGACTAGAACGAGTTTGAGCGATGCCTGAGGCAACCCAGGGGTTACACACGGTAGTGTCATCAGTCAGTCTTGATGTGGCATTGGAGCTGATATTGCACTGTCATATGCGTATAGGGAGTAGAGCGGGGAGTGGGTAAGACATGTAGCCTTGAGATACCCCTGTGCTGATGGTCAGCTAGGAGATGTTGTTACTAATCCTCAGTGACTGAGGTCTACTGGCGACGATGTTATGGAGCCAGTTGCAGAGGGAGGAAAGAGGCCCAGGCCTTGAAGGTTGATGACAAATCTGGATGGGATGATTGTGTTGAACAGCAAATTGTAAACAATAACATACTGTATATGTTCCTATCTGACGTACTGTATATGTTCCTGTCTGTCATACTATATGTGTTCCTGTCTGACATGCTGTATGTGTTCCTGTTATCCAGTTGGTCCACAGTTTTGCATATGGAGGTCAGTGGTGTATATGACAAGCTGCCAGAGGAAGTGATAGAGGTGAGTACAGTTAGAAGGTTTAAAATACACATGGATAGGAAAGGTTTAGAAGAATATGAGCCAAATACAGACAAAAGGGACTAAATCAGGGACGCACATTAGTTGGCATGGATGGGTTAGGCCCAAAGGCCTGTTTCCATGTAATTAAGCTGTATTACAAGATCTTGTAAAAAATTTTGAGGAGGTATTTGTAACAGATTAGGATTAATCTGATGCCAGTCATTCATAGTGTATGGAATTCTGGAAGGGACTTTATGAATTCTGGTCATCATCTTGCTTAAATGATTTCAATTTTAGTGCAAGACCCGAGATCATTTCTGATGAGATCTTGCACTTGAGGTCTTACAGTCATATGTGTTGTTCTCTATTTGAAAGTAGCTGCTAAAGGAGAGATTGAGGAAGGTACAAAAACAACTTTGAGTAGATGTTTGGAGAGGATAAGAACAAACTAGAGGGATATGGGCCAACATGGGCAAATGGTACAAGTTTAAGTCCGTATCTTGTCAGCATAGATGGGTTGGGTTAATGGGCCTGTTCCTATGGGGGATTACTTTCATGTTGGAAACCTATGATTTTTGGTCAATGCAGCTTTTGAATTCAAATAGTTGAAGGGGATAGGCTTTGGGATAGATAGAGTTGACATGGATAGGCTTTTTCCATTGAGAGCAGGGGAGATTCAAACAAGAGGACATGAGTTGAGAGTTAAGGGGCAAAAGTTTAGGGGTAACATGAGGGGGAACTTCTTTACTCAGAGAGTGGTAGCTGTGTGGAACGAGCTTTCAGTAGAAGTGGTAGAGTCAGGTTTGATATTGTCATTAAAAAAAAATTGGATTGGTATATGGACAGGAAAAGAATGGAGGGTTATAGGCTGAGTGCAAGTCGGTGGGACTAGGTGGGAGTAAGCGTTCAGCATGGACTAGAAGAGCCGAGGTGGCCTGTTTCCGTGCTGTAATTGTTATATGGTCATATGGGAAGGGACCCAGAAGTGCCATTATTCATAGAAGATACTTCCAGGGAATCTCCTGCCATCTTTGCCCTTCACATAAGGATGCTGCCTCCTGCCCGCAGTATTTTTCAGAAATCTCTGCTGGTTTCCTTGAAGAATGCTCCAGCAATAGATTTAATTTGCTCTGGCGATATTGTGAAGTTTAAGGGTTCGTTCCAGAGGTCTGCGTTGTGAGGAAAAGCACAACAAACATGAGAAATTTGATCTCTGTCACTTGCCCTTCCTGAATTAGGATGAAGCTCAAATTAAATTGGCAGATTGATTTATTATTACCACATGTACTGAGATACAGTGAAACATTTGTCTTGCATACTGTTCCTATCGATCAATTCATTACAACAATGCATTAACATAGTACAAGGTACAACAATAGCAGAGTACTGTGCTGTATTGTTCTATGTTCTATGTTAATCTAGAAGCAGCCCACTGTGTACAACTCACAAACAAAAGAAATTCTACGGATGCTGGGAATCAAAGCACCACACACAAGATGCTGGAGGAACCCAGCAGGCCAGGCAGCATCTATGGAAAACAGTACAGTCGACGTTTCAGGCTGCAACCCTTTGGCATGATGGGTCTTGGCCCAAACATCGACTGTACATTTTTCCATAAATCCTGCCTGGCCTGCTGAGTTCCTCCAGCAGCTTGTGTGTGTCACTGTGTACAACTGCCCTAATAGGAACTTTGGGATAGGGACTTCATGGTTAGCTCAACAAGTCAAACAAGATTCTGACAGAAAGTAGAACAAGACAGGGGAAAGCATGGAGCTCCATTAATCTGACGGCTTTGGAACTTTGGTGCTGCTGAATTGTAGATTCCAGACTATGGGATATTACTCCTAATGACATTTCAACATATTTTAATTCACCTTTTTAGATGTTGCACTATTGTATAATAGGTTCTCAAGTGATCCAGATGAGCATAAATGTTGTAAACGGAGTCCCAGTGAGTTTAAAGAAAGCATAGGAAGCAAAATACTTTGAGCTCAAAGGCACCAGAGAAAACAGGGTTACACTAAATTTAAGAGGAGGGACATTGAACGCTGGTGTGTTTTGTGGACCCCAACCCCGGTGTCCCAAATGCCCAACCACTGGATTTCTGAATAATTGAATAACAGATTATTAGATTTCTATTTTATGATCCATCACCAATAATAACAGTCTCCAAGTGGAGTGCAATGTTGATGGGGGGGGTGGCAGGAGAGGGGGGTGCTTAATGCTGCTTCACTAAATTTGGTATCAGGTTTCAAGCAACTAATGTGTCATTATTAACAGGTTTTTGATCGATGTCAAGAACTACCTTTGTGACAAAGTACACTGAAGACTTCACTACTGTTATTATATTGCTGTGGCAAGTACAATTGTCGCATGCCTGCTGTTGCACCCAATAAACACACTGTTTGCAGATCTACAAACATGCTTTTTGACAGTTCAATCCATCAATGTAGTTACACAGGAGTCCAAACGATTAATTTAGAGGAGATGAGAAACCATCTGTGTGATGACAGACTGTGTGAAGTTGGAAGCAAGAGAAAAGCCGAAGCAATGTATAGTAAGAAATATCCAAGAGAGAGAAACATGCATTTACCCCTTTTTTTGCTGTTTGACAATTTTACAAGGGAAAGGACATTAACCTTAAAATGATTGCCTAAAGAAAGCTTCATTTGTTATCCTTAAAAGCCACAAAGCTGGCATCTTTATCCTTTATAGAAGCTCCTGTCATTTATAAATTTGTATGAGACAGGGGTTCACATATCCTAATAGGCCATTCAACAATTGAATCTTTGTTGGGTCTATTGTATATTTAATATTTCATTAGTATTTGAGTAATATTGTAAATGTATTGTTTGATTAATCTTTGTATAATTCATTATGGGTTACATGTAAAAGTACATCATAAATTCGCTTTTACTAAATGTAAGAACGAAACTTCCAAGTTCTCCTGGGCTCCCATGTTTTTCTTTTGAATAGTGTTATGTTTTGGAGTTACAAGACATAAGAGTGGCAATGTGGACGTTTTAGACAAATCTGAGCTGACTAACTACATGCAGAAGTACAGTGAGATTTTCAAGTTTTAAAAAATCACTGTGAGAAATGGTCAAGTAAAAAACCAGCATAGCATGTGCTTCTTTGGGAGTTAAAAATGCCAAAAATGGATGAATTCATGAACAGTGAGTATTAGGTGATAATAATAATAATAAATAAATAAAGCGGAAATGGCTGTTACATTGGAAAGATAGACTCATTACGCAACAGATAAATGGATATTGCATATGAAATGAATCAAGCAGTATTTTGAAGCAAATGAAATAGCTAATGCAAAGTGAGTGCCAATTTTGCTGAGTGCATTAGGTGAATGAGCATACAATTTGCTTAGTAGTTTAGCTGCTCCAACTAAACCAGCCAAAATGAGCTTTGCTGATACCATGAAAGTAATGCAGGAACATTTTGAAATGAAACCATTGTTGACTGCAGAATGATTTAGGTTTCATAAATGAAATCAAAAGGAGGGGAAGTCCATTTCAGCATACACGGCTGAATTGATGAGATTGAGCATTGTTATTTCAGTAATGAGCTTAATGATGCACAGAGAGATCATTTGGTTTATGAACTCTTCCAAGAAAGCTTTCAAAATGGCTACTCACTGAAGCACAACTCACATTTAAAGGAGCAGTTGAAATCGCAGTATAAATGGAAACAGCAATCAGATATGCAAGTGAGTTGCAGTCAGGAATGAAAGAGTGTTAAGATACAGAAAGGAAGTTCTGTGGCTGCAAAAGACACCAGGATGATGTGTTGCCTCCCGGGTGCTAGGGTTCATGATGTATTGAGCGGCTGCAGGATATTCTCAAAGGGGAGAGGGAACAGCCAGAGGTCCTAGTGCATAATGACACCAATGACATGGGCAGAAAAGGGGAAGAGGTCCTACACAGTGAGTGTATAGAATTAGGAAAGAGTCTGAGGAGACCGGCCTCCAGATCACTCCCTGTATCACAGATGACTGCAGGTAGGAATGGGGTGATAGCACCGATGAATGAGTGGCTGTGGAGATGGTGCAGGGGACAGGGTTTTAGGTTCTTGGATCATGGGAACCTTTTCTGGGGAAAGGGTAACCTGCACAAGAGGAATGGGTTGCAACTAAACTGGAAGGGAACCAATACCCTTAGCTAATACTACTTGGGAAACTTTAAACTAGTTTTACAGGGGATTGGGAACCAGAGCCGCAGATCAGTAGGGAAGGATTGGACCAGAAGGTAGACGTCAGGGAAGGTATTGAAAGGTAAAATTGAAATAACAGTTATGATGGGTCAGACAGTTTGAGGTGTGTATATTTTATTGCTAGGAGTATTATGGCTAAGGGTGATGAACTTAGAGAATGGATCAGTACATGTAACTACGAACTAGTAGCCATTACTGAACCTTGGTTGAGAGAGGGGCAGAAAGGGTGAATAATGTACCAGATTTTCAAAGTTTTAGAAAAGATAGAGGAGGGGGTAAAAGAGGGAGTGGAGTTGCACTACTAATCAGGACAACATCATAGCTGCATTCAGTGAAGAAGTAATGGAGGGATCAGGCTCAGAGTCCATTTGGGTGGAACTCAGGAATAGGAAGGGTGAAATCACATTGATAGGATTGTACTGCAGACCCCCTAATAGCCAGCGGGCCATTGAGGAACAGATATATAATCAGATTAAGGAAATGTGTAAAAATAATAGGGTTGTTGTCATAGGGGATTTCAACTTCCCTAATATAAATTGGGACCTGCTTAGTATAAAGGGTTTAGATGGGGCTGATTTTGTTAAGTGTATCCAGGAAGATTTCGTAAACCAGTGTATGGACGGCCCAACAAGAGGAAGGGCTGTACTGGACTTGTTGTCAGGTAATGAACATGGGCAGGTGACTACCCTTTCAGTGGGTGACCTGTTAGGTAACAGTGACCACAACTCCTTAACTTTCAGGATAGCTACAGATAAGGATAGGTAAGGTCTTTGTGGAAGAGTTTTAAATTGGAGTAGTGCAAATTACGTGGGCATTAGGCAGGAACTAAGAAGTGTTAATTGGGAACACCTTTTCTCTGGCAAGACCACATCAGGCATGTGGAGGTGTTTAAAGATCAATTGTACAGAGTACAGGAAAGGTATGTTCCTGTTAGAAGGAGATGGAAAGACAAGAGAATCTTGGGTATCCAGAGGTGATGAATTTGGTTAAGAAGGAAAAGGAAAAGAATGTAAAGCTTCAGTTATTAGAATCAAATGAGCACATAGCAGTATAAAGAAGCCAGAAAAGAACGAAAGAAGGGAATTAGGAAAGCCAGGAGGGGCCATGAAAAGTCTTTGGCAAGTAGGATTAAGGTAAATCCTAAGGCACTCTATACATACATCAAGAGTAAGAGGATAACTTGGGAGAGGGTGGGACCACTCAAGGATAAAGAGGGGGGGGGACATTTGCTTAGATGCAGAGAATGTGAGTGAGGTACTTAATGAGCACTTTGCTTCAGTATTTACCAAGCAAAGGATATGGAGGATCAGGAGATCAGTGCTGAGTATATAAATATGTTAGGGCCTTTAGAGAACAAGGAGGAGGAAGGCTTGGGCCTTGTAATGAGTATTAGGAGAATAAGTCCTCAGGGCCTGGTGAAACATGCCACAAGTTATTGAAGGAGGTGAGAGACAAAATTGCTGGGTCCTTGACCGGTATCTTTGTGTCCTCTCTAGCTACATGCGAAATCCCAGAGGAGCACAAGGAGACAGTACACTGTGTTATGATCCCAGCCCCCTCCTTCCTGAGAATCGCAAGATCGCTATTAATTCGGGTCTGGGACCCAGGAAATGAGAGAGAATCCTCAGAAAGACAAAGCAACGGATTTTGACCGTTGTTACTTGGAGACATCTTTGTGGATTGCGACTCTATGCTACGTGCCAGCTATCAGGGCTACGTGGACACCCTCGGGCAATGTGGAGTGGGGATTGTATCACCCAACCTTGATTGACATCTACAACACTGCAAGTCAAGATAAAAAGGGGCTACAGGAGGCAGTCCCCTAGCGACGCACCAGAAGGAGACACCATCGCTCATTGCTCCTGTGATAACGGGAAGCTATTCGGAAGCCACGTGTGGTTCGTTTCCCCTTTGCCTGGGGAACAGGTGGCTGATAACACTGAAAAGGACTTCGAACTGACAACGGGGAACCCACGTTCCCGATTCAACGGTTTGCGCCCAAAAGACTGGCAAGTTTTTCTCACCAAAAATCTCTCTCTCTCCAACAAGTGAAACCCAGCGGTCCCCAAACGGCTAAAAGCCTGCATGAACTGGCGAGACTTGTATATTTCCATCGGACAATATCTTTACCCCTAGACAAAATGATAGAGCCACTTCTTATTGATGATTATTACTATACCCGCACTTTAGATTGAGTATTGACGACGTAGATTATCTGAATGTTTGTCTTAACCTTACTTTCGTGCCCCTTTATAAATAAAAACGTTTAAAAATAGTACCATCAGACTTCAGCGGACCTCTCTATCTTTGCTGGTAAGTGACCCAGTTACGGGGTTCGTAACAACTGTCAAGGGCAAGATCGTTAACAGTGTTGCTGAGCAGAGAGATCTTGGGATCCAAGTTCATAGTTCCTTGAAAGTGGCTACACAGGTCGATAACATAGTTAAGAAGACCTATGGAATGCTTGCTTTTATTAGTCAAGGCATTGAGTTCAAAGGTCAGAAGGTTATGTTGCAATTTTATAAAATTCTGGTTAGGCTACATCTGGAGTACTGCATACAGTTCTGGTCACCCCACTAAGGGAAGGATGCTTAGGAGAGAGTGCAGAAGAGGTTTACCAGGGTGCTGCCTGGTTTAGAAGGCTTGTGCTATCGCAAAAGGCTGGATAAACTTGAGTTGTTTTCTCTGGATCATTGGAGGCTGAGGGGAGATCTGATAGAGTTTTACAAAGATTAAGAGAGGCATAGATAGAGTGGACAGAGTGTATCTGTTTCCTAGGATTGAAATGTCTAATACCAGAGGGCATGCTTTGATGGTTCAAGGGGGATTTGAAGGTAAGTTTTTCACTCAGAGAGTGGTGGATGCCTGGAATGCACTGCCTAATATGGTGGTGGAGGGAAATACACTAGAGGCTTTTAAGAGACACTTAGCTAAGCACATGGATGTAGGGAAGATGGAGGGATATAGACATGGTGTAGGTAAGAGGAATTAGTGTTTGGGTGCTTTTGATTTGCTTTTTAGCTGGTTTGACACAATATTGTGGTGCTGAACCAGCTAAAGGCAAATCTTGTAGAAAATGCACAGATACAACTAAAGAGCATGTCAGGCAGACGAAAATAAATTGAAATATGTCATGTTAGAGTTTCAAAATGAGCATTAATCAGCATGCTGTTAATGAAAAATCGGATATTGATGAGAGTAACACAGGATTGTGTAGTCTTGAGATTTACAGTGTGAAAACTAGCAACAGACAAGCAATATGGCTTACACCAGAAGTGAATGGGAATTGGACACTGGCTCTGCTGTTTTAGTCATTCCACAAAGTGACAAATGATGGCAGATGCTGAAAGTCAAAGCAACACACACAGAATGCTGGAGGAGCTCAGGCAGTATCTATGGGAAAGAGCAAGCAGTCGACATTTTGGGCCGAAACCCTTCATCAGGACCACAAAATGAGTTTGAACAGCTTTTCAAAGATACTTAGCAGATATCCAACTAAGAAGTTATACTGTAGAAAAGATAACGCCTGTGGGAATGGCATGCGAAATACAACAACCAACTAGCCACATTGGGCATGTATGTGGTAAAAACAGGAGGACAAGCGTTGTGGGGGTGGGGTTGGCTGAAACAACTGCAACTTGATTGGCGATCCATCCACTATTTGAATGCTACATCCTTGTAACAGAATCAATTTGAAAATGAATTGAGAAAGGTACTTGATGATGCCACAGCAGTGTTCAAGAATGGCATTAGGCAACTCAAACATATCTCAGGTAAAGTAGTGTTAAAAGAAAATGCTGTACCCATGTTTTACAAAGTTTTTACAAAGATTTGTTTTACAAATCCAGTTCCTTATACCATCTGGAATAAAGTAGCCAGTGAGTTCATTCATATGGAGTCTGAAGGAGTTCTTTCCAAGGTTGAATGGAGCAACACCAATGATCCCAGAAGCCAAGACGATCTGTGGTGAATTTAAGGTCACCATCAAACCAGTACCGAAAGTAGATCAATAACCTTCGCCAGGACAGAGAATACAAAGCTTTCTGGAGGGAAACACTTCAGCAAAGTGGACTTGCTGTAGCTGAGGCCAACCTACAGATGGAAATGGAAGAAGAGGTCAAAGTGTTTCTCACCATAAATGCGGTTTCCCAGAAGAGTAAGAAATCTTCTGCAGTGATTAAAACTTCAGGCCTGAATGGAAGAATTTTAAATTTACTATGCTGTGGATGTTTATATAATAGTTGTAATTATATTATATACTCTGCGTGTGTGTATATATATATATATCTATTTATCTATCTATCTGGTGACCCAGGCCTGTACCAGAAAACCAGGTATGATTTGCAGAGGTCTACTTCAAGAGCAAAGAGACATTTTCAAACGAGGTTGGAGGCAACATTGGATGCATGGCAACTCTGTAAGACATTAGTTCCTAGAAAGCAAAACCCAATAGTATGAATGATGTGATGCTTTACTACCAGATGAACTCAATGCCTTCTATGCCGCTTTGAAAGGGAGAACACAGCTACAGCTGTGAAGATCCCTGCTGCACCTGATGACCCTGTGATCTCTATCTCAGAGGCCAGTGTTAGGCTGTCTTTAAAGAGAGTGAACCCTCGCAAGGTGGAACGTCCTGATGGAGTATCTGGTAAGGCTCTGAAAACCTGTGTCAACCAGCTGCCGGGAGTATTCAAGGACATTTTCAACCTCTCACTACTGTGGGCGGAGGTTCCCATTTGCTTCAAAAAGGCAACTATTATATCAGTGCCTAAGAAGAATAATGTGAGCTGCCTTGATGACTATCGCCCGGTAGCACTCACATCTACAGTGATAAAATGCTTTGAGAGGTTGGTTATGACTAGACTGAACTCCTGACTCAGCAAGGACCTGGACCCATTGCAATTTGCCTATCGCCACAAAAAGTCAATGGCAGATGCAATCTCAATGGCTCTCCACACGGCCTTAGACCATCTGGGCAACACAAACACCTATGTCAGGTTGCTATTCATTGACTATAGCTCAGCATTTAATACCATCATTCCCACAATCCTGATTGAGAAGTTGCAGAACCTGGGTCTCTGTACCTTCCTCTGCAATTAGATCCTTGACTTCCTAACCAGAAGACCATAATCTGATTGGTGATAACATCTCCTGACGAACAACACTGGCGTACTTCAAGGGTGTGTGCTTAGCCCACTGCTCTACTCTCTATATACACATGACTGTGTGGCAAGCATAGCTCAAATACCATCTATAAATCTGCTGACGATACAACCATAGTTGGCAGAATCTCAGCTGGTGATGAGAGGGCGTACAGGAGTGAGGTATGCCAACTAGTGGAATGATGCCGCAGCAACAACCTAGCACTCAATGTCAGTAAGACGAAAGAGCTGATTGTGGACTTCAGGGAGGGTAAGTCGAAGGAACACATACCAATCCACAGAGAGGGATCAGAAGTGGAGTGAGTGAGCAGTTTCAAGTTCCTGGGTGTCAAGATCTCTGTGGATGTAACCTGGTCCCAACATATCGATGTGGTTATAAAGAAGGCAAGACAGTGGCTATACTTCATTAGGAGTTTGAAGAGAGATTTGGCATGTCAACAAATACACTCAAAAACTTCTCTTGATGTACCATGGAGAGCATTCTGACAGGTTGCATCATTGTCTGGTATGGAGGGGCTACTACACAGGGTCGGATGAAGTTGCAGAGGGTCATAAATCTAGTCAGCTCCATCTTGGGTACTAACCCACAAAGTACCCAGGACATCTTTGGGGAGTTGTGTCTCAGAAAGGCAGCGTCCACTATTAAAGACCTCCAGCACCCAGGGCATGCCCTTTTCTCACTGTTACCATCAGGTGGGAGATATAGAAGCCTGAAGGCACACACTCAGTGATTCAGGAACAGCTTCTTCCTCTCTGCCATCCGATTCCTAAATGGACATTGAACCCTTGGACACTACCTCACTTTTTTTAATACAGTACACATTATTTCCGTTTTTTGCACATTTTAAAATCTATTCAATATACATATACTGTAATTTATTTATTTATTGTTATTATTATTTTTATTCTATTTATTGTTTTTTCTCTTCTATATTATGTATTGCATTGAAATGCTGCAAAGTTAACAAATTTCACATCACATGCAGATGATGATAAACCTGATTCTGATTCTGATTCACTTCTGGAGGCCTTTTCTAGAATACTTCTTCTTTGAAATGTAATGTATCGATCTTGTGCCTTCTGAAACTCCAGCCATTACCATCACTCCTGCTAGTGTCTCCTTGCAATTAACTTTGGCCAGATCCTCCATCATGCCTCTGCAGATCTTTTACTCCAACGTAATATTGATGCATCTGACTTTAACTTCTCCCTCTCAAACTGCAGGATGAATTCTCTCAGGTTATGACCATGGCCTTCTAAAGGTCCTTTACCATAAGTTCCCTAATCAAATTTGTTTCATTACACAACACCCAATATTGAATTGCCTTTATCCTAGTGCAATCGACCACAAGCTGCTCTAAAAAGCCATCTTATAGGCAACTACTAATCCCTTCTCCTGGAATCCAGCACGGACCTCATTTCCCCAATCTACCTGCGTATTAAAATCCCCCATGACCATCATAACATTAACCTTTTCTATCTCTTGTTGTAATTTACGCCCCAGATCCTGTCTACTGTTTGTAGGCTTATATTTAACACCATGAAGGGTTTTTTTACCCTTGCAGTTTCTTAACTCTTCGCACAAGGATTCTACATCTTCTGATCCAATGTCTCTTCTTTCTAAGGATTTGTTTTCATTTCTTTTATTTTACATCTACCTCACATCATCTGCCTGCCTACTAGTCCATTTGATATGATGTGTATTTTGAATATTAAGCTCCAGCTGTGATTTTCTTTTAGCCATGACACAGTGATGCCTACAATGTCTTATTGCACTGTATGGTCATCTACCTTATTACATGCACTGTGTGCATTCGATTATAACACCTCTAGTCCTGTATTCACCACCCTTTTCAATTTGTCTCTAAGTTGCCTGAAGTTAAATTCTTATCCCTTTCTAAACTTTTTGTCTCACTTTTTAAAAAATTCTTTAGACTTCCATAACCTCTCTTGCACTCTCCTTGCCTTTTACTTTATCTATACTTTTCCAAGCTATTGAACTCACTCCCTCCCTACTTTTTAGTTTCTACATTTCTAGTATTGCAATCCGCCAGACCATGGTCCCAGCATAGTTCAGGCCGAGACCCCTCAACCTTCATCTCTCTAAAAGTTCCTCTGTTTCTTATTAATTTTAATTATGGAAACAATGGCCTGGGAAAGTGGATTGTATTTATTTTTCTTGCTTGAGATGTTTGCTGTTGGTTTAAATGCCAAATTGGATGTCACCAAAAGCAACTATAAAACGGGAGCATCTGCTTTGATAGAGTGGTGTTCCGATTTATTCCCTTTAAGGAACATAAATCCCAATCTGTTTCACACATACTGTTGCTCATTAGGTAGGCAGCAAATGCAGCAGCAGAAAATAAACTCCGATTCAAGGTAAATGGATCAGTGCCATAAACGTCACCTCTCCATGAAGCAAAAATGGAGATGTGTGCAAAGGTTTGAGTGGAGGGGCAGCAGAAAACAATAGGAACAGGAGGGTGGAATATAAGAGGTTGAGGGATGTGGTTGGTTTAATGAAAGGGGGCTTCAGCCTCAGCTTGTGATTCAATAGAATTCTCAATCTGTTCCAAGGTTTGCCGGCAATGAAGTTTCACAGAAATAAAAATTACAAGAGATGATTTTCAACATGAAAATGATATCTCTGAGGAATATTTCACATTACAGAGGTTCTTCTGTCTTCAGCACTGTTGAAATGTGTGTTCATTGAACACGCTATTAATCACAACATTTTGATGCATTATCTGCCATTCTGGGAATAAAATGACACCATTACCTGCACAAACTGTGGTGAGGAAATGACATTGGCTTCAGGGCGAATCAACACAGGAAAAAGACTAGGCTAGCACTGCCATGTGGGACTGAGAGTATGCGGTAGTGACAGAGGTGCCATCTTTCAAATGAGATATTAAACTTCTATTGCTTTTTCACAGTAATGCAAATATTTATAGTGCATTGTTGTACATTATCTGGAAGGTAACCCCACCTTCTTGGTCAATGTTTATTTCTCACTCAACACTGTTCATACACAATAGTTATCTCTCTGCCAACCACTTTTTCTGTCATCTCTTAGTTTATAACCGTGACCACACTTCAAAGCATTCCATTACCTATTAGGTTCTTGGACATTTCCGGAAAAGGACATGGAGAGTACTATAATGCAAGTTCTTTATTTCTTCATTAGACCTAATAGCTTTATCAATCGTTTTGTATATAGGTCACCACTGTGTTACAGAGGAAGTGGAATGCACTCTTAGATAAAAGACTGTATCGTGATTTACTCTAATGCAAATATCTGTGCATGAATCGAGAAATATAAGTTTAAAATAAAAGTTTCTATTAATTTACAGTTGATGTTTTGGGCCAAGACCCTTCGGCAGGACTGGAGAAAAAAGTGAGGAGTAGATTTAAAAGGTGTAGGGAGGGGAGAGAGAAACACAAGGTGATAGGTGAAACCGGGTGGGGGAGGGGGTGAAGTAAATTGCTGGGAAGTTGATTGGTGAAAGAGATACAGGGCAGGAAAAGGAGGAGTCTGATTGAAGAGGGCAGAAGGCCACGGAGGAAAGAAAAGCACCGGAGGGAGGCAATGGGCAGGCAAGGAGATAAGGTGAGAGAATGGTGAAGGAGGTGTGTGGGGGGTGGCATTGCTAGAAGTTCGAAGGATCGATGTTCATGCCATAAAGTTGGAGGGTACACAGACGGGATATCAGGTGTTGTTCCTGCTATCTGAGTGTGGCCTCATTGCGACAGTAGAAGAGGCCATGGATTGAGATATCGGAAAGGGAATGGGAAATGGAATTAAAATGGGTAGCTATTGGGACATCCCACTTCTTCCGGCACATGCATAGGTGCTCAACAAAGTGGTTTCCCAATCTACGTCGGGTCTCACCAATGTACAGGAGGCCACACCAGGAGCACCGGACACAGTGGTATCTCCTTCACCAATTAACTTCCCAGCTCTTTACTTCATCCTTCCCCCTCCTAGTTTCACCTATCATCTGGTGGTTCTCTCTCCCCTCCCCCCACCTTTTAAATCTACTCATTTTATTTTCTCCAGTCCTGCTGAAGGATCTCGGCTCAAAACGTCAACTGTACTTTTTTCTGTAGATACTACCTGGCCTTCTGAGTTCCTGCAGCATTTTGTGTGTGTTGCTTGGATTTCCAGCATCTGCAGACTTTCTCTAATTTCTGTTAATTTAGTTACTTCTTCTTTACATAAATTTCATGTGCACAATTTTCACAGGATGAATTCCTGTAATCCGAACAGTTATAATTTGGAGATTGTCTGTATTATTGGTGCAAGAGTTACCTTCATCTGCAAGGACTTTAATTTAGATTTCTACTGCTTTCCAAAAATCCAAATCTGCCATTGTCAAAAATCAAAAGGGAACTTCCAAAAGCTAATCCAGTGCAATCCCAACATGGCAGCTGTTCAACCTCCTCTGATATTTGCAAGTTGGTGGATGTGAGTTCATTTTCAACATTTAAGCGAAGTTTGTTTAGGTACATGGATGGGAAGGTGTGGAGGGCTATGGTCCATGTGCATGTTAATGGGACTAGGCAGAATTATAGTCTGGCATGGAAGAGATAGGCTTGTTTCTGTGCCATAGTGCTTATGACTCCATAGGTATAGTGGCCAGGTCCAGAATGGTTTTTTTTTGCAGTTCTATGAGCAAAACACAAAATAACTCAAAACAGGATTAGATGACACATTTTTTCATATACTTTCCAAGGGAAGATGAAATAGATAGATAGATAGATAGATAGATACTTTATTCATCCCCATGGGGAAATTCAACTTTTTTCCAATGTCCCATACACTTGTTGTAGCAAAACTAATTACATACAATACTTAACTCAGTAAAGAATATGATATGCATCTACATCACTATCTCAAAAAGCATTAATAATAGCTTTTAAAAAGTTCTTAAGTCCTGGAGGTAGAATTGTAAAGCCTAATGGCATTGGGGAGTATTGACCTCTTCATCCTGTCTGAGGAGCATTGCATCGATAGTAACCTGTCGCTGAAACTGCTTCTCTGTCTCTGGACATATAATGGCAACTGATGTAATTTTGAACATGGGAAAATGGAATTTTGATGTTGACTGTTCTTGAGGAAGATGGCAGAAGGTTGGATGTTAAAGTCAAATCCAAACTGCTCAGGCTATCTTTCTGTTCCAATTCCAACCTCACTCCTTCCGAACGCTCTGCTCTCCGCTCCCTCTGCACCAATCCCAACCTCACTATAAAACCCGCTGATAAGGGGGAAGCTGTTGTTGTCTGGTGTACTGACCTCTACCTGGCCGAGGCACAGCGACAACTCTCTGATACCTCCTCTTATTTACCCCTTGATCATGATCCCACCACTAAGGAGCACCAGGCCACTGTCTCATATACCATCACCAACCTTATCAGCTCTGGGGATCTCCCATCCACTTCCACAACCTCATAGTTCCCACACCCCGCACTTCCCATTTCTACCTCCTACTCAAGATCCACAAACCTGCCTGTCCAGGTAGATCTATTGTCTCAGCTTGCTCCTGCCCCACTGAACTCATTTCTGCATACCTTGACACTGTTTTATCCCCCCTTGTTCAATCTCTTCCAACCTATGTTTGTGACACTTCTCACACTTTGAATTTTTTCAATGATTTTAAGTTCCCTGGCCCCCACCGCCTTATTTTCACCATGGACATCCAGTCCCTATATACCTCCATCCCCCACCAGGACGGTCTCAAAACTCTTCACTTCTTTTTGGATTCCAGATCTAACCAATTCTCCTCTACCACCACTCTCCTCCGTCTCACGGAATTAGTTCATACTCTCAATAATTTCTCCTTTGGCTCCTCCCACTTCTTCCAAACCAAGGGTGTAGCAATGGGCACCCGTATGGGTCCCAGTTATGCCTGCCTTTTTGTTGGCTTTGTGGAACAGTCCATGTTCCAAGTCTATACGGGTATCCATTCCCCTCTTTTCCTTCACTACATCGACGACTGCATTGGCGCTGCCTCCTGCACGTGTGCTGAGCTCGTCGACTTCATTAACTTTGCCTCCAACTTTCACCCTGCCTTCAAATTTACCTAGTCCATTTCCGACACCCACCTCACCTTTCTTGATCTTTCTGTCTCCATCTCTGGAGACGGCTTATCTACTTATATCTACTATAAGCCTACAGACTCTCACAGCTACCTGGACTATTCCTCTTCCCACCCTGTCTCTTGCAAAAATGCTATCCCCTTCTCACAATTCCTCCGTCTCTGCCACATCTGCTCTCAGGATGAGGCTTTTCATTCCAGGACGAAGGAGATGTCTTCCTTTTTTAAACAAAGGGGCTTCCCTTCCACCATCAACTTTGCTCTCAAATGCATCTCTCCTATTTCCCGCACATCTGCCCTCACCCTATCTGCCTGCCACCCCACTCGGGATAGGGTTCCCCTTGTCCTCACCTACCACCCCACCAGCCTCCAGGTCCAACATATAATTATCCGTAACTTCCGCCACCTCCAACGGGATCCCACTACCAAGCACATTTTTCCCTCCCCCTTCTTTCTGCTTTCCGCAGGGATTGCTCCCTACGCGACTCCCTTGTCCACTCGTCCCCCCCATCCCTTCCCACTGATCTCCCTCCTGGCACTTATCCTTGCAAGCGGAACAAGTGCTACACCTGCCCTTACACTTCCTCCCTCACCACCATTCAGGGCCCCAGACAGTCCTTCCAGGTGAGGCGACACTTCACTTGTGAGTCGGCTGGTGTGGTATACTGCGTCCAGTGCTCCCGGTGTGGCCTTTTATATATTGGTGAGACCTGACGCAGACTGGGAGACCGTTTCGTGAAACACCTATGCTCGGTCTGCCAGAAAAAGCAGGATCTCCCAGTGGCCACACATTTTAATTCCACGTCCCATTCCCATTCTGATATGTCTATCCATGGCCTCCTCTACTATCAAGATGAAGCCACACTCAGGTTGGAGGAACAACACCTTATATACTGGCTGGGTAGCCTCCAACCTGATGGCATGAACATTGACTTCTCTAACTTCCGTTAATGCCCCTCCTCCCCTTCTTACCCCATTCCTGACAATATTTAGTTGTTTGTTTTTTTCTCTCTCTCTTTCTGCCCATCACTCTGCCTGTTCTCCATCTCTCTCTCTGGTGCTCCCCCCTCCCCCTTTCTTTCTCTGGAGGCCTCCCGTCCCATGATCCTTTCCCTTCTCCAGCTCTGTATCACTTTCACCAATCACCTTTCCAGCTCTTAGCTTCAACCCACCCCCTCCAGTCTTCTACTATCATTTTGCATTTCCCCCTCCCCCCACTGCTTTCAAATCTCTTAGTATCTTTCCTTTCAGTTAGTCCTGACGAAGGGTCTCGGCCCGAAACGTCGACAGCGCTTCTCCCTATAGATGCTGCCTGGCCTGCTGTGTTCCACCAGTATTTTGTGTATTGTTGTTTGAATTTCCAGCATCTGCAGATTTCCTTGTGTTTGCAGGCTACCTTTACCTACTCTGGCCTGTATAGGTCTCCAGGCACCACAATGTAGATAACTTTCAGTGAATAATAAATAAAATACTGGTGGATTTCACTGGGTCAGACATATATGGCACTCCAGAAAATTCCGGAGAATGGACAGAGAATTTTCAGGTTGAAACCCTTCATCTGGATCCTTTATCAAATCCAGCAGAAGGGTTGCAGCCCAAAATGTTGACTATTTGTCTCCTTCCAGATGCTGCCTGTCCGGCTGAGTTCCTGAAGCATTATTTTGTTGCTCCAGATTTCAGCATCTGCAGTGTCCTGTGTCTGTAACTTTCACTGGACCTCCAGAGTTCAGTAAACATTAGGAGATGACAAGTGGAGGCATTGCCAGGGCAATCCACATCCCACGACCACTTAAATCAAGATAGAAATGACAGAGGAAAGAAAGAGAGGAAGGAGTGTAAGTTAACTTATGGCACCATACTTTGGAAAGGATAATTTTTAATGAGGAGGAAGGTGGGTGGCTGCACCATCTTGTGTCTCTATTGTTTAGATGGAGACTGGGTGGAGGAATGCCAGAAATATGCATTCCATACGGCGATTCAATATGGTTTTATTTCTTTTTCATTGACGTCCAATATTATCATATGTAAGCATATCTATATATGTTTAAGACAAGGGATTATTTTTGTTATTAATCCTCTGAGCATTTCAATAAGATAGCCTAATAGAAAAATCCTGCAGATCAGTCATCCTAATTTATTTATGCATATTTTGATGTTCTGTGTGTTGTCTAAATCTATGCCTATGATGCTGCTGTAAGCAAGTTTTTCATTGTACCTGTACCTCATTGTAATTGTGCATATGACAATAAACTTGACTTAAGTGCTTGGAATATATTTCAAGATAATAGCTTTGGGCTGACTCCAATAATATATTCAGACTAAACAAATGTTTGATATCTTAAACGGATATGAACTAGAACCAAGGCTACATGCCATTTGAATGGGACAGTTCCATAATTTTGATATCTTACTGATGAAAACTGAGGTCTAAACTTCCCATGATTACTCAAAGCTAAATGTATAAATACTGATTTTAGATTTCTTAATGCTTACAAGTTTAACAAGTACATGAGGTGACAGAAAAGGTGATGATATTTCTGGTGCATAAAAACTCCAGATAATCTTTTCTTGGCTTGCCCTCCAGAAATATTTATTCAGATCTAGTTAACTAAACTTTGTCTAAGTTTTTAAAAAAATCCAATAAACTTCTCAATACCATGCAAAGTTGAAAACTGGAAAGGCCATTGTGCAGCACGTGTTGGTGCTCAAGGGATATTAAGTGCTGGTTAAAGAAAGAAAAGGAAGCACTTGGTAAATGTAAGGCCAAACAGAATGAATGCTTTCAGGTGTAGTGAAAGTGTAGAGGGATAGTTAGAAGAGAGCAAAGAAAGTTCATGAAATATATTGATAACATGATTAAGGAAAACCTGAGGGCATGTTATATTGTAAGTATATTAAAGGCAAGGAAGAAAGTGTGGGACCCATTAAGAACCAAAATATCTATCTGTTAGTGGAGCCAGAGAATGTATACAAGGTCTTAACTTCTTGTCTGTATTTACGAAGGAAAAAGTCATTGTAGTTAACGAATTCAGGAAGTTGGGGGGGGGGCTTTGGGATTCTAACATTTTAACTGTCACTCATTCTTTGGGACACTCTTCTGTTTTTGTGGAAGTCTGTGAAGAACACGAATATCAGGAGTTATATTGTATACATATTCTGATATTAAATGGAACTATTGAAACTATTGAAATTCATTTTATTAAAAAGTTGGAGGTGTTCAATGTCTTAGTAAGCTTAAATGTGAAGAAGTTCATGGAGCTGATAAGATAAGAATTAAGATGCTTGGTCACCAGGAGATCCTGGCTCTAACAGTGGACAGAACAGAAGTACTCAGTGATATGATCCCCAAATCTGCGTTGTGGTTCACAGATATAGAGGAGGTCACAACTGGGAGCACCATATGCAATAAGGGACCCAGGGGAAATTGGCAATTTGGATCCAAAGTTTCTTGGTAACTAGATGCAGAGAGTGATGATGAAGGGTTGTATTTGTGACTGTAACCCAGGCTCTTAGGGGGTGATTGCCAAAGCTGTGAAAGACATTTTTAAATTTTTGTTAACCACAGGGGAGGTACTTCATGATTGGATACCAACAAGCCTTTGTTCATGCAGTACAGCAGGGAGTAGCCAGGCAATTATAGACCTGTGAATTTAGTGTTAGTGGCATAGGGTTACTGGGAAAAAAATCTGAGGGGCAGGATTAATATCCACTTGGAAATGTAATCTTTAGTTTAAAAAAAGTCTGGCTTTTAATAAAGCATGGCTTTGTTAGGCAGAAATGTCTAATAAATCTGAATTATTTTTTGAAGAGTTTACAAAATGTATTGGTAAGGGCGGTGTGAATGATGTAGGATCATGGACTTTTGACAAGGCCCCATGTGAGAGACTGGTCCAAATGATGAGAGCCCAAGGGATCCAGATACGAGAGATTTGGCTGTAGAGGAGGCCGTGGACAAAAATTCATTGTGGGATTTGGAAGTAGAATTAAGATGCTTGGTCACCAGGAGATCCTGGCTCTAACAGTGGACAGAACAAAAGTACTCAGTGATATGATCCCCAAATCTGCGTTGTGGTTCACAGATATAGAGGAGGTCACAACTGGGAGCACCATATGCAATAAGGGACCCAGGGGAAATTGGCAATTTGGATCCAAAGTTTCTTGGTAACTAGATGCAGAGAGTGATGATGAAGGGTTGTATTTGTGACTGGAAACCTGTGAACAGTAGTGTATGATTGAAATTGGTAGTGTCTCCCTTGCTGTTTATTGTGTACATTATCAACTTAGATATGAAACATTGCCTTGCACTTGCTGGGAGATGTTGCAGTTTGATTCCTCACTTATCAATCAGATTGAATGAGAAATGCAATGATAAGATCCATTTATATAAATCAAACTGGAGCAGAATAAATTATTCAGGAAGTTTTCAAGATTCACTTCTCTCTTTAACCCTTGAACTTGCCTCCACAGTGATTTTAATGAAGCATTTTTTTCTTTATTGTTACACCAGATGAAGGAAGTATTCCATAATCATAGCAGCTGCATAGCTGGAAGAATCTATAGTGGGATCTGATAAAAGTGAATGGGCCATATTTTGCTAGTTGATATGTGCATGATTAATGATGCTGTGGTTTGGCTTATTCACCCTATGCCATTCTCTTGCATATCTTTGTGCTCCCTAAACTTACTGTTTTAAAACTCACTGAGTAAGTATATGATACTAATGTAACTCATGTTAAAGATGGACTAAACCTAACTGCAGGAACTAGAGTTCAACATATCTTAAGGACTGAGACTTAGTCATTGAGGAGTTCACTTCAGCTTTATTTACTGCTGACTAAAAATTATTTCCTTCATCTAGTTAATCATATTCATTACCGCTTCAAAAATTTCTATGTAATCTAATGCCATGCTATTTATTTCAGCTGTCTGCTGAGGTTTTTGATGGATTCAGATAGAAGAACCTTTAATGCTTTCTTAAATGATTTTAGTGATTTTTTTCTATCGAGTTAAATTCCCACCCTGTCTTTAATCTTCGTGATAATAATCTCTGCTCTTTTATTTTGACCATGGAACCAGCTACAACTGAGTCTAAACATGCAGATCTGCTTCAGTTGGGCGACACACCTCTCATTAAAAGGTGTCAGGCCAGATCAAACTCATATAGATATCTTAGTAAACTAGATTAAATAGGTGTGTACAAAGATATTAATTAACTTTGGCCTCTTTTACACTCTTCAGCTGATATATGATTTACACAGCCATAAGCAGAGAATCATTTTGATTCACAGGCAACCTCTGTCTGCCTGGAAAATACTGACTATTCCATAGAGATATATTCCATTCTTAGAAGTTTGCACTGATTCAGCATGTCAGCTAGAACCTTGACAAACTTTTATAGATGCCCAATGGAGTGTATCCTGACTGATTGCATCATTTCCTGGTATGGAAACACCTACAAAATGTAGTGGATACAGCCCAGTCTGTCACGGGAAAAGCCCTCCCCACCATTGAACGCATCTACAAGGAGTGCTGCTATAAAAATGCAGCATCCATAAGCATCCAGCCATCCTCTCCTCTTGCTGCTGACGTAAGGAATGAGGTACAGGAAACTGATGTCAGAACATCTTTCAAGAGGGTGAACCCTCACAAGGCCTCAGGCTCTGATAGTGTAACTGGTAGGCAATGAAAACCTGTGCCAACCAACTGAAGTGTGTGTTCAAGGACAACTTCAATCTCTCATTGCTGCAGTCGAAGGTTCCCACCTACTTCAAAAGGGCATAAATCATACCAGTGCCCAAGAAGAGCAGGATGAGCTGTGTCAACGACTATTGCCCATTTGCACTCACATCTGCTGAGAGATTTGAGAGATTGGTCATGGGCAGAATCAACTCCTGCCTAAGCAAGGACCTGGACCTGATGTTATTTGCCTATCACCACAATAGGTCTGCAGCAGATGCAATCTCACTGGCTCTCCCCTTGGCCTTGTACCACCTGGACAATAGCAATACCTACGTCAGGCTGCTGTTTACTGACTACAGCTCAGCAATTCAACACAGTCATACACTTAGTTCTAATCAACAAACTCCAAAACCTGGACCTCTGTATCTCCCTCTGCAACTGGATCCTGGACTTCCTCACCAGAAAACCACTGTCTGTGTGGATTGGAAGTAACATCTCCTCCTCTCTGACAATCAATCTGGCGCACCTCAAGGAAGCATACTTATCCCACTGCTCTACTCTCCCTACACCCATGACTGTGTGGCTAGGCACAGCTCAGACACCATCTATAAATATGCTGATGATGCAACTATTGTTGGCCGAATTTCAGATGGTGACAAGGAGGTGTACAGGAGGTAGAAAGATCAGCTGGTTAAGTTGTGTGGCAACAACAACCTTGTACTCAGAGTCAGTAAGACCAAGGAATTGATTGGGCACTTCATGAAGGGGAAGCCATGGATAAACATACCAGTGGTCATCGAAGGATCAGCAGTGGAAAGGGAGAGCAGTTTCAAGTTACTGGGTGTCAACATCTGTGAAGATCCTGGGCTCACCATATTGATGCAATTACAAAGCCAGCGGCTATATTGGATTAGGAATTTGAGGAGACTTGGTACGTCACGAAGAACTTGCAAATCTCTACGGGTGTGCAATGGAAACTGGTTGCATTACCGTTGGGTATGGAGAAGCCACTGCACAGGATCGGGAAAATAAGCTCTACCAGCTCCATCATGGACGCTCGCCTCCCCAGCATCGAGGACACCTCCAAAAGGCAACGCAGTTCAAAGGAAAGGCACACTCTGCAGCGTGATTAGAAATAATCCTGAGAGTATATTAGCATATCTCACAGGAAGTGCTGCAGTTTTAATTTAGGAAAAGCAGATTTGATGACAGATTGGAAAGTAAGTACACTGGCATTCCATAAAGCTTCCTGTTAAATAATAATGCTTGCTTAAGAAAGGGAGAGGAAGTGTGGCACACTAAGATAAAAGAAAGGTATAAGAGGACGTGACTGAATCTGCAGCCTGCAACGTGGCAGGAAACTGCTGTCATTATTCCATTTGATTTGATCATGACAGGAAGCTGTTTGTTAAGCATGTATTGTCTGGGGACACAGGAATGTACTGTACATGGGAGAAGAAATGTAAACCATCTAAAGAGGATGGAAGAATGAGTACACGACATACGCACTTCATAGAGACTATCTCCCTGCTGGTCTTAAAGACATGAAGTAAATCAGAATCTTGTTGAGAACAGTTGATTGGAAGGTCAGACAACTGCAAAGGAGTGTGTCAGACATTCGGAAGGGAAAAAATATTTTCCCACATTGTTTACTCTCACCTTTGCCCTGGCAATGCAAGATGACTTATCTCTGATAAATACCTTTACATTGCCTTCCTCTGAGGATCTTGGGCGAACTCTGCAAACCAGGGGCAATTGAACAAGGATCCACTGGGTGATTTTTGTACATTTGTGTGTCTGACATCAATGTGTTCATGAGCATCAGGTTTAATTGGCTCACCACTCTTGCTGGAACCTTGCATTTTACTGGGAGTAGGTTGTTTCCCAAATTCTATTGCATTGGGAGAGGAAGAGGAAAATAATACAATGTTTGAAAAAGTGATTTAAAAATGATGTATTCTGAGAACCTGAAATGAAAAATGAAAATAGTGGGTAAACTAATTAGATTAAGCAGCATCCATGGGGAGAGAAATAGAAGTTTGCTTTGGTTTGAAAATCCTTAATAAGCGCTGGGAAAATGAAAAACAACGAGGTGGGGGAGGGTTAGTTAGGATAAACAGAACATATTTGATGGGGTAGCGCAGGACTGCCAAGGTGATTTTGATATTTACAGAGCCACAGGGTCATCTAGTTAATCGATTAGGGGAGAGAGAGGGGCAGAGTGTGAGGGAGAGGGAGGGTGTGAGGTGGAGAGGTGGAGGGGGAAGAGGGAATACACAAATTAAAGGACATGAAAAAGCATATTAGGACTTGTGGAATCTGAAACCACATGGAAAATGTTGGAAATGCTCTGCATATTACTGTCTGTGAAAAGAAGTGACTGTGTAAATGACAAAGGTGAATAATCTTGCAATAGAACTGGACAATTACATGCCCATTCCATACCAGAAAGGTCTGATGGCCTTCTACATCTTCCTTAAATAGACGCCTAAAGTTTCCCCTCCATCAACAAACTTGTTCTCACATTGAACAAATTCGGCTTCAATTACACTCACTTTCTCCAAATCAAAACTATGAGAGTTAGCAAGGGTGCAAGCTATTCTGTATCCCAGTCTTTCTTTCAGTCCCAGTCAGGCCCCCTCAGTCAGTTCTTTCTTCATTACATCAATGACTGTATTTTGTGTGGATTCCTATAATCATGTGTAACTTTACTATCTCATTACCATTTATGCCCATTTACACGTATTATCACTTTTGAATGGTTCATCCTTTCCTTTCTGGATCTCTATGTGTCCATCTCATGGGATAGATTACCAACAAATATATTTTCAGAACCCCACACTCACAGCGACCTTGACTATATTTCCCCCACCCTGTTTCCTGTAAAGATTTCATTCCATTCTCCCATTTCCTCATTCTCTGCTGTATTTGCTCTGATAATGAAATTTTCTCTACAGGTATGTCTGTGGTATCTTTCTTTTCCTTAACAATGGCTTCTCCTCTACCATAGTGGACAGATACCTTTCATCTTACCTGTTTCCTGCACTTCTCCTCCTGGCAAGAGCAAGTATATGTTTTGCTTGGTCATCTTTTCTCACTCTCCTGGATCATAAATGGTTTTCCAGGTGACCCAGAGATTACTTGTATTGTTTCCAATTGAGTTTATTGTATTAGATGGTTTTGGTGCACCTAGGCACTTAGTGTTTGGTGTTTTACAGAGCCACAGGGTCATCTAGTTAATCGATTAGGGGAGAGAGAGAGGCAGAGTGTGAGGGAGAGGGAGGGTGTGAGATGGAGAGGCGGAGGGGGAAGAGGGAATACACAAATTTAAGGACATAAAAAAACAATCTGAAAAAAGCACATAAAAAAGCAAGGAATCTGAAAAAAGGACATAAAAAAGCAAGGAATCTGAAACCAGATGGAAAATCTGGAAAATCTCTCCTTGTGTTTTCAGGTTCAGCAAAAGCTCTGACCTGAATTTCATAGCTTTGACGTGTCCTTTATTTGTCTAAATTTCTTCATTAATTTATCAACCAAATGTCTCCTCAGACATCAGAAACACTTGGGTAACTCTGGTCCCTCCATTCTAACCTTCCCCGCCCCCACCCTTTCTCCGTGATTGAAAACCAACTTGCTTTTTCTTTTTTTCCCAGTTTTGATGAAGGGTTCTGGAACTGGATGATTAACTGTTTCCTTTTCTATAGATGCTGATTGGCCACCAGCATTCTTCCATGCCTTTGTTTTTATTTCATGGGCTATGTACTTTTGATGTACTGATCCTCTCAACTGCATATAAAACACCTCTGGATCTTTATCTCTACATAATCAAAGCTCTTCATACCAATTTTCTGCTGAACTTGCTTTACTTCATCCACTAGATGCACATCAAGAATATGTAACAAAAATTTAACACATATAAAAAAATGAGATCAGCATCCATCTTCTTTTGAAATGTTTGTTTGGCAAGAGGGTCTGGAAAAGCATACAGTGGTCTTTGTCAAGTTTCAGACTGAATTAAGCAAGACTCCGCTCTGTGGGCTGTTCCATTGGCTGGTACCAAAAAATTATCAGATCAGTCAAAGTGCACCATGGTCTTCCTGAAACTTGCTATTCTTGATGGCTGCTGCACGTTCAAGGGGACTATGTGCTGGGGAATGCACTGTAACTTGGTACAGCTATTGTAAAGAATCAAAGGGGAAAATAACAATTTAGTTTTCTCCCACTACTGGATATCAAGGACCAGAGCTCTGTGCAATAACCTCTCACATTTATTGCTGAAAAAGTGTTTGGGACCGAAAAATTTATCGCTTGTTGACATAATGTAAGAGGCTCCTTGTGCCACCTAGGCACTAAGGGTTCAGACGACGACATAATGTAAATATTATATGCAAACTTAATGATAACAGAAGTTTATTGATACTGTATACAGAAGCATGGTTTCAATTGGTATGAATAAATTACACTTTGGTGAAAAGGGGTATTAAAACACAAAGGGATAATACAATAAGACACATATCATCTTGTGTTAGTTCTCATTTGTCATTTCTTTCCAATGACTTGTACCCCTTTTTTTGTTACTTGCAACCTGCTCCTATTCAGATCAGTGGAATCAGCTATACAGCAGAGAAACTGGTCCTTTGGTCAGTCAGTCATACGAGCCAAGATGTCTATCTCAACTAGTTCCATTTGCCTGTGTTTGACCCACCTCTTCTAAACCTTTTTTATCCATGTACCTGTCTTAATGTTTTTAAACATAACTATACCCACCTCTGGCAACTAATTCTACATACCCACTCGATGCAAAACCTCACACACAGCACATAAACCAAAGTAGTATACTATAAATAAGTTGTAAAATATAATTCAAAAAGCACAGGTAAACAGTAAACAGCTAACAGCTACACTGTTGGTAGTGTCAGGATATTCTTTAGTCTCACAGCTTGAGGGAAGGAGCTGTTACGCAGTACCACAGTCCTGGTCCTGATTTTTCTGTACGTCTTTCCTAACGGTAGTGGGTTAAAAAGATTGTGGGATGGTTGGTAGGGATCCTTAACAACGCTCCGAGCCCTTCATCTGCAATGTGCCTGGTCAATGCCGCAAATAATGGGGAGGGAGGCCCTGATGACCGGTGGTGAACTCTGTAGGGTTCCTGCAGTCTGATGCCTTCCAACTTCTGTACCACACAATGATGCCGCCAGACAGGACACTGCCAGTGATCCACCTGTAGAAAGTTGTCAGGACTGGGGCAGGGAGCCTTGCGCTCCTCAAACTCCTCAGAAAGTGTATACGCTGCTGTGCCTTCTTGAATAGTGAGATGGTGTTGCGGGTCCAGGTTATATTGTCAAACCTGGACTGTCAAAAGTCTGAATCATTAAAATATTGTGACCGTCCACCTTCTCTTTGCCCCTCATTATTTTATAAATCTCTATAACGTCACACAGCCTGCTTCACTCTAAAGGAAACAGTATCAACCTGTCTAATCTCTCCTAATTTAAGGCAACCAGTCCTAGCAAATGCTACTCTTCTTGAACAGTTTCAGTTTCTGCTCTCTGCAGCATGCTCCCATTACTGGTGACAGCCGTTGACCCCACTTTCTACATAAAGAACAGCAGGAAGTTTGATCATCTTTCTCTGCCTGGATTATTGTTAACCTAGATCATGCACCTTGGAATCTGAGTTCTTAGACTTGCTGCCCAAGAATACACCATTATATGGTTCGTGGAAATAGTACCAGGTGTGATATTTCCTTTTTGAATTCTGAAGAATTGCTGTCTGAAGTTTGTAAAGAGCTGCAAATTGACTATTTCATCAGTGATTCACAAAGAATACTGGAATAATGAACAAGGTGCTAACACACTTCTAACTACTGTTGTGGGCATTACCATATTCTGGCATGCTTCCTCCATTCATTCAGTTATCCACATTCTATACATTAATATAACCATAGTCATCACACTATCAAATGAGGCTATTCAGCCCAGTTTTTTCGATTTTGACTCTGTGTATTATCAAATCAGCCTTATCCTTATTATGTCTCAATAGTCTTGAATGAACGTTCATTCCATCGTTCACTCAACTACTCCCCAGATCTGTTCGCTTAATCACTCATTTATTCACCATCCAATCACTTGATCTGTTCATTTACTCACTTGGGGTTGGATGATGAGCAGGTGTGCTGAATCAATGGAGAGGTGCAGTTATAGTCAAAATTTATTCTAATGGTTTCAATAAAGCTGAGATGAAATTCGGACTCAAGTGGTCTCCAGAGATCTTGATTACTGGTTATCATCAATGAACAGAAGCCAGCACGACAAGTCAGAACTTTTCAACACAGAATACTTAGGTGAGAACATAAAGCAGATGTCTATGAAGGTTGAAAATACGAATGATAATGTAGGGGAAAGGAATAGCAGTGGAAGCTGCAATATCTGGAATAAAAACTAAGTGTTGGATTTACTCAGCAGGTGAAGGAGCATTCATGGAGAGTGAAACGGATTCAACGTTCTATGCCAATGAACCATCATTGACTCTGTTTTTCTCCTCACAAATTCTGCCTGACAGCCCTTTTTGTACTTAAGTCTCAATGACAAGAAGGATGAGATGGAATGAAGAAAACATTTTCTTGTAATAGAAATAATTTTGATGCTCTTTGGTACTCCAGCTGTTGAGAATGCATATTTTAAAGGCTATACACTTCTACATACACACAAGCTGATACTCAAGAGTATCAACCCCTTGATATCTAGTGTCTCTCAGTCTTTCAAGATAAGTCTTGTTTCTCTTTGAAAATTATTGGAATACTGTACTTCTACTTGTATCTAGTTTGAGAATGTAGTTTGAAGCTATTTGAAAGATGTATTTTCCATTCATCTTTTCATCTCTTTCAAACACATTTAGAAATTCATCTGGCAGCTGCTTCTTGCTGAGTGTACAATTTGTCATTTATAACCTGTGTTCCATCAGGGTATTGGTACTATTATCGGCTCAGTTTAATGAGCTACATGGCTGCCAAAGACTGGAATAAACTTCTGTTCAATTACATCAAATTGCATTTCCTTTCTTTCCATTTATCACTTTCATCGTGCCTTGGTACAGGAGTGCAGTGCTACATTTGTATGATGTTATCTTCCAGTTTTGCCAGTGTTGATATTACATATTACACCCTGTCCACCTGGAGCTGCATCACCCCTGATTTAACTTATATAGTGGCAAAGATCTGCATAGTGTGCTTGGCCTTCTCTACTATGTACACATTTCCAGTTCCACTTGGTCTTGTCCAGTGTTGTTGGTTTGATCTTATTAATCTCTCCTTCAGATGTCTCACATTGATGGTGGCTCTGATAAGTTGAAAGCAACAGTAGTTAGCTTGTGTGAACTCGGCGTTCCCTTTTTAGGGACCTTCCATTTGCTACTGCCTTCCTTCCTTTACACTGCGATAAAAATTAATTTATTTTTACAATGATAGCATTTGTTCTCCTTGCTGTTTGATTCTCCATCTGCCATTCATGCTAGGTGTAAACATCACTAATAGCTTGTAGTGATTCAAGCACATTGATGCCATTGCCAATGAAGTTGACCAGTGCCTATGCTTGCTCAGAAGATGAAGGAAACTTGGCATTTCCCCTTTGACCCTCAACAATTTTTACAAATATAGCATAGAAAATATTCTATCCAGTTAAATCACAGCTTGGTATGTTAACATCTCTGCCCAAGACTGCAAGAAGTTGTAGAGAGTTATGTCCACAACTCGGTCTATAATGAAAACTAGTCTCCCCTCTATGGAGTTTGTTTCCACTTCTTGCTGCCTCAGTAAAGCAGCCAACATAATCAAAGACCCCCACCCTCCCCAGGCATTCTCCCTCCATCATGCAGAAAATACAAAACCTGAAAGCACATACCACCAGGTTCAAGAACAGCATCTATCCCAAGGTTATAATATGCAGTAAGTGACTGGAGAACATCAGAATCCACCTTGTTATATTCAGTGTACCTTATTACCTACCTGCCCTGCCCTTTCTCCGTAACTGCTGTACGATATTCTACATTCTGTTATTGCCTTTCCCTTGTACTGCTTTGGTGTATTTATGTCATGGCACAATCCATATGGATATAGCATACAAAACAAAAGCTCTTCACTCTACCTCAGTTCTTGTGACAATAATGAATCACAGTACTTCCATGTGGGCTGTAACCTGTGGGATATAACCGTCGGAATCTGAATCTAGCTCGGCAGGCAATATTTATTTATTGAGATACAGTGCTGAATAGGTCCTTCCCACCATTTGAGCCTCACTATCTAGCAATCCCCTGATTTCATCTGAGCCTAATCACCGGATAATTTACAATGACCAATTAACATACCAACCGATACATCTTTGGACTGTTGGAGGAAACCACAGCACCCATAGGAAGCACGGAGAAAATGTACACACTCCTTACAGGCAGTGTTGGGAACTGAACTTGCGTTGCCCATACTGTAAAGTGTTGTGCTAACCTTTACGCTAGCGTGCCACCCTCATGGTGCTGACTTCGTTATAGTTAAGACCAGAGTCTCCATTTTGCATTTTCTCTTGACTGAATTACTCACTGCTCCATCATATTTACCCCACAATGCCATTGTAAAGAGGCACTGAGGAGAGATGTTTTCAGATGAATTATGATACCCCTAAAACAAATTGGGAAGAAGAATTGAAAGATGAACCTGGAGCCTTCTGTAACAAATCTTAGGCAGACTGAAAATTAGATTAATGATTCCATGGCTGTATCTTCACTACATATTTGTCTAACAGAATTATTTCCTAATTATCATCTTCTTAAATTCTAACCATTAATCAAGAACAATAGGGTATTTGAAGACATTGCAAACTATTGATTAATAAACTCATTCTGGATGAGATTGGAACATTTTATTCTGTGATCAATTGTTTGAGGAAATGGACCATGGCTTTGAATTATATATTTTCATTAACAATGCCACAGCAGCAAGACAACAGAAAAGGGAAGATGTAGCACCAGCAAAGAACATCCAGAATGCTGGTCGGATAATTCTTTATTGCACGATCAATTACTGCAACACAAGATAAACAAAAAGTTAACAATATCATTCTGTGGACAATACTAAAGTTTCTGGAAAAACGATTGTCACTCACGGTGCTTCACAAAAGGAGTTTTCTTCATGAATAAATAATCAGATGATTCATAAATATTTACAATATAAACAAATGAAGAATAAAGCTTTGGCTCATTCATTGAGGGTCTGACTAATTTCTGGCTTTTGCTGTTGTTATAGCTGCACTCAGCAGTTATTTGTAAGTTGACAAGCTGATGGGTAACAATCATGACAAAAGAAAAGGAAAACTTTCGAACATACAAATGGTCCATTAAGATTATATAAGCCACATACACTAAATGTATTTTTTTTTGAATATAAGGATTATAAAAGGTAACCAGGGACTGTATTCTCCACAAAATTGAAATGCATACTGTGCCTTGAACAGTATTGCATTCAGTGACCTAGTACAAGCAATCAAATTCCTCATTAGAAGTTGACTAACACCAGAGCTAACTGATAATACTGATACTACTAAATCCTTATCAGTGGGTCACACTGAAATATTAGTCTCTGCTTCAATCTTTTTATACTAAGCCAAGGGGCCAATGCTAATACTGAGTTGTCTTGAAGGAAGAGAGTTTTATTTTATTCTCCTTCTCTGCAGCCATTCTCTCACTTTGTCATTTTTGTTTAAAAATAATTTTGAAAGGTGTGGAAGATCACAATTGAGGTACCTTTCCTTTTCAATCATGATAGACAATAGAAATGTAGGAAAACACTGAAAGCCAATCACTTCATGAAAAAGTAACGAAGGAGGACATGAAAAATATTTGTTTTTCCGTTTGAATCTATTCCTTTCAATATTATCAATTAACTTTATAATGTATAGCTCAATCACCCAAGTACATTACAGCCTTCTTTCCTCAGGCTGTGGTACAAATAACGAAGAGAAGTCAACACAATGTCTGTCTTGATACGACCACATTTTGGTTATGTGACTGGACTGACATCCAGAAGCTTGGACCACTGAGTTTGAATGTGTTCAAATTCAATCCAGCACTGTGTAAGAACACCAGTGATCAGTTAGACAGGAGCAATGAAGGGGGAAAGCAGATTAGCATGGCCCCTACACAAGGCTGACATGTAAATCAGTGTCCCACTTTCATTGACAGATGATTGGCGACTTGGCACAGTGTTTGCTCGTTGTTGATTAACAATTAATGAGAAAGAACAGGTCAAACGTTGAACTTTTCTGTGCCAACAGTGGATGCAAAGACAGTGCACACTGATGATGTCATCACATGTGTCAGAGATGTTGCAGAAATGGCACTCGCACTTAAACTGGTCATTCTTGGGAGCGCCCAGTCCCAATTCACTGATGGGTGAAAATGGTGTTACTGGTGTTAAAGCATACGCAGGTCATTTTTAAAATGTCCACTGCACAAATTTGTGCTAATTTGTTTTGTAAAATCTTAAGGCATTGGACCTCAACATTTTGAAGACTGCAGAGCAGTAAGAGAATCCTGCATGTTAACCGTACTGGTTAATGTGAGGTTTTCGTACTTCCATATCTCCCCATGAGGTGGCCATTCTGCCCAGTGAGTCTATGTTGACTCTTAGGAAAATACCATTACCCCTATTTTCCCCACAGCATATAATCTCCCACCTGTCTATTTGCTCCACTCTAATTTTCTTAGCACTCCTTGACACAAGGGATAAATTACATGGACCAATTAAACTACCAACCACAACCCAGCTACAAAAGGGGTGATTTATAGGGTCGATCTTGCAACTGCAGCACTCAGAGTTGGGGTGAACCCAATGCTGTCACAAGGAGCAACTGCAGACTCCCTAGTGATAGCGTCAACAGTTGAGATTACCCCATGGTCGTTGGAATGGTGAAAACAGCACAGGAATCTGCTCTAGAGCAGTGCTGTTCAGATTAACCTGATGACATCAAAATCTTGCATGAAAGTAGACTTTAATGTAGGAAAATATTTCAATGCAGAACAAGGGAGTCAAAGCATTAAAGAACAAAATTACACTGAGTGAATTGGCAAAGATGGTCAAAAGTTTGGCCAAATAGTTAGGTCAAAGTAACTTCCTAAATGAAAGAAAAGGAGACAATGGAGAGTTGTCAAATAGGTGGGTGATGGCTTGTTTGCAAGGAGGGGCTGGGCAGGAGTTGAAGTTTATTTTTGAATGGAGGATAGGGACGCCAACCATAATGGCACTGATGAGGCTCAGAGAGGAGGTAAGAAGAGTGCAGACGTGTGCTTTAGTAGCAGATTGGTGGAGTCAGACTGTGAAGGCAAGCTATGTAACAGAAATAGATGAAGGCATATTTGTGACGGACACAGAATCAAATTGCAAGAATAACCCAGTTGGATCGTTGCAAAATCTGGATCTTCCACAAAGATCCTGGGAGAGGATGGAATTAACATCTCAGGAATGGAATTAATGATTGACATTAATTTCTGGTGATCCACTGGCTTTGCTTATGATTTTCCAGGATTACCATGACCTGAATTCCACGCTGCAGGATTAGTTGAACAGCCAGTAGTAAGGGGAATAGGCTATGGGGACAAGGGTTAGGTTGGCATAGAGAGGCATTTTAAAATGATGCTACACAAACGAATCAGTCTCTTCTTTACGTTATGAGACATCTTTACTGTGGTACCTTACAACCCAGTAGTCAGAATATCAACCCACTTCTCCAGATAGAAGAATAAGCAACTTTTATCAGTGAGATTGGCAATTCAACCATTGCCACTACACCCCTCCCCCTACCGGTCATATCAGCACACCATTCAAAGAGGAGTAGAAATCGGACACTCACTCTCCCTGGCTGTGAAAGCCAGCTCAACTTCAACCTCCTGGCATTCTTTTGAATACAGATTCAGAGCAAAAGTGGGTAACTGGAGGCAAAACACAGACAATCAAAGGTGCAATGGGGAATGGATGAACTGAGCTAGAAGAACTGAAATTGTTGTGACCTGTGCTGATGTAAAATCTTTAATGTAAGAGAAGACCTCAACTGTTTATCAAAGGACATGAAGTTGGAGATTGGAGAGAGAAAAAACAATTAAATATAAGGTTCTGAAGGAAAACTGTATTAAAAAGGAACAAGGTAGAAATGATGATTATAGTCTATAATGCTCTGTAGAAAGCTAATTTTCATGGCATTTATTGATAAACTTGAACTCAAACTGTACAAGAATAGAGACTTAACATATTTGCAATTAGAATTGTTCACATGAAGAATAAAATGATCCCAGGTGACAGAAGAGTATTTGAAGTTGTTTTACATGGGGAAATGCAACAGCTCTCGGGCAGTGACTGAGAGTCAGGGAGGATACAGGCTCAGGTTATAAGGAAGATTATGGTTGGAATAGACTTAGAAAAGTATTTAATGATTGAGTTTAATGGATTTACTTTTTGCTCTTGGCATTTGTCAACTTCTCTAGGCTGTCAGTAAAATGCTTTGCATTTAAAAAAGATATTGTGCTCTTTAGTTACAACAGCTAACTAACAATATTTTGAATAATGTGTATACATTTACTATGAATATTGATTTTATTTTAAATATTAAACAGCTACAGTATAGGGAGCTGGTGGATTAAAGTAAATGTCTGGCAGTGCAAGCAGAATTTTACAGTCTCTCTTTCTCTTACTGTTCCTCTGAGCTCCCAGAAGGGACCCAGCGAGTGGAATAAAAACTAAGGAGAAGCGTTGGCTTGTAGAAATGATGGCTGATGATGTGAAGCTCTCTCATCACAGTTTACCAAGAATCAGGGAGTTGCTTTCTCAATGTGGACAGGATGGGTCTCGTCGGCTGCCAGTGTATCTGCTAAATCTTGATCAACCAGAATTCAAGCATTCAATTGCCACTTCATAGCAGAACTTATATTGATCCTGGAAAAAAAATGAGGTATGTTAACAAAATCATTTACTTCTTTTTATAATTGACCCCTCTTTAATAACATGTAGGGACTGCTGGATCAAGAGGGTAAGTTCTTTCTATTCCTAGTGAAAACCCTTCAGAATACAGCTAAGGTAGTAGGATGCTAAGTGTACAGTTCACGTTGGTGTAAAATGATGACACTTTTAAGGATAAATTCTGTGAGACCAAGGTTTTAGTATTGGGCCATTCCATGCTAAAAGCACAGTCTTGCAATTTTTCCCCCCCAGAATAATGTGTGTGCTAACCAGGCCTGACTAAATGGGGTTTCCCCTTTATTCATGCGTTGACCCTTTGACACAGGGATGAGAAGAAACTTTGAAGAATAAGGGGACTCCCAATAAGAATATCTGAATTATGCAAAAGAATTGTGGAGACTTAGTTATTTGTGACAGAAATTAATGTGAGTCATGGGATATCAGGTTGGTGCAGAGAAGTGGACTGAGGTAATAGACTAGCTGTGACTTGATTGATTGGGAAGGCAGGGGTCTCTTTCAGTTTCCAATTGACCTGGTGGCTGTTCAATTCCTCAGAATGGAAAATTTAAAACTAAGGAGCACAATCTTCGGGTAAGGAGCTGTCTATTTAGGAATGAGAGGAGGAGCAAACTGGTTACTCAAAAGACTGCAATTGTTGGAATTCCCTCCCTCAGATGAGTTCTGTTGCTCAGTTTTGATAAATATTCAAAGCTGGGTCTGAACACCAGGAATGAACATAAAGCTTAGCACACATATAATGCTGGAGAAACTCAGCATCTATGGACTGAGTCCTGATGAAGGATCTTGGCACAAAATGTCAGCTGTACATTTTCTTCCATGCTTGTTGCCTGACCTACTGTGTTCCTCCAGGAGTCTGTGGGTGTTGCTCGAGACTGCCACCATTAGCAGAACATCTTGTGTCTCTGAGTTATGGATTAGATGGGAAAGTAGATTTTACTGAATGGTAGAACAGAGTCCTACACAGGAATTCGACTCGAAACGTTGACAGTTCTTTTCTCCCCACAGATGGTGCTTGATTTGCGGAGTACTTCCAGCAGATTGTTTGCTGCTCGGTTAGCTTGCTTTGCTCCTGTTCCCTATTCCTGTCTTCATGGAAACTTCACATGTTCCCAATGTAAGCCCGAACCCTAACTGTCCCAACGTGAGATATAGCCATCTTGACTGTTCCTTGCAAATTTCACATAGGTTTGGGTTCTCACCGCCTCCTCCTGTGGGCCATCTGCTGAGTCAGCACAGGTCTTTCGAGGAATATATAGGGAATCCTAGTGGGAAGTCTAGCCAGATAAGTAATTATGGTGAACAGGCGATGCATATAGACGCCTGTTTGTGAGTTAAATGTCACAGTTTCAATTTGCACTTACCAGCAAGTCAACCATATTGGGTTTGTTGTTACGCAGTGTTTTTACAGCGTGGAACACGTCTACAGCCCGCTGATGTCGCAGCATTTCACATACGATACTGATTGCACAGAACGTGCCACTGCGTCCTCCACCATTCCTGCATGTGCACCAGAGAATGAACATGATTCAGTGCCCAGGTCATAATTAATACTACAATCCAGATCCCAAGATGAATGTGTGATGAGACTGAGTTTACTGACTGCAAAGTTCTAAACTCAAACCTTAAGCCCTATTGATATAAATAGCCATGGGAACCTTTACTAAAGGGAAATTATACTGTAACTACCTAATGTTCAAAGGCTCTTTCACTTTCCTGTTTATCTACTATTTGAGTGGAAGGTTCCCCCTTCCTATCAAAGAGGAGATACTTCTAGCTAAGAAAGTAGTTTAAACACAGTTCATCTATTTTCAGAGATACACCTTTAAATCCAAACAATATTCTTAAAACACATTTCAAACTGACAGAGGATTTCTATCTTATAAAAGGCTTCCCATATACAAACTCCTTCTAAAACACAAAAGATTTCCAAAAAGCAGATACAATTTCTATAAGCTAAAAAGGCACATCACCGAGCTTCACTCAGACCAGTCATGTGTTGCAGAAATCAAAGGCAGATGAATGGTTTCCGTCATTCTCTTAATGTTCTTGGGTCATTCCTAAAAAATCTGAACTTCTGTCTAAATGTATACGTTTCTGTGCCCTTGTGTGACTTCACACACACGTTGTATTATTTTAGATACCTTTTAACACCAATAGCTCTAATAGTTTCCGGAGACAGTTCCCAGTTACCCACAATTAACACTGTGAAGCTGACTGCTTGAGTATATAAATCTTCCAACATATTAATTGATAACATACTAATCAATGGGCTGAATGGCCTAATTCTGCTCTTATATCTTACGGTCATGAGTTACTGATATGCTAAATAATAATATACATCTGGTCTGCAAGCTGCCTTGAACTAAGTAACTCAGCTAGCATTGTCTGTTTTGATTCAAGCTGAATTAAATAATCGTTTGTCATACACTGCACCTCCTCAGCCATTAAACCAAGTGCAGCCAGCAATCTTTGCTTTATAGACAATACTGCTTGAAAAGCTAACCTTTCACCTTCAAACTGATCACTGCTTGCCATTTACATTAAGAACTGAAGACTGGCTCCCATTCACGACAAGCCGCTAAACAAAGAATATTAGTTAGAGGTTTAATTTATTCAAAACTAACACTTTGATCTTTTGAAGTGTCAGCTGCTGTGTTTAGAAAGGTGAGCTGGACAGTGAATATCCATCATAAATACAAATACAAAATTGTTTAATGTCATTTCCTGTACACAAGTATAAAGGAGAACAAAATAATCCTTACTCTGGATCTAATGCAGCACAAAAACACAATAATATAATGAACAGAAACATAATAAATTTTAGTACATAAGATAGGTCATATACATTGATTGATTGTATGTCCATAAAGTGTCGCTGTACACTGGGTGACTGAAAGGAAATAATAAAGTAGTGATGGAGATGTTGATCAGCCTTACTGCTTGGGGGAACTGTTTTTGAGTCAGGTGGTCCTGGCGTAAATGCTACATAGCCCCATCCATGATGGGAGTGGAACAAACAGTCCATGATCAGCAATCCCTGATGTATGTAGCTGAGCATTAAAGGAATTATTGACTACACAAGGAAAAACGGAGTCAACTGTATAGTGATACTTTCCTCCCTGATGCTCTAAAATGCTTAGGTCACAAAAGCTACCCCACTTCCAAGTGAGCAGCCACTATCTGTAACAGCAGTAGAATGTGAGAAGAGCTCTGCAAAGCATCAATCTCCATAAGGCAGCCGGGCCAGGCAATATACCAAGCTGAGTACTCCTGGAGTGTGCACACCAGCTCACTGATTTCTGGATTTCAGTCTGGCATTCTACAGTATTGACCCCAGACCTTACTCTTTGGTCTAAATACAGTACTGTGCAGCTTGGTGTTGGTCTTGTAATGAGCAGATCTCAGATAGTCAGGATGTAGAACCGCTCCTCCCTCCCATCATCCTCAGCACAGGACCCCCCCTTCACCCCAGGGCTGTGCGCTGAGACCATTGCTATACACCGCTGACACATGATTGCGCGGCTAAACACCTGAGCAATCAAATCATCAAGTTCACCGATAACACCACAGAGGTGGGTCTCGTCACCACTAATGATGAGACAGCCAACGGATAGGAGGTGGAAGAGCTCGAGGTCTGGTGCCAGACAAATAGCCTGTTCCACAATGTCAGCAAGACAACAGAGATGGTTATCGACTTGAGGAGAGCTTGCACCAATCACACTCCATTTTACATTGACGGCACAGCAGTGAAAACTGTAAGCAGTTTCACATACCTGGGGAGTGCAAATGACGCACAACCTCTCATAGTCCTAGAACACGTCCTACATAGTTAGGAAGTTGGTTCTTGATCAGTAAGAATGCCAAAGGTTATGGGAAGAAGGCAGGAGAGAGTGGTTTGGGAGAAAAATAGAGCTTTGACCAGAGACCAATCATGACATCAGAAGCGTTGAGAGGAGGAAACTTCAATTAGGTCCACTGCTCAAGGGTAAAAGGCCTTGAGCGAGTCGTGGCCACGTAATGAAGCTTTGACCAGCAACCAATCGGTGTCTGGCATTAATTAGTTAGAGCATATTAAAGGAAGGCAGGGGCAAGCACAGTGGCACTCATCTGAATGGACATAGAGTGGTGATCTTTAGCTCTTTGAGGCTTCAGCGAAGAGAGGCTTCACTCAGAGAAAGAAAAGGTCAAGTTTTTTCCTTCTCTTCTTTAGATCTGCTCAGCTTGGACAGTAGAGATGCCAAGCAGGATGGTGAAATGCTCCTCTTGTGGGTTGTGGGAAGGCAGGGAGACCTCCAGTGTCCCTGACGACTACAATTGCGAGAAGTGCATCCAGCTGCAGCTTCTGACAAAACCGTGTTAAGGAGTTGGAGCTGGAACTGGATGAACTCCAGATCATTTGGGAGGCTGATAGAAAGGACATATAAAGAGGTAGTTACATCCAAGGTGTCGGACTGGTGACACTCAGGAAACGGAAAGGGGTTGAGGAGCCTGTGTAGAGTACCCCTGTGGCCATCGCCCCCAAACAGAGGTAAGTCACACTGAGTCTGCCTCTGTGACTCAGGAGGGAAAGGGGGAGAAAAGGCACTCTATGTTAATAGGGGATTCATTAGTTAGGGGATCAGACAGGAGAATCTGTGGGTGAGAATGAGATTCTCAGGTGGTATGATACCTCCCAGGTGCCAGGGTCTGCGATATCTTGGATTGACTCCTCAGCATTCTTAAGTGGAAGTGTGAACACCCAGAAGCTGTGGTCCATGTCAGGACCAATGACGTGGGTAGGACGAGTGACAATGTTCTGCATAGGGAGTTCATATAGTTAGATGCTAAATTAAAGGGCAGGACATCCAGCGTTGTGATCTCAGGACTGCTACCTGTGCCATGTGCTAGTGAGGCCAGAACTAGGAAGAGAATACAGTTCAATATGTGGCTAAGGAGTTGGTGTAGGAGGGAAGGCATAAGATTTTTGGATCATTGGGCTCTCATCCAGGGAAGTTGGGACCTGTACAGAAGGGATGGTTTGCACCTGAACTGGAGGGTGACTCATATCCTAGCGGGAAGGTTTGTTAATGCTGCACGATGGGGTTTAAACTAGAGTTGCTGGGGAATGGGAACCAGAGTGGTAGAACAGTTAGTGGAGAGATTGTGGAAGCAAATGTTGGTAAGACCTCAGACAAAGTTAGGAATCGAAAGGTTGAGCATGGTGTGACTAGTGTCCTAGCTGCCTATATTTCAATGCAGGAAGTATTGTAGGAAAAGTGGATAATAGTGTTGAAGGTGAGGTGGCTGGTTTACGAACAGAGGCAATGTGTAGTGAGGAGAGCCTGTTGATAGGGCAAAATAGCAGTCAACAGGGTGGTTTCAACATAAAAGGTGGACAAGATTGTAAAGGGTGAATACAGGTCTGAAGGTATACAGAATAAGTTAGGTGAACTTGCAGCACAGTTACAGATTGGCAGGTATGATGTTGTAGGCATCACTGAATCATGGCTGAAAGAAGATTGTAGCTGGGAGCTTAATGTCCCAGGATACACATTGTATTGAAAGGACAGGCAGGAAGACAAAGGGGATGGCATTGCTCTGTTGGTAAAAAATGAAATCAAATCATTAGAGAGAGGTGACATAGGTTGGAAGGTATTGAATCATTGTGGACAGAGCTAAAGAACTGCAAGGGTAAAAAGACCCTGATGGGAGTTATATACAGACCCCCAAACAGTAGCAAGGAGGTATACACCCCAGAGTTCTGATAGAAGCATCTGAAGAGATTGTGGAGTCATTATTAATGATCTTTCAAGAATTACTAGATACTGAAATGGTTCCGGAAGACTGGAAAATTGTGAATGTCACTCCACTCTTCAATAAGGGAGAGAGGCAGAGGAAAGGTAGGAAACTATAGGCCAGTTAGTCTGACCTCAGTGGTTGGGAAGATATTGGAGTCGATTATTAAGAATGACATCTCAGGGTACTTGGAGGCACATGATAAAATAGACCATAGTCAGCATGATTCCCTTGAGAGAAAATCTTGCCTGACAAATCTGTTGGAATTCTATGAAGAAATAACAAGTGAGATAGACAAAGGAGAAACGAATGCTGTTGTGTACTTAGATTTTAGAAGGCCTTTGAATGGTGCCACACATGAGGCTGCTATGAGCCCACGGGATTACAGTAAAGATTCTAGCATGGATAAAGCAGTGGCTGATTGGCAGAAGGCAAAGAGTGGGAATAAAGGGAGCCTTTTCTGGCTGGCTGCCAGTGACTAGTGGTATTCCACAGGAGTCTGTGTTGGGACCGATTCTTTTTACGTTATATGTTAATGATTTGGATAATGGCTTTGTTGAAAAGTTTGCAGATGATATGAAGAAAGGTGGAGGTGCAGGTATTTTTGTGGAAGTAGAGAGGCTACTGAAGAACTTAGGCAGATTAGGAGAATTGGCAAATGCCAGATGGAACACAGTGTCGGGAAGTGTATGGTCATGCACTTGGCAGAAGAAATGCAAGGGTTGACTCTTTTCTAAAAGGAGAGAAAATACAAAAAAAAAACTGAGTTGCAAAGGAAGTTGGGAGTCCTCATGTAGTATTCCCTAAAGGTTACTTTACAGGTTAAGTCAGTAGTAAGGAAGGCAAATGCAATGATAGCATTCATTTCAAGAGCACTAGAATATAAAAGCAAGGATGTAATGTTGAGACTTTATAAAGCACTGGTGAGGCCTCAATTGGAGTATTGTGAGCAGTTTTGTGCCCCTTATCTTAGAAAGAATGTACTGAAATTGGAGAGGGTTCAAAAGAGGTTCACAAAAATGATTTCAGGATTGAATGGCTTGTTACATGAAGAGTGTTTGATGGTTCCTGGCCTGCATACACTGGAATTCAGAAGAAAGAGTGGTGTCTTCATTGAAACCTATCAAATGGCGAGAGACCTTGATAGACTGAATGTGGAGAGGATGTTTCCTAAGACTAGTGGACACAGCCTCAGAATAGAGGAGTGTCCCTTTACAAGGGGGATGAGAAGGAATTTCTGTAGCCAGAGAGTGGTGAATCGGTGGAATTCCTTTCCACAGGAGCTGTGAAGGCCAGATCTTTATGTATATTTAAGGCAGAAGTTGATAGATTCTTGATTGATTAAGGCATGAAGGGATACAGAGAGAAGGCAGGAGATTGGGGCTGAGAGGAAATTTGGATCAGCCATGATGAAATGACAGAGCAGACATGATGGGCCAAATGGCCTAATTCTGCTCCTATATCTTAATGATCTTATGGAAATTAGATCACCCATGATCAAATGCTGCAGCAGACTTGATAGGCTGAATAGCCTAATTCTGCTCCATTGTCTTATGGTCTTATTAGTTTAGTTACATACAGAAACATAGAAAATCTACAGACCATTTGGCACACAGTGCTGTGCCGAACATGTACTTACTTTGGAAATTTCCTAGGGTTACCCATAACCCTCTATTTTTCCAAGCTCCATCATTAGCTTCATTAGTTTGGTGGGATACTGTGGGTGTTTAGGGCAGCAATGAAGCTCCTCCATCTCTGGTGGTGTTCAGGGCTTGCTTCATCATGTCAGTTGCTCCCACTCTATTGTCACTACTGTCAGTCATGCAAGTCTCGATTGGAAACTCAGGAATACCATCAGCACTCAGCTGTGGAAGAATTTGAGCTGAACCCCAAACCTGGAGGACCAGTGGACCACTCTTAGTCTGTTCTCTACTCTTTGACCTGGTTGGCACGGTTGACCCTACCAAGTGCCAAAGCACAAGGCCCTGACTCCAGCCAGCATTTTTTCTCCAGGTCATTGAGGCAGCAAGCCTCCAAACCCAATGACAAGGTTGTGGTTGTCTTGGAGGCGCTTCTGCTGCACTGTTCTGGTGAAGTATGTGTTCTGGTACATGAAGCACAAACGGATAACAAGCATGGTCCAACAAGAAGCAAATGGCCTGTTGCCCTTTACTGTGAAGGGGTTGGAATTTAGGTTTTGTTACAGTTCTAAAAGTTGTTGGTGAGGACACACTTGGAGTACCATGTACATGTTAGATCCCTTTAACTAAAAAAATGATCGTGTAACATTGCAGGCAGCCCAATGAGATTCACACAGCTAATGAGCATCAACACTTTGTATTTGTATTCTTTGGAGTTTTAGAAGAAAGGAGTGACCTTATTCAAACATGTAAGATCCTAGCAGGCTTGACAGGTATTGAAATGTTTTTTCAAATGGCAGAGTCATAAACAAGGGGACATCAATTTAAAATAAAGGGTCAAGTGAGGTGCGTAGAAATGTAATCTGCCAGAGGATGGTGAATGACTGGAATTCGCTACTCTACAGGGTGATGCTGGGCCAATCATAAGATATATCTATTGTCAAGATAGATAAATATTTGAAAGTGAGGAAATGAGGGTTATGGGGAACTGTCACAGTAAAAGAACTTGAGGCCACCATAGACCAACCAGGATGTACTCCACCAGGGGCAGTGTAACACGGCATCCAGGCTGGAGATGGTGATACCCCCACTGTTCACTAGGCAGAAGAGAAGCTGCAGATTTCTGTGGCATTCATGGCTCTGGTCTGGACATCTTTGTGTGGCTGTATCTGACTGATATCTTTTTGTGCTTTTATCTTGTGTGTTATGTGTGCTTTGTGCTGTGTGTGACTGTTGATACTCTATTTTGCACCTTAGTAATGCAGTCTTGTGTGGCTGTGTCCATGGGTATGCATGTATGGTTGAATAACAATTAAACTTGTATTGAATTGAATCGATCATATTGAATGGTGGGATAGACATTGTGGCCAACTCCTTCTCCGAGTTTCTTGTGTTCATGTGATGGGAAGGAGCAATATGAAGATACACCTAACAGAAAGAAATTAGGAGTACACCAGCCATGATCTCAATAAGTGAGAGACATTCAAGGGAAAAGGAATAAAATAGAGGCCATTACTGGAGGCTATATCTTAAGAGTCGATGCCAGCAAGAAATAGTAGTTTGAGATGTGTTACTTGATCGACTGTTTAAGAAAATAAATAAATAAACCTAATTAAATGAAGGCAGTTAAGTGATGGTAGTGCTTGCATAAAACATCTCTCACATGGACTCAATTTGCACTTCAAGCTAGTTTTCACTTTGCCAAGCGGACATTTCCACTCCCTGCGCCATGTGTTGTTTGAGTGAGGCCGGCTCTGCTGTGCTAAGTTCCAACACATTTCCATGCAGGTCTGCGCGGGTGAATCACTTCCACTAGGCTTCAGGCTTCACAAACTAATTGCATGCAGTAAGCAAACAGCTTGATTACTTCCATCACATTAACCTAAACCGGAGTCAGATCTCATGCCAGCGATGTGAGGTCATTCAGTGCTCCTCCACATTGATTCACTTGGCTAATGGATTTTCAGGTGTATAATCAAGATATTGCCCTTTCGACAATGCTTCTGTTAAATTATTTAAATAAGCCCTAAATGTGAACTATTATTCAAAGTAGACTGTTACAATCTCCAAAGTCCTCCCTTTCGAAGGGTAAAATGGAAAGAATTATCAAGCACTATAGTAAACAATTGAATTCAAATGGAGATCATTATCCCCTCAAAACTGATCAGCGAATTCCAAGACCTGGGCCTCAATACCCCCTTGTGAAATTGAATCCTGGATTTCCTCACTTGTAGACCCAGTCAGTTTGGATTGGCAAAACCATCTCCTCCCTGATCTCCATCAGCACAGGAGCACCATAGGGATGTGTACTTAGCCCCTGCTCCACTCACTTTACGTCTATGATTGTGTGGCTAAGTACAGCTCCAACACCATGCACAAGTTTGCTGATGACACACTGTTGTGAGCTGTATCAAAGGTTGTGAAGAATCAGCATACAGGAGGGAGAATGAAAATTTGGCCAAGTGGTGTAATAACAACAACCTCTCTCTCAATGTCAATAAGACCAAGGAACTGATAGCAGACTTCGGGGGAGGGAAACCAGAGGTCGATGAGCTAGTAATCATCGGAGGATCAGAGGTGGACAGGGTCAGTAACTTTAAATTACTGGGTGTCACTACCTCAGAGGACCTGTCCTGGACCCATCATATAAATATAATTGCAAAGAAAACACAACAGCGCCTCTACTTCCTCAGGAGTTTGTGGAGATTAGGCATGTCATTAAAAACCTTGGAAAACTCCTATAGATGTGTGGTGGAAAGTGTGCAGAGTGGCTGCATTACAGCCTGGTATGGGAACATCAATGACTATGAGCGGAAAATCCTACAAAAGGTAGTGGACTTGGCCCAGTACATCACGGGTAAAACTTTCTCAACCATTGAGCACATCTACATGTTATCATAGAAAACCAGCATCCATCAACAAAGACCCTCACCACGTAGGCCACACTCTTTTCTCACTATATCATCAGGCAGAAGTTACAAGTTCCTCAGGACTCACACCACCAGGTTCAAGAACAGTTACTACTCCTCAATCATCAGGATCTTGAGCAAAAGGTGATAACTACACTCATTTAAGGAAGGACTCTGATCTTGTTATTTCATGCTGGTTATTTATTCCTATTTACTCAGATCTGCATTTGCTCAACTTATTGTCCATTGTTTACAGTTACTGTTCAATAGATTTGCTAAATGTGCCCGCAGGGAAAAGGACCTCAGGATTGTATATGGTGACATGTATGTACTCTGATAATACATTTTACTGTGAACTTTGTTTGTGTTACAATATTACGTCCACCTTTTTGGCGAATTCAATTTGTTTGACGCACTTTAATAAGGTACAAGTTGCCAGAGAGAAATAAGCATGACTTACAGACAATGTACAACTGTGCGACCTTCCCCACCGTCATATTCCTCCTGCCATTTTTCCACCTGTCTGATGAGTTTCAAGAAGGAACGTTTGGAGATGGGATTATCTCGACACTTGGGCCATCCCAGAAATTGGAACTGCTGCACCATCCTACAGCCATCTTGAGGCTGAAGGGACACAAAAGGAAATAAAAGTCATTAAGCAAACTTAGCTAATTATTTACTGAGCTCTCTGTATTCCTTCATTGTGTGTGTCAACCCTTTTCCACTTTCTTAGTGTAGTATGTAAAAACGCTCTTTTCCTATCCAATAACAGATTTTCAAGCAAATATAAACCAAAGGTTTTAGCTGTCTTCTATAGAAACATGTAAAGTAAAATACTATGAGAAATCTAAGCTCCAACATAAAATATGGGGAAGATAAAGTTGATTAGGCAGTTTTGTTAAGGGAGACAGGGAAAGTTATTGCTTCAGATAAATGGGCTTTCATCAGAATTGGGAAAAACCTTTGGTAAAGATTATGCAGAGAAAGGGAGGTGAGAACAAAAAGTGATTGGGAAGAGCAGAGGAGAGATTAAATAGTAAGTGGCATCTCTGCATTTAACTCTATTACAGATTTTCCCTTGTATTTTCATCTTTCTTCCATAAGATCATAAGACAAAGGAGCAGAAGTTGGCCATTTGGCCCATCGAGTTTGCTCCGCCATTTCATTATGAGCTGATCCAATCTTCCCTTTAGTCCCATTCCCCCACCTTCTCACCATAACCTTTGATGCCCTGACTACTCAGATACCTATCAATCTCTGCCTTAAATACACCCAATGACTTGGCCTCCACTGCTGCCCATGGCAACAAATTCCATAGATTCACCACCCTCTGGCTAAAAATTTTTTTTCGCATCTCTGTTCTGAATGGGCGCCCTGCAATCCTCAAGTCATGTCCTCTTGTACTTGACTCCCCCACCATGGGAAACAACTTTGCCACATCCACTCTGTCCATGCCTTTCAACATTCGAAATGCTTCTATGAGGTCCCCCCTCATTCTTCTAAACTCCAAGGAGAACAGTCCAAAGCAGTCAAACATTCCTCATATGTTAATCCTCTCATTCCCAGAATCATTCTAGTGAATCTGCTCTGAACCCTCTCCAATGTCAGCACATACTTTCTTAAATAAGGAGCTTAAAACTGCACACAGTATTTCAAGTGAGGTCTTACCAGTGCCTTATAGAGCCTCAACATCACATCCCTGCTCCTATACGCTATTCCTCTAGAAATGAATGCCAACATTGCATTCGCCTTCTTCACCACCGACTCAACCTGGAGGTTAACCTTAAGGGTATTCTGCACGAGGACTCCCAAGTCCTGTTGCATCTCAGAACTTTGAATTCTCTCCCCATTTAAATAATTGTCTGCCCGTTTATTTCTTCTACCAAAGTGCATGACCGTACACTTTCCGACATTGTAATTCATTTGACACTTCTTTGCCCATTCCCCCAATCTATCCAAGTCTCTCTGCAGACTCTGTTTCCTCAGCACTACCGGCCCCTCCACCTATCTTTGTATCATCAGCAAACTTAGCCATAAAGCCATCTATCCCATAATCCAAATCGTTGATATACAACGTAAAAAGAACGGCCCCAACACGGAACCCTGTGGAACACCACTGGTAACCGGCAGCCAATCAGAATGGGATCCCTTTATTCCCACTCTCTGTTTCCTGCCAATCAATCAATGCTCTATCTACGTACATAAATTTCCTGTAATTCCATGGACTCCTGTTTAGCAGCCTCATGTGCAGCACCTTGTCAAAGGCCTTCTGAAAATCCAAATACACAACATCCACTGCATCTTCCTTGTCTAGCCTACTTGTAACTTCCTCAAAAAATTGCACTAGGTTTGTCAGGCAGGATGTTCCTTTAAGGAAACCATGCTGAGTTCTGCCTATCTTGTCATATGCCTCCAGGTACTCTGTAACCTCATCCTTGACAATCGACTCCAACAATTTCCCAACCACCAATGTCAAGCTAACAGGTCTATAATTTCCTTTTTGCTTCCTTGCCCCCTTCTTAAATAGCAGAGTGACATTTGCAATCTTCCAGTCTTTCGGAAACAGGCCAGAGTCTGTCGACTTTTGAAAGATCATTGCTAATGCCTCTGCAATCTCGACTGCTACTTCCTTCAGAACACAAGGGTGCATTCCCCACCTTCTCTGCATTTTATGACATGACATTTCAACTTTTTCCAGTTCTGGAGAAAGGCCATGGATTCGAAACTTTAACTTGATTTGTTTCTACACAGATGCTGCTTAATCTGCTGAGTATTTACCACTCAACACTTTCCATCAGCAAAGTGCATTAAATTAAAATTCTGCAAGCACTATATAAGAAGATTAAATAAAACCTTTGCATTAACAGTGTTTAGTAAAGTTTTTGATGATCAGGTGCCAAGGTAGGTGGCTTTATTGGAGCAATGCATGGTTGATTATTGCAACAATAAGGTGGACAAGCTGGCTAGCAAATCACCTCAACTGGGATTATAGATCAACATATGAAAACTAAACCATCATTTGCTTTTCCCAAGGTGAGCAAGCTTTGGGAATGATTAAGAAACTTCCGATCACCAAAATCACCCTGCTCTTCTTTCCCATCCCCAATCCGTATCTCCATGGGTTTGCCCCACTTTATCTTAAAGACAATGACCAGAACAGTCATTAGTCCTCCAGAGTATCTTGTTTTAAATTCCACTCTATTCTCCTGCCAATATATAATGCCTAATTTATTTCACTTTATCGGTCACTAAGAGGATAGATTTACAAGTCGACAATTATGAAGCTGCCCTTTCACTTGAAACTCCTGTTAAAATTGAATCAGTTAAATATCTCCTAATTGCATGACAATATTGTTCAAATTGAGAAAAAATAACTGGTGAGAATAGTGGCTGAGATCCACCCCCTCAACTCTGAGCACATCTGTAATGAAGCGAGGTTAGAAGTATATCTTGTACCACTTAAAGTTAGGTACTTTTTTCATCAAACAATTAGCACATTTTACTAAACAACAGCATTTTACCACACAGTAGCTGCTTTTTAAAATATTTTAACCCAGTCTAAATATTTTAACAACCAATGTTATGTTCAGTAACCATAATAAGCTTAAGACAATATGTTAGCAATGTGTAGAAAAAAATTGCATTTTATGCTTTTTAAATAGCATTTTTAACACAACCCTCAATTAGAGCTATAGAAGTCATAGAGCATAATTATATAATAAAATTGGAAATGTTTCAAGCTGTAAGTACTATCCAGTAAAGCTGTTGAGATACTTGGATTCACAGGACTAACAGGATACTCATTCTTCTCCTCAGCATCATTAACTTGCTGTCAAGTGCTAGTGAGGAATCTAAAGCTCTTATGTTTAGACATGGTAAGTGGAGTTCGAAAGCGCTTCTGAAGATTTTAATTGATTGTTTTCTCTCACTGTGACACAAGCAGCTCCTTACCCTGGATGCATTGTAAATTCGGAATATTCTGCTGATTATGTCCTCTTCAAGGTTAGCGGACACAAACTCCACCTGGAGGGGCCCGTGCCGATGGACACCATTTTCCGGCCAGTACTGAGGGCACAGCTAGTTGGAAAAATCATCAATATTTAGATCCTCAAGCTACTACTACAAAACATTTGCACTTACAGAAAAAACAGCATCCGAATGTGTTCTAAATATAATAAGCTGCTTTGATAATTTAATAGAATGTGGCGACTGTTCCATAGTCAAAACTCAATAAATATGAAATGGTCAATGATGTTTTTTGCGGAAGACTTTAAGGGAGTGGTTTTGGATGCAACAAGGGATTCTGCAGATGCTGTAAATCTTAAGCAACACACACACAAGACGCTGATGCACAATTTAGTAGCGATGGGATAAGGAGTGGTGAATATTGACTGATAATATTGATTTACGATCAATGAAGTACGCTTGCTTTGGTCAGAAGACAGTAACGTCCACTGACATATTTACATAGCAAGTTGCCACTGAAGATTGATATATCTCTGACAGCAATGTGTGAACTTGTGAAGCCATGTTCATGCCTCCAATCTCAGGAGATGGCAAGGGATGTGAAACGCTGGAAGAAATAGCCACCTCTGGTGGCAAGGTGCTATTATTTGGGGCCATGTGCATGTTGGATAATCATTCATATGTACAAATTAGCAATCGCTGGCTGGTGAAGTCCAGCTCCTGACTAGGGAAAATCAATAAGTGAAAGGTTAAAGGCATGAAAGTAACTTCTAATCAATTGCACACAGGCAAACGTAACTTCTTTTGTGTTTGCTTAGTGTAAATGACATAAAGTCCCAAATTCCGGATGCATTGTTTCCATTCAATATGGATCCACGGTGTGCACTAGCGACTCATGCTGCAAGTTAATATTTTTCCTTTGCTATGCTCAAAAGAATATTCTCAGAGCTTCAGATCAAGGGCTTTTTTTAAAATTTAAAAATATGCACTTATCAGCTCACCCCAATGATACATATGGTGGATTTTGCCGATGCCTTTTCTATAAACATTTTCCGGTTAAAAGTCTTACAGCTGTCACTATTACAGAAGATCTGCCCCATTGGTCTGGACCTGATCCAAACCTTATCCCTTATATAAAAGGGCAATGATCCCATACGCTGAAATTACATTAAAACGCGTGGCCAAATGATAACTGAGCAGGACAAATACAGTGAAGCTCAGGTTAATTGTGGTCTTCACTGCGTCGGAGCAAATCATTGTTGCTCGTTTGTGGTTCTGGTTCCGCAGTTTCCTACGGCAATTTATCCATTACAATCTCAGTGCAACAATCCTCCATACATCCACTAGAGTTCAGTAGCACCATTTCCAGATCTGGTACATCAATCTGGTACATAACGTCACTACAGGTCACAGGGTGCAGTAGTGAAAGTGGAGTAGAAAAATTATGATTCATGTTTGCTGCCTGGCCAAATGACCAATACTTTGAAGGTGGCCAAAGGCTTTCAATTGGGCCAAACTATGGCATTTTGAATGTGTTTATTGGTTACAAACCTAGACATTCAGTTTACAAGAGTTCAAAACCCATTTTGCAAATGAGAAAGTTAATGGTCCAAAAAACAATCTGTTCTACTTCACTCTTAGGAGAAGCTAAGTGAATAAGTACTTTCCATCAGAGTGATATAGGGGGAAAATAAGTGATGCTCAAGAATCAACATTTTAAATCCCTTTTTATTTGACAGTGCAAAAGCTGGCCGCTTTTAGATCATTAGGGCTATTTCTGCAACTAATTGAAGGACTTGAGTATGTTCGCTGGTGTTTATTGCCTGCAGAAGTCTGTGCTTTTATCTGTGCCTTATATAGCTCTGGTAGTTTGCTTCCTAATACTGAAGCAAACAAATTAAATTTCATAGCACTCCCTGTTGGCAACTTTCAGTTTCTTGCTATAACTTCTGCAAAAGCCAAATAGCTTCCCTGAAGATATGGAATAAAATAGCCCTTGAAGAAATGTTACCAGAACATTCTTCATGCAAGGTCAAGGCTTTATCGCTGGGGTCAGTTGGATTTTCTGACAACTGAATCTGGCAAGTGAGGCTCTGTGCCAGTACAGTCTATATTGAGGCTGTTTTCCCAGTGTTTCTTTAAGATATGACAGTACACAACACTGATGTGTTGTCATACACAGCCATTCTAACCACCTACACCTATATCAGGCTGACACCATACTTACTGTGTGCTAAACCTAACGATGTTTAGAAATGAACTGAAGCAGAGGGACGTGATAAAAATGGAGAGATTCCATGGCTTTAGTGGACAGACGGTGATGCAGCGAGTGAAGATGCTGTCTCACAGCTCCAGCGACCCTGGTTCAATTCTGCAGAGTGCCGTCTGTGTCGTTTACAAGTTCTCAACCTGAGGTGTATTGGTTTACTGTGGGTACTCCGGTTTCTTGCCACATCCCAAAGGCATGCGAGTTGGCAGCTTAATTAACCCATCTAAGTTCCCCTGTAGTGATTGGTGAGTGAACAGTTGATAAGAATTTGGGGAGAATAAAAAGTGGTATTGTACTAATGTAGGATTACTGACTGTTAAAGTGTTGTTGATGGTCAGCATGGGCTTTAGGAGATCTGAAGAGCCTGTTTCCATGCTGTATCTCTCAATGATAGACAAATGTTCTGATTTTTAGTTTTGCGAATTGTGTTTATGATGTTGCTTGCTTTTGAAACTTCTACCAGTTGAGACCTGATGAATCCAGATTTCGTTTCAGTAATCAGACAAAAGGATTTTCACTAGTGGGTTTATGGAAAGTGTCCACTGCAGTTCCTCAGTTGCTGAACTCAATTCCTTTTTAATTTTATTGACAACCTTTCAGAAAGCTTTGTATTTTTGTTCAATCCTGCAAATATGAGACATTCAATAGATATTGAAAAAAAAAATCATTTTCACCACTGATTTCAAAAAGAGCATGGAGGAACTAAACATGCTTACAGAAGCCTCTTACATTACAATAGTCAAAGAAATTTATGAAAGACAACCCTAAATAGGGAGTATTAAAAAATGTGGAAATTTTGCCATAACATCCTCTTGTACTCCAAGTTTGCATAATCCATCTTAGACCATGAATAGCTATTCAACAGTTTCAAGAAAGATAGCCAGACATTGGTTTGGGCTGTGATGTTGTACAGAAGGATCCAAGTCAGTTATAACTAAGGCTGTAAGTGCATCTAAAGATAATGACTGATAAAATGGAAATTGGGGCAGAAAATCTTCAGATTATTGTGTAAATTACATTGATATTTAAAACTCCAATGTCTGTAAAACAAGTTTTAATATCTTGTACAAAGATACTGTACATATTTGCTTATTTGGATCTTTTTTTAAATCTTTGTTTCTGACAATGCAAAGCTTTACACAATTTTGTATGTATTTATCTCCAAGTTTCTATGTAATTTGAACTGCTAACTGCAACAGCACACACACTTTGCAAGTGAATCCTGTTGCATACAGGTGCAAAATATTAAGATATTAGCACTGACACTCTTTGTAAAACTGACCCTGAATGACCCATGATGATTCGATGCATTGGAGAGGTGATGGATCTGAAGCAATACTGTGCAGATGCTCCCTGATTTGGTGAGCGTCTCCCATGGCTTTTAGTGGTTTGTGCAGACACATACCTGAGCATGGTCCACGTCATTCAGCATGACGATTGATGTGCAGTGATAGTCCAACACCAGTCTCCAGAAGTCCTTCACAGTATTTGGCAATGGGTGTTGAGTAACAATGAAGGCAGATGGCTGCTTATAGCTCTAAAAACATGAACAAGAAATTAGACCAGCAGATGGTTCCAGGTCTGATAAAACATTAACTTTGTTTCTCTCTCCACAGCAGTTGCCTGACCTGTTGAGAATTTCCAGCATTTACTGTTCTCATTTTAGATGATCTCTGTCTTCAGCTACTGCCAACACACATCAGAAAAACAACAGCCACTTTATTCCTAACTTATTAATGCACGGAGACAGCAAGGTGAGGTGTTCATTAATACTCTTGGACCTTCCTGAACAATAATGGCATGTTAGCCAGATTAACAAACAAACTAATTGGCACAGGTGAAGCGGATAACAAGGGGTGTATAGGAATCTTGCAGGAGATTGTGTGGACCCTGGAGACTGTGACTTCTCTCCAGATGTCATGGGCACTTCCTTACCGGGGATTCCGTCACATACATGGTTCAGCTAGAGGGCACCCTTAAGGCAAAGATTGAGGTCGCATTTGTCTTGTTTCTGTGGAGATCTGCCTTGATCCATCTGGAGCTCTTGCTGTCTGCCACGCTGGCATAGCACGGTATCCTCACGGAGCTGAGAACTGTCAGATGTCAGCAGACTGCCGTTCTCAATGGAATGGGGATGTCCCCTTCAGCAGACCACCTTTCTCCAGAACCAAAGAGCAAGTGACCACTGGCAGTAAGCTGCTCCACGTGATCAGAGGGGTGTTGTGTGCTAGCATGTTGAGCTGCTGCATGAACCAGGAGATACTTCATATCAATGCATCATTCTCCTGGAGATATCTGCCACCAGACTTAAGAAGAGCTGTTATAAGACTCTTGAATGGACCTGTTACATAATAAAGATGAGCTCTTGATCTTTCAGTCTTCCTTGTCACGGTCCTTTCACTCTATCTATTTACCTGCACGACACCGTCTCTGTAACCGTAAAACTATATTCTGTTTTCTGTTATTGCTTTCCTTTTTGTAATATCTTGATGCACTTATGTTCGGACTGATCTGCCTGCATGGCATGTAAATCAAAGCTTTTCACTATTATTATTTTGTGATAATAAGAACCCAATTACAATTTACCAATATTGGCTACAGGATCTTGTCTCTCTCCTGCAATCTAATCTATATCTGTAGTTGATCTAATTGCCAGACATCCACCATTGACACAGTCTTACGGCTTCTTACGCATCATGTTCTCCAGAAATACTCACATCCATTAGGGCAGCGTTGATGTAGTTGCTGCTCTCGCCATCTATGGTGATGAGGAATGGGAGACATCTGTCTGGTGGAAGGACGTCCATGCATCGGTTCTTCTCATGGTTCCGCGGTAGGAGGGCTATACTGCAGTCCTCGACTCGTAGTGTTGGGGTCACCATATTAAGAGTCTGAAAGAGGAAGGTGGCAGAATATTTCATATTTTCATAAAACTCAACAGTTAATGGATCAAAGTGAACTCATTTTAACTAATAACATGCACAAAATGCTGGTCATGGACAGAATACACAGTTGATGTTTTGGACTGATTCCCTTCATCATGACACTCTTCCCTCCACAGATGGCTGCCCAGCTGAACTCCTCAAGCATTTTGTGTGCATTGCTGAAGATTTCCAGCATCTGCTGACTCTTTTTCCCTTGTTATGAGACATATCTATTAACGTGTGAGACAATGCTAAAGATTTACCCTTCTCTGCCAGGACATTGAATTTATCATTAACATCAACATCATTATTACAGGAAACTTTATGAATGTGACATGTGAACTGTGTGTTTATTGAAACTTGAGGCTTTTATAATTGCTCACCATCAACCTCAGTGCTGCTATGGATTGAGCTTTGGTCTTTGAAGTTTGCTTTACGTATAATATTTTTACTTTCCAGAAGACCATAAAACATGGGAGCAGAATTAGGCCTTTTTGCTCATTGACTGTGCTCCACCATTCCATTAAGGCTGATTTATTATCCTTCTCAACCCCATGTTCCTATCTTCTTCCTGGAACTTTTGACAGCCTTACTAATCAAGAACCTATGAACCCCTGCTTTAAATATACCCAATGACTTGACCTCCACAACCATCTGTAGCAATGAATTCCACAGACTTAGCCGAGGCCCTCCATTGGTCAGGGGCTGACAGGGATATTGCATCCCAGCTGTCTGTGTAATAAGCAAGCCAGGACAGTACGATACGGAGAGCAGGCTGTTGCCCATGCAGCTCTGTGCCACTCTCCATGCAGCTGATGAATCGAAAGGAACAGCACAGACTGATACAGTTTGGCACCAGCAGCATCACAGGAGTTGCTAGTCAGCGTTAAACAGATTCATCATCCTTTGGCTAAAGAAATTCTTCTTCATCTCTGTTCTAAAGTGACATCCTTTTATTCTAAGGCTGTGCCCTCTGATCCTAGACTCCCCCAGTATTGGAAACATCCTCTCTATATGTCCACCCTATCTGGTTCTTTCAACATTTGATAGGTTTAAATGAGACTCTCCCTCATTCTTCTAAACCCCTGTTAGAACAGGAGCAGAGACATCAAATGGTCCTTACATATAAACCCTTTCATTCCTGGGATCATTCTCATTAACCTCCTCTGGACCCTTTCCAATGACAGCACATCTTTTGTTAGATAAGGGGCTCACAATACACCAAGTGCAGTCTGACCAATGCTTTATAAAGCCTTATGCTTACGTCCTTGCTTTTATATTCTAGTCCTCTCGAAATGAATGCAAACATTGCAATTGCCTTCTGAACCTGCAAGTTAACCTTTAGGGAATCGTTTGAGGACTCCCAAGTCCTCATTTGAAAATTCCCTGCACGAACATTTTCATCAACCCTGGGAGATAGACAACTGTAGACCAAAATGATTGATCCCTCAAGCTTGTCTCAACTTCCCTCCCATGGCTGATCTACTTTAACAAAGTTAACAGGGGCATGGTGATTTTGAAGCAGTTCATTTACCTGGACTAACAACCCAGAGACACAAAAACACAAGAGAGAACACAACACAACACAAACACAGAAAACACTAGGGCCTGCAGATGTTGGAATCTGGAGCACCAAACAAAAAACTGGATGAACTCTGCAGGCCAGGCAGCCTCTACGGGAGAAATTGCTCAGTTGGTGAATTAGGTTGAGACCCTTCATCTGGGATGACGAGCAATTGGAGTTCAAATCCCACCACAGTTGTGTTATTTAACTAGAATTAATAAGATGGAATACAAAGACCATTTTAAAGATGATGAGCACAAGAACTGGATTGTAATGAAAAACCCACCTGGTTCATGAATGTTCTATGGGGAGGAAATTTACTATCCTTACCCACCTATGACCTATTTCACCCTCGTCAAGTTTCAAAAACTTAATAAGTCAGTCAGTTGTAGGTAGTGACTCAACACCATCTTTTCATGGGACAATTAGGAAAGATGATCAATCCTTGCCTAACGAAGAACGTCCAGGACCTCAAAATAACTTGTAATTGATTATTAGTGTTTCAGGTCAAAGACCTTTTGTCAGTTCTCAATTTTGAGGAAGACTTATCAGCCTGTGGCAATAACTCTGTTTCTCTTCCTACCGATGTGGTCTGACTTTCTATTTCCTGCATTTCTGTTTTTATTTTAGATTTCCAACACCTGCAATCTTTTATAAAAATTGTCAATGCTTAGTGCAGACAATCATCCTGCTTCCTCTGTCCAGTGGTGATAAAAGGAGATTGATATTCACTGGCAATGAGATAGACCTAATTTGATTCCAAGTGTGTGAGCTATTCAGGACTGTAAGATCACAATAAATAGCCAGGTATTAATGGGCTTCTGGCCTGAACCAAACTGAAGCAAAACAAGTCTAAATGTCTCCTGGTGGTAGCCTTCATCTTCAAGTAAATAGATACCGAAAAATATTTAAGGGGAATCTGAGGGGAAACTTCTTCACTTAGAAGGTGTTGCAAGTGTAGAATAAGTTGCCCGTGAAAGTGGTAGATACAGGTTTTTAAATGTAATGTTTAAGAGAAGTCCGGAAAGGTACATGGATGGGAGGGGTTTGGGGGATGTGGTCCGGGTGCAAGTTGACAGGAACTAGATGGGCTAAATGGTCTGTTTCTGTGCTGGGCTGCTCAATGACTCTATGAGAAATATCTCTCTCCTCCTTCTGAATGAAAATTCGCCCATCCTATCCCAACAGATTTCAGGTATTAAAATATTTTCAATGGGCCATTTTGATCAGTTCTGTACATGCACACATTCCATTTTATAAAAATCCCTTTGTACCACGAGAAGTGTTGGAAAATTTCTTTGCATACCCTATACTCCTCCTTTATCTGCGAAGAATTAGTTTGTGGCTCCAGCTTATTCATCTCATAATAGGCAGACCTGAGCTGAGAGGCAGGAATTGCTGTATCTCCGCACAGACAGGCTTCTAGTATGGCGTCATGGATGAATACATACTGTTCCTGTTGAGACAGAGAAGAGAGTAGTGATTTTCAGTCAAAGTGGAATCAATAAATGCACAGGAATGAAAGATTGAGAAAGGTTTTCACAGAGACACTTTGAGCATGAGGCTTAATGATTTCTTGCTGAGTGAGATGTAATTCATATTATACAACGTACTCAAAATGACTCTGAGGCAAACAGTGCTTACTGGCAATGCTTCAGTGTGTGTGTTGTGTATTTAACATTTCTATAATAGTTGAGTAATATTGTAAATATATTGTTTGATTAAGCATCTTTATTTGCTTACATAATTTATTATGGGTTATATGTAAAAGTACTTGAATGGCATAAGTGATTACATCACCATGTCGTGTGTGCCTCACTAAAATAAAGAATGAGGTAGACATGTTATTTTCAACTCCATGCCTTTCTTTCAATTAGTTTTATGTTTTTTAAGTTACAAAACAAAATAGTGGCGATGAGCAGGTTTTAAACGAACCTGAGATGACAACCTACCTGTTGAAGTGCAGTGAGATGTTCAAGTTGAAAAATAGCACAACAAGTCATTCAAGTTAAAAAGAAGCACAGCACACACTTTTCAGGAAGGGACAGAGGTGGTTGAGTTTTTTTAAAAAAAGGCAGAAAAGGGATGAAATTCATGGGTTCAGTGAGTACCAGGTGATAATAACAATAAATTAAAAATGCAGAAATAGCTTGCTACGTCGGAAAGATAGATGTGTTTGATTGCACAGATGTATACTGATCTGTGCTGATGTATACTGAGCAAATTGAGCAGTATTTTGAAGCGAATGAAATAGCCAATGAAAAGCGAGCGCCAGTTTTGCAAAGTGCACTGGGCGGAAAGGCAGACAGTTTGCTCAGAAGTTTGACTGCACCAATGAAACCAGCTAAACTGAACTTTGCAGATATTGTATAAGTAATGCAGGAACTTTTAGAACTGAAATTGTCATTGATTGCAGAATGCTTTAGGTTTCATAAATGGTTCAGAAGGAAGGGGAGTCCACTTCAACATACATGGGTGAATTGAAGAAGGTGTCTGAACATCGTTAGTTCACACATGGGCTTAATAATGCATTGAGAGATCACTTAGTTTGTGGAATCTTACAAACAAGCACTCAAAATGACTCCTAACTGAAGCACATTTTGTATTTAAAAGAGCATTTGAAATCGCTGCATCAATAGAAACAGCAGTCAGAGATGCAAGTGAGTTGCAGTGAAGAATGAAAGAGAGCTTGAACAAAATTGCAATGTTTAATCAGAAACCGTTGCTCACATACACAAGACCAATGCAGGTTTAAAGGTGAAACTTGCAGAAAAGGCAAAAAATTAGGACACATACAAATAGTATGTTGGGCAGTCAAAAATAAATGGACTGCACAGGAAAGAGAAGAAGATAAAAAGTCAAGTTGTATTTTCAAAAAGAGCACTAATCTGCATGCTTTGATGAAATATTTGATAATGATAAGAATAACACAGGACTGGATAACTTTGAGATTTACAATGTGAAAACTAACATGAAATAAGTAAAATGGCTCACACCAGAACTGAACGGCAAATTAATCAAAATGGAATTGGACACTGGCTTGGCTTTTTGTCATTTCACAAAATGAGCTTGTACCGCATTTCAAAGATACTGGACTGAAGCCTTCAGTTATCCAACTGAGACCTTACACTGGAGAAAAGATGATGCCTGTAGAAATGACACCTGTGAAATGCAACAACCAAGAAACCACATTGGGCTTGTATATGGTAAACAGGAGGACCAGCATTGTGGGAATGTGATTGGCTGAGACAACTACAACTACCAACTTCTGCTTTAACATGGTGCTACTGAAGATGGGCGACAACTTACAGCTGGGTTTATAAAGCAAGAAATACAACTAAATACACTTCTGAGGAGGAGTGTTCGGAGTGAGGTCAGGACATGAATTTGGGCACGTGAAGCAGAGAAAAGTCAGAGAGGAGGAGTTTCAGAGCCTGTCCACCTAAACCAAGAGTGAGGCCTGATCGATCTAAGCACAGAGCTGATTTGGAAAGGTCAACTATGAGTTGAAATGTGGTGGCAGTGTCCAGGCCCAGAGCATATTGAAGTGACAGGGCCCGGATCCTAGGACAGGGAATGACCTGCTGTTGGCAATTTAAATGTCGGTCCAGATGGACTGAAAGGCCAGGGTGTTGGGACCAGAGGCGAGGGTTGGGCCGGTTCTGCTCGCTGTTCCATGAGGTTTGCTGGTTTTCCATTTTGCCGAACCTGTGAGACTGCTCCGGCTGCTCTGGGCTGCGATTTCCACGACGATACACCTCACTGTGTGATGAACTGAGGCTGAGGTGGTGAGCCTGCCCTGGCTGCTCCAGGCTTCGTATCTATGGACTGAACTTCATTCTGAATGTTGTTGCTTGCTTTCGTTGTTTGCATAATGTGTGTTTATTTTCTCTCTGCACATTGGGTGTTTGTTCCTCTTTTTTATTAAATGGGTTCTTTTGGGTTTCTTCTTTTGTGGCTGCCTGTAAGCAGATGAATCTCAAGGTTGTATAATTTATGTTTTTTGATAACAAATGTACATTGGAGATCCTTTGACCATTTGCATGCCTCATCCCTTGCAATAGAGTCAACTGAAAATGAATTGAGAAAGGTTCTGGATGATTCCACAGCAACGTTCAAAGACGGCATTAGTAAACTCAAACATATCAAAGGTAAAGTAGTGTTAAATGAAAATGGCACATGCAAGTTTTACAAAGCCTGGCTGGTTCCTTATACCATCTGTGATAAAATAGACAGTGAACGAGATCACGTAGACACTGAAGGAATTATTTCCAAGGTTGAGTGGAGCTCATGGGCAATCCCAGTGGTCCTAGTTGCCAAGAAGAATGGGTCTGTTAGGATCTCCATCAACCCAGTACTCAAAGTATATCAATACCCTCTGCCCAGGATAGAGGATATCTTTGCAATCCTTTCTGGAGGAAACCACGTCAGCAAAGTGGACTATAGGCTGATTTATACTTCTGCGTCAACTGAACGTGGTAGGTACGGCGTACCCACGTAACCTACATTGTACCCTACGCCATAGCCTGACGTGCACCTCTCCAAAAATGTAACTGCGCGTTGCGGTGATGCAGAACGTGACAACTGTGATTGGTCCGCTTGGTAGCATCGCACTTCCTCCTGTCTATAGGCATACAGTGTGTACACTGATGCGAAATAAATGGTTGGAGACGATGAACCTAATCGTCAAATCTACCTGCCGACATTCGAAAATATTTGAAATGCATTTCCTCATCCATGTCTCTCACTGGCTGGACAAGCACAGAAAATTCACCCTCCTTCTGCCTCAATCCGTTCAATGGCTGTACACACCATCTCCTCCGACGTCTTCTCTCTTTTCTGTGTTGCAGTAATTTCAATAAAAGTAACCCTTGTTCAACATTTATTAGCTCCAACTCAGTCGCCATTGTTTGTAGTACACGAAGAAACTCTACACAGTGGCATAGAAACACCATCACCAACTAGCGTTTTGGCGGTGAATTGCAGAGCAACGCAGACACACCAATGCACAGGTATAAATGCTCACAATAGCGCAGGCCACTTACGAAGGCTGCGGCGTAGGCTACTACGCAGAAGTATGAATCAGCCTTTAGCTGAGGCCTACCTATGTATGGAGATGGAAGAAGAGTTCAAAGTGCTTTATCACTACAACACTCAAAGGGCTTTATCACTACAACAAGCTTATTTTTGAAGCAGCATCTTCACCTGCACGTTGATAGAAAGCTATGAACCAGGGGCTGCAAGGCTGCCCAGGAGCTCAATGTTACCTGGATGGCATCATTGTTACTGGCGAGGATGAGAAGGAACATCTCCAAAATCTCAAGGCAATGTTAAAAAGATTAGAAGATTATGGGCTCAGAGTAGGATGCAACAAGTGTAAATCCTTTAAACCAAGTGTCATTTACTGTGGTCAATACATTGAAGCACAAGCATTACAGGGGTGTGTTGAGAAAATTCATGCAGTGATGGATACCCCAATGTCAAAAGGCATGTCAGAGTTGCAGTTCTTTTTAGGATTTGTCAATCACTAGAACGGGTTCCTGCCAAACCTGTGCTCTACCCTTTGAACTCATTACTACCAATCTGGAAGAAATAGTTATGGACAAAGCAATGTGAGGCGGCTTTCCAAAACACAATGGAAGTGGTGATGTCAGAATTGTTCTCACACGTTATGGTCCACATCATCCAGTGAAGTTTGCCTGTGATGCCCCACCTTATAGTACAGGTGCAGTCATGTCACAGGTTCTGAGTGATGGAAGTGAATGCCCCATAGACTTTGCATCATGTTCCCTTACTGCTGCAGAGAAACATTATGCAGATTGACAGAGACCTTGACTCTGGTTTGAGGTGTGAAACGTTTCAACTAGTACTTGCACAGGAGTGAATTCACCCTCATTACTGATCATCAACTACTAGTGTCCATTTTCAATCCACAGAAGGGTGTTCCACTAACATCACAGCACGAAGGCAGAGATGGGCTCTGTTTCTTGGAGGACACAATTACAAGATCAAACTCAAGAGGACGACTAATGGTGGAAATGCTGATGGATTGTCCTGCTTACCCTTGGAAAAGGAAACAACTGAAAAATTTATAATGGAAGACACTCTTCTTGACGTATTCTCCCTTTTGCAAATCAAATGTCTCCCTATTACAGCAGAGATGATCCAAAGGGAAACCAGAAAAGATATCACACTGTCTCAGGTCTACATGGCCACCCAAAATGGCTGGAATGAGCAGCAGAAATTCCAGTTGCCCTATTTTTACCAGTGCCAGAATAAATTTGCCCCTGTCAGGGGTTGCCTTATGTGGGGTTTGAGAGATGTTGTGCCATCCAAGCTGAGAGCTACAGTAAAGTGTTGGAGGAGCTACATGACGGTCATCTAGACATGGTGAAAATGCTGGGGCCTGGGATAGATCAGCAGCTTGTTATGCACTGTTCAGAATGACAACATGTCCTGAAGATGCCAAGAGCAGTGCCTCTCCATCCCTGGGAGTTGCATGCACTGCCCTGGCAGAGGATTTATGTGGATTTTACAGGACCATTCATGGCCACAAATGTTCTTGATATTTGTGGATACAGCTACAAAGTGCTTCCAATAGTCTTGCACACTGGCGATGTGTTGAGAAGCTGCTTCTGAAGGACGGGTGTTCCAGAAGACTTAGTCAGTGACAATGGACCACAGTTTGTTGCAGAACAGTTTCAGTCATTGCTGAAAATAAATGGAATAAGATACATTTCTGGACCACCCAGCTATCAATGGCTTGGTTAGTCCAGAATCTACAGAAAACACTTCAAAGCAGTGTCAGCAGAACACACTCCAATGACGGTGAATCGGAAGCTCGCCAATTTCCACCTTGCTTATCACAATGCAGCACACTCCACAACAATCAACTCACCAGCTGTGCTGTTCCTGGGTTATCCCTTGCGCTCACGCTTGGATCTCCTCAAACCTAATCTCAGGAGTATGCAGGACAAACAGCTGAGACCAATTGAAGGTTCCTCAAACAAGGAGATTTTATGTTTCACTCCTGGACCAGCAGTCCTGGCAAAGGACTAAAGAAGTGGTCAAAAGTGGGCACTTGGAAAGATTAAGAGTAGCACTGGATCACTCTCCTACACAGTGGAGATGGCATCAGACGTTTTCTGGAGATGGCACATCAATCGGTTGAGGAGAGCAAAGACAATTGTTAGAGATTAAAGGTGTTCAGAGCTGTCAGAACCATTTCCTGTAGTCTCAGAGTCAACTCCTACAACCGCCATGGAGGAGGTCCCAGAACCTGAGATCGTATCACAGCCACAAGTCTCACCTGCCAAGCAGAGTGGCAACCCAACCCACCCCCACCACAGCCTTGTCAGGAAAGACATTTAATCACAACAGTAAAAGAGTGGATGTCTACAAGCTGAAATGTATTCTACATTGAGTTGTTTATAGCTAAGCAGGGGAGAAATGTTTTGTATTTAATATTTCAGTAATATTTGAGTAATTTTGTAAATATATTGTTTAATTAAGCATTCCTTGTTCGTTTACTTAATTGAATTACAGGTTATATGTCAAAGTACATGAATGGCATATGTCATAAGTGCATGCTTCACCTTAATAAAAAAATGAAGTAGAGATGTTATTTCCAGCTCTGTGCTCTTCTTTTGACTAGTTTTGTGTTTTGGAGTTACAAAAATTAACACAGTGATAGACATTTTCTGACCTAAGTTAAAGTAAATTTATTATCGGAGCACATAAATGTCACTTCACACAACCTTGAGATTCACTTTTTTTTGCACTACTTTCACAGTAGTACAAAGAAATGCAATGGAATCAATGAAAACTACACACAAAGTCTGACAAACAACCAATGTGCAAAAGACAACAATCTGTGCAAATACAGAGAATAAATAACAATAATAATAATGATGATAATAACATAATAAATAAGTAAATAAATAATACTGAGGACATGAGTTTCAGAGTCCTTCGAAGTGAGTCTCTAGGTTGTGGAATCAGATCTGAGTTGAGGTAAGCTCATTCCACAAGCTATGGACTCAGTCTGAAGGATTCTGCAACTCATGTTCAGTCTGCAGAGAATGATAGACACAGTCTGATTCATCTCGAGCACAGGTCTCCTCAACACCAACAGCATCTATTGGACTTGATGCATCTAAAAGGTGGCATCTGTAATCAAGGAACCCCTCCATTGGAGTATTGCTCTCTCCTTGTTACTATCATTGGGCTGAAGGTACAAAAGCCTGAAGATGCACAGCACCAGGTTCAGCAACAGCTACTTTCCTACAACTATCATGTCTTGAACTGACCTGCACAATCCTAATCCTACCTCAGCAATGGTCCACTATAGACCACCTTTTACACTGACATGGATTTGTCTCTGATTGTCTCAAGGTCTTTTGTATATATGGGAGAAATGTTCTTGGCATCAGCATTGGCACCCTTAGAGGACAGTGTTACTCAGCTTAGATGACTTTGTGTGGTGGGGGAAAGGGGACTCCACCAATCTGTTCTGTTTCTGTTCTAACCTCTCTGCAGTGCAGCATTTGATTGGCTGATGTCATGCAGCATCATTCATCCAAATGTGAAGCCAGTAGACACCCTGTCCTCTTTGCATTTGAGTTTTAGAAGGAGATTTGGCTATGGAATTTGCTTAGGATTTGTTTTTTTTAGGAGGAGTCTTGGTTAAGGAATGTTAGGATTAAGAGTGACCAGTCTTTAATAAATCATTTGGAATCCATACCTCTGTCTGGACCATGTTGACTCTGCGTGATCGCAGCTCTCTGACACAGTTGTAGATATCGACAACCCCTTCTCTCTCTGCCATGTCCAACATGATGTCAATGACCATGAAGCACCCCGTCCTTCCTGCTCCAGCACTGAAATACAGAGAATTAATATCACTAGACCTACTGCCATAACCTGTCAGTAACTCTTACATGTTGAATGTAATAGAATTATCAATTTATATCACTTAGATATTGCACCCCCCATGAATGGAATATAATTTATGTCAAACTCAGCCATTTTGGGTCTGTGAATAGTCGGTATTAATATAGATATTGTTGGATAGGCACAATTCTTTATTGCAAACTCTCCTCTCATCTTTGATGTTTCTTTGTAAAATTAAGTCTCTGTGGCCATCTGAAATCAATTACATAAAGTTGTGCATTTATATTTACCTCACATGACCTCAAAATTACCCAATATGCTTTATAACCAAGTAAGTTTTTCTGATGTGGGATTGTAATAATGTTGATTCAACTGGTAACTCACACACAAATGAGTCCAACAAATTGTAATGAGGCATAACATTAGACACGGTGAGATGCCAGTTACATGAGACCAAGCGTCAATTGACGAAAGGGAGAAAGATCAAAAGATGGAACAGGAGAGAAAGGCAGAATGAAAAAGAGGAAAGACGAATAAACGGAGTGTCTGCTCTGCCATTCAGTAAATTCATAAGAGATCTATAACTTCAGAATCAGAATCAGATTTATTATCACTGACTTATGTTGTTTTCCAGCAGTAGTGTAGTGTAAAGACAGACAGGTACGATAAATGACAAAAATAAACAAATGGAATGATGAGGTGGTGTTGATGGACCTTTCAGAAATCTAACGGTGCATGGGAGGATGCTGTTCCTGAATCATTGAGTGTGAGCACCGCTTATCTGTTCTAGCCCTATATTTCTTTATTTATTACTTTCTAACGTCCAAAAGTTTATCAAGGTCTTAAAGTAAGAGATAAAATAGGGAAGAGAGGAAGATAAGAAATGAGGGAAGAGATTGCTGCTCCTTAGGAAATGGTCTTTGCATCCTCATAGGCTGGAGGAATAGAACCAGATGATTGGAGGATGGCAAATGTCATTCCCTAGTTCAAAATAAAAGGAGTAAGAGGATAATCCTGGGAATTACAGACCAGGGAGTCTTACATAGGTGGTGGGCAAACTATTGAAGAGATTCTTAGAGACAGGATTTATGAGAATCTGCAGAAGCATAGACTGATTAGGGAGAGTTAGCATGGCTTTTTAAGAGGCAGGCCATACCACATGAGGTTCAGTGAATTATTTGAAAAAGTGACAAAACAGTGAAAGGTTGAGCAGTGAATGTGGTGTACTTGGATTTTAGTAACTTGACAAGGTTCCCCATCGTTGGCTAAGTCAGAAAGTTAGGAGGTATGGGATTCAGGGAAACACGGCTGTGTGGATTCAGAATAGGTTTGCCCAAAGAAGGTTGGATTGTAGTAGTAGGATAGGGACCATTTTCTGCCTGGAGGTTGGTGACTTGTGGTGTTCCACAGGATCTGTTCTGGGACTGCTGCTCTTGGTGATTTTTATAAATGACTTGGATGAGGCAGTGTAAGGCTGGGTTGGTAAGTTTGCAGCTGACACAATAGTTGGTGGTGTGTGGATAGTGGAAAAGGCTGTTGTAGGTTGCAACAGGACATTGATAGGATACACAGTGAGACAGCGAGGTGGCAGCTGACCTCAGAAGTGAAGCCTCTCCTAAGAGTGAAGGATCTTGAGATCGCTGTCCATTGATCCCTCAAAGTTGCAGCGCAAATTAATAGCCTTTATTAGTTGGAGGATTGGGTTCGAGAACCGTGAAGTAATTATAGAGTTGTAGCTCTATAAACCTCTGGTTAAATCAGGAGTTCCCTATCTGGAGTCCACAGACCCCTTGGTTAATGATAAGACTCCATGGCATGGATCCACTGCATTAAAAAGATTGGGAACCCTTGGGTTATACCGTATTTAGAGTATTGTTTTCATTTCAGGTGACCTCATTAAGGGAAGCTTGTGGAAGCTTTAGAGAGGATGCAGAGGAGATTTACTAGGATGATGCCTGGATTGAGTGAGGTAGGGCTTTTCTCTTTGAAGCAGAAGAAGATGAGAGGTGATTTGATAGAGTTATATAAGATGATAAGAGGCACAGATAGAGTGCACGACCAACACCTATTTCCCAGGGCAGCAATGGATAATACAAGAGGGTATAATTTTAAGGTTTTTGGAGGAAAGTATAGGAGGGATGTCCAAGGTATGTTTTTACACTGAGACAGGTAAGTGCCTGGAATACACTGCTGCGGTGGTGGTAGAGGCAGATACATCAGGGACATTTAACAGAATCTTAGATTGGCACATGGATGAAAATGGAGGACAACGTGGGAAGGAAGGGAGCAGGTTAAAATGTCGGCACAACAAATTGGGCCAAACGCCTGGACTATGCTGTACTATCCTATATTCTATGAAAGTGTATATTTGCGGTCTCGTTTGAAAGTCTCATCCATGGAATAACACCTCTTATGGAGCACCAGCCCCTCAAAAGATGGACTTTCAGTACAGGCTTTTATGTTCAAGTCTCTGGTACACAGCAGTCAGGTCACTGGGAGAGTTCCCTTAGTCTTTTTTGAAAATTACTCTGGTCTGTATTAAATCCACCTGAAAGGACGTAGAATGTTGATTTTAAATATTTTTTTTACCATTATGTGAGGTGAGATTCAAGCCTTTGGGGTCTATAGCTTTACCTACACTTTCATATTGGTCAAGGCAAAACCTTCAACAATGCAAAGAAATTGAAACAAATTCTTAAGGTTACAGAGTGGAAGATCTTTTGGATGCTTTGTAATACAAATAAAGTCTTTCTCATTCCAATAATTACTAATTGGAGCACCACCTTCCAGAGATATACTCAGCCATCAACTGGAAATACTTAGGACAGACTGAGATGAAAGGAATCACATTACTGCATCCATATAATCAAAAATCTCAAAATTGAGATTGCTGGGTTTTGGTAGATGAGATAGCTAAGGGATATGGAACGAAGCCTGGAGATTGTACTGAATGATGGAATTGAATGGGTTGACTTGTCCTTGTGTACTAATCAGATTGCACCTACCTGCAATGCACCACAATAGGTCCAGCACCTGCTGGATTCTTTGTCTTGACACGTCGAACAAAGCCCAGAAGCCCTGTAGCATGGTATGGAACACCATGGTCTGGCCAACCAGTGAAATGGAGCTGCCTGATCTCTCGTATCTCATGGGCACCCCTCTATTAAAAACAGGAGGGAATATCTCCTTAAGAACTGTAAAGTTACAGATACAGTAAGCTACAACATAAATTTGGAAGATAAATGTAAGTTGCCAACAACATATAATGCAAATTGCTCTTCTTTTGAAAATGGTCAGACATTGAGTTACAGAAATTTATGGCACAGCCTGATGCTGGTTTTCTCACAATGCCCATTCTGGCCCAATGAAGTGCTGAAGTTAACCCCATGTCACACTTCTTGATCCATGGCCTTGTAAGTTTCTTCTACGTGATGAGAATTTCTGCCTCCAATGCCCTTTTAAGCAGGAAGCACCAGACCTCCAATACCCTTTAGGTGAAAATCATGTGTTTTTTTTCTTTTTAATACTTCATCTTATTGTCTTGGATTGATAGTTCATAGTTGTTAACCTTTCTGTCAGGTGAAACATGCCATCCCTATTCACCCTATCGAGATCTTTTCCCTGTTAAAACATTAACAACCAGAGTACTGATGACCTTCTGTCAGAATTAAACTCCTCATAAAGAAACATTCTCATAAATCTCCTCTGCAGTTTCTCTGGGAACTTTCACATCCTTCTTGCAGAGCAGTAATCAGACAGCACACAGTAGTTTATGGTCTAACACAATTTATGCAATCCCAATATATACTCTCTGCACCTGTTCTCCTCACCTCAGTCAATAAAGGAATCTATCTTGCCTGGCACTCCATCTACCACCCCAAAGATTTACTCAAAATATATATCACCCCAAATATATGTTACCAGTGCAAAGCACCTGCAGTGTATACCATACAGAACCCTTTGCAGTTCCACACCCAGGTTATTCTGACAGTATCTCCCAAACATCTACCACTAAGATGAACAAGGTCAGCAGGCATCTGGGAAATCCAATCACAAACTCATGAATGCTCACTTGAAAATATATCACCATTTCTTCATTGTCAGTTGGTGTAGATCCTGCAAATGCAATATCACTGGAGAGTCCCTTCACCTGAATGGTTGCAGTAGTTCATGAAAGCAGTGAGCTACCACCTTCTCAAGGACAATAGAGAATATGTAATAAGTACTAGCATGGCTAGTGCCACCTACACCCAGGAATTAGTAATAGACAATAGATGCAGGAGTAGGCCATTCGGCCCTTCGAGCCAGCACTGCCATTCAATGTGATCATGGCTGATCATCCACAATCAGTACCCCGTTCCTGCCCTCTCCCCATATCCCTTGAATCCACTATCTTTAAGAGCTTTATCTAACTCTTTCTTGAAAACATCCAGAAAATTGACCTCCACTGCCTTCTGAGGCAGAGCATTCCATAGATCCACAACTCTCTGGGTGAAAAAGTTTTTCCTCAAATGTTCTAAATGGCCTACCCCTTATTCTTAAACTGTGGCCTCTGGTTCTGGACTCACCTAACATCAGGAACATGTCTCCTGCCTTTAGCGTGTCCAATCCCTTAATAATCTTACATGTTTCAATCAGATCCCCTCTCATCCTTCTAAACTCCAGTGTACATAAGCCCAGTCGCTCCAATCTTTCAACATATGACAGTCCCGCCGTTCCGGGAATCAACCTGGTTAATGAAACCACTGTAAATATTTCTTGTTACTTATGGAGATTTATGGTCATCGTCTGGTATGCACGGGGATAAAATCACACTAAGACAGTTGGAATGAAATAGTTAGTCATCTCACATGCATCGTAACCCTCCTTCAATGTGTCTTTATTAAATAGTGACAAATCATATGTTTTCTCCATGGAAACTCTAACTTGGAAATAAAGAAGCTGTAACTATTTTAAATTATATTAAAGATTTGAGCTTCTCTCTACCAATCAACAGCATTCAGCTACTCTCCCTCAGATTTCAATTACATCAGAAAAAAACTTAATTTAAAAGAAAAAAAGAAACATCAAATCTGAAATGAAACCAGAAAATACTAGAAATACTCAGCAGCTGGGGCAGCATCTGTAGAAAGAGGAAGATTTCACATTAAAGACTGTCGTCAGAACTATTGATTTTTGAATTATCATCAATGTCTATTGTTCCTAATTCACTGCTGAGGAACAAAGGAGTCAAGGTCAAAGTGGAGTTTATTGTTGTATGCACAGGTGCAATGTACCAGTATCACAGGTACACTGCATTATATAAGCAGCATTCACATGGAAAAAGCAAATTAAACTTAAATTGTACATGATATCTACAAAAAGACAAAAATAGAACAAAAAAAGTCGATTTTAATGCCAAGTGATTGAAGTGGTCATAGTGTTGGTAAACTGTAGCGATTAAGATTTTGCTGGTTGGTTTAACAATCAACAGTACATCACCAGGGCAGTACAGTAGCATAGAGGTTAGCGTAACACTATTACAGTGCCAGCTGTAAAATCATGGTTCAATTCCCAATGCTGTCTGTAAGCAGCTTCTATGTTCTCCACGGCCATGTGGGTTTTCTCTGGATGCTCTGATTTCCTCCTGTGTTCCAAAGGTGTACAGTTAAGGCTAGGGAGTTGTGGGAATGCTATGTTGGTGCTGGAACTGTGGTGACTCTTGTGGGCCACCCATCACAATCCATGCTAATTTGATTTGACACAAATGACATGTATGATTGTATGTTTTTATTTACATGTGGCAAATAAAATGAATCTAATTGAAAAGAAAACAACTGAGTAATTGAAGTTTAGTCCTGACGAAGGGTCTTGGCCTGAAACGTTGACTGCTCATTTCAACGGATGCTGCCCGACCTGCTGAGTTCATCCAGCTTGTTTGTACGTCTTGAGTAATTGAAGGGAAGCAGCTGTACTTGGATCTGGTGGTCTAAACATGAAGCTTCAAGTGCTCCATGGGCCAACACTGGCCCATGAATTAATGTGACAAATGGAATGGCTTCAAACTTGACATACAGCATTTTCCTTACCTTTTCTACTGCAAATGTTCTGATGACATATTCAGCCAACAGTTCTGTTTCAATGAGAGTTACTTTGATGTCTCTGTAGATTTCTGTATCATCAGGCCAATACTTGCAGCACTTCACCTGTTAACCAAGAGCAGTATCAATGCAATCTGAAATTAGGAAAATGTTCTCTTTATATGTTAATATTAAATACAGTCTGTACACGCAGATGAAGAAAGTAATTTTTAGAAAAAAAACAGCACTGATGTAATGACTCATTATTTCCTTAGCTTTCTTTATTAACATAAACACAACTTTACCATTTCTTTCACTCCTAATATTGGAGCTGAACTTACCTCTTGACTGTTTAAAGATGCTTTTCTGAAAGCTTTTCCAGACTTGTGAAATTGACCTGCAAAATTTCCACAAAAGCTACAGTGCTGCCTGCCTGCAGAGAACTCACGCTGTGCACCTGAATAGTAAACACTTCCCACTAAGCTACTGAGTCCTGACGTTATTCAGAAGGAAGAAATGACCCCCCGTTTAATATTCCTGTGCTAGTCACTGAACTTCAATGATGTGAAAATTGGCAGTTTTACTGAGGATTTCAATTGATGGCCGTTACCTCAACATAAAACCATATGCCGCTGGCCTTCATGAGCATGTAATTTCCTGATCATTTTCAATCCATTGCTTAGAAACAATGGAAATGCCCAAACACGATGCTACTGTTGGGACAAACAATAGGTGGTGTACAATACCAGCCATAAATAGCTTTCACCAACTTGAGGTGGTCAAAACTTTGAATCTGATGATATGTTAATTATCATTTTAGACTTAAAAAGTTTCAATTGCATATCATTAACCGGCAATGCACATTTGTAGCAACTTTTACTTGAAACTTTACATTTCTTTGCACGTATCCCTCCTCTTCTCTGAACTGGGAACAAAATGAGAATTTCAGTTCAGCAAACCAGCCTTTTCTGCTTTCTTGAAAAAAGCTATTCTGTTTAATAATACTCACAGGAATGGAAACGTCTAATTAGTAAAGTGGACATTCTTACTGAAGACTTCCATTATTAGATCCAGGGAGTCTACAACGGAAATATTTCAGATCTTCTTTCCTTAATACTGGAAAGTCACAGTATTTTCAGCAGTGCTTGGAAACTTTAAATTATCACCATGTTGTGCTTTTAAAGGAACATTATGTCTTTTATTTCCAACACCATTTGTGCTTTTAACCTCCTTCCACTGCTGGGTGAACAATGATTAGATGCCAATAGACAATAGACAATAGGTGCAGGAGTAGGCCATTTGGCCCTTCTAGCCAGCACCGCCATTCACTGTGATCATGGCTGATCATACACAATTAGTACCCCGTTCCTGCCCTCTCCCCATATCCCTTGACCCCGCTATCTATAAGAGCTCTATCTAACTCTCTCTTGAATGCATCCAGAGACTTGGCCTCCACTGCCTTCTGGGGCAGAGCATTCCACATATCCACCACTCTCTGGGTGAAAAAGTTTTTCCACATCTCAGTTCTAAATGGCCTACCCCTTATTCTTAAACTGTGGCCTCTAGTTCTGGACTTGCCCATCAGCGGGAACATGCTTCCTGCCTCCAGCGTGTCCAATCCCTTAATAATCTTATATGTCTCAATCAGATCACCTCTCATCCTTCTAAATTCCAGTGTATACAAGGCCAGTCGCTCCAATCTTTCAACATATGACAGTCCCGCCATTCCGGGAATTAACCTTGTGAACCTATGCTGCACTCCCTCAATAGCAAGAATGTCCTTCCTCAAATTTGGAGACCAAAACTGCACACAATACTCCAGGTGGGGTCTCACCAGGGCCCTGTACAACTGCAGAAGGACCTCTTTACTCCTATACTCAATTTCTCTTGTTATAAAAGCCAGCATGCCATTAGCTTTCTTCACTCCCCTAGATCTTCTTGCATTGTTTTCTGGTATTCAATTACCTGGCTTTCTGGATAAATTTAAAGTGAACTGTAATTCCGCTGTATTCTGCTTGTTACAGATAAAGGTATTGTATCTCATAAGACAATTCACTCTAGGTCTTGCAACGAGTTGTAGACGCACCAGCTCCATCATAGACACAATCCTCTCCACCACTGAGGACATTTTCAACAGAGGCTGTCTCAAGAAGGTTGCATTCATCATTAAGAGATCCTCACGGTCTGGGATATGCCCTCTTCTCATTATTACCATCAGGGAGGAGGTAAAGGAGCCTACACACACACACACTCAATGGTTTAGGAACAGCTTCTCCCTGTCTGCCATCATATTTCTGACTGGTTCATAGACCCGACCTCACTTTTCTTCTTTTGCCCATTTACTTATTTATTTTCTGTAACATGGCACTTTGTATGTCTTGTGCTGTACTGTTGCTGCAAAGCAACAGATTTCACTTTAATTTAATAAACCTGATTCTGATGTTCCTCTGTTTCCTCTTAGATGAATAGACACAAAGCAAATATCAATTCAAGTTGGGAAATTTCTGGTGCAATGATAGCAGAAGGTAGAAATGCAGACATGAAGTTAAGAAAATAAACAGGCTCTGGCAATAGCAGTTTCTTGTATCTACCAACCGCAACAGCTTATGAAAAGCTCAGAAAATGGTTTGCAGGCAGGTTATCAAACAAACTTTGGCAGTAAGATATATATTTAGGCAGCTGGGCAAGTTCGAAGGAGTATGTTAACGGAGGAAAATGGGGCAAGGGAGATGGGAACAGCCATAGGTTTAACAGCAGAAGCAGTACTTGAATTGAAGGAATACAAGGCCTGGAAAGGTGAGGGATGAAGTTATGAATGAATTTATAAACAAAAAGGGGAATTTTAGGTCCAAGGCCAGAAGCCAATATAGGTTAGTGGGCACTGGGGTGAATGGGAATCAGAGTGTTTTGATGTGACTGTGAGGTGCAAGCCTGAGTGGCAAGTTCATGGAAGGTGGAAGATGTGAGGCACGTCCAGAGACAGGTGTGGATTTTGGCAGCAGATGTCATGAGGTTCCATAGCATTTAATGATGCTACAGAGATGGATGTAGGTTAGTGGTCACCAACCTTTTTAAGCCCAAGATCCCCTACCTTGGCAAGTGAAAGGCAAGATCGACTCCAAATCGATTAGTTACACGCATGCGCACTGGGGCAGAAAAGACCGGAAGTAAAACCCCACAACCCAGAAATAGAAATAATGTATAAACACCAGTGGTACCCACCCTGTTTTGCACCGCAGACCGGTTTAATATCGACAATATTCTTGCGGACCGGCTGACGGGGGGTGGGTGTTAAACACGACGGGAATACAGCGATACTCGAAGCAGGTTCCTTAGGTCCAGTCTATTCTGCCGCAATTTAGTTTTCACAGCTCTCGGCACTTAGCATCTGTCCCGCTTGCTTACGTTTTTTCCGCTCACAAAACTCAACGTGTTTGTCTTTAAGTGCAGGGTGCTTGGACTTAGGGTGCCGAAGCAGTTTTGAGGACTTCATTGCCTCGTTAGACAGCCTCCGGGCCTGAACTGCAGCCTCCCGCCCGCCCACCGCCAGACGCCTTGGCCAGGTGCGGCTGGTCGTGGGTGGGGTGAGAGGACAAGGTGAGGGCTGTAAGTCCCTGTGCCGGGGCCGCGGCGGTCGCAGTCTGGAGAGAGCGACCGACCGAGCGAGGAGTGCGACAGGACGTCCGGCCCCCCCCCCCCGCCCCCGTAGGATCTATCGGCCAACAAAAGTTTGGTTCAGTAGATCGCAGTGCGGTAGCTGCTCTGATACTTACGAAACCCTGAGCTTGAATTAGGTCGTTTGCGAATATTTTAGCGCCGGGTTCCCCACAAACATTCAGTGTGCTAAACAGGTTTAGAGGCAGTGCCCATCTGGCGGTGCTCCAGGCCGGTAGCAACGGCACTTCCCGTCGGTTTCCCGAGGCCAACCAGTGATCCCTGGCGCGAGGGTATCACTGCGTTTAGGCGACTGATGACTGCGCATGGGTTCAAGTTCAACCATGGCCCTGACAGGGAATGGGTAAAGGTGCAGCTGACTCATATCGTTTCCTTGCGGCCTGGTGGTTGGGGACCACTGAAGTACACTGTGTAGTGTGGGGGAGCTACACGCATGTGCGCTGGGCAGAAAGAACAGAACTAAAACCCCACAACCCGGAAACAATCTCTCAACAGTATTTGTGTATTTATTTTTCATTTTTTTTCGGGATCTACTGGGAAAGTCTCAAAGATTGACCAGTCGATTGCGATCGACAGGTTGGCGACCACTAACGTAGATAGTCTTCATAAAGATGCAAAGGAGTTCTTGGAAGCTCAAATATAAAATTATGTCTACATTGAATGTGTCTCAACTGACTTGTAATCATGTTGACAACTATTTTTTAGCAAATTACTTTGAGTAAATGAAATATGGCCACACATTTGGCCTCAAGATTTTATTTTTTGTTAAGATTAACAATAATCCCAAACTTTTGCTTTAGATCAGGGGTGTCAAACTCATTTTAGGTCACAGGCCGGATTGAGCAAAATGCAGCTTCATGCGGGCCGGATCAGTCGGACACGTGCGAACGCAGCTTTCGTTGCCTCCATTTTTTCAGCCTGCTCTCATGTGTCTCAGTCTCTGCTATAACTACAAAGTGCTTCACTTTACAAATTCCGTTTCTTATGAAGAAGACTGCCGAGCAAGACTGCCGAATAAACACTAAAAACCCTGAAAACCTGGTACCTGAATAAACTCAGCATTAGCTATATCATACGCCATAGGCGCTTCGATTACTGGGCCAGCTTTAATAGTAATTAGATATTATCTCGCGGGCCAAAGATAATTCCACCGCGGGCCGGATTTGGCCCGCGGGCCTTGAGTTTGACATATATGCTTTAGATTATGATTTCTGTTTTGTTCATGTAAGTATGAACAACATTGTTCAAATTGGACCCTGTTGTTGGACCCTAATTCTACTGTCACTAAAGTGTAAAACAGGGAGCAGATTTAAGCAGTCACACTAGCAGTTAGATGCAGGAATCAGGCAGCTGCCTTGCCTGAGTGGCCTTGTTCCTCTTGAGGCCAGACAATGGTTAAGTACTGCTTAAATACCACTTCTGCAACTGCTTAAAGCTCCTGCTCTATACCCACTAACATGCTACCAAAGGCTAGGGAATTTACATTTTATCCTGCATAAAATGTTAACATACAGTAGGTCTTAATTACTGATGTTGATCTGGGTCTGGTTTTGCACACAATATCTTCCCCAGCACTGAAAACTGTGCAGAACTTATTTCTTTTATTCATTAATTATGACTGGAGATTTTTAAATAAGTCACATTCTTTAATTTTCCCCCCTATTTATCTTTCTTTCATTATATTTTGTTTTCCCTCTTTTCCTTTTACTTTCTACACCTGTTTTGATATTGAAGTAAATGGAAAACAGATTTGATCCAGGCTCTCTGCTACTCAATAATCAACAATCTGATTAGTGAAAGAGAGACAATTGTTTATCTTGTCCATACACATGGAATCTCACATGTGAGGAGCTACAATGAAATGACTCTCTGAAGTCCAAAGCAAAATCTCCTGCAGATACCAATTGTAATGAATGCCAGATTTCACTATTGTGTGCAAAGTCAGGTCCCAGATTAATATAAATACACACGCCTATTACAATCTCAGAGCACAGCTTGAATCTCTTTAGGTACATCATATCGTAGTAATGCACAACTCATTAACGTATGGAACAGATCTACAGGCAGAATAACCAAGGTAATAAATATTGATGCATTTTATCCTTCAGAACTATGGTAGGAATAGTATGGGAGCTGTCATTTTATGTAGAATGGTTTCCATGGGATTATGATGGCATGGCCAATAAATGGAGGCAGTTTATTATCACCTTTTTAATTATTTCACTGGGCAAAGCAAGATTTCCCCACAAAAGGAAAAGAGTACTGGTTACCTTTTAAACTCTTCAAATACCGTAAGCACTATCGCTGAGTGATTATTTCATGGGTAATGGATGAATAAAGGGGAACTGTGAAAGTCTGATAAGGGGCTTCACATTATTACATGTAGGTTTCAATCACATTTCAATGCACTTGGCCTGTGAAGCACAGTTATTGACAGAGCAATCAATAAGCTCTTCCTCCCTCCCCCCACCCACATCACACTGCCAACCCTGACTGCTGCCAATTTAAAGGAGTAAATTGCTGTCAGCATATTGATTACCACAAAAGATTTCATTAATGTAGCATTAGAATGCTGCTGGCACTGATCCAACAAATAAGATGCCTTTGTTAATTAGGCGATTACATTTTAATTTTTTAACAAATTACAGCCATGAAAATAATTTATAAAAAGAGGATCCATGTTCCCTTAACATATCTTATTGACTTAGCTTTGCTCATTGTCTCCTGCCAAAGATAGACTACCTTTGCTGCTATTTCTAAGTACCTTGCTCTTTAACTTGGCTATTTATCATAATTCAGCTCCATTGTAAAATAAGTGTGCTGGGAATCAGTCAATCTCTTAAAACACAGACACAGAAGCTCAATGATCGCAGGCAAACCGAGGCATACAGATCAACATATAGGAATGCATACACATGCAGAAATGGTGGCACACACAATCTGTATAAAGAGAGGCTTGAGTGTGTGTGCAAACTTACATACGGACTCTATTAGACACATGTACACACAGAACCCCCCCCCCCCACACGTACACAAATTCACGTGCACACATACTGTTACGAATGTGACGCAACTCTGAGGGGCCAAAGGGTACAAAGTCGCCCCCTCCTTTTTGAGAATCGCAAGATCGCTATTAATTCGGGTCTGGGACCCAGGAAATGAGAGAGAGACGTCCAGAATACACAAGGTTTGGAATGTGTCCTGACCTCAGTGAAACGGAACCACTGATAACGGCCATTGACTCTTGGAGAAGGAATTGTGTATTGAGTACTGTACTATTCATTGAAACCCCTCAGGGGACAAACAGAGTGGGCTGGTTGAGGGATTGCACCATCCCAACCTGATTGACATCTGAGACCCCGTGAGTAAGGATAAACGAGGGTCTGGGGAACAACCCCTTCGGACGCACCAGGAGAAACGCTAGAGATCCCGTGACAGTGTTTAATAGCAACAGCCGGTGAGGGCTCGTGTGCGTCCTCCCTTGCCAGGGTGGTGGGCTCATCACGGAAGAACGGTTTAGCTAAAGGAGAGGCCACAAGTGAACGGCCATACCAATGAGACTCAGACGGATCGAAATCATAAAAGGAAAGCTGACAAGTTTTTCTCCAAATCTCTCTCTCTCTCCAACCATTGCAACCCAGCGGTCCCCAAAGGCTGCAGCCTGCATGAACTGAGTGAACTTTATATTTCCATCGGACAATACATTATCCCCTAGACAACGATAGAGCTTATTTCTTATTGATTATTATTATACCAGCACTTTTAGATTTAGTATTGACGACGTATATTATCTGTATATTTGCATTGATATTATTTTTGTGTATTTTTACTAATAAATACTGTTAAAAATAGTATCAGACTTCAACGGACCTCTCCATCTTTGCTGGTAAGTGACCCAGTTACGGGGTTCGTAACAACGTGGGGCTTCGTCTTGAGATTTGATACCAAATTGGAGGGCCAGTGAATTGGGCTTTTAAGTCCAAACTTGGATCTGGTTGCGCGGGTAACCAGACGGGAAACCAGCAAAGATGGACGTAGACGAATTCATAGAAAACCCTACTCTGGAGGCGCTAGAGGCTGCCACAAAGTCGGACTTGATAAATATTGCGAAAGGACTAAATCTCGCAAAGGTGAGGTAGTCGATGAAAAAGCGGGAGGTGTGGAGGGCCATAACTCAGTATTATATTGTGAAGAATGTGTTTTCGGCTGAGGTATTGGAAAATATCCCTGAAAGGGTACCAGCTAGTGGGATGGCTCAGTTAGAGTTGGAGAAATTAAGGTTGGAACATGAAATTAAGTTAAAACAGCTGGAAGCAGCTGAAAAAGAAAAAGAAAGAGCCGAAAAGGAAAAAGAAAGAGCCGAAAAGCAAAGGGAGCATGAGCTCCAGCTAAAGGAGTTAGAGGTGAAAAGGGAGCAGGAAAGAGCTGAGAAGCAGAGGGAGCATGAAATCAAGTTAAAACAGCTGGAAGCAGCTGAAAAAGAGAAGGAAAGGGCTGAAAAAGAGAAGAAAAGAGTTGAAAAGGAGAGGGAGATGGAGAAACAGAGGCAACATGAGATGGACCTGGAGAAGTTAAGGCAAGAGCGAAGAGCTCAAGGGTCAGACCGAGAGGAGAGATTTAATGTTAGTAGGGAGTTTAGGTTAGTACCTCAGTTCGAGGAGATGGATGTTGATAGTTATTTCTTGCATTTTGAAAAGGTGGCAGTGAGTCAGAAGTGGCCCAAAGATCAGTGGGTGGCGTTGTTACAAAGTGTGTTAAAAGGGAAGGTACAACGGGCATATGCGGCATTGTCCATGGAGGAGGAGGAGTCTGAGAATTATGAGAAAGTAAAGGAGGCCATTCTTCAGACCTATGAATTGGTACCTGAGGCCTATAGACAAAAGTTCAGAAATTTAAAGAAAGGGTGGAATCAGACGTATGCAGAGTTTGCCTATGAGAAGGGTGTGCTCTTGGATCGCTGGTGTGCAGCAGAAATGGTGGAAGAGGATTTTTGGCATCTCAGGGAGTTAATTCTGATTGAGGAATTTAAAGGTTGTGTTTCGGATGATATCCGGATGTACTTGAACGAGAAGCCGAATAAGTCCATATCCGAATTTGCTAGGTTCGCAGATAAATATGCCCTAACCCACAAGACAAAGTTTTCCTCGAATAAAAGTTACCAGAGAGACTGTGGGAACGGTAGAGAAAGCCCGCCGGCTGAGGCAGAGATCCCGCCGGGAGCTAGTGGTAAAATTAAGGAGGAGGAAAGGCAAGACAGCAGGAGAGGTCCTGGCTTGACCTGTTTTAATTGTGGAAAGGTGGGTCATATTGCATCTAAGTGCCTTGCTCCGAGGAAGGAGGTGGGGAAAGGGAAAGCAGCAGTCCCTACAGGATGTATTGTGGTGATCAGTAAATTGACGAGAAAGCCCCAGGTAGACAGAATACGAAAGGGGTCTGAGAAATTTATTTCAGAAGGATCCGTGTCTGTGAAAGAGGGAGACACACCAGTTCCAGTGCGGATCTGGAGAGACACGGGAGCTGAGCTGTCATTGATTCGCAGTACGGTACTAGATTTTGGTCTAGAGACTGGAGAGGTAGCTTTGAGAGGCATAGGAAGAGGGACAGAAGCTGTGCCTTTGCATAGGATCATTATAAATTGTGAGCTGGTATCTGGACCAGTTGAAATAGGGGTGCGATCAGAATTCCCGAGAACTGACGTAGACCTCCTTCTGGGTAACGATTTAGCTGGTGGTGAAGTTTGGTCGGCCATGGAGCTGCCGAGCCAGCCTATAAGTGTTGAGGACCCGCCCCTAGATTCCAAGGTCTATCCCGCATGCGCGGCCACTCGCAGCATGTCGAGAAAGGCAGCTGAGAAAGAGGCCAGTATCGATTTGGCTGAGACGTTTTTACCGACCCTGTACCAAGAGGGGTTAGAGGGTGGTAAAACGGAGAATAGGAAAGTGAGAAAGAGTAAAAGAGAGGAGGTAGACCTGCCCTTAGTCAGGAGGAGATTTATAGAGGCACGGAGTAAAAATGAGAAACAGATAAGGCTGTTAGAAGGTCCAGGGTTGGACATGGATGATCTGTCTGGTTTGACAGAACTGTTTGAAGAAGTTGAAAATTTTAAAGGTGTTCCCGATAATGAAATGAGGGCAGTCCTAGATGAAAAGGATGCCATTACCTTGAAGAAGTCTGCTGGGTTGGCAGATGAGGTTGTTTCAGCCCGTGGGGTTGAGTTTACTCCGGAAGGGAGTTGCCCAGAGAGTAACTGGGAGGATCAGGGGAACTTAGAATTTGAAAAGGGCATGGGTATTGAAAGCCTGGAAGAGGCAGATATCCCGTTTGAGTGTGTTCAAGATGTGGATGCACGTGGTACTGAACCTAGTAATGGAACTCAGAAAAAGTCTGAGGTATTTGATTCAGTTGAAAAGGAATGCAGTCCTTGTGGGTCAGATGGACTTGGTTCAGTGAAGAAAGGGTTAACCTTGGTACTAGTGGGAAGTGAGAATTCCCAGTTGTTTGTGTTTGAAGGGGTGTTAAAAGTTAGTGAGGAGATAAAAGGTGGTGAGGTGAATATTATTGAAGGAAAAGGGAAAAGTGTAGTTCCCAAATTGAATGAAGAAAATTTAAAGTCTGGATTGGTGTCAGAAGCCGTAACCAGGCTGAAGGGACAATGGCTTGTTAACACGGTGCCTGCGAATCAATTACAGGTTGATTTGGAATGTAAAGGTGCCCTACATGCTATTGTTATTCAAGAGTGTGCTGTGAAGAGGCAGAATTTGAAATGCTGTTTGGACAAAGAGGGATCGCTTGCAGATCTTAAATTGAAAACTAATAGAATGAAGGGTCGTGAAGATAAAATTAACGACTTGCTTAAAAATAAAGAATTGTGTGGACATTCGGCAAATGGGCTACGTTTGGAACACATTGTTGATAAAATAACTCCTATGAAAGGAGCATACAAAAGCCTATTCCACACTGGTGAGCAAGCTAACCACGTGGGAGTTAACTGGAAAAGGGGTGAGGGTTGACGGGATGTCACTTTAAATAACAGGATCTGGTTTTAAGGGATTTCGACAAAGCATGTAACTAATAAAGACAACCCCCATGGAAGATTGACTGTTAAGTTTGAAAGTAAAATAAAGATTAGTATTTGCATGAACTTTTGAAATATACACGTAAGCTAAGATCACAACTCTTTAGTTTTTGTTTGCTGAAGAAAAGGAATAAAAATAGGTGGTTATTAAATTGGAGTCTGATGCTATAAGAATTTATTAAGGTACAAGATGTTAAGATATTAAAGGCAGTGACAATGTAATCGCTAACTGTTTAGATGCTGAATTGAAGGCATCACTGTATTACTCTGTAGTAAAAAAAACTCTTTTGTATTGTGTTAGATTCTGAAATCCTGTAAGACTCTGCATTAATTAATTTTTACCTGTGGTAAAAATCTTAGAAGGAAGGGGGTGTTACGAATGTGATGCAACTCTGAGGGGCCGAAGGGTACAAAGTTGCCCCCTCCTTTTTGAGAATCGCAAGATCGCTATTAATTCGGGTCTGGGACCCAGGAAATGAGAGAGAGACGTCCAGAATACACAAGGTTTGGAATGTGTCCTGACCTCAGTGAAACGGAACCACTGATAACGGCCATTGACTCTTGGAGAAGGAATTGTGTATTGAGTACTGTACTATTCATTGAAACCCCTCAGGGGACAACCAGAGTGGTCTGGTTGAGGGATTGCATAATCCCAACCTGATTGACATCTGAGACCCCGTGAGTAAGGATAAACGAGGGTCTGGCGAACAACCCCTTCAGACGCACCAGGAGAAATGCTAGAGATCCCGTGACAGCGTTTAATAGCAACAGCCGGTGAGGGCTCATGTGCATCCGCCCTTGCCAGGGTGGCGGGCTCATCACGGAAGAACGGTTTAGCTAAAGGAGAGGCCACAAGTGAACGGCCACACCAACGAGACTCCGACGGATCGAAATCATAAAAGGAAAGCCGGCAAGTTTTTCTCCAAATCTCTTTCTCTCTCCAACCATTGCAACCCAGCGGTCCCCAAAGGCTGCAGCCTGCATGAACTGAGTGAACTTTATATTTTCATCGGACAATACATTATCCCCTAGACAACGATAGAGCTTATTTCTTATTGATTATTATTATACCAGCACTTTTAGATTTAGTATTGACGACGTATATTATCTGTATATTTGCATTGATATTATTTTTGTGTATTTTTACTAATAAATACTGTTAAAAATAGTATCATCAGACTTCAACGGACCTCTCCATCTTTGCTGGTAAGTGACCCAGTTACGGGGTTCGTAACAATACTTACCCAGACAATAGTACACACACACACATATGCACACAGGAATATTCATGCTAATACACAAGCACTGATAAACATATCAAATAACTAAAGCTACAGTTAAAAACGAAAGAAAGCCTTGCTTATCTGGTGAAAATATTATTTGTGGTATGAAGTTTAAAGCATTAAAAAAATGTTTGGAAAGGCCCAGAAGGTTAAAACAGTTTTAAGAGCCAGACAGGTTAATATCTTAAAATTTATTATGAAATCATAGAAGTACAGCACAGAGAAAGACAATTGACGATTATATCAATGTCTGTTCCAGCTTTTCAACTGAAGCAATTCTCTCTAATCCTATTTCCCAACCCTTTAGGAAAACACACAGGTTGTCAAAGCATTTCACTGAGATGAACACAAATGAAAACAAAAGGTCAAAATCATTTCTTTCATCATTAAGTGATCCCTTGCACAAAAGAAGGAAGTAAAAAACTGGGAGGATTTAAAGAAACAGTTATGCAGGGAAGGCCAAAGTGAGGAGAGGTACAGATGGACTTGGTTGAGGCATTAACCAATCCCTAATCTTTATAAGTTTAAGAAAGAAGTGGAAAAAGGCTGCTATCCTCAGTGCCTGTTCCATCACTGTGTCAGATCATGGCCGATCTTTGACCTGGTGGTAACTTTCTACACTAACACCAGATCCTTTGATTGCCTTAATGTACATCAGACCTATTAATCTCTGCAACCTGGAGTCGGGATACAGCAGTCTACAGAGTTATAAATGGTGCTTCTTGCATAAGTAAAGTTGTGAATATGTGGATTGAAACCGCATAAAGTCAATAGCAACTTTCTGTGTCTCCTGTTCCATGTGTTGGTGCCTTCTGAGAGTGCTGTTTCTTAAAAAGGATTTTGAGCTGCTTTATACCAATTCCCAATGGCCAATATAATCTGTAATAACAACAATAATTGAAATATGAAGATGGTAGAAAGTAAGAGCAGCATACACAGATTGCTGGAGGAATTCAGCAGTCAGGGACCATCTATGGGTGGAAATGAACAATTAACTTCTAAGGCCAAGACTCTTCAAAAGGACTCACCCGGTCTCAGTCTGAAAAGTTGACTATTTAAAGTTCAAAGTAACTTTATTATCAAAATACATGGACTGTATGTCACCACATACAACCCTGAGATTCATTTTCTTGCAGGCATACACAGTAAATCCAAGAAACACAATAGAATCAATGAAAGACCACAGCTGGTATCATCCCAGAGTCACTACACAATAGTATTAAACAATTATTGCTACACAGCAATATCCATATGCAGGGTGCCACAATACTAATCCCCACTAGAATAGTCTGAAAGTTCCTAGCAATTGAGAAATAAGTGTGCTTGGCTATGTTCGTACCTCAGGTTTTACCAGCTTGAGCTGAGGAAAACTAACTAACTAACTAACTAACTAAATAAATAAATAAGCAAGCAATAAATATTGAGGATATGAGATGAAGAGTCCTTGAAAGTGAGTCCATAGGTTGTGGGAACATTTCAATAATGGCGAGAATGAAGTTGAGTGAAGTCATCCCCTCTAGTTCAAGAGCCTGATAGCTGAAGGGCAATAACTGTTCCTGAACCTGTAGTTTTGGTCCTGAAGTTCCAGAAGCTTCTTCCCGATGGCAGCAGCAAAATGAGCAATGGCTTGGTGGTGGGTGCAGCTTTCCTGCGACAGCGCTCTGTGTCAATGTGCTCAAAGGCGAGGAGGGCTTTACCCGTGATGGACTTGGCCGTATCCACTGCCTTTTGTAGGAGTTTCTGTCCAAAGGCATTGGTGTTACCATGCCAGGCCATTAAGCAACTAGATGGAGGAGTGATGGAGGGTGTTCATATCCCTCCACAGGTGTTTCCTGACCTGCTGAGTTCCTGCAGCATTCTGCTTGTGTTTCTTTACATTTCCAGCATCTGCAGAATCTTAAATAATGTGGGACAACTGACTACTGCTGATCGGAGAGATCCTGGCAATGACTCACACGAAAAGCACAGGAAGTCAGCGTGCAGGTACACCATTTAATGGTGTCATTGCAAACCCTGCCACAAATAAAGTATCTTCAATAAAGCAGCACTGAGAGTTCTGAGTACAGTCTCAGTCCCATCAAAGGAAGTACTGTCCCAACTTACAGTATGTAATGTAGGAAAAAACCACTGCAGTGGTTTCTGAGATGAGGGCATTGCCCAGTGAGGAAAGATGAAGCAAAATGATAAAGCTCCACCTAAACTGCAGGAAGATCTTCAAAACATATCCACTGCACTTGCAGGCAAGTCATTCAAGTTTGTGGAAAATAATATTCCTTGAATTAGTTGTTGTAACTTGCAAAAGTCAGTAGACATGTTCATTTCTTGGGGTAGTAACAGTTTTCAGCTACATCGCCAATTTTTTAAAAAACATTTGAATTGTGCAAGTAAATTATGTGTGTGGTATATTTTACCTCAGTAAGTTGCCGCTCCCTCAATGCACCAATCCAGGGACCTGATTGTTTTGGCTCACTGAATCTTCTGCAGAAATTTGTGAGCCTGGGAGCTGGGATTGGGTGGACAGGTAACAGGGAATGGCCAACCATCCCCACCCCTAGCGAGCAGCAGAGGTGGAGGCCTGAGACAGGAATGTGGTATCCGGGGAGGTAGACTGGAATACAAAGAAGAGAAAATCTGCAGATGCTGGAAATCCAAGCAACACACACAAAATGCTGGAGGAACTCAAAGGGTCTCATCCTGAAACATCAACTGTACTCTTTTCCATAGATGCTGCCTGTCCTGCTGAGTTCCTCCAGCATTTTGTAAGGTAGACTGGAATCCTGATTTACCTTAGATTATAGAGGGTCTTACAATGGGTTTCAACTGTTTAGAGTTTAGAAGAATAGGAAGAGCACCATACCTAGTTCTGGTTAAACTGCACCTTAGAGTACTGCATTCAGTTCCAGTAGTCCATATATGAGAAGAATGTCGAGGCTGCAAAGAGGGTGTTGCCTGGATTAAGAGACAGTAGAGGATGGACAAACCGGAGTTGTTTTCACTGGAGTGACAGAGTCTGCTGGGAGATCTGATAGGGGTTTATAAGATTATGAGATTCATAAACAGAGTAGATAGCCAGTATTGTTTTCCGGAGTTGAAATATCTAATTTCAGAAGGCACGCATTTAATGTGAGAGAGGGTAAATTTAAACGAGATGTGCAAGGCAGGTTATTTACACAGAGTGGTAGGTGCCTGGAATGCACTGTCAGGTTGGTGTTGAGGTAAATACAACACAAAGAGTCTCTTAGATAGGCAGATAAATGTGTAAGAAATGGAAGGAGATGCACACAGTGCAGGCAGTAGAGATTAATTTAGTTGGGCTAAATTTGATTACTAATTTCATTAGTTTGGCATAACATAGTAGGCTGAGGAGCCTGTTCCTGTGCTGTTCTATAAGATGTGCCATGATCACCCTGAATGTTGAAGTAGGTTTAGGAGCTAAATGGTCTGTTCCAGCTCCTGGTTCTCATGTTCTAAATAATTAAATTAAAATATAAAAGGGATCAATATAAACCAATTTTTATAGCCAGAGGAGATGGATTTAGATAAAAATATTTGAGAGAGTGTAAATAGACTTCAGATCTGCAAGGGCTGATATCTAGTCACGCATTAAAATAATTCAACTCCACAGAAGCATTTCACAAGGAAAAAAGGCAAAGGTTTTAATTTTATTATCCACGGTACTTTCTGATGTTACACTTTACATGCGGATTAACTTCACTCAACATTGTCAGGCATAGTACAGGGAAAGACAATCAGTGAAAACATAAAATTATCTTTCCAAGAAGAGAGGAAAAGGATCATAGGAACAGAGTTAGGACATTCAACCCATCTATCCTGCTCCACCATTTAATCATAGCTTATATTTTCAATCCCATTGTCCAGTCTTCTCCCCATAACCCTTAACTACCTTAAAAATTGAGCACATAACAATCTCTGCCTTAAAAAGCATCTAGGGCCTTCACCTTCACAGCCCTCTGTGGCAACAAATTCCACAGATTCTGGTTATCTTAGTTTTAAAGAGGTGTCCCTTTATTCTGAGGGTGTATCCTTTGATCCAAGACTCTCCTAATTTAGAGAGTCTTGGATTGAAGGATTGGTGGCATCCGTTGGTCTCAAGAGACCATGGATCTGCACCTGGAGTTTCCAGGGCGCAGGCCTGGGCAGGGTTGTATGGGAGACCGGCAGTTGCCCAAGCTGCAGGCCTTCCCCTCTCCACGCCACCGATGTTGTCCAAGGGAAGGGCACTAGGACCCATGCAGCTTGGCACTGGTGTCGTCGTTGCTTGTGCCTTGCTCATGGACACAAACACGCTGCCTCAGCTGAGGCTCCAACCAGTGACCTTCAGGTTACTAGTCTGATGCCTTGCCCACTAGGCCACGCGCCAACGCCCTTGGAATAAAAGGACACTTTTTCCACATCCACTCTATTCAGGTCATAGAAAAGTACAGCACAGAAACAGGCCCTTCGGCCCATCTAGTCAGAGCCAAACCATTTAAACTGCCTACTCCCATCAACTTACACCAGGTCCATAGCCCTTCATACCCCTACCGTCCATGTACTTATTCAACCTTCCCTTAAATGTTGAAATTGGGCTCACATGCACCACTTGTGCTGACAGCTCATTCCACACTCTCATGACCTTCTGAGTGAAGAAGATTCTCCTCATGATCCCCTTAAATATTTCACCTTTCATCCTTAACTCATGACCTCTGGTTGTAGTCCTTTCCAACCTCAGTGGAAAAAACCTGCTTGAATTTACCCTATTTATAGCCCTCATAATTTTGTAGACCTCTACCACAACTCTTCTCAGTTTTCTAAGTTCCCAAGGAATAAAGTCGTAACCTATTCAATCTTTCCTTCTGACTCAGGTCCTGCTTGTATAACAGCATCCTTATAAATAGAAGGCAACATCCTTGTAAATTTCTTCTATACTCTTTCAACCTTCACCATTCCCTATTCTCTCTTTCACCTTATCTCCTTACCTGCCCATCACTTTCCTCTGGTGCTCCTCCCCCTTTTCTTTCTTTCATCACCTCTTCCTCCTCCTCCTGATTTCATCTATCACCTTGTGCTTCTTCCTGTCTCCCCCCCCCCCCCCCCACTTTCTGACTCTGAATCCTCATCTTTTTCTCTTTAATCCTGGTGAAGATTGACAATACTCTTTTCCATAGATGCTGCCTGGCCTGCTGAGCTCCTCCAGCATTTTGTGTTTGCCAGTCCCTTTCCAGTTCAGGTGCAAACTATATCTTGTGTGCAGATCCCACCTTTCCTGGAAGAGAGCCTAATGATCTAAAAATCTTATGCCCTTCCTCTGAAACCAACTCCTTAGCCATGTCTTAAAATGTATAATCTTCCCATTTCTGACCTCAATGGCATGTGGTATGGTAACTATGGAGATTATAACTCTGCCTTTTAACAAAGCACCTAACTCCCTGAACTTCCTTTGCAGAACCTTGCCACTCTTTCTACCTACATGAACCACGACCGCTGGCTGTTCACTACCTTCCCCCCCACCCCCACCCCCCCCCACTTCAGAATGCTGCAGACTCAATCCAAGATGTTTCGGACCCTAGTACCCAGGAAGCAACATACCATCAGGGAATCTCGTTCTCATCCACACACCTTCTGTTCTCCTAACTAACGAATCTCCTATCACCACAGCACACCTCCTCTCCCCTCTTCTCTTCTGAGTTGCAGATTCAGACTCAGTGCCAGAGACCTGACCACCATGACTTCCCTCTGACAGGTCTTTCAGTATCCTGTAGGTTTCAGTGAGAAAGTTTTCAGCTTTCTGAACTCACCCAGAAAAATCAAACTCTCTTCGTGTATTAAGCCTTTCACTCCTGGGATCATTCTTGTTAACTTCCTCTGGACTCTCTCCAGCATCATCACATCTTTCCTTGGATATATCACCCAAAATTGCTCACAATATTCCAGTCCTCTCAAAATGAAAGCTAGCATTGCATTTATTTTCAATACTATGGACTCAAGCTGAGGAAATCCTAAACTAGGACTCCCAAGTGCTCTACCATTTCTGACGGCTGAATTTTCTCCTCATTTAGAAAATGTTCCACACCACGTTCCTCCTTCCAAAGTGCCTAACCTCACACTCCCCTATGCTGTATTCCACCTGCCCCTTCTTTGCCTGGTCTCCCAACCTGTCCAAATTCTTCTGCAGAGTTTCTACCTGCCTGCTCCTCCACCTATCTTAATATCATCTGCAAACTTGGCCACAATGCCATCAATTCCTTCATTCAGATCATTAACGTGTAAAGTGAAAGATTGCAGTGCCAATGCTGACCTTTGGTCACGGGCAGCCATTCCAAAATGTTCCCCTTTATCCAGATTTTCTGATTTCAGCCAATCTTTAATTCATGCTAGTGCCTTTCCTCGTGTGTAGTGCCTTGTGAAAGACCTCCAGAAGATACTGGCATATAACATGATCAACTCTCTTTCATCTAACCTGCTTGTTAACTCATCAAAGAATTCTGGCAGATTCGCCAGGCAAGATCTTCCCTTCACAAATCAGGGGAAATCATAAATTCACCAACAGGGGATACCTAGCTGAAACAGAATAAACAAATAAAAACAGAAAATACTGGTCTTGACTGGAATGAATAAACCTTTTAAAAAAGGTCTGTTATGATTGTTACTACTATGAAAAAGGGAAATTTATTTTCAAAAACTTTTTAGAATAACATAGGCAAGAACATTGGTTATCATCCAGACAAGACTACTTCTCATTTCAATTATTTTTATCTATTCTGCTCTTCCTATCTCCGTTTCATATTGCAATATCTCATTCAAAGACCTTTGGTGATTTTGGCTTCAACATTCTACTCATGAATCTTATATTTTTCTGTGTAAATGAATTCCTCTTCATTTTATCTTTTAGCTTTGTAAAGATTACTTTCCATCAGAACCTAGTAAAAATACTCTGCAGATCAGGCAGCATCTGCGTAGAGTGAAAATGGACATGTTTACAAAAATCACAAAGAAGTCAGAGATTTAAATATTAAGATGCAGAGAAAAAGAATTGGACTTGAATGGAATACATTGCTGGGAACCTCTTTCTTTGTTCTATCTGTAGGGAACTGGAGTTTGAGAAATAAAGGAAATGTGAGAGAGGGGCTCCATCAACCACAGTCGTACTGAAGCCATGTTTCCTGTAAAATAATACTTCAGATATCCTGGAATGAAAGATCTCATTTTATGAACAGATGCAGTGGACCGGGAGAAACTGACAGAAAGGACTGCACCCTTTCAAGAGACAGGGTAGAAAGAGACATGGTCTAGGTAGATATAGTGGTCAGTAAGTTTATAGTAAACATCCGTGGAAGCTACTCTCTTGAGATTCAGGAAAGAGAGAGAGAAGTACCAAAAATGAATTTGAGAGTGGGATAGAAGTTAGTTGCAAAGCTGATAAAATTGATGCCTTGGAAATAGTGCTAATATAGTCATTGACGTCACAGAGAAAAGTTGGGGAGTGGCACCACAGAAAGACTGAAACAATCACTGTTCCGTGTAGCCAAAGAAAATACAGGTGCAGCTAGGAGAGCCAATTTCTATATCTTTGATTTGTAGGAAGTGGGAGTATTCAACAGATAAGTTGTTCAGGGCAAGAATAGGTTTGGCCAGGGTAGGAGAACATTGATGGAAGGGATCACCAGATCTTTGCTTCAGAAAGAAGCAGAAGACTTTAACACCTTCTTCATGAAGTATGGTGGCTGGGAAGGATGTGGACAATTGAGGTGATTGATGTTGCAAAGGTGTTTGAAGATTAAAAGATCAAAAGTAAAAGGTAAAAGATAAATTAAATTGTCAGAGACATGAAGAGGGGTCATCAGTGGGATGGCATTGGAAATCCTTGCCAAGGAAATGGGCATGGAGTTGGAGGTATCACTCACAAAATCTTGCATTATGCTGATGATATATTGCTGTTTATCTCTAATGTTGAGACCTCGTTACCTTGTGTACTTTCTTTACTCTCCCGTTTTAGCCAGTTTTCAGGATATAAATTGAACCTACATAAGAGTGAATTATTCCTTTAAATAATTTGGTATCAATTAATACTAATCTCCCTTTTAAGGAATCAATTGACTTATTCAGGTGTAACAGTCACTAAGAATTACAAACTCCTGTTTAAAGAAAAGGTTCTTACTTTATTGAATCATGTAAAATAGATATCATTAAATTGGTCACCTCTTTCAATTTCGTTGATTGAACAAATTAATTCTATTAAAATGAATATTCTACCTAAATGTATATATCTTTTTCAGGGTTTACCCATTTTTATTCCTAAATCCTATTTTGACTCTCTTGATTCCATTTTATTCTCTTATATATGGAAAAATAAACATCCTTGTTTAAATAAAGTTCACCTTCAAAAATCTAAAAAGTCTGGAGGTTTAGCCTTACCTAATTTTAGGTTTTATTACTGGGCAGTTAATATACGATATCTTACGTTTTGGCTATATTATATTAATTATGTAGATTGTCCGGTATGGGTTTCTTTAGAAGCTAACTCTGATAATAAATTTTCTATTATTTCTCTTCTTGGATCCCCACTTCCTCTATCTGTAAGTAAACTGACTGATAATTTAATAGTTAAACATACTCTGAGGATCTAGATACAATTTAGAAAACACTTTGGTTTATTGAGATTTTCCCTTTCAAGTCCCATGTATTCTATTTTTTTAAACTCTCCATGACTGATTTAGTTTTTAAAGAATGGGACAGGTTGGGTATTAAATGTTTTTGGGATCTGTTTGTTGGAGGAAACCTTTTTTAATTTGAGCAATTGTCGGCCAACTATAGCTTACCCAAAACTCACTTTTTTAGATATTTACAAATTAGAGACTTATGAAGATCTCAATTATGCACATTTCCTATAAGAAGTTACTAGACGTAATTTTTAGTCGGACACCTTTTCATAATGGTTCAATATCTAATATTTATGGTATGTTACTGGAGATGAAAGAATGTTCCTTTAGACAAAATTAAGAATCTCTGGGAACAAGATTTACAGACATCAATATCTGAGGAAACTTGGAATTAAATTTTTAAACTGGAAATCCTTGCCAAAGAAATGGGCATGGAGTTGGAGGTGGCAGGGAAGAGCTTGATATCATGATAGGCTTCAAGTATATTAAATAATTTGAGCAGTTTTGAAAGGTTTCTGTAAAAACTGTCACTGTGAAAGATGCAGTTTTACACCAAAAGTAATGTTTGAGCCTACAGCACTGAGTTCATCACACAACACAACTAATTTCTCAGCTGGAAAATGTTTGGCCTCTGTTCACTTTGTCAATGAAAATAAAATACTAATGGCTTCCCTGTGGCTTTAAATCTGTTGAGTTGTATGGAATTTCATTCCTCTATGCTGGATTAATCTTTCTCAACTGATGAGATGCTTCCAGAAATAACAAAATTAGAGACTTCTCATATTTTGAATGCTGTTTCCATTTTTGTGAGTTGACAGACAGACTCCGTTGCAGGGACAGCCAAACACTCTCTTTAAATTGCCACTCTAGTGCCACTGAAATGAAAGCCTCGAGTTTTCTGATAACGCTAGTGTGCTCACATTCTGATTGGTCTTTTGCTTCCTAAAACTTCCCTACTTGCTTCCAAAATCACTTCAGTTTCATGAGGCAGGTGCCTGGTCAGGACAAGTGGCCCAGGATGGAAGATAGATTTCAAGAGGTTAAAGAGATAAGGAGAGACAGAGTAAGAATTTAACTTCAATAATCAGAAAGACGGTGACAAATCCCTCGAACCTGTCTGCCATTTAATAAGAACCAGCCCCATACAACTGCCCTTTCTCCAGAATCCTTAATATAGTTTGATTAATCTTAACTAAGGTTAACAACTGAGTTCACATCAATTGCTGTTTGCAGAATAGGAAAATAAATTTTTACAACCTGCTGCATATAGAACAGCTTGCAAACTTCAGTCCTGATAGACCTGGATGTAAGGCTCACATTGTCCTGATTTCTCCAAACGGCTGAAAAAGTTTCTCTATATTTGTCCCCATTATTCCACATAATAACGAGTGCTTCACCACACCTTCTAAATTCTAAAGAATACAATCCTAATTGGTGTAATTTATCTTCATTATTCAACCCAGATATAATTCTGGTATCACATACAAAATGCTGGAGGATCTCAGCAGGTCAGGCAGCATTGATGGAAATGAATAAATAGTCAACGTTTTGACCAAGACCCTTCTTCAGGACTGAAAAGGAGGGGGGTGGGGAAGATGCCAGAATAAAAAGGTGGGGGAAGGAAAGGAGGCTAGCCAGAAGGTGATCAGTGAAGCTATCTAGGTGGGAAAAGTTAAGGGCTAGCGAAGAAGGAACCAGATAGGAGAAGAGAATGGATCATAGGGGAAAGAGAAGGAGGAAAGGACCCAAGGGGAAGTGAGAGGAGATGTAAGGCCAGAGGGGACTGGGAGGGAGTCTTTTTTACCAGAAGGAGAAATGGATATTCACGCTGTCAGGTTGGAGCCCACCCATACAGAATATAAGGTGTTGTTCCTTCACCCTGAGGATGACCTCATCTTGGCATAAGAGGAGATCTTGGACTGACATGTCGGAATGGGAATGGGAATTAAAATGTTGGCCACTGGGAAATCCCGCTTTAGGCAGATGGAGCCAAGGTGATCGACGAAGAAGTCCCCTAATTTAAGACGGCTCTCATATATGTACAGAAGGCCAAATTGGGAGCATCATAGACGACCCCAGTAGATTCCCTGGTAGGACTGTTCGGGGCCCAGAATGGAGGTGTGGAAGGAGGTGAATGGTCAGGTGTAGCACCTAAGCTATTTGCAGGGATAAGTGCCGGGCAGGAGATTAGTGGGGAAGGATAAATGGACAAAGGAATCGGGGAGGGAGCGAACTCTGCAGAAAGCGGGGTGTGGGGATTGGAAGACGTTGTGGAAGCTTACGGGGTGGTAGGTCAGGGCAAGAGGATCTCTATCACTACTAAGGTGGTGGGAAGATGGGGTGAGCACAGAAGTTAGAGAAATGGAAGAGACACGGGTGAGAGCAACATCACTAGTGGAGGAAGGGAAGCCTTGTTCTTTGAAGATGGAGGACATCTCTGATGTTCCAGACTGGAAAGTCATATCCTGGAAATAGATGCAGTGGAGGTAAAGGAACTGAAAAAAGTGAATAGCATTTTCACAGGAGACAGGTTGAGAAGAGGTATAGTCAAGGTAACCATGGAAATCGGTAGGTTTATAAAAGAATTTGATTGACAGCTTGTCTCCAGAGTTGGAGACAGACAGACTGAGAAAGGGAGGAAGGTATCAGTAATGGACCAAGTGAATTTAAGGGCAAAGTGGAAGTTAAGAGGCAAAGTTCATGAAATTGACAAGATCAGTATGCGTGCATGAAGCAGCACCAATGCAGTCATCAACGCAGCGGAGGAAGAGGCGAGGAGTATTAACGGGGAAGGCTTTGAACATGGACTGTTCTACATAGCCAATAAAGAGGCAGACATAGCTGCGGCCACGCAATTTGCAGTCTGAAGGTGTTTGGGGGTCATTGGAACCAGCATTAGCGGTGGTGGAATCTGGGTGGCGTAGGAAACTGGGTTGGCAACAATAGTGTCACCAGTCCAGAGGCGTCATGAGCTGTTGTAGTGGAGTTGGAGAGATTCTGGCATGCCTATGCTGCACTTCCTTCAATGCTGTTCAATCTTCTTTACGAGCTGGTGTCCAGAAATACTTAGAGTGTTTCAGGTGTATCAGGATGATAAATGTGAGATTTGGGTAACCAAAGGCCAGTGTGGATCACTGAAGACAAGAAGGCAAATAAGATTTGGTTGGGGTCAGCATGGGAGGTACAAGGTACAATTTGTAATGTATGCGATGCAAGGCTTTATACACATGGGAATATTGCTCTTAGGTTTGTCCCATAGCACTTGGCTTTCTCGGCATCAAACACCCTTGAATATAATCCTTTTCCGATTAGTTACCAGTGACTAGTGGTGTTTCGCAGGGGTCTGTGCTGGGATCGCTTCTTCTTACATTGCATGTCAATGAATTGGATGATGGAATTGATGGCTTTGTTGCCAAGTTTGCAGCTGATATGAAGTTAGGTGGAGGAACAGGTAGTACTGAGGAAGCAGAGAGGCTGCAGAAGGATTTAGACAGATTAGGAGAATGGACAAAGAGGTGGCAGATGGAATCAGAGTCGGGAAATGCATGGTCACAATTCTGGTAGAAGGAATAAAAGCAAAGACTGTTTTCCTGATCGGGAGAAAATTCAAAAATCCGAGGCACAATTGGATGTGGGAGTCCTCATGCAGGGTTCCCTGAAGATTAATTTGCAAGTTGAGTCAGTGGTGAGGAAGGTGACTGCAACATTAGCATTCATTTCAAGAGGATGAGAATATAAAAGCAAGGACATAATGCTGAGGCTTTATAAGGTTTTGGTGAGGTCTCACTTGGAGTATTGTGAGCAGTTTTGGATCCCATATCTTGGAAAGGAAACAATTCAGAGGAGGTTCACGAGAAAGATTCTGGGAATAAAAGTGTTATCATATGAGCAGTGATTGGAGGCTTTGGGCCTGTACTTACTGGAATTTAGAAAAATGAGGGGGATCTCATTGAAACTTATCGAATGTTGAAAGGCCTATAGAGAGTGAATGTGAAGACAATGTTTCTTTTGGGAGTCTAGGATCACAGAGCACAGCTTCATTATAGAGGATTTCCATTTAGAACAGAGATGAGGAGGAACTTCTTCAGTCAGAGGATCGTGAATCTGTGAGATATTTCACCGGGTGCATTTAAGGTGGAGGTTGATAGGTTCTGATTAGTCAGGGTGTGAAAGGTTATAGAGAGAAGGCAGGAAAATGGGATTCAGAGGGAAATGGATAAAGAAATGGCAGATCAGACTCGATGGGCTGAATGGCTTGATTCTATTCCTATGTCTTATGGCCTTATAAAAGTTGGTAGGAGATGATGTATTTGTACAAGATGCTAGTGTGGCTACACCTGGAGTACTGTGTTCATTCTTGTTCACCCTGCTATAGGAAAGACATTCTTAAATTGGAAAGAATGCAGAAAAGATTTACAAGAATGTTGCCAGGACTTGAAATCCTGAGATATAGGAAGAGGATGGGCAGGCTAAGACTTTATTCCTTGGAGCATAAGAGCCTGGGTGCTGACCTTATAGATAAAATCATGAGGAGCTTAGAATGCACCTTTTTCCCAAGGTTGGGGAATCAAGAACTAAAGGGTATAAGTTTGAGTTGAGAGGGGAAAGATTTAATAGGCACTTGAGGGGAAAATTCTTCAGACAGAGGGTGGTAGGTATGCAGAATGAGCTGCCTGAGGAAGTGGTTGAAGCAGGTACAATAGCACGTTTTAAAAGATGGTTTGTGAAAAAGGTTAAATAGATAAAAAGGTTCAAGGTTATGGGCCAGGGTCTGTCAAATAGGACCAGCATGAATACCATGGATCAGTTGGACTGAAGGGCCTTTTTCGTTTTGTATGACTCTAAGACTCTCTTACAAAATATTTTTCCTACAAAAGGAGATCTTTTATTCTGTGGATTTGCACATAAATATTCTCAAAGTCACAAGGCACCTGAGTAATTATTCAGCCAGTGTGGGTCCAATAAGCCTTAATTAGACACCTCAGAGACCAGAGACCTAAAGCACAAAGTGACTCCAGTAAGTAATAACAAAACAACAGCTTTTTTTGGGAGATGCAGTTCACTGTCTCAACAAACTGCCAGCCAACCCTCAGCCGTCCATTAAATTAAATATATTTTCCTGCTAAACATATTGAAAAGTCATTAAGTAAAATTGCCACTTGTGATTTTGCAATTTAATGCAATAGGACTGTCAGCTAAGGCAGCAGATGGATCTCTGTTAATGGCACATCAGGTTTAGTCTCAATGCAAGCAGGGCCAGTGTGAGCAGTTACGTGATATGCTGCTGTAAAGATTGGTTTGTTGGAGGAAAACAGTCAAAGCACTGCTTTTATGTGACTTTGATATCAGCAACAGAGAGAACAGCCTCTGTAAAGGAAAATAAATGTGTGGAGGGATATTGACTCTTCTCAGACCCCTGTAGTGTGCGATGAATTGGTGTGGAGACTGCTTAACCCTGCGTCTGACCTCGGGAGTGTGTGATGGGACGGTGCAGATGGACACTAACTCTGCGTCTGACCCCCGGGAGTGAATGATGGGACGATGTGAACAGAGCTTCACTTGAGTGAAAATAAAAAAAGTCCTTTACTGGCAGCACATGAGTTAGGAACAGAGTCCACTTTCAAGAGGTGCAGCCTATAACACATGAACCAGAAACTTTTCTGTGGCTCCTGAATCCTCTGCAGAGGGCACACATGTATCTCAGGTAAGGTGAGTTCATTTATAATGATTAAAAATTGCTTTGAGGGTGAGTGAGTGTGCTACAGGGAGCCCACAGCAGAATTTCCTATTTGTTTATACACTGGTTTATATTCATTTGTAAGATCCGAACGTCACTGGCAATACCAGCATTAATTATTACCTTAAATTGAGGAGAAAGTTAAAAGTCAAAAATCATTTATCAGCTAGACTGGATAAAGACAGCAGATTCCATGGCTGAACAACACCATCGTCCCTGGTAGGTGAGTTCCCAACACAATCTGATGGTTTCTTGGGCGCCATTACTGAGACAGAGCTAACTTTAAAAAAAGTATTGAATTATTTGAAAGATGAGATTTGAACTCATGCCAGTTGTACTCCATGGTCAAACGTTCATGATCAGAGCTCAGGCCTAGAACCAAGGACTTGTTGATACTGAAACTTGCCTAACATTTAGGAAGCAAAACTCACATATGATCAGTGAAAGGAATCATTCTGCCCCATCCTGTGAAAATGAAGCCATGACAAGTCTCTCAAAGATGATTCATTTCACTTCTGGGCACACTCACCCTTCCAACCTCCACCAGGTTTGTCACCATGACAATAGAAGCAGAATTTTCTTGCCAAATCATCCTCCAGAAATCATAGGCTGTTTCTTGCATCGGTCCTGCACACAGATTAAAAGTTTCCAGGCATCAGTATATGAGAAAGTAAAACATTCAGATAGAAACTTATTCTGAACTTTTATTCTATATTCTGAATAACTTAAAATAGCAACTAAGACAGCAATATCACTCACTGGCTAATTTCCAGCCTCTGAAGTGATTAAACTTGCACTGTGAATGATTTTAGAAGGAAAAGTTAATATATGAATATTCAAAAATAATAATTAGAATCAGGAGTTGATACATGGCTCCTTAAGCCTATTCTACCATTTAATCAATTCAAACAGACATAATTATAACCGCAATTCCATATTTCTATCAAATTGCAATAACCTTTATGCTTGTGTATTACGTATTGATCAACCTTTGCCTTAAAAATATTCAAAGATTCTGCTTCCATCTCTCTTTGTGAGAAAGGGTTCCAAAGACCCAGAGCCCTCTCTCATCTATAATTTGTAATGCTAGTTCTAGACTCTCCTACAAGATGAACCATCCTCTGTACATTCATCCTTTCCAGATCCATCAGGATCTTGTATGCTCCTTAACTCTGCTATCATTCTTCAAAACATCTGCATATATAGCTTTTTCTTACAAAACACCCTGTTATTTCAGTGGTGTCTGTGGTAAACCTTCTCTAAACTGCTCCCAGTGCATCAACACCCTTCCTTAAGCAAGATCAGTAGGATCAGTAAGAAAGAAAGAAAGTGATTACCAGGAAATGGCTGAGCAAAGAGACTCTTACAGTCCTGGAATGGATAGAAATAGTTCAAGAAACTTATGTTATGGAACGATTGACTTTCTCTCTGAGACATACCACTAAAAAATTTGAAAGATACTGGGAAAATTGGACATTTAATTTGAACCTGAAATGACTTCTTCACTGTACATTTATTTGGTTTGAAGAACTTTGTTTTATTTCTTCCTATGAGGGAACCTGCAGAATGGACTTTAAAGTCATGGATCTTAAGGTCCCCTGAGACTTTGAAGGACAATTATGGACATAAACAGCTTTGATACAACAACGTAACCCATTTCTCTATTCATTTTTTCTATTATATGATACGGATTTTACTTCACCTATGATGACCTTGTCTGTCTGCTTTTATCCTGTTTATCCTGTTATTGGCAAAACAACAAAAATAAAGTTTAAAAAAAAAGATCAGTAGAGATATGGTCTCATTACTGCGCCAACATAACTGAAGCATAATAGCCCTACTTTGGCATGTAATTCCTCGAGCAATAAACAAAGATAAACATATAGAACATAGAAATATACAGCACAGGAACAGACCCTTTGGCCCATGATTTCCGCACCGGACACAATTCCAACCTCAGACTGAACTTCTGCATTCACTCTGTTCCCTGCATATTCCTGTGTCTATCTGAAAGCCTCCATCATGTCTACTTCCACCATACCCCTGGCAGCCCATTCCAACCACCACCCTTTGTGTAAAAACAACTTGACCCACACATCATCTTTAAACTACCACCTCACCTTTTATACATGTCTTCCATAATTTAACATTTCTACCTTTGGAGACATACTTTCACTGTCTAACCTCTCAAAGGCTCTCACCATTGTATAAACTTCTATCAGTTTCCAACACTCCTGATAAACAGCACAAGTTTGTCCATATTTTGTTAGCATTTCACTGCACTTAAATGCAAGCCTTCCGCAAATCATTCAGTAGGATACATAAATTTCTAGGCCTGTACTTACTGGAATTTAGAAGAATAAGGGTGGGAGGGAATCTCACTGAAACCTAATTTATATTGAAAGGTAAATTGAATGTAGAAAGGATGTGTCTAATAGTGGGAGAGTCTGGGACCAGAGGGCACAGCCTCAGAATAGAAGGACATCCCTTTAGAACGGAGATGAGGAATTTTTTTTTAGCCAGAGGGTGGCAAATTTGTGGAATTCATTGACACAGACGGCAGTGGAGGCCAAGTTATTGAGAATATTAAAAGCAAAAGCTTACAGGTTCTTGATTAGTAAGGGCATCAAAGGATACAGGGAGAAGGCAGGAGAATGAAGCTGAGGGGGAAAAGAATCAGTCTGAATTGAATGGTTGGCAGACTTGATGGACTGAATGGCTTAATTCTGCTCCCATGACTTATGATCTAAACAGTCTAGTTCTTGTAATTTTGCATTCCAATGAAAATTGAACCGTATTTAAAGACTTATATCAAAATATAGTATTTATTAATTGATCCCCAGATCTGCACGTATGTTTAAGGATGAAGAATTACAAATGGGGCATAGACCAGGGATAGTTGGTCACAGGATTAAAAGGGAGATGAGGGAAGATTATCCCTCCAGAAGTATTTGGAGGTCTGGAAATGAAAATGAAAGTTGGAGGATCAAGTGGAAAATGGAATCAGGCAGGTTTGTTCTCTCTCAGCTATCATCATCATGATAGAAGGAACGGCCTTCTTGAGTGCTGCAAATTTTCTATTATCCTATGGCCATGCTTGATCACTTTTCACCTTAAAAGACAAAAACTTTCCCATCAAATCATTAAATAAATTTGATACATAAAATATTCACATTGATAAAGAAAAAATGATGTTGCTATTCTATGCCTTTGTTCTGAATTTGTCATTCTATTAAGGAGCTATGTGTCTGAGCAAGGATCTAAAAGCTTACCACTTATGTTTGGCCATGGCACTGGAGATACTGTTGCCAACTACAGTAGGTATAAATTCAGGGACAATGCAGTTTTACGGAGGAAATCACAAATGGAGCAAACCTAAAGGCACAATATTATGGAACCTTCATTTTATGAGTTTCATCTATTCTCCATCAATATTTCCCTCTCTATTACATATATATGAGAGGGCCAAAAAGTTATAGAAAGAGTAGATCAATTGCATTGCTGCATTAAATACAGAATTATTCAATAGTAGAGTCTCTGAGACCGCTGTAAAGCATGGGCTCCTCAAAGAACTCCTACTTGTGGTTCTACACTGCTGTGATTTGCCTTGATCTAAAGCCTTCAATCCAACTTCCCGCTACCCCAATTAAAGCAGGTCTGTACTAACCTTTGATACCACCAAGTGGAACCTGGAGGTACCACATGATCCGTATCACAGCACTATCCATGGAAACATTTGAATTCTGTTGAACTCCATAAAATCAAAGTTCTGAAGCTCTTTCTCTTTCCACAATATTGTACCATTTTGTGCGGGTTCGATGTCTCTCCAGAGCACTCATTAGCAGCTTGTCTTTGCTGTTTGATCCCAAAACTGGTTACACTGAAGTAAACTTAATCTTTGGTGCCTTGCTTTCTATTGAAGCATACTACCTCTTGAAATATTAATGCTTTACTTTCTGCCCAGAATTGATGGAAATGAATGGTTTTGAAAGCATTTTTCCTTTAATGTTGCACTTAATAAGTATTACAAAAATAACATGTTAATCAGTTCCACCGAGGCTGTTTGTGAAATTACTTTCATACTGTTATCTTTAACAAGTTCTTTGATTTTTTAATATTAAAAAACTGATTGATTCAATCTCTTTGTGATGCATTTTCTGCATTCCTTCATTAGTATTCATCACCTCTGTTATTTTAGCATAAGATAGACATTAAAGTAATCTCCATTCCTTTGTTCTGTTTCTTGGCAGCCATTCCTGCTTATTGTTGACTTGCAAAGCTGTTTTCCTTGGAAGCAATTCCACATCATGTAGGGTCAGTGGTGAACCAGGCTATTCTGTTTATTTTGGCACTTGGATTTCAGAAGGTTTCCAGCGCTCTAATACCTGAACAGCACTCTGAATATCATTCCCCTTGCATATACAATACAGATAATAATGTAAGGTTCCACACCGGTAGTTGGCAGTCGTGCCTGCGAGAAGGTTGCAAGTTCAAGCCTTGGACTGGGACATGCAATTGACTGCTGTTGACTGTGAAAGCAGCAGCATACCACACTGATAAAGGTGCCATCACGCAGTTAAAGGGCCGAGGCACCTCCAAATGTGTTTCCAAAGGCCCTTAAAGTTTAATAAGCTGACTAAACAGGAATAGCGGATACTTCTCTTAATTAAAGAGTAAGACTGCACAGAAACAGGCTTCTCAGTCTAACAGTCTGTACGTTCTCCCTGTGACTGCGAGGGTTTCCTTCGGGTACTCTGGTGTCCTTCCACAGTCCAAAGACGTACCGCGGTGTTGGCAGGTTAAATGACCATTGTAAGTTGTCCTGTGATTCAGCTCTCATTTAAATTGGGGTATTGCTGGGCAGCATGCCTCAAAAGTCTCGAAGAGCCTATTCCATGTTGTGTCTCAATAAATAAATGTTATTAAACTGGAAAGAGTGCAGGATGTTGTCAGGACTTCTGGTTGTTCGGGCCAGGAAATTACTCCTTGGAATGCAGGAGGCTGAGGGGTTATTTTATGGAGGATAATAAAATCATGAGGATGTTGATAGGGTAAATGCACTCAAGACTTTTTCCAAGGTTGGGGAATCAAGAACGATAGGGCAAAGGTTTAAAATGAGGGGGGAGGATTTAAAGGAAGTTGATGGGATTTTATTTTACATAAAGGGTGGGATGAGCCAGCTGACAGAGAAAGTGGTTGTGTCACCTACAAAAACAACTTTTAAAAGACATTTGGACAAGTATGTGGATTGGTAAGTTTGAGAAGATTAGGGGCCAAACGCTGGTAAATAAAACTAACTTGGATAGGACATTTTGGACAGCATGGACCGACCCATTTGGGCTAAAGGGTCTGTTTCCTTGTTGTATGACTATATGTACACACAAAACTCTGAATATAAAGGAAAGGTCACTGGGGCCTTTATTACATTTATAAATTCAGTTATAAAACAGGAGAGACTTATCGATTCAACACAAACAAAATGCAGGAGGAACACAGCAGGCCAGGCAGCATCTATAGGAAAAAACGTACGGCCAAGTTTTCGGGCCAAGGTCCTTCAGCAGGACCGGGAAAAAAAGATGAGAAGTGATTTCTCCAGTCCTGCCGAAGGGTTTTGGCCTGCAACATCAACTGTACTTTTTTCCATAGATGCTGCCTGACCTGCTGAGCTGTTCCAGCATTTTGTGTGTGCTGCTTGGATTTCCAGCATCTGCAGATTTTCTCTTATTTGAGACTACCTATTTATTTGCATCTTGCAAAAATGGTAACATTCTGCATTCATCTGCACTAAACATGAACAAGGTCAATTGATACAAGAAATACCAATGGGTTGCAACTTGCCCTACATTACAGAAAACTAGACATGACAATTACAGCGAGGGGAATGCCAGGAGAATTGACTCTCATGAAGTAGAATATCTGATGATCAGGGCAGCACTTGTATTCCAAGCTCAGCAGGCAAACATTCACCATTCACCTTTAATTATTTTAAACCCTGCAAGCATTTTGGAGTTGAGGAATAAATTGTCCCTGTATCATTTATATTCACTTTCCATCTCCAGATTTGTGACTCCAATAGTTGACTTTACATATGCAAATTGACTACATTTATATTATGAAGTGCTGGTAGTTTTACCCTAATTAAGAACTATTTTGTTTAAATTGCTTTCAGGAAACAAATTATGCCACAGTGCATTACTTGTTAAATGTCATGCATGCCTGATTTCATACATTTCCCGGGGATACATAACAACAATCTATAGTAAATTACACTAATGACTACCATATGCGCTCCTGCTCAATAAGAAAGCAACACTTGCATTTATACAGCGCCTTTAACAAACTAAGTTCTTTGCAATTAAGCAAAAGGTTTTGAAGTGTAATTACTATTGTAATATTGGAAATGCCTCAGCATTAACTGCAAGGAAATCATGGCGACCTGCTTTAATGGGGCTGATTGAATTAAGTATTTGTCTAGATTCTGCAAAGAACACTCTTGCTCTTTTTCCGACAGTGCTGTGGGTCATTTTGCATTCACCTGGGAAAGCAGATAGTACTTTGATTTCACAGCATCACTGATGGAGCAGCGCGGCTTCCGCCCTGCATCAGAGTGTTAGTAAGGATAAGTGAGTAGCTTCTGAGCTGTACCATGGTAGATAAACGGCATTGACAATGTGCCCCTATGGGTAGTTACTGTGTATAGCACTGGCAATCAGCATCTTACGGCCTTGTGAAGAGCCGCAACATCGGTGGTGAGGACCAAGAAGGGTGAGGGTCAAGGAATACGCTTTGAGTCAGTGATCTGAACATTATTCAGGGATTTATTTTTTGAGTCTGAATGAATATGCCACAGTTGTCATTGACTTCATCAAGACCTGTGTGAATGCATGAATGACTTTGAGAACATACTGGACATACTCAAACCAAAAGTTGTGAATGAACCAGGGGATTCTTAGTTCACTAAGGGTTAAATCTGTGCCATTCAAGACCAGTGATCCAGAGCCATACAAGAAGTCCACAGGAGGCTGAAGATACCAACTCAGTGTTTCAGTTTATTCTCCTCTGCCATCAGATTTATGAATGGACAATGAACCCATGAACACTGCGTTAGTATTTTTTCTCCTCTCTTTTTGCACTACTTCTTTAACTGAAATTTTCTTTTTTTATACAAACTTCTGATTGTAATTTATAGTTTTTATTATGTATTGTAATGTATTGCTGCCACAAAACAACATATTGCCTGACATATGCCAGTGATATTAAACCTGAATCTGAGTCAGTTCAGATTTAACATGTTAAAGATACTATGTAAATGTAAGCACTTACAGTAACAGGATCAAGTCAGCCTGTTTTTTTCCTGAAAGGCACCTGGGTTACTATCAGCCACTGTTTTGAGCAGCTCTTCATAATGGATGTCCATCTGTTTCCATGTTGATGCCAAATAGCCTCTCCCAAGCCACAAATGTGACTTTCAACCAGTTATTTTGTGACTTTCAAATAACTTCTGCCATTTAACTAATGGCTAAAGTGTCAGTGAGGGCTTTGTACTTTGTCCTTGTTTAGTCTATATTGGATACCCACTCTCTGATATTAATAAAAGTTCCAGAATTTTAGGGCACCATGGTAGTGTAGCAGTTAGCATGATATTATTACAGCACAAAGAACCAGGCTCAACTCTGCTGCTGTCTCTAAGAAGTTTGTATGTTTTCCCCATGACTGCATAATCCCATAATCCAAAGAGGTAAGGATTAGTAGGTTAATTGGTCAGATATGTGTAATTGGGTGGTACAGGATGATTGGGCCAAAGGGACTGTTACCAGACTGTATCTCCAAATAAATTAATAAACAAAATAAAATATATTTGCCATGCCCAAGCCGATGATTTTCAGCAATGGGAAATGCTTGGTATGTTGTGGCCCAACTTTAAGAAACTTATAAGGAATAGAGATATAGAAGCATCATTGATTTTGTTAAATATACAAAGGGAAATATTTTACACAATAACTTCTGGAACTTTTCTGCTGTCCACTTTTGCTTACTTTTTTATCAACTGGTTTTCTGGCATAAAAAATAGATTTTTTGAATTGCTGTTATATAGCACTGTTAAAAAACGGACAGCAGCTATATATAAAAAAATCTATCACTGGATTTGTACTGAGATTTTATGAACATGGCTGAACATAAGCAGATTTGCAACTCAGTCAGCTCCATACTGAATTACATCTGGAAACTTGCCTGGTATTTATCAGTCCAAGTGTTCCTGGCAGTGGTGGGATGCCTGAGATCCCCATGCACCAACCTGCTGAGCCCACAGTAATGTGTGGATTCCATAGCATGCTCTTTATAAATCTCATTTTGTGCCAGGACCAGTACAAACACCACCAGTGGGATACAAAAAAAAAGTTTGTCACCTGGCCAAAAGATATCAATCTTTTGTTAATGCCCCTGAACTTTAGGAACGTTCAGCAATTATTCAAAACTAAACAATAATTACAATTTAAAAAACACTAAAAACAGTATGTAAAATAATCACAACTCGCCTTTCTCCATCACATCCATTCTTCTCCATTTAAGTGACTGGGTTTACTGTTCCTGCACAGGACTAATTTGATTCAGGTTTAGAACAAATTCTGGGAATTGCGAGAAGTTGCCAATCTGATGCTGGACTTGGACAAGCCCCTCAGCAGACTGCAAGCAGCACAGCCCCAGCGAACCCCTATCACCAAGTCTGGGACTCTCCATTCAGCATGCTTGCCATGCTCGAAAGGCTTTCTGTCAATGGAGGTAGGGAAATGCCAGAAATATCTTGTGGCTCTGCTAGCATTTGTCAGGAACAACATCCCTCTGTACGTGCCACTGCAGAGCCTGCCTGAGCCAACACAACTGGTTGTCCCTGCAGTCAATTTGATTATCGGTGACCTGTCATGCTGCGTCATAATATCTTCACCTTTGCAAGTAGGTTAAATGCTTGTGAGGATATTGGCCACTGGTTATAGCCCCATAACTCCAGTGAAACAGTGTATGTTGAGTACAACTAGTGGCCAATATTCTCTTATGTATAAGACACCAGTGTTCAAAAGGAGACACAAGAGATTGCAGATGCTGGAATCTGGAGCAACAAACAATCTACTGGAGGAGATCCATCTTGATGTGGGTTTTCGACCTGAAGTGTTTTCTTCCTCCCACAAATGCTGCTCAGCCCACTGAGTTCCTCCAGTAGATTGCTTGTTACTAGTTCTCAAAGATGGATTTCATCTATTTGAAACCAGAAGTATGTGAACAGACTCCCTCCCGCCGTCTGGGAAAAGGCTCCGAAGCATTCGGGTTCTCACAACCAAACTATGTAACAGTTTCTTCCCCCAAGCTATCAGACTCCTCAATACCCGAAGCCTGGACTGACACCTTGCCCTACTGTCCTGTTTATTATTTATTGTAATGCCTGCACTGTTTTTGTGCACTTTATGCAGTCCTGTGTAGGTCTGTAGTCTAGTGTAGCTTTCTCTGTGTTGTTTTTTTTATTACGTAGTTCAGTCTAGTTTTTTGTACTGTGTCATGTAAACCATGGTCCTGAAAAATGTCTCATTTTTACTATGCACTGTACCAGCAGTTATGGTCGAAATGACAATAAAAGTTGACTTGACATGACTTGATAATAGATACAGTACAGAGGCAGCTCTTGTGGCCACTGAGAACGTATTAACTATCAACCATTCATTTACCATGCATTACTCTCATGTTTTATTCTGCCCACATTCTCATTAACTCCAGCCAGATTCTACCCTTCATCTACACAATAGAGCAATTTATATTTTCCAATTAACTTACCAACTGCATTTTAGCAATGATCGATTGACTTTATCCAATTTTCAATTTTGAGTAAACTGATACTGAGATTAAATACTATGAGCCTGCACTAATGAAGAAAAGCACCGCACATCACATTTTATCTTACAATGATCTATCTGGAACACTAAACTGTTCAAAGAGCAATGCTATCAAGAGGTAGATTGGGGGAGGGTCGGGCAAATACATGCACCTAGTTTGTAGAAATTGGCAGAATAGTTTGAGAAAGTGGTTATAACAAAATCATGGAACATTGGTCTCTAGGTAGAGAGTGCAAGAGCAGGAATGTCTGGATGAACCTTTGTAAAACACAGGTTTAGCCACATCCAGGAAGTTGAGTCCATTTCTAGGCAATTCTCTTGGGAAGGATGTAAATGCTTTGAAAAGAATGTGGTAGAGATGATTCCAGGGATTAAGGGCTTTAAAGATGTGGATGGACTAGAAAAACTGGGATTGTTTCCCTTGGAACAAAAGAACAAAATTCAAGATGCTGCTGGAACTCAGCAACTGTGGAGGGAAATGGACATTCCTCCAGAGCTGAAGAAGTTTTGATAAAGGTGTTTAAAAACATAAAGAGTTAGGAATAGAGAGAAACGCCTTCCATTTGTAGAAGGATTAGCAACCGAGGGACATAGATGGAAAGTGACAGCAAAATAAACAAGATGGCATCTATCATTAAAGACCCTCATCATCCCTGCCCTGCCCTCTTCTCATTACTAACATCAGGGAGAATATACAAGAGCCTGAACATCCACACTCAAGTTGAGTGGTTGAGCTGTGATGTCCATCAATGTCATGGCTCAGATTTAGTTGTTTCTGTTGGGTTTTTAGGGATGGTTTTGGGGCAGAGAGGGAAGTTAGGGGTCAGGTTAGGGTTTGGATTTGGGGATGTGAGAGCGTTTTAGACATCATGTGTAGTAATGAAGAGTCTGGGCACAGTTTGAGTCCAGGTTGAAGTGCTCCATTTTGCCTTTGTTCAAAGTTCAAAGTAAATTTATTATCAAAGTACATATGTATCACCATATACAACACTGAGATTTCTTTTCTTTTGGGCATTCATAGTAAATACAAAGAAACACAATAGAATCAAGGAAAGACCACACCCAAGATGGACAAACAAATAATGTGCAAAAGACAACAAACTGTGCAAATACAAAAAAAATAAATAAATAGATAAGCAATAGACATCAAGAACATGAGGTGAAGAGTCCTTGAAAGTTCGTCATAGGTTGTGGGAAAAGTTCAGTATTGGAAGTTATCCTTTCTGGTTCAAGAGCCTGATGGATGAGGAGTAATAACTCTTCCTGAATCTGACGGTTTGAGTCCTGGGGCTCCTGTTCCTCCTTCCTGATGGCAGCAGCAAAAAGAAAGGATGATCTGGGTTTTAGGAACAGCTTCTTCTCCTTTGCCATCGGATTTCTGAACGGTCCATAAACCCATAAAACACAGTATTTTGCTCTCTTTTTATGCTATTTATCTATCTATCTAATATATATTCTTATCATAATTCACAGTAATAGCCATGTATTGCACTGTACTGCTGCTGCAAAAACAACTATTTCTTGCCCTATGTCAGTGGTATTAAACCTGACTCTGAATTCTGAAAGAATCTACAAGGACCCATGCATGTGGTTGGTGAACTGGACCAGTCCGATTGCTCTTACATTAAGTAAAGCATTATAACATGTTCAGTTCTCATTGATTTGCTTCTGTTTAGTTTTTCATTTGATTCTCACCTATATGGACCAGTATGAAGAAGGTCTCTAATACCAAACTGGTACTGGATCAGGCTTTATATAGTGTGGCTATTTTCTGTCTTAGACATAAAGCACAGATGTTCACCTCTGCCTGCATTATTTGTTTCCCTAGTTCTCGATAACAATCCCCAAGGTATTGCAAATTCCCACTACTGCTGCCTGAAGAGAAAATTTGATTGAAATCATTTTGGTTAACATGACTAATAGATGTATAAATAATGTCTCTGTTAAATAGTGGATGGAGAGCTTTCAAACATTGATAGCCACCATAGCTACAAGAAGCAATTTACTCATAAAATAATCGCTTAAAGGGTGATTTTGTTTGCTCTGAAGCTTATGCTAATGTTGCAAGTCAGATGTGCACCCTTGTGATTGACTCTGAGCTGCCTTCTCTATTTAGGGGTAATTGAGGATGCACAATACATGCTGGTATCTGCATCCTGCACACAGAAAAAGGACAGCATCAGAACAATACAAACAGAAATTAATAAACATGCATCCGAGAACTGGCTTACATGTGCTTTGTTGTGACTTACACCTATGTTGCAACCCAGCTCAGACTAATGGACATATCATCAAAAATGCTGTCAAATTTGGGTATTAACAGCTGGTGGTTCAAACCATGTGTCAACTTGTCAGCTTTTTATAACAGTAACAGTGAGGGTAGAAGTCATCAGTCTGTCAGAAGGTTGAAACTGAAGACCCTTTGAACCAGTCCTTTCGACTACCATTCACTGTGCACAAATTTCAGGCAGCAAAACTTCAAAATGAGTTGAAGGTTTCTGAGAATTTGGTACAGATATGCTTGCTCAATTTTTGCCGACAAAGAAGTCTATATGACAAGCGAGCTATTAATATGCAGTTTTAAAAGCTTTTAACACCCTTCAAAGGAATTATAGTAGGCATGTTCAGATGAAGATTTATTTTCATCTGAAGCAGAGCAAACTTGTAGGGTAAGAATGCATCTTTTGTTTGAGTACTCCTAATGATTCACTCTAGAATTGATGGTGCAGAAACAAAATGCCCATTAGGGTTAAGCAGCTGATAATGTACTGTGCTGCTGCAGGAAAACAAATTTTCCTGCATTTCTATCCTGGGAATGTGTGTACATGACAATAAACTGGAACTTGAACTTTTACTTGATTTAAAAGCTACTGAGATTACTTTCATGGTTCTTCTTCATTTTCTACTCTAGGTAATTTCTTGGAAAGTCTTTTTTCTACCTATTGAAAACTTTCTTTTCTCACCCTTTGTGCCCTTATTCATTGTTGGTAGTCAGGCACAGCACCCCCTTTAACTGGTCCTGTAGTTCTAGGAGAAGAGCCAACAACTGTGATTGATGTATTTAAGTGCATCAGATCAAAGGCAGACACCCTGTTTAATTAAACCAACAACTTCATTGTCTTGTGGATTCACAATGTCTAGGACCATGACCATAGGACATCAGACAGAATTGGGCCATTTCATTCAGCTCACCGAATTTGCTCCACCATTCCATCATGGCTGATTTAAGTTCTTTCTCAACCCCATTCTCTTGCCTTAAAAATACACATAGAAATGAACATGAAAATAAAATACCAAAAGATGTTAGTGAAAAACAATCACAAACAAGAGAAAATCTGTAGATGCTGGAAATCCAAGTAACACACACAAAACGCTGGAGGAACTCAGCAGACCAGGCAGCATCTATGGAAAAGAATGCAGTTCAATGTTTTGGGCCAAGACCCTTCAGCAGGGCTGGAGAGAAAAAGATGAGGAGCAGATTTAAAAGGTGGGGGGAGAGGAGGGAAAAACACAAGGTGATAGGTGAAACTGTGAGGGGCAGGGGTGAAGTAAAGAGCTGGGAAGTTGATCGATGAAAGAGATAGAGGGCTGGAGAAGGGGGAATCTAATAGGAGAGGACAGAAGGCCACGGAAGAAAAGAAAAGAGGGGAGGAGCACCAAAAGGAGGTGATAGGGAGGCAAGGAGATAAGGTGAGAGATGGGCAAGTGATGGAGAATGGTGAAGGGACGGGCTTTACCAGAAAGTTGAGAAATCGATGTTCATGCCATCAAGTTGGAGGCTACCCATACGGAATACAGTTGGCCCTCCTTATCCTCGAATTCCGCATGTGTGAATTCAACCAACCGCAAATCGCGAAAACCTGGAAGTGCTCTTCCAGGACTTGTTGTTCGAGCATGTACAGACTTTTTTTTGTCATTATTCCCTAAACAATGCAGTATAACAACTATTTTACATAGCATTTACATTGTATTAGGTATTATAAGTAATCTAGAGATGATTTAAAGTATACGGGAGGATGTGCGTGGGTTATCGTGGATCGGGATTGAAAAAATCGGAAGTTCTCTTATTAAGTAAGTCAGAACAGGTACATCTGGTATTATTTAGCATCAGTTAATCAAATGTTTGTCTTAGTATATAGTATATATTTTACCTTTCTATGCATATAAAACACTTAAGAACGTATGTTTCAGCGCCAGGCTCGGGAACGGAAGTTCTCGTATTCCATCGAGTGACAGGTCGCTCCCGAGTGCACTCTCCACCGTGCCGGGTTGATATGGAGGATCAAAAACCCAAAACCCAATAGTTAAACCACCAATTATAATTAAGAGCCTTTCTCACTTTATCCTTTAAAATTGTTTCGATCGCTGACCAACATAACCTAACGCTTTTCCAATGACCGATAGTGTTTCACCTCTTTCCGATCAGTTTATTATTTCCACTTTATTTTCAATCGTTATCATGATTATTTTCGTGAACAGAAACACCGCGGATTCAGAGTTCTGCCGCCAGGTCGTAAGGTCCACCACACTGAGACAGGTTAAATAAGGTCTGGGGTTCGGCAGGGTCCTAAGATCCACCGCATTGAGACAGGTTGAATAAGGAACTTGAGCATCCGCGAATTTTGGTATCCGCGAGGGGTCCTGGAACCAATCCCTTGTGGATAAGAAGGGCCAACTGTATATGGAAGTTTATCTCTTTTGGCTTTGAAACTAACCATAAGTATTTCAATTTGATCTTCATTTAATTTTAGGAAATTGGTTGTTGTTCCTCCAACCTGACTGTGGCCTCCTGTATATCGGTGAGACCTGATGTATATTGGGAGACCACTCCGCTGAGCACCTATGCTCTGTCTGTCTGAAGAAGCTGCATCTCCCAGTGGCCATCCATTTTAATTCCACTTCCCATTCCCATTCCGATATGTCAATCCATGGCCTCCTCCACTGTCACGATGAGGCCACACTTAGGTTGGACGAACAGCACCTTACATTCTGCCTGGGTAGCCTCCAACTGATGGCATGAACATCGTTTTCTCGAACTTCCAGTAATGACCCCCCCTCCCACTTCACCATTCCCCCATTCCCATCACCTTTTCCCTTGCTTACCTTACCTCCTTGCCTGCCCCTTGCCTCCCGTCTGGTGCTCCTCCCCTCTTTCTCCCCTCTTTTTCTTTCTTCCATGGCCTTCTGTCCTCTTCTACTAGATTTTCCCCTTCTCCAACCCTGTATCTCTTTCACCAATCAACTTCCTGGCTCCTTACTTCACTCCTTCCCCTCCTGGTTTCACCTATCACCTTGTGTTTCTCTCTCTCTGCCCCCCCACCTTTTAAATCTATTCCTCAGCTTTTTTTCTCCACTTCTGCTGAAGGATCTTGGCCCGAAACGTCAACTGCATTCTTTTCCATAGATGCTGCTTGGCCTGTTGAGTTCCTCCAGCATTTTGTGTGTGTTGCATAGTTAAAAAAGCAAGATTAAATAAATAGGATTTCTGCTGGTGTTTAAAAGTGCCAAATGAGTCTGCATCCCTTATATTGTTAGGTATTGAATTCCATAGTTTAGCAGCATAGTTCAAAAAAGCTGACCTAAAATTTAATTTTTGAGGGAGATTGTTTAAATCTAAGGGACTGACAGTAGAGGACTTGAGAGCTTGAGAAAGATTATAAAATGAAAGTGATTCTGTGATGTACAGTACTCTTTCCCAGACCATTTAGATCGTTAAGGACAAGTGAAAGAATGTTTAAATCAATTTTAAAAGATACAGAAAGACAATGCAGAATAGCTAGGATGAGAGTCATATGCTCCCTAATCCTGGTTTTAGTTAAAAGTCTAGCAGCAGTGTTCTGAAGTAGTTTGTCAACAGATTGCTTTGCAATCTCAGTAAAAAAGTGTATTGCAGTAATCTAGTCTATTCGATACAAAGGTGGGAATTAGTTTTTTAGCATCATTATGTGACAGAACTAACATACCTTTGCAATATTTCTTAAGTGTAGAAATGCTGCTCTGGTATTGTTTATGTGGGATTTAAAATTCAAATCTGGATCAAGGATACCATCCAGGCTTGTTACTTCTGATTTTACAAGGGGTGGGTGGGGGGGGGGGCATGTTCCTAAGTTTATCAAGAAGTTATCTCTTTTGGCTTTGAAACTAACCAAAAGTATTTCAGTTTATCTTCATTTAATTTTAGAAAATTATTGCTCATCCATTTGTCTACTGCAACCATACCAGAAATTAGAGAAGATAGAGTGTTATCATCATCAGACTCAATCGAGATGTACAATTATGTGTCATCTACATAACCGTGGAAATCAAGTTTATGCTCTCCAATGATGTCTTCTATGGGGAGCATGTATAAGGAGAAGAGGAGGGGACTAAGACAGCTTTCCTGAACAACACCAAAAGGTACGTTATATCTCTTAGAAAACTGGTCTCCAAGAGAAACCAAAAAAAATTTTCTCTAAGGTATATGAGCAAAACCAATTAAGGACGTTACCAGAGAGGCCAACCCAGTTCTCAAGGTTGTGGTTGGCTGTGTGGAAGGCAGCACTTAGATCTTGAAAATTTAGTACTGAGATTCTGTTGGCATCAGTGCTGAGCGTAAGGTTGGTGACAATTTTGGTAAGGGCTCTCTTTGTACTGTGGTTTACTCTTAAATCTGACTGAAACATTTCTGGAATACGGTTCTTATTCAGAAAGTTGTTGGGTTGAAAATTATTTTCACAAGAACCTTGCTCAGGAAGGAAAGATTTGATATAGGCCTGTAGTTAGAGCAACACACACAAAATGTTGGAGGAACTTTGCAGGTCAGGCAGTATCAATGGAAATGAATAAACATTCAACATTTATTCTATCAAGTTTTGGCTTTTTAAATAGGGGTTATGACAGTCACAATTCTGAAGGCATCTGGAAAACTTCCAGTTTCAAGGGATATGTAAATAATTTTCCTAACAGAATTGGAAACACTTTCAAAAGAGTCTTTAAAAGTTGTGGTAGGGACAAGATTATGACAACAAGTAGACTGTTATCTCTTTGTTACAAACTTAGAGAATTCTGAATGGGAAAGACTTGTAAATTTTGACCTGGTTACTGTCTTTTTATGAAGTTAGCTAGAGAGGTTAACAGGATAGGACCTAATGCAGGCAAATGGTACTAACTGAGATGGGCATCTTGGTCAGCCTGAATGAGCTGGGCCGAAGGGCCTGTTTCTGTGCTGTATTACTCCATGAATTTGACTACATTATTTAATGATATGATTCTCAATGCTCTCAGTGATAAAGATTCCATAGTTTGACACCACCTTAGTGAAGAAACAGAATACTCGGAAACTAGAGAAACAAATAAAGCAGGAAGAGTTGAACTCCTGAGCCTTGTGCCTTACAGAGCAAATAATTGCACTATACAAGCCTGCTTCAGTCTCTCCTCTGTCACTGTGATGCAGATCCACCATCTGAAGGCTGTGATCTCTGGTACTAGACTCTAGGCTGTGGAGAACACCTCCAAATCTAATTGCCTAGTCTGTTAGAATTTACACTGCAACTCATAAGACCATAAGGTATAGGAGCAGAATTAGGCCATCAGCCCATCAAGTCCACGCTGCCATTTCATTATGGCTGATCCCAGATCCCACTCAACCCCATACATCTGCCCTCTCACCGTATCCCTTAATGCTGCGACCAATCAGTGATCTCACAACTTCCGCCTTGAATACACACAAGGATTTGACCTCCACCACAGTCTGTAGTAGAGCATTCCACAGGTTCACCACTCTTTGGCTGAAAAAGTTCCTCTTTACTCCTGTTCTAAAAGGCCACCCCTCAATTTTGAGGCTGTGCCCTCCAGTTCTGGATACTCCCACCATAGGAAATATCCTCTCCATATCCATTGTATCTAGTCCTTTCAACATTTGGTAGTTTTCAATAAGATACCCCTGCATTCTTCTAAATTCCAGTGAGTACAGGCTCAAAGCTGCCAAACGCTCTTCATATGTTAACCTCTTCATTCCCAAAAACATCCTCAGGAACTTCCTCTGGACTCTGTCCAATGACGGCACATCCTTTCTGAGATATGGGGCCCAAAACTGTTGACAATACTCCAAGTGCAGCCTGACTAGTGTCTTGTAAAATATCAGCATTATCTTCTTGTTTTTATATTCTATTTCCAAGAGTCTTCTTTATCACAGACTCAACCTATAAATTAACCTTCTAGGGGTCTTGCACAAGGACTCCTAAGTCCATTTGCGTCTCAGATGTTTGAATTTTCTTCCCTTATAGATAATAGTCTGCACTATTGTTCCTTTTACCAAAATGCATTATCATACATTTCCCAATACTGCATTCCATCTGCCACTTTATTGCCCATTCTTCCAATTTGGCTAAGTCCTGCTTCAATCACATTGCTTCCTCAGCACTACCTGCCCCTCCATTTATTGTATCATCTGGAAATTTTGCCAGAGAACCATCAATTCCATTATCTAAATCATTGACAATCAATGTGAAAAGCAACAGTCCCCACCACTGAGCACATCTTTCCCTCTCTACCCCTCTCCGCTTTTCACAGGGATTGTTCCCTCCGCAACTGCCTGGTCCACACGTCCCTCCCCACAGATCTCCCACCTGGTACTTATCCCTGCAAGCGTAAGTGCAACACCTGTCCCTACACCTCCTTTCTTACCACCATTCAGGGCCCCAAACAGGTGAGGCAACACTTCACTTGTGAGTCTGTTGGGGTCATCTATTGCAGTCAGTGCTCCGGGTGCGGCCTCCTCTACATCGGTGAGACCCGACGCAGATTGGGGGACTGCTTCGTCAAGCACCTCTGCTCCATCCGCCACAGCAGACAGGATCTCCCGGTTGCCGCCCATTTCAACTCTGCTTCACATTTCCATTTGGATATGTCCATTCATGGCCTCCTCTACTGCCATGATGAGGCCAAACTCAGGCTGGAGGAACAACACCTCATATACCATCTGGGTAGTCTCCAGCCCCTTGGTATGAATATCCAATTCTCCAACTTCCGCTAATTCCCTCCCTCTCCCTTCCACCATCCCAGTTTCACTCTGCCTCCTCCAGCTGCCTATCACCTCTCTCATGATTCTGCCTTCTTTCCCCTTACATTCCTTCTTCACCTTTCCTGCCTATCCCCTCCCCCACCCCTTGATCTTTCCTCTGATTGGTTTTTCACCTGGCACCTAACAGCCTTCTCCTTCCCACCCTCCCCCCACCTTCTTTATAGGGCCCCTGCCCCCTCCCTCTTCAGTCCTGATGAAGGGTCTCGGCCCAAAACATTGACTGCTTGTTTCCACGGATGATGTCCGACCTGCTGAGTTTCTCCAGTATGTTGTATGTGTTGCTTTGACCCCAGCAACTACAGCGCAATTTATAGGCCCAATACTGACCCCTGTGGAACAATACTAGTTACCGGACGCCAACCAGAAAAGGCCACCTTTAATCTCATTCGCTGCCTCCTGCCTGTCAGCCATTCCTCTATCCATACCAGTATATTTCCTGTAACATGATCGGAGTTTATCTTGTTAAGCAGCCTCATGTGAGGCACTTTATCAAATGCCTTCTGAAAATCTAAATAAATTACATCTCCTGCCTCTCCTTTATCCACCTAGCTTGTTACATCTTTTAAGAATTCCAACAGATTTCTCAGGCAAGACTTCCCTTTACAGAAACCATGCTGAATTTTATCATTTGTCTCCAAGTACACCTTAATAATGGACTCCAACACTTTCCCAACCATTGAGGTTAGGCCTTTAATTTCCTTTCTTTTGTTTTCCTCCCTTCTTGAAGAGTGGAGTGACATTCGCAATCTTCCAAAACCTCCAGGACCATGCCAGAATCAAGTGATTCTTGAAAAAATCATGACCAATGCATCTGTTACCTCTTCAGCAACCTCTCTCAGGACTCTGAGATATAATCCATCTGGTCCAGGTGACTTATCCAACTTAAGACCTTTCATTTTGCCTCGTACTTTTTCCTTTGTAATATCAATGCCACTCACTCCTGCTACCTGACACTCACGGATCCTGGCATACAGCTAGTGTCTTCCACAGTAAAGACTGAATCAAAGTACTTATTAAGTTCATGTACCATTTCTTTGTCCCCCACTACTACCTCACCAGCATCATTTTCCAATGGTCAAATACCAACTCTCACCTCCCTTTTATTCTCTATATAACTGAAAAATATTTTAGTATTCTGCTTTATATTATCAACTAGTTCGTCCTCATAGTTAACCTTTTCCCTGCTTATAGCTTTTTTAGTTGCCGTCTGTTGGATTTTAAAAGCTCCCCAATCATCCAACTTTTGCTACATTTTATGCCCTTTCCTTGCTTTTATGTAGTCCTTAACTTCCCTTGTCAGCCATGGTTGCCTAGTCCTGTCATGTGAGAACAACTTCTTTTGTGGGACATATCTAATATGCGCCTTGTGAACCATTCCCAGCTCCGCTCCCTGCTCTGCCATTATCCCCACCAGTATCCTCCTGTGGCCCTCCAATCCACTGGGCAAGCTCTTCTCTCATGCCTCTGAAATTCCCTTTATTCCATTGCGATACTTATACATGTGACTTATGCTTCACCCTCTCAAATTGCAGTACAAATTCCCACATATTATGATCACTGCCTCTAAGGGTTCCTTTACATTAAGCTCCCTAATAAGATCTCAGATATTACACAACACCCAATCTAAGATACCCTTTCCCCAAGCAGGCGCAAGCTCAACTTGCTATAAGAAGCCATCTCTTTGGCATTCAACAAATCCCCTCTCTTGTGATCCAACACCAACTTGATTTTCCCAGTCCCCTTGCATACTGACGTCCCGCATTACAATTGTGACATTACCCTTATTACATGCCCTTTCCAGCTCCCTTTGCAATCTCAGCCCACATCTTGGTTACTACTTGGAAGCCTGTATATGATTCCCATAATTTTTTTTACCCTTGCAGTTTCTTAACTCCACCAACAGATTCAACATTCTCTGATCCTATGTCACCTCTTTCTAAAGATGTAGACAGACAGACAGACATACTTTATTGATCCCGAGGGAAATAGGGTTTTGTTACAGTCGCACCAACCAAGAATAGTGTAGAAATATAGCAATATAAAACAATAAATAATTAAATAATAATAAGTAAATAATGTCAAGTGGAAATTAGTCCAGGACCAGCCTACTGGCTCAGGGTGTCTGACACTCCGAGGGAGGAGTTGTAAAGTTTGATGGCCACAGGCAGGAATAATTCCATCTCTTACCAACAGAGCCACACCACAGCCCCTGCATTCCTGCCGTCCTTGTAATACATGTATATATATCCTTTGATGTTAAACTCCTATGACCTTCTTTCAGCCACGACTCAGTGATGCCCACAACGTCATATCGACCAATCTCTAATTGCGCCACGAGTTCGTCCACCTTATTCCGAATACTACGTATACTTAAATACAGCACCTCCAGTCCTTGATTCTTCACCCTTATGAATTTTGCCTCTGTGGAACAACTTAACTCTTTGCTCTGTCTGCAGTTGCACCCAATCATTGGCTTGTCCTTCCTTATATTCATAATTACATATTACATCATCTGCTTGTAAACCTGTTGGCTCATCCTCAGCTCTATCAACCTGGTTCCCATCCCCCTGCTGTACTAGTTTAAACCACTCCCAACAGCTCATGTTGCACTCTGGGGTGGTATACTGCTGCAATAATAATTGAGGGACTTCCTTCACAATCTGGCCCCTCTGTCTCCAGTAGGAGAAGAACCCTTCACTGTGGTCCTTCCCCACTGGGCTCTTGCGGTGACTGCGCCAAGCTTTGGTGCTTCCCTTAGCAAATACTCCTGCAGCCTGGAATGCTCCATGCACATCTCGACCAGTCGGCAGACCAACGAGTTTCAGACAGACAAAAGAGCATCTTTCACTCATCTACCAGCAGCATCTGATGTTTCCAGGTGTGTCCTTCAGAACAGAGTGTTCTCTGTCATGCAATTGCTCAGCATGAACTGCGACACAGGCCCTTTCATCCTTCTCCACAGCCTCTTTGCAAACCCACAGTCTGCAAAGAGGGAAGCTCCTATCTCTTCCCCACGAGCCGTCCCACAGGCAGCAGACGGTGGGAGTGATGCTGCAGGCTTGCAGGGCAGATCTGATGGGAAGGGCCCCTCTCACTGCCAGCCAGGCAAGGTCTTGGTGTCTGTTGCGATGAGGCATTCTGCCAAATGGTCTGGGCACTCAGCTTAGGACACTATCCCCCATGTGTCCAGCGAGTCTTTCTGCAGTATCTGCAGGATGTTCCATGCTGACCACTGCTTGATGGACTTGAGGTCAAAGGTGTTGGTCTGAAGGAACTTTTCCATGAAAGACAGCTAGTGCCGCAACATCCAGCTGGCTGCGACGTTGCACAGCATCAGGGCCATCTGCAACACCAGGACAGATAGAACTTTGGCACTTGCTACTTGGTTGCCCACGTCTTCACATTCCACTCACAGCCTGATGCAGCCTCCCGTGAAAGTGGTCATCAGGGTGAGGGTGACATTGGGTATGTTTTTGCCCCCATTGTCCAGGGAATTGTGCGTTGTGATCTGTTTGACCCGCTCCATCATGGATCTCTGGATGATCAGTTCGGGAGATTTGCAAGCTGGAGGAGTGGGGGATGGGCCACTCCTGTGTCGGGTACAGCAGCCCTGAGTGTGCCTCACCCCTGATGATCAGGTTCTTCCCAATTATTGATAAGGAGCGCTGTCTCCACAGTTTCTGTTCTATCTTCGAAGTCTGATCCAGCCAATTCTAGTTGCACATCTTGGCCCCTCTGAACTGGGTCCCCAGAACCTCCATGTACAAAGGGCACTGGATCGATCGGGCCAGTTACTGAAGAGTGTGGCTTCGCTCTTCATGTGGTTAACTCTGGACTCAAACTGGTCACAGAATCTGATCAGTCTGCAAACTGACCTCAGATCCAAGCAGAAGAAGGTGACACTGTCCATGTCCAGGGAGGTTTTCACTTGGGTCCCTCAATTGCCTGGCAGAGCCACCCCTCTGATGCTCTCATCTTCCTTGTCTTGTGGAGGGACGTGGGGTTTATCGGCTGAGGGAGGTGGGAACTTGAGGTGGCTGGCCTTTCCTCAGGCGTAGGCTGCCCACGGCCTCTGCATGGATGGTGGGTGTGTTAGTGTTTGTCTGGGCATTCTCAGTGACAGCTCTCCCTCTTACTGCCTGTGTGTGGGTGCCAGCACGTTTTGGGCAGGCTTTATAGAGGCGGTTTGTCTCTCCTCACAGGTTGTAGCATTTACTTCCCTGCCACTCCTTTGTCTGGTGCCCTTCCAGTCTGCAGTTGACTGGATTGGGCTGCAACGTGATCAGACATGGCAGTTATGTCACAGTCTGGGTTGACTGGAATATACCACGTAACTGTGGTTCCCTCCGATAGTGAAGTCTGAAGGAGGGTGGATGATGAAGCCAGTCGAATTCACCCTCAGCTTGACCTTCAGCCGGCGTTTGCTTGTCCAGTTCACGAACATATCTTTTGAAGTCTACGAAGTTTCCTGCTCATTCGCCGTAACACGCAAGGAAGGTGAGAATATCCACAGCAGGCACAGGTGGGGTAAACATGTGCATAGTGATCAAATCCTGCAGGAACTTCTGCCATCCTGTCATGTGCTTGAATGCGACATTGAAAAAGCCATTACCAGTGAAGTCTTGAGCACAGTAGACATCGTTCACATCCAACTTGCAGCATTCAAATAGCACCTTCCGAATGAAGAGATCCTATTTGAGGGATTTCCCTCCTTGAGGATCCTTCACTTGGCCCCAGTGGTGTTTTGGATCCCAGCTCCTCCAATCGATGCAGTTATTGCTGGAAAGGTGCATTAGACTAGTTTCCCAAACAGCATGAGAATCCACCCCTACGTCAGTAGGTTAAGCTCTTACCAGCCTCTTGATCGCAATGAGTCTCTTGTCCATCCTCAGTTTTGGCATCCTGAGCGATCCACCATGATACTGCACTTGATCTTAGCCAGAAAGCAGAGTGCAAATTGTTGTGTTTCCCCCATCTCTCTGCTGGTTGAAATTTTCTCTTGTTTTTGACTCCTTCTCAACTAACAGGAGGCCTGTTAGTTAGCAGGCCTGTCTGTAGTGAGATGCTGAAGATGTTCTATAGGTCAGTTGTGGAGAGCGCCCTCTTCCTTGTGGTGGCGTGTTGGGGAGGAAGCATTAAGAAGAGGGACGCCTCACGTCTTAATAAGCTGGTAAGGAAGGCGGGCTCTGTCGTGGGCAAAGTACTGGAGAGTTTAACATCGGTAGCTGAGCGAAGGGCACTGAGTAGGCTACGGTCAATTATGGATAACTCTGAACATCCTCTACATAGCACCATCCAGAGACAGAGAAGCAGTTTCAGCGACAGGTTACTATCGATGCAATGCTCCTCAGACAGGATGAAGAGGTCAATACTCCCCAATGCCATTAGGCTTTACAATTCTACCGCCAGGACTTAAGAACTTTTTAAAAGCTATTATTAATGCTTTTTGAGATAGTGATTTAGATGCATATCATATTTTTTACTGAGTTAAGTATTGTATGTAATTAGTTTTGCTACAACAAGTGTATGGGACATTGGAAAAAAGTTGAATTTCCCCATGGGGATGAATAAAGTATCTATCTATCTATCTACCTATCTATCAATTGCCCCATTTGTTCATGCCAGCTCCCAGCACAGTCCCACGCCATCTCCTATTTTCCCTGTGCAAATTATTCTTTCACACTCCTTTCAACTGATTCATTTTCAACCTACCTTACACCAAAGGGTGGTTTGCATTAAGCAATCAACATGACTTGGGGATATGGTAGAAAACCCTCACAGTCACAGGGAAAGTGTGAAATTTCCAAGCAGCCAGAGCCTTTGGGGCAGGTTCATTAACTGCTGCTTCACCAGGTCACATTTAAACTTCTCCCCACTTACCAGGTTACGACAAAGGCTAACATAATTATTTTAAGTTACTGTATGTACTGTACAATATACAAAGTACTTTTCTTCTTCAGTTCATGTCTCCATTAGACATGGGAGCAGAATTAGGCCATTCAGCCCATCAAGTCTGCTTCGCCATGGGGAATTGTAACACTTGCTTCCAGAGCTTATGCAGTTATGAGTTGGCATTCACAAGTTCCATGGTGCTTTTTCTTAAGGAGCACAATTTACTTAACAGTTGTTTTAGAAACACATTGACAGAACCAATAAAACATCTGTTTGCTGAGGCAGGTAGACATGCTCTTAGGATCTGTGCTAATGAGATGAGTCTGTTGTCTCAATAAAACACTCTCATTAACTACCTCGGAATAGCAAAACTGATCTCAAGGGTCTCCCCATGGGGTTTCCAGTGAGAAAGTAATCTGAGAAAAACAGCATTCATCTATGGTACAGAGAAGCAGGTGCCTGAGAGACATCAAGATATCTTTTCCCGCTGTTAATCCATGTCAGAAACTCTACAGCTATGTTAAGGATTGCATTTATGCTCAGACTGAGCTTGTTTTGCTTGAAAGCTATGTGGGACTAACTAACTGTGCAAGTAGCGGACAGGAATGAGAACTAGGGGTGGACTGCTAATTTCCTTCAGGGTCCCACTCCCCTACTCTTCTGGTGAGCTGAAGTACTTACATCCATTTAATCCGTGAGCCTTGTTAAAATACAGCTTTGAGGTTAAAAAAAAAATTGAAAGTAACATGGGTTGATGAAGTTTATCCTGGCTTTGGACTTCTAATAGTGTGGTATGGGCTCAAGGGGAATTTCAGAACTGAAGGAGCTCATAGATATTTGATTAGTATTTACTACAGAGTTCACGTTATCCATTTGAACCAGTAATTTTGGTGGGATAATTTTTTCCAGGGTTCTAATATTTCAATTAATTTATTGATGTAAGTGGGGAAACAATGGTGGCCATTTCTCCCCTCCTTGAAGAGCACATGAGGTTTGAACAGTCAGACCTACAGTAAATTTGTACCACAGGCCAGCTAGCTAATAAATGGAACTATTGGGTCACTTTATCTTACCAGATCTCTTAAAAAGTGCTAATATCTATTGTACTCATGTTCAGGTTCTGTATATAGTGCTTTGCCTGGCCATCTGCCTGATGTGGTGTGGTCAGGCAGCATCTTTGAAGGAAATGAATAGTTGACTTTTTGGGCCGAGAAGAATCTTGGCCCAAAACATGAACTGTTTATTTCCCTCCATAGATGCTGCCTGACCTGCTGAATTGCTCCAGTATGTTGTGGTATGTTACTCAAGATTTCCAGCATCTGCAGAATCTCTTGTCTGTGTGTCTGGTGTAATGCTCTTCTCTGGATAAAGCTTCCAGAAGGTAAACCTTCTCAAATATACAAAGTACTTCATACACTAACATATTCTCTTTCTCAATGACCAAAGAGCAAATCAGGGTCTACAGTTTTTTGCCACTTACCCCTACACTAACTCTGGGCTTGGAGGCATTCTTAATTTCTATCATTTCATCAGTGGAGGCTGTGCTTTCACCCAAGCCTTGAAATTCCCTCCCTAATCTTTGTTACCTTTTCCCTCTTCACCTTTGTCGTTGTTTAAAATCATACCCTTGACTGGGCGTTTGGTTGGCAGGTCTAATATTACTTTATGTGGTGTCTTGCCAAATTTTATTTGATGAAACATCTGTGACATCCCTGGGGATACCTTAACCAGATTACAAAGGTGCATACTGCTGCTGAATACACGAATTTGTCCATGTGCTCATCTTTGCTTATGACCATTTGGCACCTTGCAATGGCTTCAGGGTCTCATTATAAACTAAAAGCTGTTTTGATATCAGCAAATAGCTTGAGATAAGTTTGCTTATGAGATCACTGGTTGAAAGAGCAAGGTGACTTGGATGATAGAAAAAGTCATTTCAACAATATATTTTAAGCAATGCAGGCCCTTGGAGAAATATTCATGTAATAAGTGGCCCCACTAACAATGCAGCACACTGGAATGCCAGGCTGGAAACATTTCTCTGAATCCTGAGGTGAGCACGCTGCTGACAGTGGTCAGTTTGCAACCTGAATACAGCTGTGAACTTGAGAAATCTGTATTACCAAAACACATACGTATATACATAATATAAGCATTACGGTATCATTATTGTGTGGCAGAGATAAAAGGGATGGAAGCATTCGATATGTTATTTTGTTTCTAACAGAAATAACACCTTGATCACAGATTAGAGATTGATTTCATCTTGCTATTGTCTTGCAAACAGGTACCAGACAGAAAGTCAGCCCAGGGGATTTTAATAAATCCTAACATATCGCAGAGATGGCAACACACTAATGAACAGGTAATTATGTAACTCCCTAGTTTATTAAAACCAGATTGCAAGTCTATTACCACTGATTACATTTGCCAATTTCAGCTATATTCATTTACATTTGTGCACAGGACTTTGGGTAGCAGGAACTCAATAAAAAATTGTGAAACAATTGAGTGGAACTCTGGGGAAATTCTGTGCTATGGTTTCAGTGAACTGATGAAGTTCAAAGAGAAAGCATGACAGGTCACAGAGTGCCCTAAGTATTGGTCTGGCTCTCATGTTCCAGTTGCTGATCTACCTGCTGTGCATTACTGCTCCTTGTACTCCTGTTTGAAACTTACCACTTACTCTTTCTCATCAACCCCACACCCCGAGCCTGCATATGACAAAAGCTGTGGAGTTTCTGCATCTAATTTATTATCGATACTGTGACAAGGCTTCAACTGAATTCACCATGTCAGCATCACTCTGTCAGAGTTATTCCAAGTAACACTGACTGGACTTGGATTTATTGCAGAATGATACTATAGCTGAACTCAGATTAATAAAGTGAGAAATTAATGTTTGACAGATTTAGTGCAGTGATGCTTTGCTTTGATTTGGATATAGTACAGAGAGAGTGACGTTGTGGTTTAACTCAGAATTATTAGTTTAACACCGCAGCCTAACTATGACTTATTACAGAATAATGGTGAGGATGAACTTAAATCTATTGTAGTGGGAACCCGTGACTATATAGAGATTTATGAGATAGTGATACTGTGGGACAATTCAATTAATTACTAGTGACCATTGGGACTAAGAGTTAATGCCTGAATTTTGCAGCTAAATGTTAGGATTTCTGTAGAAAACCATGAATTTCCATATCTGTGTGGAAGTACACACAGTGGTCAACGATCCATTGCTGTTTTCCCAAATACACTCCAATGCTGTACACCTCCTGGTGCCCAGTGAAATAGCAGGAATTACACAGATTCACTGTCCCTTGCACTGGAATAGAGAGTATAACTGTAAGTCCATTAACTTCATCCATAATTGTTTGAGCATTTTGAAATATTTATAAGTGTTTTAAAATATTTAGGAATTTTGTTTCTTTAAAATTTTACCATTTTTAATTATTTAAAAGAGAGTTTATTGGAGTTTGAATGCCCTATAATAGTTTTTGAATGCTTCTGAATGTACTTGCATGGAATAAACATTCAAAAATATTATCAAACATTTTGCAGAAGTATTTTGGACTATTTGATGGTATGGCTTGACATCTCACTCTGTGCCAACAAACCAAAGATCTGATTATTGACGACAGGGGGAAGAAGCTGGAGGTCCATGAGCCAGTCTTCATGAGGGGATCTGAGGTGGAGGGGCCAGTAACTTTAAATTCCTTGGTGTTATCATAATAGGGATCTGTCCTGCGGCCAGCACTTAAGTGCCATCATAAAGAAGTGACAACACCACCTCTACTTTCTTAGAAGTTTACATAGAATCATCATGTCACCTAAAGCTTCAACAAACCTCGACAGATGCACAGTGGAAAGTATTCTAAAAACTGGTTGCGTCACAGTCTGCTATGAAACATGACTGCACAGGAACGGAAAAATCTGCAGAAAGTGGTGGATACAGCTCAGGCAATCACAGGCAAACCCTTACCCACCAATAAGCAGATTTACATGGAGCACTGCCACAAGAAAGCAGCACCCTCCATTAAGGACCCCCGCCATCCAGGACACGCTCCCTTTTCACTATTACCATCAGGCAGGAGGTACGAGAGTTAGATCCCACAGGAACAATTGAAAAGTAAGATATGTTAAAGTGCCAGGGTTAGGACTCAATGTATTTAAGTAAACTAATTAAGAACTTTTTAAAAGCTATTATTAATGCTTTTTGAGAGGGTGATTTTAGATGCATATCATATTTTTACTGAGTTAAGTATTGTATGTAATTAGTTTTGCTACAATAAGTGTATGGGACATTGGAAAAAATATTGAATTTCCCCATGGGGATGAATAAAGTATCTATCTATCTATCTATCTACCTAACCATTAGGCTCCTGAACCAGCATGGGAACTTCACTTACCTCAACTCTGAACAAGTTCCACAACCTATAGACTCACTTCCAAGAATTTTACTACTCCGCTTTTCAGTATTATTTTTTAGTTATTTGCACAATTTATCTCCTTTTATTATCGTCAGCATTGATTATTTATCATCTTTATTTAGGTGTAGCTTTTCATAAATGTTATTGTATTTCTTTATTTTCCTGTAAATGCCTGCAAGAAAAGGGTTGTACATAGTGACCTATATGTGCTTTGATAATAAGTTTGTCTTTGATTTTGCTGGAGTTTATGTTGCAGGAAGCCAAGTCATTGACAAAGGGCAGGGAGCTGCTTCCCAACCACGTGATCCTGTTGAAGAACTGAGATGGATAATTTTGTACATCATTGATCAGTAGTGATCAATTACAGATTAACGTCGGTGAACAGTGAAGTAAAACAGTGATAATGTTGGAAATAATCTCCAGAGCAGCAGAGGCTGAAGGGAGACCTGGGAGAAGTTTACATAAGTATGAGAGGCATTGATAGACAGCTGGTATCTTTTTCCCAGAAAGGAAGTGTTTATGACAAGAGGACATGCATTTAAGGTGGTGGGGGAGGGGGGATTCAAAGGACAAGTATTTTATACAGGGAGTGGTGAATGCTTGGAAGTGGCAACAGGATAGAAGCATTAAAAAAGCTCCCAGACAGACACATGAATGTGTAGATAATAGAGGGATATAGACCATGTACTGGCAGATGTAATTAGGTGTATTCAGTTAAATTAGTTCAGCACAACATTATGACCTGAAGGGCTTATTCCTGTGCCGTGCAGTTCTGTGTTCTATGTTTTATAATAAGCAGTTTAGTCACTTGATGAGAATGAGCCAAGTAAAGATTTCAGAAGCCAGAAACGTTAAACACCTTTTTAGGATGTGCGAGCGCTGCAGGTGAAACGAGACGGATGGGAAGTTCGATGACAAGGTGACAAGGTGATGGACAGAACCAAAAATTCTTTTATTTTCTCCTTACAAGTATCAAGAATTTCAAGTTTTGTCAATTCTTGGCGTATGCAAATGTTTATACAGATCTTTCTTCCTATGCCTGTGCACCTGACTCCATGCCTTCCTCCAGTCTAAGCTGTTTCTGTGTTTTCACGAATGCTTCTGACAAGATTGACATGAATCAACCACCAGCTTGGTCCCTTCACATCACCTTACTGTAGTTGTCCCCAACAACCGGGCTGCGGATCAGTACCGGACCGCAAAGCATGTGTTACCAGGCCGCGAGGAAATGATATGAGTCAGCTGCACCTTTCCTCATTCCCTGTCACGCCCACTGTTGAACTTGAACACACGTGAGGTCATTACACATGCAAAGTCATTACCCACGCGAAGTCATCAGTTGCCTAAACGCAGTGATACCCTAGCGCCAGGGATCACTGGTTGGTCTCGGGTAACCAGCTGCCTCACACGGCCGGCGAGAAGTGCTGTTGCTACTGGCTTGGACTGCGGACAGATGGGCGCCGCCTCTAAACCTGTTTACCACACCGAATGTTCGTGGGGAACCGGGTGCTAAAATATTCACAGACGACCTAATTCGGGCTCAGGGTTTCGTAAGTAGTAGAGCAGCTACCTTGCTGCGATCTACTGAAAGTCATCCCTCAAGCCAAACTTCTGTCGGCTGATAGGTTCTACCTACCTACAAGGAGGGCGGGCACGCACCCTGTCACACTCCTAGCTCGGTCGGTCGCTCTCTCCGGACTGCGACCACCGCGGCTCCGGTACGGGGACCTCCAGCCCTTACCTTGCCCTCTCACTGGTGTGTTGCAATGATTTTATATGTTCATATGAGGAAAATATGCGCTGTGTGTTTAATATCCAAACGTTACTTAAAATGTTATGATGCTATTAACTTATAAGTGAGTTATAATTGATTTATAACTATATTCATGTGAGGAAAATATGCGCTGTGTGTTTAATATTAAATTCATTAGATAAATCCTTTTAGAAACGAAATTGAGTGTATTAGCCACTTATAAGTGACTTATAGTTGCCTTAGCACCTATTTTCCGGTTGTGATAAACACCCCCACCGTAACCCCCGTCGGCCGGTCCACAACAATATTGTCAATATTAAACTGGTCCACGGTACAAAAAAGGTTGGTGAGCCCTGCCTTACTGAATTTCCATGGCAATGTGACATTATGTATTCCTCCTACCTTCTTTGGCTCTTTCCCTTGCTGTATTCCCTTCCCACACCCTGCTGGTTCTGCAGGGTGGAACCTTCACTCTTTCCAGTTTACCCAATAAAGACTACTTTCCCTCTGTGAATCATTTCACTGATTCACTCAGTCACTTGTTGCCAGTCTGAACCTGCAACACTCATTTAATTTGCTTAATAGGCTTCTTCCACCCTATCTTCACCTATCTTCAGACAATTGCTCAAACCACTGGTCTCTCTTTGCAAAATTATAACGTTTCCAAGCTTGAAAATGCTCAACAGATGAACACTTACAGATATTAGGTTTGAAAATTCCAACCCTTTGACTAAAACAATTTCTCAATCACTCCAAACCAGTTGATGTCTTATTCTATGACTAAATCCATTGGTTTTAAACAGGAAATGACCTCATAACACCTCTTGTTGATTCTCCTTCATGTGTATTCAATGTGTTCTTCATTGACTTGTGTAATTATTGATTGAGTATTATCCTATCTTACTCATTCTCTCTGCATATGATGATCATTATTTGGAATCAAACTAACAAACATTCACAGAAGCAGATAAGTCTTACCTGCAGTACAGAGACCAATGATGCAGCAAGTTCTCCAGATGTGTCCTCACTGAAGCCTTATACAAATGAAGCACTAATTTCTAGCTCTTGTACTTAAATCCCCTTGTGATATAAGGCAAACATACCAAATACCTTCTAATTGCATCCTATATTTCATTACTTCCTGCACTTTGTTTACCAGCACACCTGATCCCCATGAATCCCAGCAGTTAATGGTTTCCGCTTTGCCAGTCATCCAACTAGATAGTCCAGGACTGACTTTCTCTCTTTCTCTCTCAGTGAGTGGAGGGGGGTGGGGGGGGTGGTGAATGAAAGGAGATGACAGCAGAGAAGAGGGAGTGGGGTAAAGGACCACAACATTTCTTGCTTAATGTACATTTACAGAATCTATTAGTGTTGTTGAAAAAAAAATCCTGAAACAGTACCCCAAATATCCCAGGTAATAAAGAAAAGTTTATTCTTTATTACCTTTATTTCATTGACCTGAAAAGTTTCTGTATTGTTAATATAATACATGTACACTTTCTTCTGGAGATGCTGGTGAATACTCAAGGCTATAATAAAATATGAACATTATCTCATATATACCTTGATTTTCCTTACTACATAATATTAGTGAATGTATCACTTTTGAAGGTTTATATACTTGCTTACCTTGTGTGGCAATATAGTGGTTCGGTCTGTGATAGCCCTAAAAGAGGCAAAAAAGAGATTAGTAAGCTAATGTAGGAACTCCTCTCAGGAGAGTTTTATCTGTTCTAATACTGTGACATTATAAGAGTGCTGAAAATTAGAACAATTAATTACTGCAAAGAGACTTATTTTCCATCATTCAATAGGAAACCAGATATGTTTGAATGCCAGTCAATTTCTTTTCGATTTTTCAGCAATTTCTCTTTTTATATATATAAATCCATACACATCTAAATATATGTACATATATTTTTTTATTTTCAAAGATGTGCACTTTTCAAGAAGGCCCATTTGGTCTTATTCTAGCCTCATCTATAGCATTTGGTGATTTACAGAATGTTGCGACTGTCACTCTAGCTCTTTATCCAATGCCACTCTAACTATTCCGCTGTCAACCTCCTACTTGTTCCAAGAAGCTCAAGGCAAGGCTGAGAGATAGCATCTGCACACATTGCAACTCTTGTGACACAACAGTGAACTCAGCAATTTCAATAACCAGCCTTTTCTGTTTGTATCAGAACTGACCAACTCAGCCGTCAATTCTTCCACCTGTAACTGAATGGTTTTTTTTGCTATTTTTTGCTTTTTCAATTCAATTTAGGAACGGAAACCAAACAAGTTTCCATAAGACATTGGAGCAGAATTAAGCCATCTGGCCCATCGAGTCTGCTCCGCCATTCAATCATGGCTGTTCCTATTTTTAAATCTTTTCCTCAACCCCATTTCTCGGCCTTCTCCCCGTAACCTTTGATGCCATGTCCAATCAAGAACCTATCAATCTCTGCCTTAAATACACCCAAGGACCTGGCCTCCACAGATGCATGTGGCAACAAATTCTACAAATTCACCACCTCTGGCTAAAGAGATTTCTCTGCATCTCTGTTTTGAATGGACGTCCCTCTATCCTGAGGCTGTGCCCTCTTGTCCTAGACTCTCCCACCATGGAAAAATATCCTTTGCACATCTACTCTGTCTAGGCCTTTCAACATGCAAAAGGTTTCAATGAGATAAATTCCAGCCAGTACAGACCCAGAGCCATCAAACGTTCCTCGGATGATAACCCTTTCGTTCCTGGAATCATCCTTGTGATCCTCCTCTGGACCCTTTCCAATGCCAGCACATCTCTTCTAAGAGATAAGGAGCACAAAACTGTACACAATACTCAAGGTGAGGCCTCGCCAGTGCCTTTAAAAGCCTCGGCATCACATCCCTGCTCTTGTATTCTAGATCTCTTGAAATGAATGCTAACATTGTATTTGCTTTCCTCACCACTGACTCATCCTGCAATTTAACATTCTGCATATGGACTCCCAAGTCCCTTTGCATCTCAGAGTTTTGGATTTTCTCCACGTTTAGAAAATAGCCGGCACATTTATTTCTACCTCCAAATTGCATGACCATTCATTTTCCAACATTATATTTCACTTGCCACTTTCTTGACCATTCTTCCAATCTGTCCTTCTGCAACATATCTGTTTCCTCAACACTACCTGTCCCTCCACCAATCTTCGTATCATCTACAATCCTGGCAACAAAGCCATCTTTTCATCATCTAAATCGTTTATATACAGCAAAAAAAGTAGTCCCAAAACTGACCCCTGCAGAACACCACTAGTTACTGGCAGCCAACCAGAACAGGATCCTTTTATTCCCACTTGCTGCCTCCTATCAATCAGCCAATGCTCTAACCAGGTTAGTAACTTTCCTGTAATACCACGGGCTCTTAACTTGGTAAGCAGCCTCATGTGTGGCACCTTGATCAAGGCCTTCTGAAAGTCCACATATACAACATCCACTGCATCCCCTTTATCTATCCTACTTGTCTATCTTTCCTGCTACATTGTGATTATTGGTTATTCTTTCTTCTTCAAATAAAGCCAAATATTAGACTATTAGTTTCTATTACATTAAACCTATGGCTAGGGGAAGAAAATTTTCATTGGCATTAAAGGCGTGTGAGGATATCTGCCAGAAGTGGTCTCTGCCTCTGAATGTTACTTTCCATTGCTTCTAATCCACTGGACGTATTGGAAGCAAATCCACCTGGTGAGAAATATCTTGTATGTCTTCAATATGAGCAACCAATGTCAAATCTCCCTTCCTGTTCTTTTGTCATTGGGAAACCATAATTAAAATATACAACCTTACATCTTTCCACATGACCTATTAATTATTAATATAAATAATAAACTTTAAAAAGCACTTCATACATGATGATACTTAAATGTTTAAAATTTGAGATAACCATGTTTATTACATACAGTTACTGGCCCAAATATGACTCTTCAGAAGTTAGTACCAGATGTACTGCATAGGTGGAAAATGCATATCAGATTACAATCTTTGTCTGCCACATGCTAAAGATGTTTGCTTCCAGAGGTTTATCTGCGCCTTCACTAAATTACTTTAAGAAACATCATCAATTGAAATAGACTAAACAATCCATATCTTCCAGTATCAGCTTCAGACACTCCTAGAAGGCAGTTTGGATGCAAAATATTATGCTCCAATAGTGGGTAAAGAACTCCTCTGGTCAATATTACAGAATAATTCACTGCTTCCACATTTCAGTTTTTTCAGAAAGGAGTTACAATTCCATGAGAAGCTGGGAACCAGAACAAACAACAACGATTTTACATTCTTATACAAGGCAATCACAGTATTCATTGCCTCTAACCAATTGATGACCTGATTCTGACAGCCACTGTGTCACTGAACAAGACTGTCTTTAATTACATTAAACCAGCAGTGTCTCTTTGTGAAATCACAGAATGGCAGGTGTGGAAAAAGCAAATGTCACGCAGAGTAGAGTGTGACATGCTGTTCAGAGATTGTCAAATTGTTAGCAGAGTAAAAGGAGCTTTAATATTCCTCTGATCCTTGTCCCCCCTGATCTGGGATCACATATGTAAAAGAGTTCTCTATTCACCTACACAAGCTCTTATGCAGCTAAAGAATACTTCAAAGATACATACCAGATGTTAGCTACTTACTTCCACATAGTTTGCGTTAATGTAATCAGAATTTGAGTCACCTTCCAATGGTTGTAGTCTGACCCGAGAATGATCATCTGAAGAAGAAAACAGCCATTGCTGGTTATTAAATAAATATCACAGACCTTAAGAAACATTAAAGTCAACAATGCCCACTTTTGGTGCAAAGTGAGATGGAGATAAGGAGCACTGATTCTCCCATTTATCGGACATGATTGCAGACAGTTCAGTTCCAAGTGCTTTTGGTCTGGCCATCTTGCACAACCTTTGTCATTCCATGAAATCTCCAAATCTCAAACCTAACTCCATCAACTTCTAATTAACATTTTGAGTTGGGAGTAGATCCCGGAATTCTCCTCCCACCCTCGTCGCTCACAACATTCAAACATCAGAAAGGACTGGTGAAGGCTACTGCCACTATAATTCGCTCAACCTGGAGGTAGGTGGTAGAGCGTAATGGTTAATATTGTCACATGTACTGTGATAAAGTAAAAAGCTTTCATTTGCATGTCATTTCGTACAGAAGCATGGTGTAAATTGGGGAAGTAAACAACACAGAATATAGTGCAGTGCAGGCAGACAAATAAAGCACAAAGAACACGGCAAGGTAGATGGAGAAATCAGGAGTTTTTCTTAAGCATATTAAGAGTTCTTTTCAAGAACCGTAGAAGCTGTCCTTGAGCCTGGCAGTACTGTATGTACTTCTGAATCTTCTGCCCAGTGGGATAGAGGAGAATTGAGAATGTGTGGAATCAGAGATGTCTTTGATTGTGTTGACTGCTTCCTCAAGCCAATGGGAAGTAATGGAGAGGAAGCTGGTTTTCGTGATGGACTGGGCTGTGTTTCCAACTTTCAGTAAATTCTTGTGGATTTAGTGTTGTGTAATGAACCGGATTTGATAAGGGAACCCAAGGTAAAGGAGCCATTAGGAGGTAGCGACCATAATATGATAAGTTTTAATCTACAATTTGAGAGGGAGAAGGGAAAATCGTAAGTGTCAGTATTACAGTTGAACAAAGGGAACTATGGAGCCATGAGGGAGGAGCTGGCCAAAGTTGACTGGAAAGATACCCCAGCAGGGATGACTGTGGAACAACAATGGCAGGTATTTCTGGGAATAATACAGAAGGTGCAGGTTCAGTTCATTCCAAAGAGGAAGAAAAATTCTAAGGGGAGTAAGGGGCAACTGTGGCTGACAAGGGAAGTCAAGGACAGTATAAAAATAAAAGAGAAGAAGTATAACATAGCAAAGATGAGCCGGAAGCCAGAGGATTGGGAAACTTTTAAAGAGCAACAGAAGATAACTAAAAAGGCAATACAGGGAGAAAAGTTGAGGTACAAAGGTAAGCTACCCAAGAATATAAAGGAGGATAGTAAAAGCTTCTTTAGGTATGTGAAGAGGAAAAAGTTAGTTAAGACCAAAGTTGGGCCCTTGAAGACAGAAATGGGTGAATTAATTATGGGTAACGAGGAAATGGCAGACGAGTTGAACAGGTACTTTGGATCTGTCTTCACTAGGGAAGACACAAACAATCTCCCAGATGTAATAGTGGCCAGAGGACCTAGGGTAACGGTGAAACTGAAGGAAATTCACATTAAGCAGAAAATGGTGTTGGGTAGACTGATGGGACTGAAGGCTGATAAATCCCCAGGACCTGATTGTCTGCATCCCAGGGTACTTAAGGAGGTGGCTCTAGAAATTGTGGACACATTGGTAATCATTTTCCAATGTTCTATAGATTCAAGATCAGTTCCTGTGGATTGGAGGGTAGCTAATGTTATCCCACTTTTTAAGAAAGGAGGGAGAGAGAAAACAGGGAATTATAGACCAGTTAGCCTGACATCAGTGGTGGGGAAGATGCTGGAAATTATAAAAGATGCAATAGCAGCACATTTGGATAGCAGTAACAGGATCGGTCCGAGTCAGCATAGACTTACGAAGGGGAAATCATGCTTGACTAATCTTCTGGAACTTTTTGAGGATGTAACTATGAAAATGGACAAGGGAGAGCCAGTGGATGTAGTGTACCTGGACTTTCAGAAAGCCTTTGATAACGTCCCACATAGGAGATTAGTGGCCAAAACTAGAGCACATGGTATTGGGGGTAGCGTACTAACATGAATAGAGAAATGGTTGGCAGACCAGGAAACAAAGAGAAGGGATTAACGGGTCTTTTCAGAATGGCAGGCAGTGACTAGTGGGGTACCGCAAGGCTCGGTGCTGGGACCGCAGCTATTTACAATATACATTAATGATTTAGATAAGGGGATTAAAAGTAACATTAGCAAATTTGCAGATGACACAAAGTTGGGTGGCAGTGTGAAATGTGAGGAGGATGTTATGAGAATGCAGGGTGACTTGGACAGGTTGGGTGAGTGGGCAAATGCATGGCAGATGCAGTTTAATGTACCGTAGATGTCGGATTATAAGCCGCTACTTTTTTCCCACATTTTGAACAGCTTTGAACACTGCGGCCTTTACTACGGTGCGGCTAATGCATGATTTTTTTTCATGCCGCCAAAAACATTTTGCCTCGTAACAGTAGACCAATAAAATTGATGAGTAGTTCACAGAGGTCCAATGAAATTGTACGATAAATCAAGCGCACTTTCACAATTAAATTATTGTAAATCAGTCATTTGTACTCACCCTCATCAACATGGAAAACACTCGAAGAAAAGCATTGTGCTGCCTTTATGGCAGTTATTTAGTTTATAATATTTTCGCTTAGTAATTCATTTTCTAGTTAAAGTTAGAAGTGTTTTAACTATATTTGTTTTCTGTACTACATCGCGGGATGCTATGACGTCACACCCGGTTTCGCCGCGTCTAGTGGGAAAAATACCGGTTTGCGATAAACGGGAAGGAGGGGGGCGAGCACATTACGCGAGCGGCATTAGATCTGAGCGAACGCTGCTTTTAAGTTAAAGGCGATCAATAACTTTTCCTGGTAGGCTGCAGTATATATATTTTTTACCAGTCGTTAGGAGATATTGGAATGTTGTTCAGTAAAAAAGTATACGCAACGTATATTTAAAAGTAGTCGCGTTACAGGCATGGTTCGAAAAAAAGCATTTGCAATATGTATTTGTTTATGTTACCATATGGATTTAATTAAAAGTTAAAAAATCCTCACGTGTAATATCTTTCTGTGTAAATATCTCATATTACAACGTGGGACACCTGCGGCCGAAAATCCGGTGCAGCCGAAAATCCGGTGCGGCCTAAAATCCGGTGCGGCTTGTACAAGTACAAAATTGATTTTCTTTTTAAAATTAGAGCCAGCGGCTTTTAATCAGGTGCGCTCTGTAGTGTGAAATCTACGGTAGATTAATGTGAGGTTATTCACTTTGATGGCAAGAACCGGAAGGCAGATTACTATCTGAATAGTGTCAAGTTAGGAAAAGGGGAAGTACAACGAGATCAAGGTGTCCTTGTTCATCAGTCACTGAAAGTAAGCATGCAGGTACAGCAGGCAGTGAAGAAAGCTAATGGCATGTTGGCCTTCATAATAAGGGGAGTTGAGTACAGGAGCAAAGAGGTCCTTCTACATTTGTACAGAGCCCTGGTGAGACGACACCTGGAGTATTGTGTGCAGTTTTGGTCTCCAAATTTGAGGAAGGACTTTCTTGCTATTGAGGGGGTGCAGCATAGGTTCACGAGGTTAATTCCCGGGATAGCGGGACTGTCATATGTTGAAAGATTGGAGCGACTGGGCTTATGTACACTGGAATTTAGAAGGATGAGAGGGGATCTGATTGAAACATATAAGATTATTAAGGGAGTGGACACGCTAGAGGCAGGAAACATGTGCCCGATGTTGGGGGAGTCCAGAACCAGAGGCCACATTTTAAGAATAAGGGGTAGGCCATTTAGAACAGAGTTGAGGAAAAACTTTTTCACCTAGAGAGTTGTGGATCTGTGGAATGCTCTGCCTCAGAAGGCAGTGGAGGCCAGTTCTCTGGATGCTTTCAAAACTCCTGCACCTATTGCCTGTTGTCTATTGACTTGGGCAGAGCAGTTGCTGTACCAAGCTGTGCTGCAACCAGATCGGATGCTTTCTAAAACTGGCAAGTGTCACGGGGATGTTCTGCTGAAACTGGGGAGTGTCACGGGGATGTTCTGCTGAAACTGGCCAGTGTCACGGGGATGTTCTGCTGAAATTGGGGAGTGTCAAGGGGATGTTCTGCTGAAACTGGGGAGTGTCACGGGGATGTTCTGCTGAAACTGGCCAGTGTCACGGGGATGTTCTGACAAAACTGGGGAGTGTCACGGGGATGTTCTGCTGAAACTGGCCAGTGTCACGGGGGTGTTCTGCTGAAATTGGGGAGTGTCAAGGGGATGTTCTGCTGAAATTGGGGAGTGTCAAGGGGATGTTCTGCCGAAACTGGGGAGTGTCACGGGGGATGTTCTGCTGAAACTGGCCAGTGTCACGGGGATGTTCTGTTGAAACTGGCCAATGTCACGGGGATGTTCTGCTGAAACTGGCCAGTGTCACGGGGATGTTCTGCTGAAACTGGGGAGTGTCACGGGGATGTTCTGGTGAAACTGGCCAGTGTCACGGGGATGTTCTGCTAAAACTGGCCAGTGTCACGGGGATGTTCTACTGAAACTGGCCAGTGTCACAGGGATGTTCTGCTGAAACTGGCCAGTGTCACGGGGATGTTCTGTTGAAACTGGGGAGTGTCACGGGGATGTTCTGCTGAAACTGGCCAGTGTCACGGGGATGTTCTGCTGAAACTGGCCAGTGTCACGGGGATGTTCTGACAAAACTGGGGAGTGTCACGGGGATGTTCTGCTGAAACTGGCCAGTGTCACGGGGATGTTCTGCTGAAACTGGCCAGTGTCACGGGGATGTTCTGACAAAACTGGGGAGTGTCACGGGGATGTTCTGCTGAAACTGGCCAGTGTCACGGGGATGTTCTGCTGAAACTGGCCAGTGTCACGGGGATGTTCTGACAAAACTGGGGAGTGTCACGGGGATGTTCTGCTGAAACTGGCCAGTGTCACGGGGATGTTCTGCTGAAACTGGCCAGTGTCACGGGGATGTTCTGTTGAAACTGGGGAGTGTCACGGGGATGTTCTGCTGAAACTGGCCAGTGTCACGGGGATGTTCTGCTGAAACTGGCCAGTGTCACGGGGATGTTCTGCTGAAACTGGCCAGTGTCACGGGGATGTTCTGACAAAACTGGGGAGTGTCACGGGGATGTTCTGCTGAAACTGGCCAGCGTCACGGGGATGTTCTGCTGAAACTGGCCAGTGTCACGGGGATGTTCTGACAAAACTGGGGAGTGTCACGGGGATGTTCTGCTGAAACTGGGGAGTGTCACGGGGATGTTCTGCTGAAACTGGGGAGTGTCACGGGGATGTTCTGACAAAACTGAGGAGTGTCACGGGGATGTTCTGCTGAAACTGGCCAGTGTCACGGGGATGTTCTGCTGAAACTGGCCAGTGTCACGGGGATGTTCTGACAAAACTGGGGAGTGTCACGGGGATGTTCTGCTGAAACTGGCCAGTGTCACGGGGATGTTCTGCTGAAACTGGCCAGTGTCAAGGGGATGTTCTGCTGAAACTGGCCAGTGTCACGGGGATGTTCTGCTGAAACTGGCCAGTGTCACGGGGATGTTCTGCTGAAACTGGCCAGTGTCAAGGGGATGTTCTGCTGAAACTGGGGAGTGTCACGGGGATGTTCTGCTGAAACCGGCCAGTGTCACGGGGATGTTCTGCTGAAACTGGCCAGTGTCACGGGGATGTTCTGACAAAACTGGGGAGTGTCACGGGGATGTTCTGCTGAAACTGGCCAGTGTCACGGGGATGTTCTGCTGAAACTGGCCAGTGTCACGGGGATGTTCTGCTGAATCTGGGGAGTGTCACGGGGATGTTCTGCTGAAACTGGCCAGTGTCACGGGAATGTTCTGCTGAAACTGGCCAGTGTCACGGGGATATTCTGCTGAAACTGGCCAGTGTCACGGGGATGTTCTGCTGAAACTGGGGAGTGTCACGGGGATGTTCTGCTGAAACTGGGGAGTGTCACGGGGATGTTCTGCTGAAACTGGCCAGTGTCACGGGGATGTTCTGCTGAAACTGGCCAGTGTCACGGGGATGTTCCGTGGAAACAGGGGAGTGTCACGGGGATGTTCTGCTGAAACTGGGGAGTGTCACGGGGATGTTCTGCTGAAACTGGCCAGTGTCACGGGGATGTTCTGCTGAAACTGGGGAGTGTCACGGGGATGTTCTGCTGAAACTGGGGAGTGTCACGAGGATGTTCTGCTGAAACTGGCCAGTGTCACGGGGATGTTCTGCTGAAACTGGCCAGTGTCACGGGGATGTTCTGACAAAACTGGGGAGTGTCACGGGGATGTTCTGCTGAAACTGGCCAGTGTCACGGGGATGTTCTGCTGAAACTGGCCAGTGTCACGGGGATGTTCTGCTGAAACTGGGGAGTGTCACGGGGATGTTCTGCTGAAACTGGCCAGTGTCACGGGGATGTTCTGCTGAAACTGGCCAGTGTCACGGGGATGTTCTGCTGAAACTGGGGAGTGTCACGGGGATGTTCTGCTGAAACTGGCCAGTGTCACGGGGATGTTCTGCTGAAACTGGCCAGTGTCACGGGGATGTTCTGCTGAAACTGGGGAGTGTCACGGGGATGTTCTGCTGAAACTGGCCAGTGTCACGGGGATGTTCTGCTGAAACTGGGGAGTGTCACGGGGATGTTCTGCTGAAACTGGGGAGTGTCACGGGGATGTTCTGCTGAAACTGGCCAGTGTCACGGGGATGTTCTGCTGAAACTGGCCAGTGTCACGGGGATGTTCCGTGGAAACAGGGGAGTGTCACGGGGATGTTCTGCTGAAACTGGCCAGTGTCACGGGGATGTTCTGCTGAAACTGGCCAGTGTCACGGGGATGTTCTGCTGAAACTGGGGAGTGTCACGGGGATGTTCTGCTGAAACTGGGGAGTGTCACGAGGATGTTCTGCTGAAACTGGCCAGTGTCACGGGGATGTTCTGCTGAAACTGGCCAGTGTCACGGGGATGTTCTGCTGAAACTGGCCAGTGTCACGGGGATGTTCTGCTGAAACTGGCCAGTGTCACGGGGATGTTCTGCTGAAACTGGCCAGTGTCACGGGGATGTTCTGCTGAAACTGGCAAGTGTCATGGCAATATGCTGAAAGCATTTTTAAAAATTTCAAGTGGCTCTGTAGGATCCTTGCTGTAATGGGAGAATGGAGAATTTCAAAAAGGATTCACTGCAGCTAAAGAAACAGAAAAAATGTATGCCCTATCTGTCTGCTATTGAGCAAACTTTCCTTTGGTCCAACATGTTGACTCCCAGTACATAACAGGCACAGGCATCTTCACGGGTTTTATCTTCCTACATTTCATCAGCCTTGCAGTGCTTTTCATGTCAGCAGTCGCCAGCTCCTTCTGTGATACCCTTTACACCCCGGTTTGGACACATTTATAATAGGGATAGAGAAGAATGTGTGCAGGCAGTATGGGCGTCAGCTGACAGTGGAAGAGTAGGAATGAGAAAGTGCTTGGATTTGGCACTGAATACCGGTGCTGAATGCTAACCCCTAATGAGACACTGCATGTGTTTGTTCACCCATGGGATGGGGGCGCCTGACCTGGAATGCTGGGATGTATTTTACATCCATAAATGTTCATGAACGGAGAAGGGCATTAAGGGAACATCATACAATTGGCACTGGAGTTATTTATGTTCGTTATAAGTGATTTCTTGCAGAGTTTTGAAAATATACAGTAGGTTCATTAACTGATAAAATAATTTTTAAAAATCCAAATGTGCTTAATTCCTTGAATTTAAAACTGCCAGCTACTCAAACTCACATCTATTAGTTCAATAACTTCACCAGTCATTGAACTCAGCCCTTCCACTACAGATTGCTGCTGGGGAGATTTATTCTGGTCACACCCACACATTCATAACAAGTCCAGCAGGTCAAGAGACTCTTTATCCCAAAGGACCAGCTCAGTGCTTAGTGTGTTTTTCTCCAGGAGAGATGAGGGAATAAGTGCAACAACCACTCATCACTGTCAAAGATACAGGGAAGGCAGGGAACAACAGTTGGCATTGCATGGACTGTAAGTCCACCATCAAGGACAGAGAAAATGGAGAAAAACAAAAGGTTCTAGTATTGCTAAATCCTGCTATTCTTATGTAAAAAGGGATGGCAACACATCAGTGCCTGCTAAAACAAGGGGCTTTATTCTTTCTACACCAAACAGAATATGTCTTCATGTTGCTGCCAAATTCTGAATTCTGTTTGCACATGAACAATTTCTCAGACAGGGGAAAAGAACCAATATAAATCTGGAATTTCTCTGTCAAGGTATGGAGAAGTAGAATGGGTCTTCAATAATTAATCTGCATGTCATGTGCACAAATCATCCAGTAAGTGCACCAACCAGCAATAGCCTACAACATTTTAGAGGTTTTACATATCAGAATAAATAATGGTGAGGCAATTCCAGGAGCTGTTCTACCTTCATTCAATTTAAAACAAATGTACTTGCTATCCTTGATATGAGTTATTGTAATGTTAGATTTAAACACGGAAGAATAATTGGAATTAAAGATTAGTACACATGGGCAAGTATAAAATATTGTTTGTAGGAAGGAGAAAAATACTAGAATAATTAAACTAATGGCTGAAAGATCTCAGGGATATGAATTGTCATAAAATACAACTTGGTAGAAATTGACTCTCGTTTTAGTACTGGGTAAAATGGGATAAAAGTCACCATTGTGTAGAGGCAAACATTGAATTTTCCCAAACGTGTCACAAGAACAAATTCTTTTCTACACCTTTTCAATTTCAATAACATTATTCAGTTTTCTAAGCGATGTAGTTATCTTCTATGTAAATGTTCATTCACACTGCTGCAAGGCTTCATTGTTGGTGTGTGGTTAACAGCTAAACCTCTGCAAAGCATGATGGGGAAAGAAGCCTGCCTTACATAAAAATCCATGTCCCATTTATTCAATAGAGCAGTGACATTGTGGACCACTCTGTCGCTGGGAATGGCGGAAGTAAGTGAGGGGAGGTTGAACAAGCGTCGGAGAGAAAAGAGAATAAAGGAACATAGTCATAGATTTTATTCAGGAAAAAAGAAACTCAAGTACATAATAGCACCAGCAGGTTTTGGATGGGTGGATTGGCCTCTAATTACTGTGGATCTTTGTGTACAGCTCATTATCTGTGGCTTCAGTATACATAACTCAGATGTGTGTGAGAGATGGCAGTGGGGGGCAGTGAGAAAGAAACTAGGTGTGAGCCATTGTTAGTTTTCTGTAGAGTAAGGTGAATGTAGAGAATAGTGCTTAAACAAAAACATCTGTACACGATGATACAAATTAAAAGAACACACTTCCCCACTTCATTGAGCTCTTTGACATATATGGAGTTCTGCACTTCCTCCTGCAGATTCTAAACATCATTCGTCAGCTGGAATGCACATGCAGTTATTAGCCACAATGCCCTTCCCCCTACTTTCTCTTTAAAGAGTGCTCAATATAATTGATTCAGAATAAACTTCATTAAATCTACTTCATCGACACAATGCCCTTCCTATCCAGTCATTTCCAAGTTTTCTTTTAAGTACCGGTAGATTATAGCATACGCAAAGTAATTGGTAATAATTCACATCCCTGGGTCAATGGGCTAAGCCTTTGACTATTGAACCAATATCTTCACCACTATACTAAATTATTGGTAAGAGTCTTGCAGTGGGACAAGGATGGAATTAGGCTTTCGTTCCATATCTGATTTATGGTTAAACAAATTAAGGCCCACAATGCATTCCTTACAGTTGTGTCATTCAGTAGAAGTTGTCAAGGTGAAACAAGACGGACAACAATTGTTGGACGGAAGATAGGCAGTGCATCAAATGTAGAAGTTGGCGCAGCGACAGTGGGAGGAGTTGATATTTGATAGAAGGGAGGTTGCGAAGTTGGCAGGTCTAATGTTATCAAAAGAACCAACAGTTAGGATCAGGGTTCGTGAGTTGTGGGCATGCTCTGTTGGCACTGGAAACATAGGAAACTTATGGGCTTACCCCAGTACAATCTTGGACTGTGTTGGCCATTGACACAAACATTATATTTCACTGTATATGACAAATAAAGCTATTCTTTAAAAAAAAGCCGTCTTCTCTTTTAATTGACACTTCCACTTGCTATATTGAATCCCTGACAACTTGGGCTTATGATGAGACCAACCTGCTCCTTTTTTTTCTAGAGAAAAAGTGCTTTGAGACTGATGAGCTAACATCTCACAGCTGGATGAAAACAAGTGTGTGGCCAAAGGCAAGTGCAGCAAGAAATCTACTGAAGATAACAGACACTGGGCTGCTAATGGCCTCGGGCATTTATAGTTAGAACCAATACAAAAGACAAGGGATGAATAATCAAAAAGCTTAAAGCCTTGTATGCTCTGAGGAGTAACTCAGACTAAGATCAGTCAACAACATTAGAGCTATGTTGCTGCTTTTATGATACAATGTAGCTTTATCAAGATCTGGGATCATTTTCCAAGAGGAGCAGCACTCACAAGCTATGATATTCCCGTATCTGTTCTTCATCCTGTTTTCATCTTTCTTGGCGGAATCCCATGCGGCGGACTGTCCTTCATAAAAACTCTGGAACAGGCAAAAAAATTGAATATTATAGTTAGTGACAGTGTTCACAATGTACTTGTGGTTTTATGATTTTAAGAAGAGAAACTGGTAGAAACAAAGACTGCAGTAATAATAATTCCAGTTCTACATCAACAACATTTTGCATGGAATGGAATTGTAAAAGTGTCAACTTTCTTTTATAATAGGAGACCCAAGAGACAGCAGGTGCTGGAAACTGCTGGAGGAACTCGGTGAATCAAATAGCATCTCTGGAGGCAAAGAAATAGTTGGTGTTTCAGGTTACATCAGGATGGAGGCTTGTAGAGGGAAGGTAGCCACGATAATGAGGAGAGAGATACTGGAGAGTTGGGGACCAGTGGGTGATCGGTGGACTGAGGAGGGGTGAGGATGACAGGCAGATGCAGCCAGGTCAGGGAGAATGAGGGGTGGAGCATTCTGAGCATTTCTATTTTTATTTACAATTTCCTGCAACTGCATTTACTCAGTAAGCCACTTATTACGTGAGCTAGATGAACTCAAAACTGTCACTTTAAAATTTTACTGGATTTCAGTGCAACAATATTTAGTGAAGTGTTTGCTTTACAATCACCAAAGCCAATGCAAACATGGTCTTAAATTCAATCTATACAATGCATCATCAAAGTCAAGCTCTTGGCTCTACTGCAATGTGTTTGGTCCTAAGGGAACTTTTCATAAGCTGACAGACTCTTCAAGCATGAAATAGTTTTATTTCTCCTCAGAGAATGCGTGGTATTTCTGTACAAAGCGTGTTTTGTCAAACCGTTTGCTGCCAGATCTTTTTTTTCATTTGATTCACAACACAAAATAAAAATTAAGGCAGAAACATCCACCTTACCACAATGTTAATTAGGATAAAAATGGAAAAGTATAAAAGCTAGAAATCTGTATTGAAATGGAAAATGATGTAAATGTTGGGAGTTACTTGTGACTGCTTTCTCAGCCTGTGCAATAAACTGGAAGGTTAATTACCTGCCCTTTCTAAAGCAGGCAAATATATACCATAGGATATAAGAGCAAAATTAAGTCATTCAGCCCACTAATTCTGTTCCACCATTCAATCATGGTTGAATTTTTCAATTCCATTCTCCTGCCTTCTCTCTGTATCCCTTAAACCTCTTTAACAATCAAGATTATATAAACCTCTGCTCTAAATATATTCAATGACTTGGCCTTCACAGCTACAAATTCCACCGATTCATCCCCCTCTGGCTGAAGAAACTCCTTCTCATCTTGGTTTTAAAGGGGCATCCCTTTATACTGAGGTTAAGTCCTCAGATCCAAGACTCTCCTACTAATTGAAACATCCTCTCCATGTCTACTTTATCCAGCCTTTAAGTATATGTGCATAGTCTGGGCATTTCAATCGATCAATCTTAATAATGATCATTTTTTGATATATATCATCAACACCACTTACAGATGGCATTACAAATGCCATCATTAATGGAAGCTGAGGGACCACCCTGTAGGCATTAAGTCCAGGCACTTTGCAAAGTCTTCCTCACAAGATCTGAGGAATGGTGTAAAAATTGGTGTGAAAATTCTTGACACAGATTAGTCAAGACTGACATAGCTATATTCACTAAGTCATGTTATAATGATACTTCTACACAATTACTGGGTACACCCTGTTCTAAGAGCAAAGCAGGGCCAGCACAAGAGATGATATAATGATGTGTGGCTGTCAGTTCTCTGCTCTCTAGACTCCATGAAGACTCATGATATAATATGAAACCTCCTCCTGATCACCATTTACTCTCATCCTTTAACTGACAAATAACAAGAACAATGGGCTGAGCTGACTGAGTCCTCTGGGAAGTAGCTGCAAAAAAATTAGAAGAAAATTAACTATTGCAAGGGATAAACCTGCTTGATCTTGTGGTTACCAATTTACCCACCTCAGAGTACTGATGCCCATGTGTCCATTATGTTTTGAAGCAAGTGCTCAGAACACATCTGGAAGCTCAAAACTGAGCAACCATAAGGTGATGTGAACACCACGACTATCAATTAACTTCATTGCCTGAAGTATTCCTCACTCTACTGCTTCAATCAGACTGGGAAATCAACTCCAATTTAATGTCAGATTCTGGCAGATGTGTAAAGTATACCTGTAAATGAGTTACCACACAAAATGCTGGAGGAGCTCAGCAGGCCAGGCAGCATTTATGGAAAAGGGTGGTCAACGATCCTGATGAAGGGTCTCAGCCCAAAACATCGACTGTTTATTCTTTTCCATAGCTATTGGCTAGCCTGCTGAGTTCCTCCAGCATTTAGAGCGTATTGCTTGGATTTCAAGCATCTGCAGATTTTCTCATCCCTGTAAATGAGATGTCAACTTGATGTTTCTTCCCAGCACTACATGCATGCTAAAGAGCAAAAGTGGCACTATAACACACAGGGCTAAGTGATCTCATAACCAATGGATTAGATCAATCTGGCATTCATTAAAAGCAACCTGTCCAGATGAATCAGAGCTTGGTATGGTAACTAATCCATCAAAGACAGCAAGAAATTGCAGAGAGCTGTGAACACAGCATGGTCTATCACACAAACCAACCTCCTCTCCACTGTCTCTCTACATTTCCAATTGCCCAGGAAAGCAGTTACTTAATCAAGCACCCCTCCTACAAGAGCTTGAGAACGCAGAGCACCAGATGCAAGGAGAACTGCCATCACACTGTTATTAGGCTTTTGAATGCACAAAAGATCATCGTGGTCTTTGCAGCCTAGTTGTCTCCCTGCAACACACTCCCTCTGTATCCAGTGATGCATTTGGCAGTTTTGACTGGAGCCTTCCTGCAGTTTCTGTACCAAGTAGTAATGTAGCTTGTTAGGACGCTCTCTACTGTGCACCTGCAGAATGCCTCCTATCTGTCTTCAGCCTCCTCAGAAAGTAGAGCCTCTCTGCATCGGATGTGTTCTGGGACTATGAGAGGTTGTGTGAGATGTGTACTCCCAGGAGTTTAAAACTGCTCACAGTTTCCAATATGATTGGTGTGAGTTATCCTGAAGTCGATAACCATGAAGGAAGAGGTTATTTGCTGGCACCAGGCCCTGAGTCTTCCACCTCTTCTCTACAGGCTGTTGATGGTGATGAGCCCATCACCGTTGTGTCATCAGCAAACCAGGCAATGTGGCTACTCGGGTGTTTGGCTGTGTGGACGTGTGTGATGAGAATGTGCAGCAATGGGCTCAGCTCACAGCCCTGGGGGGTGCCCATTTTGAGGATTCTGTGTTGAGAAGCAGCATTCTGACATGCATACTTGATTTCTGGGTGTGTCAGGGCCAGGTGCTGCTTCAGATGCTATGGCATCTGTGGTAGAGCAGTTCTGTTGCTCAGCATATTGGTGAGTGTCTAGTGTGGCAAGAATGGAGTGCCATCAGGACTTCATGGTGATTGGCGTCAGTGCCACCAGGCGGTAGTGATATAGTTCTGAAGGTATAGAGTTCTTTGGTACAAGGACGATGGTGGCTAATTTGTGAAGCATGTGGGGACAGCAGCCTGGATGAAAGAAGTGTTAAGAGGTCCGTGAAGATGTGCATGAGCTGATGTGCACACTGCCTGAGTACTTGGCCTGGGATGTTGTCCTGCCCAGCTACCTTATGGGGATTGACTCTGCAGAGTCCTTCTCACATCTGCTGCTGTTACAGACAGTGCCCACTCACCTGGAACGGGTGTAGCTTTAGTGGCTGGCATTGTGTTGTATGTCTCAAAGCATGTATAAAAGTAATTATGAGCAAAAGGGAGGGAGGTGTGATGGTGTACACCATTTTTCTGTGTGTAGTCAGTAATGCCTTTGATCTTCAGCCACTTACGCCGAGGATAGTTATTTGATAGGTAACAATTACATTGTAATGAATGGTTGGAGAGATATGAAAGGATGCCTCTCTACCATTTTTTAATCCTTAACGTTATTTGGGTCGAGCATGTCAAGGTAAAGACAAATCTGAAGCAGTTATAACCATGTTCTGCCAAGAGTGCTGGCTGGATGGTCCATCTCAGCTCTGTTTGAAATCCTGCCAGTATCGAAGCCAGTCTTCAGCCATTTTGATTCCTTCCATGTGTTTCAGGAAGCAGTTGAGAGCCAAAATATAGAAAAACCTCTGGGACTAGAATGCATCCCTCCTGTAGGACTGGAGGATGGCACTCTAGAGTGAAACCGCTATACAAATGGAATCAACCAGATAATGTGGAAAACTGCCCAGATATGTCCTTTTCATAATAAACATCACAAATCCAGCCCAGCAAGATAATGGAAGATACTGTTTATGTTACTTTTCAGTCACCCGCTCATGGATGCTGAGTTTTTTTTTCAAACAAACTTAGCTTCAAGTAGAAGCCAAGAAGCTAAATTCCAGAATTAAGACTCAGTGCTCTTGCAACCAATCAGCATGTGACTTAGTGTAGCATCAAATTATCATGTACTCCAGTTCATAGTTCAAAGCAAATCTATTATCAAAGTATGCATACAGTATGTATGTACATATACTACCTTAAGATTCATTTTTTCCAGATATGTACAAGAGAAAACAAACACAATAGAATTTTACAATAAGCTATACATTAGCAGACAAAGGTGGACAAACAACCAATGTGCAAAAGCAGACAAACTATGCAAATAAAAATAATACCGAGAAGTTGAGTTGAAGAGTCCAATAAAATGCCTTGTACTCAGGCCAAGTTTCATAAAAAAGCACCAAGACTACAATAGGCTGCCAGTAAGAGGATCCCTCCTTGTTGGACTCCTCATGTACAGTCAGGGCCTCAATTCCACTGCACACTTTGCCAGACACCATGATGTCTAGGGCCGAATCCTCTGATGGCTTTCACTGGCCAAATCTAATCTCTCAGGCTCTAATCCCCTGATGGCCTACATCACAAATTTTCTAACCCTGTAAGGCTTGATCCTCTGACAACCAAACACCCCATTTATTCCTGCCCATGTCTCAAGTGCCCAATTCCACTTTGGATAAATTCAACTTCAACCCTTTATTTCAATGCTCTGGGCTTTACACAGGCTTCAGACCTCTGACCTCTTGCACCCGATCTTGGTCTTGGGCAGTGTAATGCCAATTTAGTAGCATATTTTGGGCACTGCTAAAGCTTGCAGTGAAAGAACTACAAAATCTGTGTCGATTGCTGATATAAATATTGAAGTAAATGGCAAAAACATATATTGCAGGAGCTTCAGTTATGAATGCTAATTGGTCTCTCAGCAAGTCAAATATTTTTTCATACAGAAAATATTTTAAAAGATGGTCTACTCAAAAAGTAAGGATAACCTGAAGACTCTTCTGAATTGGATAAACTATAAGACCGTGGGAGCAGAGTTATGCCATTCGACCAATCAGGTCTGCTCTGTCATTCCATTATGGCTGATTTTTTTTAATCGTTCTCAACCCCTTTCCCCTGCTTTCCCCCATAACCTTTGATGCCCTTACTAATCGAGAACCTATCCACCTCTGCTTTAAGTATACCCATGGACTTGACATCCACAGCTGTCTGTGCAAATGAATTCCACAGATTCATCAGTTCATCCTCATCGCCTTTTATTCTGAGGGTATGCCCTCCAGTTCTAGACTCTCCCACTATTGGAAGCATACACTGCACCTCCATTCTCTCCGGGGCTTTCAATATTCTACCAGTTTCACACACCAACACCTCATCCTTCTAAATTCCATCAAATGTTCCACGTATGTTAGCCCTTCCATCCCCAGTATAATTTTGTATTCATCCTCTGGAAGAAGCATGTCAAATATCAGCACGTTCTTCCTCAGCTATTGGGCCCCAAGCTACTCACAATACTCCAAATGTTGTCTGAAAAATGCCCTATAAAGACTCAGCATTTATTCTTTACTTTTATTTTCTAGTCCTATTGAAACTAATATTGCATTTGCCTTCCTTACACTCACTCAACCTGCAAGTTAACCTTTCAGGAATCCTGCACAAGGACTCTCCTGCACATCTGATTTCTGAATTTGCTTTCCATTTAGAAAGTAATCTACACTTTTACTCTTTCTACCAAAATGCATGACTACTGTTCTCGACACTGTATTCAATTTGCCACTTTTTTTGCCCATTCTCCTAATCTGTCCAATTCCTTCTGTAGACTCCCTGCTTCCTCAATACTACCTACCCCTCCACCTATATTTATATAATCTACAAACTTGGCCAAAAAGCCATCAATTCCATCATCCAAATTATCAACATAGAACATTAAAGAAGCGGTCCCAACACTGAAGCCTGTGGAACACCACTAGTCAACCAGAAAGTGCTCCTTTACTCCCACCCTTTGCCTCATGCCAGTCAGCCAATCTTCTACCCACGATAATATTTTTCCTATAATACCATAGACTCTTACCTTGTTTAGCGGTCTCATGTGCTGCACTTGCCAGATGTTGCAATTTCAACCTTACAATCAATTCAATCTTAAATCATTTTAACTAAAGTCTCAGAAAATACAAGGAACGTGTGGGAAATGGGACAAATAAGGATGTCCTACAAATTAGCAACCTCTGTGACATCTGTTCCAAAATTTCCTCATTCTTTAGTTGGGACACTTCTGCTCAGACAGCACTGACAGAACTCATAGGAAACTGAACCTTAAGATACGGTGCAGTGCAAAAAGCCCTTTGCACAGTTACAACAAGAAAATACACTGAAAAATGGAATGCATTTGTGCCTTTTGCTTCGAACCATCACTGCAACTTGCCTCTTGCTGAAAGTGATCAAGATTTTACTTTATTCAGAACAAAAGGGGCTGAGATGGCTTCATATGAAGACCTTTCAAAAACTGAATGGGAAAAAAAGCCCTCGGGCAAAACTGAGACTAAAACCATGCTGCTGTGAAACAGAATATTCATTTCACTTTCACAGAGGCTATGTAACCAATGCTGATAATTATTTCTAATTATGTTGATGTAAATCTAAACAAATCAAAACCAATTATATCAGTTTAGGCTTTTATCTCTTGCCCTTCAATAATTTGCTGTCAAAAGCCTTGTTGGAGTTTTTACAAGTTCTTGCATGTTTCAGTAATAATTCAGTGTTTCCATACAGTGAATCTTGGGAATATACTTTTCCATCTGAAACGGCAACATAAGTAGAAACATTTCTGAACTTATTAACTCTTTCTGAACTGTGCAAACTTTTCTGGATCCTTTTATAAGACTAGAGATCAATCCCCATCTCCTCCTTGCCCACTGTGTTCCTGGGTATAAAGTGAAAGCTTCATAATGAGATATGTCACTCAGATTCATAAAAGTAGTTTTTCTCAGATAGAGAAAAAAACTGTATTAGACTTTATGTCAAGTTGAAGGAGATCTAAAAGACACATTGCCCGGTCTAGCTTACTTTTTAATGGCAAATCGGTTTTCTTTAAGAATTTATAAGATCCACTCTCTTGCATCAAAGAAAGTCATTGCCATAGAGGGAATCAAACCAGAGCTCCTGGATTTGCTGAATGTGAAGAGATTGAACAGACTAGCACCATTTAGAAGGATGCATGTCGATCTCATCAAAACTACCAGTGCTCCACTGAGTTGATGCAGAGAAAATATTTTGGATAGGAAGAGTATCTATGCAGCTGGATGTTGGAGATCTTTCGCCAGCCTGTTGTAGCAAGAGCATTCTTCTTTGCAGCTTTAAGCTGGGGGAGCAGCATCGGGGCTGGTGATGTGAAAAGACTAAATAAGCTCATCGGAAAGGCTGGATCCGTCCTTGGCTACAACCCGCACTCTTTTGAGTTAGTGGTGGAGAGGAGGTCACTAAACAAACTGTTATCCATTATGGACAATCTGGCACATCCTCTCCATGACCTACTGAATAAGCAGCAGAGTACCCTTTTGAACAGACTCACTCAGTTCCGCAGTCAGAAGGATCGTTACAGAAAATCTTTCCTTCCAAATGCAATAAGCATATACCACAGTTCATCTCTGTGTGACAGGAGAACACACATCATAGCACAATAGTCTCTGTTTTATTATTCTGTACATTATTATTGCACATTGATAAATCATTATTATGTATATTATTATTCTGCACTTTATTATTAGTTAAGTCTGCACGCTGCTGCTGTAACAAAAGAATTTCCCACTCAAGATCAATGAAATATTTATTTTTTTTAACAACGCATGAGACTCTACAGCTGCTGGAAATCCAGAGCAACACACAGAAAATGCTGGAGGAACTCAGCAGGTCAGGCAGCATCTATGAAAATGAATGAACAGTCGACATTACAGGCCGAGACCCTTCATCAGGACTGGAAAGGAAGTGTGAAAATGTCAGAAAGGTGGGGGGAGGGGAAGGAGGACAAGAAAGTGATAGGTGAAGCCAGGGGGGTAGGGGAGAGGTGATGAAGTAAGAAGCTGGGAAGTGAAACTGCTCATAATACTCCAACTGCAGTCTGACCGATGCTTTATATACTGTAGCCTCAGCATTACATCCTTGCTTTGGTATACTAATCCTCTTGAAGTGTATGCTTACATTGCATTTGCTTTCCTTACCGTCGACTCAACCTGCAAGTTAACCTTTAAGGAATCCTGCATGAGGACTACCAAGTAGTTTTGTACCTCTGATTTCTGAATTTTCTTCCGTTTAGAAAATAGCCTTTATTCCTTCTACCAAAGTGCGTGACCGTACACTTCCCTACACTGTATTCCATCTGCCATTTCTTTGTTCATTCCCCTAAACTGTTAAATCCTTCTGACTCCTTGCTTCCTCAAACCTACCTGTCCCTCTACCTATCTTTGTACCATCTACAAATTGGCTGCAAAACTATTAATTCTGTCATCTAAATCATTGACATATAATGCAAAAAGAAGCGGTTGCAACACTGACCTCTGTGGAACACCATTAATCACTTACAGAAAGACCTTCTTTATTACTACTCTTTTCCTCCTGGCATTCAACAAATCTTCTATCCATGCTAGTATCTGCCCTGTAATACTATGGGTTCTTACCTTGCTTAGCAACTTGCTTGTCAAAGGCTTTGTGAAAATCCAAGTACACAACACCCACTGACTGTCCTTTGTCTATCCTGCCTGTTCCTCCCTTGAAGAATTACTAACAATGTCTTTCATGATGTTTCAGGTTTGAAATGTATAATACCAGAGAGCATACATTTAAGGTGAGAAGGGATAAGTTCAAAGATGTGCAGGGCATGTTTTTTTTTAAATACAGAAAAGATTTGGTTCCTGGAATGCACTGTCTGGGGTGGTGATGGAGGCAAATATATAGTCATTCAAGAGGCTCCTAGAAAGGCATTTGAATGTTGAGGAAGTGGAAAGGTACAGACATTGTGTAGGCAGAATGGATTAGTTTAGTTGGGCATTTGGTTACAAATGTAATTTGGCAGTATAGTGTGGGCCTACGTTTCCCTGAGAACATCTGTTCCCAATTTATGCTTCCGTGTTCCTGCCTGATAGCCTCATATTTCCCTTTACTCTAATTAAACACTTTCTGAACTTGTCTGTTTCTATCCCTCTCCAATGCTATGGTGAAGGAGACAGAATTGTGATCACTATCTCCAAAATGCTCTCCCACTGAGAGATCTGTCACCTGACCAGGTTCATTTGCCAATACTAGATCAAGTACAGCCTCTCCTCTTGTAAGCTTATCTACATACTGTGACAAGAAACCTTCCTGAACACACCTAACAAACTCCATCCCATCTAAACCCCTCGCTCTAGGGAGATGCCAATCAATATTTGGGAAATTAGAATCTCCCACCACCACAACCCTGTTATTATTACACCTTTCCAGAATCTGTCTCCCTATCGGCTCCTCAATGTCCCTGTTACTATTGGGTGGTGTATAAAATACACCCAGTAGAGTTATTGACCCCTTATTGTTCCTAACTTCCATCCAGAGAGACTCTGTAGACAATCCTTCCATGTCTTCCTCCTTTTCTGCAGCCGTGACACTATCTCTGAGCAACAGTGCCATGCCCCCACCTCCAAGTACTGATCCACGCTCTAACCTCATCTGCTTTATTCACAATACTCCTCACATTAAAATAGACACACCTCAGAACATCGGTCTGAATGCGTCCCTTCTCTATCACCTGCCTATTCTCTGTCTCGCACTGTCTCCAAGCTTTCTCTATTTGTAAGCCAACAGCCTCTTCCTCCGTCTCTTCATTTTGGTTCCCACCCCCTAACCATTCTAGTTTAAATTCTCCCCAGTACCCTATGCAAACCTCCCTGCCAGGATATTAGTCCCCCTGAGATTCAAGTGCAACCTGTCCTTTTTGTACAGGTCACACCTGATCCAAAAGAGGTCCCAATGATCCAGAAATCTGAATCCCTGCCCTCTGTTCCAATCTCTCAGCCATGCATTTATCCTCCGCCTCATTCTATTCCTATACTCACTGTCACGTGTCACAGGCAGTAATCCTGAGATGACTACCTTCGTGGTCCTGCTTCTCAACTTCCTTCCGAACTCCTTTTGGTCTGTTTTCAGGACCTCTTCCCTTTTCCTACCTATGTCGTTGGTACCAGTATGTACCATGACCCCTGGCTGTTCTCCTTCCCACCACAGGATATCTTGGAAACGATCAGAAACATCCCAGACCCTGGCACCTGCGAGGCAAACTACCATCTGGGTTTCTTTCCTGCGTCCACAGAATTGCCTGTCTGACCCCCTAACTATAGAGTCCCCTATCACTGCTGCCAGCCTCTTCCTTCCCCTATCCTTCTGAGCCACAGGGCCGGACTCTGTGCCAGAGGCATGGCCAGGATTGCTTCGCCCAGGTAGGCCGTCCCCCTTGACAGTACTCAAACAGGAGTGCTTATTGTTAAGGGGGACAGCCACAGGGGTACTCTCTAGTACCTGACTCTTGCCCTTCCCTCTCCTGACTGTTACCCACTTAACTATCTCCCGAGGCCCCGGTGTGACTACCTGCCTATAGCTCCTATCTATCACCTCCTCACTCTCCCTGACCAGACAAAGGTCATCAAGCTGCATCTCCAGTTTCCTAATGTGGTCCCTAAGGAGCTGCAGCTCAACGCACCTGGCGCAGATGTGGCTGTCCGGGAGGCTGGGAGTCTCCAAGACTTTCTACATCTGACACCGAGCACAGAACACCAGCCTCACACACATTCTTCCTGCCTGTATTCTACACAGGCAACCTACCTCCCCTCAACCTGTTGTCCCCGAAGCCCTGTTGAGCCAAAGCCTTCCTACTCTGTCTCCCTCTACTCTGTCACCCGCTTTATAAAGCTGTCTCCTTTTAAACTCTTCTTGCTGTTCTAACTGGCTGACGTCCACACGCTTGTTAGTGAACTACTAGTGAAATTCCTTTAATCTTTATCGCTTTCATATTATCAATACAATTTTCAGCACTTCTTATTTGATTTAACTATTCATTATAAGAAGTTGTTCAAACATCAATGACAGACTTGTGAGATTTTCTCTAAAACATTTATTTGATAAAAATATAAACTAATGTGAATCTTTTAAATGTAAAATATTAAGAGGTCAGGGTCAACTTCTTCCTTAAATGAGTGTTCCAGGGAATCCCGATGTTAAGGGATATCAAATATTTGATAAAGCAAAAACGGGAGGAATATGGTAAGTAAGGAATACTGAAATGACAGGAGACCTTTCAGGAGTACAGAGAATGCAGGATGATGCTTGAAATAAATTTGGAGGGCAAAAAGGGCCATAAAATATCACTACCTTGTAAGATTAAGAAAAATCCAAGGGATATTGCATAATCAGGGAAAAAGTGAGACCTACTATGGATTTAAAAGGGCAATATGTGCAGGAAGACAGAAGTTGTGAGTAGATTTTCAATAATTAATTTTCATCTGTATTCATGTAGTAGGATGTTTTAGTTTTGATGATGAAATTTTAAAGCAGGCAAACGGGATGAGCGTAGATGGGTAACTTGACCAGCATAGACTATTTGGAACAGAGGACCTGTTTCAATGCTGTATTACCTTTTGACTATGAGGTGTGCAAAAATGTGGGCAAGTAGATGATGGGATGAAGGGTCTGTTTCTGTGCTGTGCAACAAATGCAGGCAAATAGGATAGATAAACATCTTTGTCATCATGAGGGATTTGGACTAAATAGCCAGCATGGGTTTAGCTTGGATAAATAGATAGACATAGTGGCAGAGGTGCCTGCTTCCAAGTTGTATGATTCTGTAGTATATTACAGTTTGTGGATTTACAAGAGGCCATTCTCAAATATTTATCAAAATGTCTCTTGGTAATAGTGCTGTCACCCTGGGCAAGCTGCCAATGTCAATTCAAAGATGGTGTGAAGCAAAAGATGGGAGCAATTAGAAACCAGTGGAAAGGGACTAGGATTGTCGAGGAAAGGTTTCAAGGTCAACATTTCATAACCAGGCTGAATGAAGTGGAACTTAAAACCAGGGGAGAGATACTGCACAGTGATGCTACTAGTAGATTCGCTGTCTTATAGTTTTGCCAAACTCGGTTCAATTTTAAACCCTGATATTTAGGTGGAGTTTGCATGTTATCCCTGTGACTGCATGGATTTCCAAAGGAGCTCCAGTCTCCACCCATATCCTCAAGACTTGCAGTTTGATAGGTTAATTTGCTGCTGTAAATTGCCCCTTGCACTTTCGTGAATGGTGGCATCTATAAGGAATTGATGAAAATGTTGGGGGAAATAAAACGTAAATAAGTGCTTGGTGGTCAGCATGGATTTGGTGGATTGAATGGCCAGTTTCCACTCTGAATGACTGTATGAGTTATACTTCTGTACTTTAAAATATACCGCGGAGATGTATAATGAATTGGCAATTAAAATACAACCAACAGTCCATTAAACACATCTCACTGTCAACATGTGTTTCCAATTACTTTGCATTTGACGAATTACTCCTTGTATACAGCAAGGTCCCACAAACAGCAAATAGGATAGATAACCAACTAGCTGAGAGCTGAACATTGACCTGAATGCTGAGAGGATTTCCTGATCTTTCTCTTACAATGTCCTTCCTTCCACTAGCTCTGAAAACCTTTAACATTAGAGCACCTCCTCAGACCACATTATTACCTCATGTACTAGGCAGAATGTAAATTCAAATGCTGCCTGCAAAGAAAGATGAGACAATTAATAAGATATTCTCAGCAATTTCTCAGTTGGCTTTATTATTTTGTTTTAGGAAGAAATAAAATATTGTACATGCCATGCTAGATAATGATTTGGACTTTACTTCAACCTATAGGATTGTGCTCACGGCATGTTTGATCAATCATTTCAAATTAACTGCATTTTGTTATCTATTCAAGCATAATAAAAAATGAATAAAGATTGCAGTATGACAGCAGATTTTATTGGAACACACTGTGAAATATAATGCCTGCATTTTATTTTTGCACCCTCATAATAGAGTTCTTCAAGGAAGTAACAAGCAGGGTGGACAAAGGAGAGGCAGTGGATGTCATATACTTGGATTTTCAGAAGTCGTTTAAGAAGGTGCCACACGTGAGGCTGCTTAACAAGATAAAATTCTGTGGTGTTAGTGTAAAGATACTGGCATGGATAGAGGAATGGCTGACAGGCAGGGGGTAGTGAGTGGGAATAAAAGGGGCCTTTTCTGGTTGGCTGCCAGTGACTAGTGGTGTTCCTTAAGTGGTCAGTATTGTTAATCCTAATTTTCACATTGTTTGTCAATGATTTGGATAAGGGAATTGATGGCTTTGTGGCAAAGTTTGCAGATGATACAAAGATAGGTGGAGGAGTAGGTAGTGCTGAGGAAGCAATGCTATAGCATCAGGACAAATGGGAAGAATGGGCAAAAAATGGAAGATGGAATAGAGTGTTGGGAAATATATGATAATGCATTTTGGTAAAAGGAACAATAGTGAAGACTGTTAGCTAAATGGGAGAAGGTTCAAAGATCAGAGGTGCAGAGGGACTTGGGAGTCCTCGGACAAGACTCCCAGAAGTTTAATTTATTGGTTGAGTCTGTGGCAAAGAAGGCAAGTGCAATGTTGGCATTTATTTCTGGGAAATAGAATATAAAAGCAGGGAGATAATGCTGAGACTTTATAAGACACTAGTCAGGCTGCACTTGGAGTATTGTCAACAGTTTTGAGGCCTATATCTTGGAAAGGATGAGTTGTCATTGGAAAGAGTCCAAAGAAGGTTCATGAGGATGATTCCAGGAATGATGGGGTTAACATATGAGGAGCAGTTGGCAGCTTTGGGCCTGTATACACTGGAATTTAGAAGAATGCGGGGGGATCTCATTGAAACCTACCGAATGTAAAAAGGACCAGATAGGGTGGATATGGAGAGGGTGTTTCCTCTGGTGGGCGTATAAAGAACTCGAGGGAACAGCCACAAAATTGAGGGGTGACCCTCAAAGGAGCTAAGGAGTTTTTTCAGTCAGAGAGTAGTAAATCTGTGGAATGCTCTGCCACAGACTGTGGTGGAGGCCAAGTCCATGCGTATGTTTAAGGCAGAAGTTAATTATTTCCTGATCGGTCAGAGCATCATAGGATATGACGAATAGGCAGGTGCATGGGGTTGAGTGGGATTCAGGATCAACCATGATGGAATGGCGGCACAGACTCAATGGGCTGAATGGCCTAATCCTGCTCCTGTCTTATGGTCTTACAAATGAATTGGATCCTTCCAATTAACCCATGTTCTTATGAAAGGAGTTCTGAGTGCAGGTTGGGTGAAGGGGAATTGTTGGAAGAAAGGGAGTAAGAGGACTTCACTCCGAAATCCATGAATAGTCTTGTCATGAGTTGCCATTCAAATGTGCTCTTCCATCATTTGATAATAGTAATTTTCCTGCTAAGACAAAGTCTTTTCGCATTCGATATTTTCAATCAGCATTCAATTGTTCCCTTTCTACCGTAGGGTCGCCATACCCCATGTTATTCATAGCATGAATGTGTACTCTAACAGGATCAATCAACACCATTGCAGTACTTTGAATTCTATGCTCAGTAGTAGTATCACAAAGCAGGCACATTAATTCTTTAGCGTGAACTTGATACAAAGCCTTTGTTCATAATTTAGATCTCCATAGGATCAACAGCACTGATTTACGTTCCTGCTTCTCCATTTAGGGATATTGTCAAACATAGACTGTAAAACCTGCTCTTTTAAAATTGATAAATTGGTTTATTAAGCTACAGTGAAAAACTAGCCTTGCATACCATCCATACAGTGCATTGAGTTGGTACAAGGTAAGACAGTAACAGAGTGCAGTATAAAGTACTGATAAAGTGCAGTGCAGGTAGACACGAAGGAGCAAAGCCACATTGTGAAGTTAACAGTCCACCTTATCACAGTAGGGGACCATTCAGTAATCTTTTAACAGCAGGATTAAATATACACAGTGTACCCATACCTTTTGCCAATACAGAAATAATGAAAAAGATGAACTCCCAAGCACTAAGTCCAGCTCACCCTGACTCTTGCACTACTTTTTTAATAGTGCGCTTTGCATTGTTTGCCTACCTGCAGTGAATTTATCTGAAACTGTAACACAATATCTTGCATTCAGTTTTTTGTACTACCTCAATATGCTTATGTATGGAATGACCTGTCGGGATGGCATGCAGGCAAAGGCTTTCAGCTGTATCTTGGTACATGTAACAAGAATGCACCAATTAATATATTTTTGTGCAATGATACAGTTCAAAAACACGAAGATGACACCACACTAGAATTTGCTTTAAGGTTTCAGAGTTTGGCAGAAATAAATCCTGTTCTGAACTTCTGCCCTGTTATCTTTACAACTTGGCTTGACTTTAAAGTTGAGCAACACACACAATATGTTGGATGAATACAACAAGTCAAACAGCATCTATGAAAAGAAATAAACAGTCAACGTTTTGGGTCATGACCTTCATCAGAATTTGAGCATGTTGCTCAGGGTTTCCAGCATCTTCAGAATCTCTTGTGTTTTTGATGTTAAACTTGAATTCTCACACACATTAAACAAGCCAAAGTACACACTTTTAAGGCAAATATTTTTCCTGCATAAGCTAATTCCCAAAGGAGAAGAAGGATTACAGGGTCATACTTGTATGTTTTAATATCAACCAATCGTATGGAATTGATGAAGATGAGAATACAAAAAAACAGGAGCAAGAGTAGGCCATCAGACCCAACAATATCTGTTTTAACTCCTCCTTGGCACCAGTTCCCCATCACTCTCTGTTCCGTGATCTTTTAAATATTATCTATCTCCATTTTAAATACCTCCAATGATCTAGTCCTAACTACCTTAGGGTAGAGACTTTCAGAGATTTACCACTATCTGTGACAAGAAATTTTTGCACTTCACAGCTTTAAAAAAAAGCTATCATATTTTGTAATTATGTCTCTTTCCTGAAACACCTCAACCTACCCTGTTTTGCCCCCTTCTGATCATACATGATTCAGTAATATAATCTCTTATTCTTTTAGACACCAGAGTGCACAGATTCAACTTTTTTGGACTCCTGTGACAGGATAATTCAATCATCCTAGGAATTAGGTTGGTGAATATTTTTTGGACTATCTCCAACACCACAATATCAATTTTTAAGTAAGGGAACAAAAACAGTGCACAATATTCCAAGACTAGACTCAGCAATACATCATATAATTGCTTTCCTATTCTTAAACTCCAATCCCGTTCATTAAAGGCCATTGTGCCGTCTGCTTTCAAAACTACTTGTTGCACCAAATGCAATTGGAAAAGTACAGGATAGGAAAGGTTTAGAAGGTTTTAGATCAAACGCTAGCAAATGGGATTCGCTTGGGTGGCTATCTTGGTTGGCATGGACTAACTGGGCTGAAAGGCCTGTTTATGTGCTATATGACTCTAGGGCCAGTCTTTTTGTGATGCACACTTGAAAACTTCTGCACTTCACTCAAGTAAATCTCTGAGTTAAGATAATAGTCTGCCTTTTTATTCCTCTTTAACAAAGTGCATGACTTCACACTTTCCCACATTAAATTCCATTTGCCAAGTTTTCACCCACTCACTCAACCTATCTATATCTTACCGCAGTCACGATAACCTCACTGTAACATGCCCTTCCACCTATTTTTGTACCACTGTGAAACCTGATTATCTTACATCTTTCCTCCTCCTCCTCCAGGCCATTAGCACAAATAGTAAATAACTGAGAATGTATCACAGAAGCATTCTACTCATTAAATCCTTCCAGCTTGAGAAAAAGTACTTACTCCAACTCTCAGCCTTCTTTGTGATAACTAGTCTTGAATCCATACTAATACACATTCCCAACACCATAAATGCTTATCTTTGCACCAGACTCTATATGGCAACTTGTCAAATGTGGTTGGAGAATCCAAATTCACTGGTCTTACAGGTTTCCAATCTGTTGTTATATTCAGTATCTGGCTTGTCTTGCAAAACAATGGGATTAGAAGAGAAAATGGGATGACTGGAATAACTATTAGGTGCCGCACGGATATAAATCACTAAATGCCTCCCTTTTGTGCTGCATGACTGTTGATTCTCTTAGGAGTCTTCTTTAGCTTGCTTTATATTTTGACAAAGTTAATAAATTGAGGACAGAGATATGTGAGTTCTAAAGAACAAATTATCAAAGAAGGGTATTATAATTCCCAACCTATTCAGACTGCACAAGCATGAGGGGAAAAAAGATGCAGAGTTGATGTTAGCTAAGAACTTTTTTTGGGATTTAGCAGAAGATAAAACATTTGCTGTATGGATGTAATCATAAAACCCTTCAGGTCAACAGTTCAACTGCACAATTGCTTTTATCATGTGACAATTCGGATAGTTTTTTGCTTCTTTGGGTTTTTTTTGTACTAGAAAAATGCACGCACCTTTCACAATGAACTGCAAACCATTTGAACACTGATGCACAGCAGCCTGCTTGTTTTTTGCTAAAATATTACTGCATATGCATGCACAAATCTCACAAGAGAACATCATTTAACACAATCCAACAGTTGTGTTATGTTGGTGCTCCACCTTGTCTCACAGACTACTGAGAATAAGAAAAGTCACATAACTGCCATTGCAAGAATGAGTCATTTGATCCTATGATTAGGATCTTTTTAGAGCAGAGAATTCAGCATTTGATGCAATTTTTATCATCTCTCCTAGACCTGTAAGACTGGCTTCTAATTTATGTTTTATTTCTGGTAGGGCGGAGCAGGACTTGTACCTACCACCCAGATGCTCCTAACTGTAATTCTGACCAGAGGCCATACAGGAAGGAGTTGCACTCTGGGGAGCAAAATAATTTCTGGACCAGGCTTGAACAGGGTAGAAGTCCAATATAGTCGGCCCTCCTTATCCGCGAGTTCCGCACGCGCGCATTCAACCAACCACGAATTCAGAAAACCCGGCTCTTCCAGCACTTGTTGCTCAAGCATTATTTGTCTCGCATCTCATTCATTTGCTACTTTGTTCCTGTGAAAAAATGGCTCTTAAAAAGCAATTACATAGTCAAAGCAATTCCTCAAAGGCTAAGAGGGAGCGTAAAGTGATATCTCTCACCAAGAAAGTAGAAATATTAGATCTTTTGAAAAGTGGCATGTCGTTTTCTGAAGTGGGCTGTAAGGGTGGTAAGAATGAATCGAGTATTTGCACAATGAAGCAGAAAGAAGTTGAAATTCGTGTTAGTGATGCCCTTACAATGGCAAAAATGGTCTCTCTGGTTTGTGATAAAGTGCTTGCGAAGATGGAGAAAGCATTAAGTATGTGGCTAGAGAACTCGAAGATCTGCTGAAATCCTCTACAGAAGATGATGATGATGCAGAAGACTTAGAGGAGGCAGAGCCATCAATTTGGACACTTGAAAATTTGTAGCAGCTTTTTAACAGGCACAAGTGTTAAGGGATATGATCCTGGACTACGATTCTTCGATGGAACGAAGCCTCCATGTCACCCGAGGGATAACAACAGGCCTACAACCACTGCAAGATGTGTTTGATGATGCAAAGAAAAAGAAGAGACAGCTTCCTATAACAATGTTTCTAACTAAAGCATCTGCAGTTCTGAAGTCTCGACATTCAAAGCTCGAAGATCCTCAGCCCTCAATCTCCACAGTTCCTGACTTTAGTATTATTGAGCTTCCTCCAAAGTGTCCTTATTCCCTAAACAAGACAGTGTAACAATTATTTACATAGCATTTCCATTGTATTAGGTGTTTATAAGTTCTGTCATCTAGAGATGATTAGAAGTTTTACTCGTTGTTTGATCATTGTTTGCCTTGCATCTCGTTCGTTCGCTGCTTGTGTTGTGAGCGAGAGGAACATTTACAGTTTTTTTTCTTGTCAATATTCCCTAAACATTACTGTATAACAACTATTTTACATAGCATTTACATTGTATTAGGTATTATAAGTAACCTAGAGATGATTTAAAATATACGGGAGGATGTGCATAGGTTATATGCAAATACTATGCCATTTTATATAAGGGACTTGAGCATCCGCGTTTTTTGGTATCTGTGGGAGGTCCTGGAACCAATCCCTCGCGGATAAGGAGGGCCGACTGTATTTGGGGATATTATGGGCAGAATCACGAAAGAACCCAGGCAGGTCCAACAAGTAGTTAAGAAAAACTGCCTTTGGCAAAATGGTTTGGTTTTAAGAATAGGGAGCTTTTGTTACCATAGTGAAGTCACACCTGCAATACCATGCACAGATTTAGCCCGCTTATCTAATATAAAAAATAAGGTAGCATTGGAAACTGTGCAAAGGAGATTCATGAGGTTAATTCCTGGGATGAGAGGGTTGTACTCAATTTGGGTCAGTATTAGAAGAGTTTAGAAGAATGAGGGGTGGCCTTATTTGAACATGTAAGATCCAACTACTGAAGGTGAGCGGCAGCTTACTGATAGTCTGAAAGGTAATACGTTTGACTAAAGTATTATTAATAACATCTTTTTTTTCTTTTTTTGTAATTTATTTTTTTATTGAAGTTCATCATCAAACAAACATTTCCATAAAATGTATTTCAGGCATTGTACATATATATCACAAATCTCCACAAAGTATTAATCTGAGGAAGTAAGTTGTAGTAAACTATCACCGCAAACAATGAAGAGGGAAGCAAATTCGATGGATGAGCTGTGCTAGTGTGTTGCAAAATCGATGCAGATGGAGTTGGAGTGAGCAATTTGGTGAGAAGGTGTCGAGGCAGAGGAGTCCCGATGTCCATCCAAAACCCCGGAGTGAGGTTGGATCGGTCTAAGCACGCACTGGGCCGAATAGGAGAGTTTGAGAATGGCTTCAGACTGGGCAACAGTTCTAGGCCTGGATTGAACCGTTGGGCGGCATAGTCTAGGCCTGGACCATTTTGCTGTGGCAGGATCTGGGTCCTAATGTGAGGCATGATTCACTGTATGGACAATTTAAACGCTGGTCCAGATAGTCTGGAAAGGCAGGGTATCAGGACTGGGGGTGAGAATTGGGCCAATATCGCTCGCTCTCTCATGATGTTCTACTGTGAGCCTCCCTGGCTGCTGTGCTTCATGTCTGCAAGCTTCACAGCAATCTGATGAAGTGAGACGGAGGCATTGGGCTACTCTGGGGTGCTCCAGGAAATTGGATCTAAGGATTCAATTTGGTTCAGAAAGCTGTTGCTCATGTCTGTTGTTTGCATACTTTGTGTTTCTTTTCTCTTTCTCTGCATAGTAGGAGTTGGTTTTCATTTTCTTTCAATTGGGGTTTCTTGCTTTGTGGCTGCCTGTAAGCAGACAAATCTCAAGGTCGTATAATTTATATATTCTTTGATAATCAAACAAATGAATGGAACAATCAAGCAATGACTAAGTATTATGAGGAAGGTGTACTGTGGCCTACAGTTCTTCCTATTGTCCTATGTAGCATCAAACCCCAAACAAGAAAACTAAACTATGTCCATTTGAGGTGGTAACAGGCTGTCCTCTGTCACTGCTGGGAGCTCTCAATCTCAGAGAGGCTGATAGACAGATTATGGCAGACAGTTTAGTTAACTACTGTGTGAAATGAACCCAAGTTGTCCTGTCTGTTTCTCAACAGGTTTTTGTTGCTTTGAGTGATCCAACAGAAGGAGGACACACACTGATTTCTGGCTTGTGGGTCCGATTAAGAAACCGCATCAGGGTCCGCTGGGAGCTCAGTGGGAAAGTCCATGTCAAGTGCTGTTAATTACCAACTTGGCAGTGAAGGTAGAAAGCAAAAGTAAGTGGATACATGCCAGCCAGTGTAAGTGAGCTATTGGATGAGGATGAGTGCAGTGGTTAATGTGTTGGTAACCTTTTGGTCACAGTGCCCACACCGCTGGGTTATAGTGAGCAAATTGTTAACCTGCCAGAAGACTTCCAGCAAGTCGACAACCACAGGACATTATTCTAATATTAGTTATTACATTTTTCTCAAATTTCCCTACATACAGTGAGTACTAATATTAATACAAGTATGCCTTACCTTACTTTACAGCCTTTTCCCTTGTATAAGATCAATAGTTCAAACTCACATAAGTTTGTCTACTAATTTGCATGATGATGATATAATCTGATGAATATTCTGATATTTCATAACTTAAATAATCTTTAGTTATTTTATAGTTAACAAAGATACCACAAGCTTTTTCTGCCTTTGAGTTTTCAGATGATGATTCTAAATGTGTGATTTAGAATCAAAGGATGGTTGTTGATCTCGACTGTTCAATTCTTAGAATAGACTATCTAATTGCTATTTTCTTTGCAGTTTTACAATTATTTATCTGCTTGTACTTCACACTTATATACAAGAATCTGCCTAACATGATTCTTAGTCATAATAGTATGAGTATACAAGTTCAGTGTGTTCCCCTGTGGTTATATAAAGTATGATTCTAGAACTTTTCTTGGTACTGCATTAGTTGAATAAGTGCTTTCTCATTGGTAGACTGTTATCTACAAATGTGAATGGAATTTGCCTTATCTACCTTCAGGCCTTCCAGCTTCCGAAGCACCTTCTCCCTAATAATACCAACCACACTCAGTTCTGCCTTCTGAAACAATTGAACTTATGTCATACTGTAGTGTCTTCCATAATGAAGACTGACACAAAATACCTTTTCAGTTCATCTGCCATTTCTTTGTCCCCCCTTACTACTTCTCCAATATCACCTTCCAGCAGTCCAATATCCACTCTCACCTCTCTTTTACTCTTTATACATCTGAAAAAAATCTTTTAGTATTCTCTTTAATATTATTGGTTAGCTTACCTTCATATTTCATCTTTTCTATCCTTTTGGCTTTTTTAGTTGCCTTCTGTTGGTTTTTAAAATTTTCCAATCCTCTAACTTCCCACTAATTTTTGCTCTATTTTATGCCCTCTCTTTAGCTTTTTTGCTATCTTTGGCTTCCCTTGTCAGCCACACTTGCATTGTCCTGCCTTTAGAATACTACTTTACCTTTTGGATGCATCGATCCTACATCTCTGAACTGCTCCCAGAAACTCCAGCCATTGCTGTACTGCCATCATTCTTGCAAGTATCTCCTTCCAATCAACCGGTCAGATCCTCTCACATGCCTCTGTAATTCCCTCTACTCCACTGTAATACTGATACATTTGATGTTATCTTCTCTCTATCAAATTGCAGGGTGAATTTTGTCATATAATGATTACTGCCTCCTAAAGTTATTTATTTAAACTCTCTAATCAAATTTAGTTCATTATATATCACACAAACCAGAATAACTGATCCCCTAGTGGGCTCAGCCAAAGCAGCTCTAAAAAGCCATTTTGTAGGTATTCTATAAATTCTCCCTCCTGGATGCAGGACTAACCTGATTTTCCCAATCTACCTGTATTTTGAAATCTTCCTTGACTATTGTAACATTGCCTTTTCTATCTCCCATTGTAATTTGTAGCCAAAATCATGGCTACTGTTCAGAGACCTGTATATAATTCTCAACAGAGTCTTCTTACCCACAAGAGTGTTTCTTAACTCTACCCACAACAATTCTACATTTTCGGATTCAATGTCACCTCTTTCCTCAGGAGAAATAGTAAACCCTCCTGATGAAGGGTTTCAGCCCGAAACGTCGTCACTACCTCCTCCCATAGATGCTGTCTGGCCTGCTGAGTTCTGCCAGCATTTTGTGTTTTTATTTCCTTCCTCAGGATTTGATTTCATTATTTTATGACCAGGGCCACCCCACACCCTCTGCCTACCTTCCTGTCCTTTCAATATCATTATTATCCTTGGATGTTAAGCTCACACTATGATCTCCTCTCAGCCATGACTCAGTGATGCCCACACATCACACCGGCCAATCTCTAACTGTGCTACAAGATCACCTGCCTTACTCTGTAAATGTGCATTCAAATATAACACCTTCAAGCCTTTATTCATCTCTATGTTTGATTTTGTCCCTCTGTTATACTGCAACACATCCCACTGACTGCAATTTTGCCCCATCATCTGCCTGTCTTTCCTCACAGTCTCACTACACACTGCATCTACGTGTATGCCGACTGCTCTATCCTCAGCCTTATTACTCTGGTTCCCATCCCCCTGACAAATAGTTGAAATCCACCCCAACAGTTCCAGCAAACCTCAGAAGAGATCCCAATGATTCAGAAATTTGAAGCCCTGCCCCCTGCACCAGTTCCTCAGCCAGATAATCCTATTCTTACCCTCGCTGGTGTGTGGCACAAGCAGCAATCCAGAGATTACTACCCTGGAAGTTCTGCTTTTTAGCTTTTTACCCCCTCCCTAAATTCGCTCTTCAGGACCTCCTCCCTTTTCCTACCAATATGTAGCAAGACTTTTAGATGCTCACCCTGCCCCTTTAGAATACCGTGGACGATCCGAGACACCCCAGGCACCTGGGAGGCCACATACCATCCTGGTATCTCTATCGCATCCACAGAATTGCATTTCTACACCTCTAGCGCTGGAAACTCCTGTCACTACTGCAGTCCTCTTCTCCCACCCCACTTCCCTTCCGAGCCACAGCTTCAGACTCAGTACCAGAGCCCCGGTCGCTGCAGCTTTCCCCCTCAACAGAATGCAAAGTGATAACTGAGAGGAATGGCCACAGGGCTTGTTTTTAAAAATAAAACAAATTCTGCTCTTGGACTCAGGAAACATTCTCCTATCCTGATCTTATTATTCAGAGGGTAAGTCAGCATAAACACTCTTTAGAAAATGGCCTTAAAATGATTTGCCATAATTTGTTGAAACGAGCTTCACACACCCTGAGATCTGCCTGCAGGACACTAATACTTAAGTGATAATTATTTAATTCATGCTGTTCATTTAAGACCATCCATTATTTCATTCATGACACACCCCAGCAATCAGACAATCATTTACCTTTCATTCCAACACACAGAAAAAGCTGGAGGAACTCAGCAGGTCGTGCAGCATCTGTGAATATGAATAAACAGCTGATGTTTCGGGTTAAGACCCTTCTTCAGGACTGGCAAGGAAGGGGGAAGATGCCAGAATAAAAAGGAGGGCAAGCGAGAAGGTGATAGGTGCAGCCAGGTGGGTGGGAAAGGCTGCAGAAGAAGGAATCTGATTGGAGAGGAAAGTGAACCATGGGAGAAAGGGAAGAAGGATGGACACTTGGGGCAGGTGATAGGCAGGCAAGGAGAAAAGGTAAGAGATCGGAGTGGGGAATAGAAGATGAGGGAAGGGGAGGGGAAAAGAATAAAAAATTGCCAGAAGGGGAAATTGACGTTCATGCCATCAGGATGGAGGCTACCTGGTTGGAATGAGGTGTTGCTCCTCCACCCTGAGAGTGCCCTTATTCTGGCAGAAGAGGAGACCATGGACTGACAAGTCAGAATGGGAATGCGAATAGGAATTGAAATGGTTGGCCAGCGGGAAATTACACTTCCGGCAGGTGGACCAGCCCATAACGTTAACTGGTCATTCATTTTCACAGATGCTGCCTGACCTGCTGAATTTCTCCAGCACTTTGTCTGTGTTCCTCTGGATTTCCAGCATCTGCAAAATCTCTTTTATTTATCTTTCACTCCCCTATTCACTCACGGAATTATGAAAACCTAGCTCTAATTTTCCTTCCCTAATTGGTGAGATCAAATCCTGCCAAACAATTGATTTTACATTATAAACAGAATTGAACTGGCAAAAGTGAATGTCAGCATTCATTAAAGAGCAATTGCTTAACATAATAAGACTATAATTGCTAGAGAAAGGAGTTTAGGGATATATTATTGTGACTGTCATTCTTTGTAGATGGCACTGACACTTATCAATTTGAACAGGAAAGGCTAATAAGCCATGACAAAACATGAATTCTCTCTATAACTATACCAAATGTTTCAACTGAAATTTAAGATAACAAGTGGCAGACCTCCAATCACAAGCTCTTGACAAGAGATGTTTATATTTTGGAATATGTTTTGAAAGTTCTTCAAAAAAGAGTAGGTGACAAAGTTCAGCTACAATGAGTGAGAGATAATTATGCAAATTGTTTCATCCTGGGTTAGAAAGACACCTGTATCTCAGAAGCCCCTTCCACATCCCTTCAGGACATCTAAATACACCTTGTACCAACGAAGTACCTTTATGGAGTAAACACTTTTGGAAATGTTGCAGCCAATGTGTACACAACTGGTTCACACAACTAACAATGTGATAATGACCAGGTATCACACTAATGTTAATGGTTGAGTAACCATTGGCCAGAGCTGCAGGAATAACTCCCCTGCTTTATTCCAGAATAGTACGGTGGGACCTTTCACACTCAACTGATTGAGCAGCAGGGTTATGATAAACTGATATGAAACATTGGTTAGGTCACATGCGGAGGGATTTTGCCAGACTAGGGGTTCATACCTTTGTGCGACAATAGAATTGCATGTCTGCACTGCTCTATGCACATGTCTGCACTGCTCTATGCACAGGTCAGCAGAAATCAGGTACTGCTCTTTAGCCTACGATTATAAACCACAAGACTATGTGACTTGAGTGCTTTTAGGTTGAACAATGTCTGGGGCAAAGTTCCTGTTTTATGACTAACTATTATTCTTGTTAAAATGTGTAACCTTGCAGCTTGCATGTCCTGTATGTTATTTAAAGGAACTCCCTGTAACCAAAGGCAGAGTTGCTGCTCGTAGGAGGGACAGCTTTCCATGTCACATAAAATAAAGAGTCTCTTGAATACCTGGGTCCGAGTGATGTGGAAATAAAATTTCCCTAACACCACAGTACAGTTCTGGTTGCCACTCTATAGGAAAGGTGTGTTTGCACGGGAGATTGGCTAGAACCTTCTTGGTATGAGGTGTTTCAGTAATATAGACTAGGGTCGTTTTCCTTGGAACAGAGGAGACTAGGGATACAAAATAATGAGGGCATTGATAGGGTAGATAGTAGCAAACCTCACCCCCATAACAAATCAGGAGGCATAGGCTTAGTGTGAGAGGAAAGAGGTTAAAGAGAATCTGAAGAAGTATGTTTTCAGCCAGTGGGTGATTGGAAACTAGAATGATGAAGGCAGGTGCTCTCACAGTTTCTCATAATTGTCTAGATAAGCATTGAATTGCCAAGGCATAGAAGGCGAGCAGCTTTAGAATACGAAGGAAGAGGATCAGAGAAAAAGAAAGCAACTCTTTTTTTTAAAAAAATGTACCCTTTAGGATTGTAGGAACTGTGATGATACCAACTGCTCAGTCTAAAGAAATATGACCCGTAGTCATGGATAGAGAATGCAATTTGAAAGAATGGGTTAGAGTAATGACATCCAAGGAGTGTTCTCCTTTAACAGATGCATCACTGCTTAGAGTTAAAGATCAGATATTTTTATACCCATCAGCAGATAAGATAAACTAAATGTTTCCAGTAGATAAATATCAGTGCCATTGAGTGCCAGTAATTACTCAACTCTGAAAATTCTATCAAGCACTCTGCAATGTCTTTGCACTGGAAGGAAAGAGCAGTACTTGCTGTTCTCTGCATGAGTTTATTGACTTGAACAAGGCAATGTTGGAAGGTATAGTTAATGATATTGCCGAATAGTCCGACCTTGAGCAGAAATTGGGTTCAGTAAAGGTAATGGGAATGAAGGTTTGATAATCATGTTGAAAGTCAGCGCTTCGAATGTTCTGAATATTGACTTCAGCTTAATGTGGGCAAGAAACTGCACCTCTTACTCCTAAAGAAAAATCACAGAAGCCTACAGCACGATCGGAGGCTGTTTAACCCATTATGATTGTGCCAACTTTTGAATGAGCTTTCCAAGTAGATGCTCCTTCTCTCCTATAACTTTTTACAATTCCCCCTACCCCTCACCCCACGCCATCAAATCCAATCTTCTCTGGAAAATTATCAACTTTCTTTCATCTGTCCATTCACTCAATCTATCCCATTGCAGTTCTAAAGACAGCCTCCCCATTTGCTCATGCAATTAAACTCTGTGCCCTTTGGTTACTGACCATTCTCTTATTGCACCAACACAGTGAATGAAAGGGTGAAAGCCCACAGACATTCTGCCCCTTGAAAGTCAGACACCAGGAAACAGAGCACTAAAACCAACCAACCTCTCCTCAAAAATTAGATGTCGGGCAGTAAGATATTGCCCGAAAGATTGGTAAGGAATCTGTCAGAGTATGTTAAGATTTTGGCCATGAGGCCAGGCCTACTCACTTTCCTACTCCAATGATTTGTGATGCTGTTTTTCTCTCTACGGGTGTTGATTGACCTGCTGAACATTTCTCGTTTTATTGCTGACACATCTGACAGACACACTACTGCAATGCTGAAGAGAGAACTCCAGTGGCCATTATTATTGAGCAGGACATCAGGTCAACTCCTGTTCAGTAGTGTCCATAGTACACTGTCCATTGGCCAGGGAGGGAGGATGGGGCCTTGATTTAACACCACAGTGCAGCGTTCTGACAGCAATGCACACAAGCACTAGTCTGGGTAGTATACTCAAGCCTTTGAGAAAACAGTGGCACGCAGCTAGTGCACACAATTCAGGTGACCTACAATTCCAGGCTCAATTCTGGCTTTGGGTGCTCTGTGGGATTTGGATGTTGTGGGCTTACCCCAGATGCTCAGGCTTCTTCCTTGTGGGGTGGTACAGAAGCACAGCGGTCAGTGCTACGCTTCACTGTCTCATGTGGAAGATTGGGGCTTGATTCCTGCTGCTGCCTGTAAGGTGTTTCTATGTTCTCCCCGTGACTACGTGGGTTTCCTCTGGGTGCTCCGGTTGCCTCCCACATTCCAAAGACGCCTGTTTAGGATTACTGAGCTGCAGAAGCATGGTGACACTTGAGGGCTGCCCAGCACAATCTTTACTGATTTGATATGGTGCAAACAATACATTTTACAATGTGCTTTGATGTACATGTGACAAATTGAACTAATCTCTCTCATTAAGCTCTTCCCTTATCCCAAAGACATAGATATAGATTAATTTATTTCTACAAATTGTAGACAGGCAAATCAGGAGAAGACAAGTGTGAAAGAACAGATTACAGGGGAATAAATGGGTAACAGAATCAATTGGAATACCCTGAGAATTCAAGGGGCCAAGAGGCCAAAACAAATTGTTTATTCCCGTACACAGATGCAGCCTGAGCTGCTGAGCTCATCTAGCATTCTGGGTATGTTGTGATTCTGGGTGCTTTTTCTTCTTATAAAACAATATTCCTCTCAGAAAGCTTTAATGAACTCAGCACTGCAAAATGGGGAAGGTGCAGCAGTCAATTTGCAAAGACCCACATTCAATGAAAAGCAATGATGAACATGATCTTTGTCTGACTTCCACTAAACTCGATCCAGTAATATTACAGGGCAAATCCCTTCCAAAGTACCAATGGTTGTAATTACATCCATCAGGGAGGGTTAGGCAGCCTTGATTTAACAACATATCCAAAATTGAATTCACTGCTAGGGGTGGTGGACGCAAAAGTGATAGAGGCATGCAGGAGGCTGTAAGATAAGCACATTAATGTGCAGAAAATGGAGGAATATGGACATTAAGCAGAAGGCATTAGCATAGTTAGGAATTTAGTTACTATTTTAATTAGTTGGATACAATATCGTGGGCCGCAGTGTTCGAGTGGGGATTTTGAGCCTTCAGCTCTTCAGCAAGGAGAGGCTTGAGTGAGAAAAAGCAAAAAGCTGTAGGTAGATTTTTTTCATTTTATTTATTGTTTGCTTCTTTATACTTGCACAGCTGGAGCAGTAGGGATGTAGTAGAGGAATGGTCCTCTTGCAGGATGTGGGAAGGCAGGGAGACCGCCAGTTTCCCTGACTTCACCTGCAAGGAGTGAATCCAGCTACAGCTTCTAACACTCTATGTTAAGGAGTTGAAGATGGAAATGGATGAAGCCCGGATCATTCGGGAGGCTGAGGGGTGAAAGACAGGACAAATAGAGAAGCAGATACAGCCAAGGTACAGGACACAGGAAACTGAGTGACAGTCAGGACGGTGAAAGGGGATGAGCAGCCAGTGCAGAGTAACCGTGTGGCCATCCCTCTCAACAACAGGTATACCACTTTGGATATTGTTGGGGGAGGATGACCTAAAAAAGGAAAGTCACAGCAGTCAGGTTTCTGGTGCTCTGTGACTCAGAAGGGAAGGAGGAGGAAGAGACGAGCTGTGGTAATAGAGGAACAGAAAGGTGGTTCTGTGGACAAGAAAGAGATTCCCCGATGGTATGCTGCCTCCTGGCTGCCATGGTTTGGGACATCTTAGATTGAGTCCTCTGCTTTCATAAGTAGGAGGGACAGCAGCCAGAGGTTGCGGTCTATTAAAAGAACCAATGAAATTGGCAGGAAGAGGGATGTGGTTCTGCAAAGTGAGTTCAGGAAATTAGGTGTTAAGTTGAAGGACAGGACCTCCAGAGTTATGATCTCAGGATTGCTACCCCTGCCACGTGCTAGTGAGGCCAGAACTAGGAAGATTATACAATTTAACACATGACTAAGGAGTTGGTTTAGGAGGGTGGTCTTCAGATTTTTGGATCATTGGGCTCTCTTCCAGGGAAGGTGGGACCTGTACAGAAGAGATGGTTTACACCTGAACTGGAGGGGGACGAATATCCTAGTGGGAAGGTTTGCTAGTACTGCATGGGGGGGGGGGGGGGTTAAATTAGAGTTGCAGGGGGATGGGAACCAGAGTGGCAGAACAGATAGTAAAATCATTGTGGAGAAAAATGTTATTAAGACCTTAAAGTCAGGAAACAAAAAGTTGAGCATGGAGGGACTAATGTTAATGGTTGCATATATTTTAATGTAAGAAGTATTGTGCAAAAGGCATATGAGCTCAGGGAGTGGATCAGCATATGGAATTATGATACTGTAGCCATTAGTGAGACTTGGTTGCAGGAGGGGCAGGAATGGTAGCTCAATATTCCAGGGTTCCTTTGCTTTAGATGTGATAGAGTGGGAGGGGTGGCGTTACTAATCAGGGAAAATGACGTGGCAGTGCTTGGTCAGGACAGACTGGAGAAGTTGTCTAGTCAAGCTTTATGGGTGGAACTGAGGAATAAGAGAGGCATGACCACGTTAATGGGGCGATATTACAGACCACCCAACAGTCTGCAGGATTTAGAGGAACAAATTTGTAGAGAGATGCAGAGACAGTTGCTAGAAACATAAGGTTGTTATAGTAGGTGATTTTAACTTTCCTCATATTGACTGGGACTCCCAAATTGTAAAAGGACTAGATGGGTTAGAATTTGTCAAATGTGGTCAGAGAAGTTTCCTTAATCAGTACTGTGTTGCCTTTATGGCATTTGTTTAGTTTATAATATTTTCGCTTTAGTAATTCGTTTGTTAGCATTTTTTAGTTAAAGTTAGGATTGTTTAAAGTAAATTCATTGTCTGTGATATATCGCGGCATGCGATGACGTCACATCCGGTTTCGCCGCGTCTTGTGGGAAAATACCGGTTTGGAGAAACGGGAAGGAGGGGGCTCACATGTGCAGGATCAGCGCAAGAAAAGTTTCGCACTAGAAACTCAGTGAAGCAACGCCGTAAGTTCATGAGATAATCGATGTGTTGAATTAAAATGTTAACGCTGATTCTGTTAAAAGTAATGACGGTTGATAAGGTTTATGTTTTCGTTAGATAAAGAGTTGCGGATAGTTTGTGTTGAAGTGTATTTAAAGCAGTCAATGGCGTAGGTAGATTCTGACTGTATGCTGCATTTTAATGTAATGTAGATGTTGTAGTTTACTTTTGCAAGTATTTATGATGTAAATGTGATATCAAGAAGGAAACAAATACTGTACAAATCTTGTATTGTTTTATCAACAGTTTTCACCATACGTTAATATGGAAGAGTGAACAGTAAATGGTTAATCTTACTGCGATCCTGTTTTCATTGACTACGGTTTACCTTGGTGTTTAGTTCAGCGTTCTCTTACACCTGAGCGAGAACACTACAAGTACATAGAAGTTGCAATGAGAGAGTGTGCTGTCTTGAGACAAATTAGTGTAGATAAATTCCCAGGGCTTGACAAGGTGTTCCGTCAGATCCTGCAGGAAACTGCAGTGTCCCCAGCAGAGGTATTTAAATTATCCTTTACGACAGCTGAGGTGCCGGAGGATTGGAGGATAGCTAACGTTGTTCTGTTCAGCCATGATCTTATTGAAATGTGGAGCAGGTTCAACAGGCCGGATAGCCTACTCTTGCTCCTATTTCTTATGTTCGAAGGTTCTGTTGTTTAGGAAAGGCTCTAAGAATAAACCAGGAAATTATATGCCAGTCAGCCTGACATCAGTAGTGGGAAAGTTACTGGAATGTATTTTAAGAGACTGGATCTATGAGTATTTGAATAGGCAGGGATTAATTGGGGATAGTCAGCATGGCTTTGTGTGCAGCAGTTCAATCTTAAAATTTTTTGAGGATGTTACCAGGAAAGTTGATGAAGGCAATGCAGTGGATGTTATCTACATGGACTTCAGCAGGGCATTTGTCAAGGTTGCATATGGGAGTTTGGTCAAGAAAGTTCAGTTGCTTGGTGTTCAAGATGAGGTAGAAAATTGGATTAGCCTTTGGCTTTGTGGAAGAAGCCAGAGAATGCCAGTAGATGATCGCCCCTCTGACGGGAAGCCTGTGACTAGTGGAGTGCTGCAGGGAATGGTGCTGGGTCCATTGTTGTTTGGCGTCTATATCAATGTTCTGGACAATAATGTGGTTAACTGGATCAGCAAATTGGCAGACGACACCAAGATTAAGGGTGAGGTAGACAGCAAGGAAGGCTTTCATGGCTTGCAGCGGGATCCGGACCGGGTGGAAATATGGGATGACAAATGGCAGATGGAATTTGACGCTTACTAATGTGAGCAGCTGCACCTTGCAAGGACAAATCAGGATGGGATGTATGATGAATAGTAGGGCACTGAGTAGTGCAACAGGACAGAGGGGTCTGGGAGTCCAGAGAAAATTTAAAGGGATCTTGCCAGGAACTGAGGACCTAAGTTACAGGGAGAAGTTGTTCCCTAGATTGCAAAGGACTGAGGGGAGATTGGATTGAAGTATACCAAATTATGAGGCCTGTAGATCGGGTAAATCCAAGCAGGCTTCTTCCACTGAAGTTGGGTGAGATTTCTACTAGAGGTCATGGGTTAAGGGTAATTGGTGAAATGTTTAAGTAGAACCTGAGAGGGAACTACTTCCCTCAGGCAGTAGTGAGAATGTGGAATGGGCTGCAAGTGGTGAATGTAGGGCTGATTTCAATATTTAAGATAAACTTGGATAGGAACATGGATGGGAGGGGTATGGAGAGCTATGGTCCAGGTGCAGGTCAATGGGACAAGACAGTTTAAATGGTTCAGCATGGACGAGCTGGGCCAAAGGGACTGTTTATGTGCTGTACTATTCTATTACTCTATGACATGTTCCTATGCATTACTCTTCTATCTTTTGTTATGCAACATTCTGACATTACAAAAATATTGACCTGGTTTCCATCCTTCAGCCTCTGATCCCATGATCTTCTGGCAGAAGCAGGTGCCATGTGCTTTAAGGCAAGACTGATGTAGAAGCAGCTAGCTGCCTCAGTTTGATAGAACACTTAAAGGTTAAAAGATTTAAAAAAGTCTGAGAGTCCTTCACCTTCTTGAGAACAGAAACCAAAGATGGAGAGAATATGGATTGAAAAGCGGAGAACCTACAGGAGGTACCTAATAAAGTGGCCACTGAGTGTACGTTTGTCCTCTTCTGCTGCTGTAGCCCATCCACTTTAAATTTGTGTGAAAATCCCAGGAGATCAGCAGTTTCGGAGATACTCAAACGTTCGTTCCATGGTCAAAGTCACTTAGACCACATTTCTTCCCCATTCTGATCTTTAGGGTGGACAACATCTGACTTCTTGACCACGTCTGCATGATTTTATGCACTGTGTTGCTGTCACATGATTGGCTGATTAGATATTTACATTTCCAAGGTGTACTTAATGAAGAGGTCACCAAGTGTACATACAATCATTGTCAAACCTTGACAAGACCATACTTAGAGTGCTATATACACAGTTCTATTCACCATTTTCTGGAAGGAATAGAGAGACACTAGACTGCGTAAAGGAAGGACTTCCAAGGATGATACCATCAAAACAAGGCTATATATATCAGGAAAGGGTAAACAGTCTGAAATCCTTTTTCTTGAGCCTGAAGTTTTTAAAAAATAATCCAAGGTTTTGTTAGCATGAATATAAAGAGGATATTTCAACTTATGGGGGAGAAGCAAAAGTCCATTAGTTTTATTTCCAATATAATACAAAGAAATCCAAAAGGGAATTCAGAGAAACCTTCTTTACAAAAAAGCAAGGAGAATGAAGCAATCACTTCCACAGTCAGTGACTGAAGCAAATAGTGTAGATGATTTGAGGATCTTATGCAGCTTTTCAAATTGAAATGTCAACAATTTCTTTCCTCCCATAGATACTGCTTGTCTCACTGAGTTCCTCCAGCAGATTCTAAGTTGCTCCAGGTTCCAGTATTTGCAATCACTGGTTTCCCAATTTAAGGACCAGTTGGATAAGCACTGATAGATTTAAATGAGAAATGTCAGTAGGAGGCTATGAGGATCATGCGCACTGGCATAGTGTTTGTGCTGCATAGTCTGCATAATCCTATGGAATGGTGTTTGTGGTGCATACATAATCCTATGGAATAGTATTTGTGCTGTATATTCTGCATAATCCTATGGAATAGTGTTTGTGGTATATATTCTGTGTAATCTTTTGGCATAGTGTTCGTGCTGTATTTTCTCATAATCCTATGGAATAGTGTTTGTGCTGTATATTCTCATAATCCTATGGATAGTGTTTGTGGTGTATGTTCTGTGCAATCCTATGGAACTAAGTTATCCATTTAACAATTGCAATATCCTGTGTCATGCATGAAGAAAGGCAATTTGAATGTGCTGGATATACCTGCCTGCATTTATGAAATTGTCCATAACAAGTCATTCGCCTACAGTAAGGAAAGAAATCACTGTAGGCATAAAGCCACAAAAAATGTACTTAAGAGGGTTCATTCCTTTATTACAGCAGCTTTGTTACTGATATACCAATGGATCTCCGCAATAACTTCCCACTGTTCCCACTGATTAATTACAAAGCTCTTGCGTCTCATTTTCAGTCTGAGATGGGATCTACACACCGATACATTATTGAACACAATGCATTTTGTTGCTGGTAAATCACTGTCAGTATGCACTTGAAATCTCATTGATTTCCATGTGAGGTTTGTCATGTTGGTTAAGTGTAGATCATCTTTCGTGCCAGAGTAACAGCTGTATTATGTTCAGCGCAGCTAATCATTATTCTCTGCTAGCAAAGACCTCCCTCTGAGGTTGTTTTGATTTGCAGTATAATTGCAGCTGTGAGGTGTATCTCCTACTTCGCTAGTTTAGTGCATTTTTAGAACATAGAACAGTACAGAACAGGAATAGGCCATTCAGCCCATAATGTCTTTGCCAACCGTGATGCTAATTAAATCAATCCTGTCTGCCTGCATCCAATCCCTCTCTCTTTGTTCCTTACCTGTCAATCTGCCTAACTACATGTTTTTGAAATGCTCCTGTTTTATTTGCTTCCACCACAACCCAAAAGCAGTCACTGCTAAAAATATCTGTCTTGCAACTCTCCTTGATCCTTTCTCCCTCTCGCTTTAAATGTCTGCCCTCTAGTTCTTGGGAACAATACATTCTGTTCTATTCTGCTCAAAATGTTATTTATTTCTATCAGGTCACCCCTCAGCCTTCTGTGCTCCAGGGAGAACAATTCAAATTTGACCAGTCTCTAATACTCCCTTTTCCAGATGCACCTCTTCTCCAATCCCTCCACATCCTTCCTGCAATGTATTGTGGTGACCAGAACTGCACCCAGTATTCCAGATTAGGCCTAACCAAGGTTTTACATATGACTTTCCTACTTTTATGCTCAACATCCCAAACGATGAAGGTCAGTATGCTATACACCACATTTACCTACTTATCTACGTCTGCTGCAATATTGAGGAAGCTACGACTTGCATCCCAAGATCACTCTGTACTTAAGTGCTCCTCATTTACTGAATACTTTCCTCTTACTTTTGTTCTCCCAAAGTGCAACACTTTACATTTCTTCAGATTAAACTCCATCTGACCATAGCTAGATGTGACCCATGAGCTAGAGATTGAGGGTGAAAGGTGAAAGGGGAACATGAGGGGGAACTTCGTCACTTAGAGGGTAGTGAGAGTATGGAACGGTCTGCCAGTGGAAGTGGTGGATGTGGGTTCTATTTCAACATTTAAGAGAAATTTGGGCATGGATGGGAGGGGTATGGAGGACTGTGTGGAGGTTGACGGGACTAGGCAGATTACTTGTTCATCACAGACTAGATGGGCTGAAGGGTATGTTTCTACACTGTAGTGTTCTATGGTTGAAATAGAGCCATAATAATACAACCATAGATCATTCTGAAATAGAGCAATAACAATTCAACCATCAAACACTGCAGCATGTCACTTGTATGTCACTTGTATAAAGTGTATGTCACTTTATTCACTGACAACCTGGTTCACAATTCACAACTCTGACAACGTTTGCATTGTTTGCAAACTTACTGATCAGCTCATCAACATTTTCATCTAAATCATTTATATATAAACAAGAGAGGTCCTAGCAATAATCCCTGTGGAACAACACTGGCCAGAATAACACTTCCCACGACTCTCCTGTCTTCTCTGGTCAAGTTGATTTTGAATCCAATCAAACATATGCCCTGATCTTCTGGATTAGTCTATCAGAGGGACCTTGTCAAATGTTTAGTAAAACAAATGCAACATCTTTGTCACCCCCTCATTATAATCAAGTTTATAATCCATGACTTCTTCTGTTCAAAAGCATGCTGACTATTACTAATAAGTTAATGCTTTTCTAGGTAGGAGTAAATCCTTAAGAAGCTTCTCCAATAATTTCCCTATCACTGATGTTAGGTCCATTGGCCTATGATATCCTGGTTTCTCCCTACCGCCTGTCTTAAACAGAGGAACAATATTTGCTTCTCCCCAGTCCTCTGGGATTTTGCCTGTGGTTAAAGGATCTGTGTCAAGGCCCCAGAAATTTTATCTCTTGCTATTGCCAGTAACCTGTGATAAAGCCCATTAGGCCTTGGGAACAAACCACCTTAAATGTTCTTCAAAAGACCCAGTACCTCTTCTTTTATATCAACATGCTTTAGAATATCAGCATACCCCTTCTCTAATGTCCTTCACGTCCTTCTCCTTGGTGAATACCAGTGCAAGTACTCATTCGGTACCACACCTAAATCCTGGCTCCAAGCATAAATTCCCTCCTTTGCTTCTGACTAGTCCTATCTTCTCCCAAACCAAATCTCTTGCTGTTAACCTATGCATACAATAAATCCTGCTCAGCAGGGATATTTCAAGACCTAACTCACTGTTTAAGTTCTTAATAATTTCATTTAGATTGCTCTTCCTAATCCTTACGTAATCTTCCTTTCTCTTTCTGAGTAACTTCTCATCATTTAAGTTTCTTGCATCCACCTCAGAAGATTTCTTCCTCAGAAGAGCTGACCAGCTGGCTTTTAAATTTTAGACTCCCACATGTCAGATATGGACTTTAACAGCTGCTTCCAATCTGTTCTCCCCAGTTCCTGTGTAATCTACTGTAATCAGTCTTCCCCCCCTCCCCGAACTCCAGTCCTGTCCTTATCCATAACTGTCTTAATAGTTAATATCTTAATATTTGTGGAGTTATGATCACTGTTTCTAAAACACTCTCCCACTGAAACTCCGATCATCTGACTAGACTAATTTTCCAATAGAAGGCCCAGTATCACCCTTTCCTTCGTTCAACTACAAATACACTTGTCGATAAACCTTCCCGGATCCACCAACTGTAACTAATTCTACCATTTAGCACTAAGGGCGTTCTGGTCAATTTTGGGAAATTTAAGTAGCTTCTTCCACTCTTCCTGATTTCTAAATGGTCCACGGACCCATGAACACTACCTCATTATTCATCTTTTGCTCTATTTATTTTTTGAAACATCGTAATTTTTACACCTTGCACAGTAATGTCATAGCAATATAACCAATTTGTTGGCATGTCTGTGACAATAAACCCAATTCTGATTCGCTCACTAAACAACTGTCATATCTTTGCATAATCTACCTACATATCTGCTGTTCCATCTCCTGATGCCTATTGGCAGGTCAAAACTATAACAGCATCATAACGATTTTATCATTCTTATTCTTCAGTTCTCCCCAGAATGTCTCACTAGATGAACTCTCTTCTAGTAGTTCAGTACAAACTGACCTGCTACTGCCCAGCTGAGTAGCAGTGAAATAAGTAGCAATATTTGTGCTTTATGGATCAGCCAAAACAGCAAGGTATTGCAATAAATTATTACAAGGTAACACATCCAGTAATAAAGGCTGTCTATCACTGATTGCCAGTACATTGTGGGCAAGGAATAAAGTTACTCAAAGGTATATTAGATTTACTCCTGTCCAACTTGAAATCAGTAAGTTTTACAAAGGCCTTTCACCAACACAGATGCCTTGTGGGGTGACCAATCTTCTTGGTGTGGCATGGGCTCATCAGGGATGAAGGACAAATCTATCAAAGACTGCAATGAAAAACCTGAGAGGAAAATTACCTGGCCAACTGATTAGATGTGTTTTAAAAATAATTTTATTTACTGGTAATCAATATATCAGACAAGGGGAGAACTATCAGGAGAATTATCTAATTGTGTTGCAAGGAGTGCATTCATCTTCTGATTTCACCAGAAAGGTGGTGAGTCATGAGTATGGAACTGTCAGGCAGCCAATGTACACAGTTAGTGAGGATTGGAATGTGGGTTACTTGGAAATTATGTGCCAAAAGCTCCAGCAATGAGTCCAAACAGAATTGGTGGAAATTATGTTCAAAAGCTCCAGCAATGAGTCCAATCAGAATTGGTGGCATTGGGCCTTGTGTGTAACCAGTGAATGTTGCATAAATTACAAACAGTCTCAAAGAGCGCAGAGCAGTCTGTTTCCAGTTTTTGCCAACTACATGTGAGGTTCCTATCAGTGCTAAGCAGTGGAAACTTGCCCAAGTATGTCATGTGTATATTTATGCTCGGAAGCACAAGTTATGAAAACATGAATCATTGCAAGTAACAGCACTCTAAGGCTTATCTTCATACCAAGTACATAATAAATCATGCTGTTATTATCTAACGTACTATTGAAAACTGCTTTAAATGACGCTTAAAATTCCCTATTCCACTTAAGGAATGGTACTTGGAGAAATGAAAATGAAATCTCCCTATGTTAGGAATATCCACTAAATTCAGTTTCATAGAGGGAATGTTATTGGATTGTCTTCTGAGGGATTGGATATATGAGTAATTGGATAGACAGCGATTGATTAGGGATAGTCAACATGGCTTTGTATGTGATGTGCCGAGTCTAACCAATCTTATAGATTTTTTTGAGGAAGTTACCAGGAAAGTTGATGAAGGTAAGGCATTGGATGTTGTCTATATGGACTTCAGCAAGGCATTTGACAAGGGCCTGAAAGGGTGGTTGGTCAAGGAGGTTCAGTCCTTTGGCATTCAAGATGAGATAGTAAACTGGATTAGACATTGGCTTTGCAGAAGGCGGCAGAGAGTAGTAGTAGATGCTTGCCTCTCTGACTGGAAGCCTGTGTCAAGTGGAGTGCCACAGGGACTGGTGTTGGGTACATTGTTGTATGTCATCTATGTCAATGATCTAGATGATAACATGGTTAACTGGATCAGCAAATATGCAGATGACACCAAGACTGGATGTGTAGGGGACAGCTAGGAAGACTATCAAAGCTTGCAGTGGGATTTGGACCAGCTGGAAAAATTAGCTAAAAAGTGGCAGATGGAATTTAAGGCAGACAAGTGTGAGGTGTTGTACGTTAGGAGGACCAACCAGGACAGGTCTTACACAATGAGCGGTAGGGTACTGAGGGGTGTGGTAGAACAAAGGGATTTGGTAACGCAGGTCCATAATTCATTGAAAGTGGCATCACAGGTAGATAGGGTCGCAAGCTTTTAGTAAAATGGCCTTCATAAATCAAAGTATTGAGTTGAGGAGTTAGGATGTTATGTTGAAGTTGTTTAAGACGTTGGTGAAGTTTTAGTCCCTTACCAACAGGAAAAATGTAAATAAGATTGAAAGAGTACAGAGAAAATTTACAAGGATGCTGCCAGAACTGGAAGACCTGAGTTACAAAGAAAGATTGAACCAGGTTAGGACTTTATTCCTTGGAAAGTAGAAGATTGAGGGGAGATTTGATAGACATATACAAAATCATGAAGGGTGTAGATAGGGCAAATGCAAGCAGGCTTTTTCCACTGATGTGGGTGAGACAACAACTAGAGGGCATGGGTTAAGGGTAAAAGGCGTAATGTTTAAGGGGAATATGAGGGGAAACTCCTTCATTCGGAGGGCAATGAGATTGTGGAATGAGCTGCCAACGCAAATAGTGGTTGTGATTTTGTTTCAACATTGAAGAGAAGTTTGGATAGGTACATGGATGGGAGGGGTAGGCAGGGGTATGGTCCGGGTGCAGGTCAGTGGAATTAGGCAGTTTAAATGGTTCAACACAGACTAGATGGGCCAAAGGGTTGTTTATGTGGTGTAGTTTTCTATATGTTACCATATAGCAAATTCAATGTGCACAGCAGAAGGTGAATATGGAATCTCCCTAGGGCAGGACATGCGCTGTGAATGGCAGGCCCTTGGGAGTGTTGATGAATGCAGAGACCAAGGGGTAAATATACTTTGCTCTCTGAAAGTGGCTACTCAGGTTGACAGGGTGGTGAAGAAGGAGTATTACATGCTTGCTTTCATCTGCCAGGGCACTGAATGCACAAAGGGAGCCATGTTACAGTTGTATGAAGTATTAGTTGGGCTGTACTTCAGGTAATGTGTGTAGATCTGGTTGCTACACTGCAGGAGAGATGTACTTAAACTGGAGAGAGTGCAGAAAAGATGCACAAGGATGTTGCCTGAGTTGGAAGACCTGAGTTATAAACAGAGATTGGATAGGATTAGTTATCTTCCGCAAAGCAAAATAAGCAGAGAGGTGACATTATAGAGCTATATAAAATTGTAAAAGACATGGATAGGGCAGATAGTTAGTTTGTTTCCTTTGGTAGGGGTATCTAAAACTAGAAGGTATAGGCTTAAGGTGAGAGGGAGGAGATGAATGAAAATTAACCTCTTCCCTACCACACAGAGTAGTTAACTGGAGAATGGACTGCCAGTGGAAGTGGTGGAGATATGAACAGTAGCAAAATGTAAGAAGGATCTGGGAAGGCACCTGAATCAGCAGGGTACAGAGAAATATGGAATTAGTGCAGGCAGGTGAGATTACTATAGATAGGCAATGATGGTTGGCATTGAAGTGGTGGGCTGAAATGCCTGTTTCTATGTCCTACGTGTGTAGGTTCAATAACTGTATGTTATTTATTGCGGGGAGGAAGATAGAAAGAAGGAATGAGTTAGAGAGGGGACTTTGCAACTCACTGTGCTAAACCAGAATCAGGTTCAGAATCTGAATCACGTTCATTCACCATCTTATATACAGGAACAATACAGTGCAAAGAAGTAAGGTATAAAATTAATTGACAGTGTGATGTTCATCTATGTACTTGTTCTGAACATACTTGATATTCAATGCTTATACTGGTCATGTCATGAAGAAAAGTTTCTGTTCTTTGTAATTCAGAAATTCAGGTGTTGTCTTTGAAACAGATGTGTGTGGCTAATAAGCCGTCGCTCCTGTTCGACTATTATCCCAAGTTATATTTAGTGAACATTGAGCATTATACAAGAAGTTTCTTCCTGGTTTCTGGTCTTACCTCATACTCTTCTTTGAACCCGTAACCTTCGGCACATTTCATCTGTGTTATGTGCTGCAGCAGGTCTGCTACCCGAATGGCTGGATGAAGCTGCCCTGTTTGGTATGGCACATCCACAGGCTCTCGTTTCTTGTAGGGGTGGGGCTGTGCCAGGCTGCTGGTCTCATTGTTGACAGTCTGATTTTCATCTATATGCAGACAACAGCAGATGCATTAGCTCTCTCTCAGCTGCACCAGGTTGCAAAAGTTTCACTTTCCAAATAAATTACATTCAACTGCAATTAATCAAGCAATATAAATAGTTTTGAAATGTATTTTTAAAGCTGTAGTATGATGGTCATTCCCAAAAACCACAAAGAAGGTTAACGGCAAAAAGTTTACATAATCAAAAGAGAGTTTCTCCAATTGATATATTTTTATCAGTAACATCTATTATGTAGGACAAAATGATTTCAGTGTTCATAGAATCATAGATCATAATTTCATAGACATAAAGTAGCAAAGGTTTCAGGTTTAGTAAGCCAGAGAGCTCATGAATGAAAGGCAAGAAGTCAATGCCTGGAAAATCATCCGTCATCCATATAATATGTGCAGTGTGTTCCTTCCCTTTGAAGTTCAACTGCATTAACTTAAATTAAAATGATCTTTGGAAGCAGTGTGTAACTACCATTATACATTTGACCTAATATTACTGACCTGGATAAAGTGTAGCACCCACTTCCTTTCATGGATGTTGCACAGAACTGGCATCCAATTGTAGTTTCATGGTAACAGTGAAACTGTTGGATTTTGTAACAATACACCTGTCCTTAACCATTGTGTAACTACAGATGGAAAACAATCTTAAATGACTACTAAATGGCTCATCACCATCTTTTCATCGCTAGTAAGAATAGGTGATAAGTGTCAACAATCTCAGTGACATTGTACGCCAGGGAGGAATTAAAAGTAAATGTTCATTCAGTAACATGTTAAAGCTTGAAGAGCATTATCAAAATACCAACAGCGAGGGAAGGGACTCAGTGTCCTTAAAATAAGGCTTGCCAGTGGAAATGAAGTATATAGATTGTGCACACAATAGGTGTCGATTGGCTGAATCATCCCTATTTTGAATGAATCATCTCAGAAAGGCAGCATCCATTATTAAGGACCTCCAGCACCCAGGGCATGCCCTTTTCTCACTGTTACCATCAGGTAGGAGGTGCAGAAGCCTGAAGGCACACACTCAGCGATTCAGAAACAGCTTCTTCCCCTCTGCCATCCAATTCCTAAATGGACATTGAATCTTTGGACACTAGCTCACTTTGAAAAAAAAATATACAGAATTTCTGTTTTTGCACGCTTAAAAAAATCTATTCAATATACATATACTGTAATTGATTTTCTTGTTTATTTATTATTATTATTATTTTTAAAATTTTATTTATTTTTTTCTTTCTGCTAGATTATGTATTGCATTGAACTGCTGCTTCTAAGTTAACAAATCCCACGTCACATGCCGGTGATAAAAAAAAACCTAATTCTAATTCTGGTTTTCCCACTTTCTTTTAATATTATCACTGGGTCAGCTGAAGTCTTGAGACCAGACTCAGTGTTCATTGTTTCCAATGTACGAGGGATGATTGATAAGTTTGTGGCCTAAGGTAGAAGGAGTCAATTTTAGAAAACCTAGCACATTTATTTTTCAACATAGTCCCCTCCTGCATTTACACACTTAGTCCAGTGGTCGTGAAGCATACGGATCTTGGACCTCCAGAAAGTGTCCACAGCGGGATGATTGATAAGTTCATGGCCTAGGGTAGAAGATGAGTTATACAGCTCTCATTACATACACATGCAGTTCAACTCTGAGTGATTATGCAGAAATTTTGAAGTTAATAATTCATCGGGGTGATTGGTAAGTTCGTGGCCTAAGGTAGGAGATGCGCTATTAACTTCAAACTTTCTGCATAATCACTGAAGTGCATGTGCATGTAAAGAGAGCTGTATAACTCAACTCCTTCTACCTTAGGCCACAAACTTATCAATCACCCTTCGTAAAAGCACAATTGAAGTGAACACCAGTACTTCTCACAGCTGAAGGGACTGCACGTTTGTTTGCTTAACAAACTTGTACCTGAAGCACAAAACAAATGGAAATGTTGGAAACCTGGGAAAAAGGATATTTTGCAAATACTCAGCATGTCAGGCAGCATGTGTGGAGAGAGAAACAAAGTTCTGGTCTCTGTCGCCTGCATCTTGGATATTTGAAGAGGTTATTTGAAAAGGACCAGCAAGAACAACTTTACACCATCATAAATGAAGGAAAGACAACTGTAAAATGCACTTGTGGAACATGGATCAACTGGAGGCAAAGGAGACATCTTGGCTGACATGGATACATTGAGCCAAAGGGTCTGTCTCCAAGTTGTATGACTTAATGACTCCATAAAAATAAGTTAATTTTAATTTGTTAATGATAGCATTTTAGTGCGCTCAAAAAGTTGTACTGCATAATTCCCTGGAGTCTACAACATACCACAGCTTTAAAATACTACAGTCAATGTAAAATCTTTGTAAAAGGAGAATAAAGTGGATCTTCTGCTTAAGGCCATGCTGTTTATTAAACAGGCTACAATTCTTGGGAAAGGTTTCCACTTATAGTCAGAAATATTTTATGTTTATCACAAAGGTATGCAAAAACATGGAAGTGATATGCTCTTGAATTAAAATGAAATCCAAGTCTAGAAATTATTAATTCTTTTCAATTTAAGGGATGTAAAAATAAATGAAAATAAATTGACATTTCTCTCCAGCTAACAAAATACACTCGAGGAAAGTAGCTGCAATCTTTGGGCCAGGCCAATTTATTTCTAATTGGAAAGAAAAAAACAATAAATCCAGCAATTGCAACAGATTTTAACACATTTCTTGAGGGCAGTTTTAATTTCCAGCCTTGATTTCATTAAACAAAATACAGCAAGCTATAATAGTGCACATCAGGAATGAGGATGAAATGTTCAATGCCACCTCAAGCTTAGCTTAAAAAAATGTTTACAATGGAATATAAAATGGCAAATGCAAGAGGTAATCGATCTTGGGAAGGGTGAGGTGTGTGGTGGAAACAGAAGGTGAGTGGATTGGTGGTGGGAAAGTGGGGGAAAGGGGCAGAGGGGGTTAATGTCTTGAATAATCGCTTTGCATGCCACATAATTAATGGCTTTATGGACTGTCAGGCAGGGCATGAAATGCTATATGTCAACTGCCATGCAAGTCAACAAACAACAGAACTGGCCAGAGTTGGGCAAGCTGTACAATGAGCCTGTGGTAGAGGGCAAACAACGAACTTACCATTTATTGGAACTTTTTAAAAAATATGTATGTAACAGGTTAATGTGGAGGAGAAAAAATGGAGAAAAGGAAACAGGGCATAAGCATCAATACTGTGAACATTGTAAAATATATATAAGATAATTTTGTACTATATTGTTTTTAAAAAAATGTACAGTTCTTAAATAGCTTGAAAACTAATCACATAAAGATTATATTACAGTTGGCTTGACTTTTTATTTTGCTGATCTTTAAATTGAAGATGTCACTGTGGTGTTGTACACTACAATAGTTATGCCCAGATAAAACAACATGATTGAAGGATGGGAAAGTGTCCAAATAGTCAACTGGCAGGAATATCTTTTAATCTGATATGATTTGGATCTCAGAACAAATCAATGGTAACTGTATGGGAAAAATGGCACGGGGACATTGCATCACAATTCCAATAGCAAGTCATGCTCAGTTCTTTTAAACCAACTACGCTCAGATTCAAGACTTTCACTTTTGATCAAATAAACTGAGAAAAAAAGCAGCCATTTAAAGTAAGATCTCTGTTTTTAAGAGGATGTTGCTTATTTTAAATGTATACTATCAATTCAAGGTAGATTGATTGTAAGATGACAATTGCGTGCATCAGCGTCTCAGATTTTTCCACCCCTACATTCCCCCTTTTGTCTGGAGGCATGGATTCCTTTTGGAATATGATCTCATGGGTGCCAACAAATTTTAAGTAGCTGAACAAGCTGTCATTCTTCATGTGTGAGTGTTGGCGAGCATCACAGCTGAACTGAGCGTATCCTCACAGGACATGGGTGGAATCATAGCACGGTTAAGCCAGAGAAATCAGCCCATCGAGTCTATACAGGCTCCTGGTTGAGCAATCCCATCAGTCCCATTCTCCAGCTCTTTCCCCAACGTTTGCATATTAATGCCCTTTAGAAAACCTTAAATGCAGGTGCCCACATGTGCATTGTTTCAGCAGGTAAGTGGATGGGTCAGATAAGCAAGGGTTTGGACAGAAGGCAATGGTCAGGAGCAGGAACCCTGGCTGATTTTTCTCCTCCTGGACCCATTTGTCACACCCTTTTCTTTTACCTTCTCCAAGACCGGCTAGCTCAGCACAGAACAAGTATCAAACCTGGAAATTTCCTGGGTTATTTGGTTGATAACGAACATATCACCTGAGTAGTGAGTGAATTTAATTTGTTGTATGCCATGTTCCAAATGAGTCTCAAGTCACTGAATCACTTTATTTCATCTTACAAATGCATTTAAACTCCGGATGCTAGTCGTCCGAAATCAAAACAGAAAATACTGGGAATAGTTCAGATAAAAGATCATTGGTCTGAAATGTTATCTTTCTCCAGCAGATTTTGCCTGACTTGCTGAATATTTCCAGCATTTTATGTTTTTGATTTATTTCATCTGCTTGACTTGCAGTAAAACTGGGAAAAAGTAAGAAATGTCCTCACCTAATATTGCTGTTGGCACGAAAGGATCTGCTGACCAGGCATTAAGTAGAACCAAGACACAAGGTGGTACCAAACCAGAGAAAAAACTAAAGTTAGTTTACATCTTAATTTTCTGCATAGCATTTATATCTTAAATATTTATTAGAACACTATTAATGAATTAAAAACTAGTGACAAAGTAGTGAACTTTACATGATCGGATTTGTATACAAAATCCTAAAATATCTGTAATAATGGTTACCTAAGACTGATTTCATAGATTAATGGAAAAGCCTGGAAGTTGTAAATGCAGAATCTTTCATCTTTGTATTAATAAACCAAGCAGGAGTCTACCTTCCATCTGTAGTTTATGTGGGAAGCAGTGGATTATGGAATGAATACAATGCACTAAGTTAATCAAGCACAAACACTAAGTTAAATATGCTGGTGTTTGTGAAATTCACTTTAAGATGTTGAATCAGTTGCACTTTTGAAGAATTTACCTATTTTGAAGTGAATATCTAGGGGAAAGTGCATGGAACCTGGTAAGTTGAATGTTAACTGAATATTGAATGTAAATGGCTCTTGGCCATTTTCTGGGTCCATTTAAAACATGTGTTTAAAGGCCAAACTTAGTAAGCAGATGTTACTCTGATGGAGGAAAACACTTCATCAAATTAACATTGGCATTAAAATATTAGACACAGAGATACCGGAATTCCTTGAGTTAAATATTGATTAATGAACCCAATGGTTAATTTGCATCCAACAGAAAATAATAACTAATAGCCTGCTTTATGTGTCCATGTTGGATCTCTTCTACACAAAAAATGATTGAAGGTCCAATGTTGTCACTTTGAATTTGTTATCTTCAATTATCTTCCAATTTATCATTTGGTAATTTTCCTTTCAAATAAATACATTGTTGTCAATACAACAGCAGTTGCTACTTTGGTTGGAACTTATTTCAGGAAGCTCTGAGGATATACTAAATATCTTTTCCTAGATATTCCTGGTTGCTGGTACAAAATATGTCAAATGTAAATGCCACTGCATTCTATTCTGCATGTATTCTGGATGTGGTAGGAGGCATATCCAACGTCAAAGCTGCTACATGGCCTGTTTAATACTACTGACTAGGGATGAATTTCTAGGCAAGACTGTTGAGCAGTCCTGACTTATACTTCAATTTTATCACCATCCTTACTGTTACCCGTGATAACAGTAAAAGAACTTAACAATTACATTCTTTTGGTACCTCTCTAATTTTCTCCCTTCTTTACTGATTCTTCATGGCTCACAGTCCCACAAGTATCAACAGCTCCCAAGTAGTTATTATCCATTTTTATGAATGGCAGCTGGCTACTTTACCAAAAGAATCAAGCCTGAACTATGACATTCATAACTGTACCTTTGCTTGGAGGGAGGATTGAATAGCAATCAGAAGCAGGAGCCCAGGATCTTCTTTCCCCCTCCTTAATCCACAGCCCATCTAACCAACAACCCAGCTCATGACACATGACATGATGCAGTTCAATTAACAAATTGAACTTCACAAAGAGTATGAACAATTGTGTCCTAAACTCTGGCATGCAGTTAAATAATTACAATCACATGATAGGTCTGCAACATGCGCCAACCTTAATGAAAGTGGTGAGTTGCTAATGCATTAGAACTCTTCAATGATAATACATAGAATTCCTTAGTCTTCCATATATTTATACTTACATCTTGACAGCCCTATACTTTATAAATGTAGGTGTTTATAGTTATAGTAAATTTGAAATTAAAACTAACATTTATAAAGCAAAACCACCTAAATGAGTTTCCCATAAGGGTAATTGAATGAAACAAGGAGCTACAGTAGATCAGGAGATCGTAGGGCAGATGACCCAAACCTTAGTGTCTGAAAGGAATATACAGAATCAGAGGGGTATTGCTTGGCATTTCCAGAGCCCCAGTCTAACAAGCAACTCACTCCAGCATTGAATGTTAGATGCCAGAATTTGAGAAAAGAAGGTATTTTATTTAGAGGTCTGGAGATTTTAGAGACAGGACAATGTGAACTAGAAAAGGACCTGAAAACATAGGTGAGAATTTTAAGTTGCAGCTTATTAGGAAATTCTGTAAGACAGGGTGTTCCAAGGCTGACTAGTCTAGACATTTGAAGGCTGCTTTAATGTAATACCAGTATACTTGATGATAGTTTAGTTGTAGGATGAGCTTCATTTCACCTCTGCTGCCCATGTTGGCGTGTGTAATCAGCCTTGGTGTTCTATTAACCCATTCATCTTTCTGATTGCATTTATAGCTCTCTATCCTTCTTCAAGGTCGGCTGGTGGCACAGTGACATCAGTGCCGGACCGGGGAGCAAAGGTTCCCAAGTTCGAACCCAGTTGGGCTGCTCCTGGGCACGCTTTCCATCCGTGCCAGGTTGAGTGTCGAGCTCGCAACTCGGCTTCGTAAAAAAAAACTGTGCTGTGAGAAGGACGTGGGGGACCACTCACAGAACCTTCAAGACAACCACTTGAAAAAACAATAGTGGTTGCCGAGGCTCTAGTAGAGTATGGCACACAAAAAAATCCTTCTTCAGACAAATCACATTCTTAAAAGTTCAGGCAAATAGGCATTTGCACTGCATAACTCTATAATAAGGCTTAAAATAAATGTCTACAGAGAGTTAAAAATGCTTAGTTGGTAATATGGGACTTAATGAACGTTTTGTGATGACATTGATGGTCATTGCTGCTACAGAATTGTGGTGCTCTTTTACTGTATCACAAGTCATTAAGTAGTGAAAATATTGAATTATCTGACCCTGTTGAAGAATGGAATTGTACTCTGCTGTATATTAAATGGGCAACATATTAGCTGGCACTAGAAACACCCTTAGAGCTAATTGGCATGGAGTCCAATGTGATAAAATTGAGTAGTTTGGTGAGTTTACAGCATCTTTTTGTGCTGTGATAATTACAGCCTTCCTTGTGAACCTAAGCTTCCTTAAGTACCATTATCATTATCAGTAGCTATGTCCCATATAAAACATATGCTGTATAGCAGAGAGCTGATAGTTTGCAACCTGCCACTCATTCCTACCGATCGAGTAAGACATTCAGTCTCGGAAGAATCCATTTCTCTGTGAAACACTGTAGAAACCACACGCTCCTTCCCCCTGCTAGCTCTTGGTAATTAACTGCAGCACAGTGCAATGATAGAAGGTAAGCATAATAAAAGGTGTGAAGTGAACCATAAAACTGGCAGAGCAATGGTACTCTTGTTTGTTTTATCTGCTGGTGCAGCACAGCAGTAGCCAAAAACCCACAACATGGGATAAAAACTGTTGACTTAAGTTGCCTGTAAATAAGTATGCTTTCTCCATGAAAGCTCCCTCTTAGGGAGTGACAACATACAAGTCTGTGACACAGCACCGCTCTAAATTGTGTGGCTAATAATGTGACTCATTACTTCAAGCATCATTTGAATTGAGTGCAAAAGCACATGAGCAGGGCTCCTGACCACTATATATAGAGTCTATGTCAAGGACAGGTGTAAGTAGGTAAGCAAGCATTGTCCCATTAATCTTGTGATGGTTGCATCCAACAACACTATCCTGGAATAATTTACACTAACATCAATTTCTGCACTTATATAACTGATGCTAAAGCTGAGTTACAAAGCAATATTCAGAGTTAGGATGTTTATGGGCTCTGCCGAAAGCTCTCACATATAGAAATCTTCCTGACTTGCTATCTCTTTGGGTTTCAGAGTTTATCCTTTATTGCCCACCCTGTCTATCATTTGCATCCTTCCCCATCTTTGTTTCTGTTTCACATGATTGACAAGTTTGGTGCTAGACTGCACTTTGATGAAGGATTAAGTCAAGTCAAGTCAAGTCGCTTTTATTGTCATTTTGATCATAACTGCTGGTACAGTACATAGTAAAAATGAGATAACGCTTTTCAGGACCATGGTGTTACATGACACAGTACAAAAACTAGACTGAACTATGTAAAGAAAACAACACGGAGAAAGCTACACTAGTCTACAGACCTACACAGGACTGCATAAAGTGCACTAAAACAATGCAGGCATTACAATAAATAATAAACAGGACAGTAGGGCAAGGTGTCAGTCCAGGCTCTGGGTATTGATGAGTCTGATAGCTTGGGGGAAGAATCTATTACATAGTCTGGTCGTGAGAGCCCGAATGCTTTGGTGCCTTTTCCCAGACGGCAGGAGGGAGAAGAGATTGTATGAGGGGTGCATGGGGTTCTTCAGAATGCTGTTTCCTTTGCGGATGCAGCGTGTAGTGTAAATGTCCGTGATGGCAGGAAGAGAGACCCCAATGATCTTCTCAGCTGACCTCACTATCCGCTGCAGGGTCTTGCGATCCAAGATGGTGCAATTTCCAAACCAGGCAGCTCCATATAGTTTAAGTTCTTGGAAATGTATCCAGAGTACTGGACTATTGACCAAAGCCATGTTGGGATCTCATTATGTAAACTTGAGAAATTAAATTCAGTTAATTAAATAATCTGGAATTTAAAAAGTACCAGTAATGATGACAACAAAATTCTCAGAATACAGTCGGCCCTCCTTATCTGCGGGAGATTGGTTCCAGGACCACCTGCGGATACCAAACTTCACGGATGCTCAAGTCCCTTATTTAACATGTGGTGGTCTTTAGGACCCAGCGGAACCCTGGACTTTATTTAACATGTCTCTGTGTGGTGGACATTAGGACCTGGCGGCGCTGTTCTGAATCCGCAGTGTTTCTGTTCACGAAAGTAATCAAGATCATGATTGAAAATAAGGTGGAAGTAATAAAGCAATCAGAAAGAGGTGAAACGCCATCGGTCATTGGAAAAGCGTTAGGCTACAGTCAGTCAACAATCAGAACAACTTTAATGGAGAATGTGAAAGGCCCTGCCCCGATGAAAGCTACAATTATTACTAAGCAACGCAGTGGTTAAATTATTGAAATACGGTATGTATGTTTCTTAAGTGTTTTATATGCATAGAAAGGTAAAATATGTACTATATACTAAGAAAAATGTTTGACTGACACTAAATAATACCGGATGTACCTGTCCCGACTTCAAGTCCGACTTAAAGACGGACTCAGGAATGGAACTCATTCATAACCTGGGGACTGCCTGTACTTTTAAGTCATTTCTAGATTACTTATAATATCTAATACAATGTAAATAGTTGTTATACTGTATTGTTTAGGGAATAATGACAAGAAAATATAGTCTGTATATGCTCAAGCAATGAGTGCTGGAGAGAGAACTTACGGGTTTTCCCGATCAGCGGTTGGTTGAATCTGCGGATAAGGAGGGCAGACTGTAATTACAAAATCCTGCTCATTTGCTCCGTCTCAGGGCAATAGTGGATGGGTTTGACATGTGGCCTTGCCAGCAATGTTCATAGCCAATTAAAGAACTAAACAGAAGTTAGGACAGTCCAAAGACAATAAAGGGTAAAGGAGAGTAAATGAGAAAGCAGTCACCTATCAGCACCATGCTCGGGTTGTAAAGGAGAGTAAATGAGAAAGCAGTCACCTATCAGCACCATGCTCGGGTTGTAAAGGAGAGTAAATGAGAAAGCAGTCACCTATCAGCACCATGCTCGGGTTGTAAAGGAGAGTAAATGAGAAAGCAGTCACCTATCAGCACCATGTTCGGGTTATAAAGTACCACTGAGTGTAGAAAGAAAAGTTCCAATGAGGAGCAACGACAGGACAGGAGGACCCAGTTTTCATATGGGCCGCAAAGTGAAATGAAATCAAGTAGCCAACTGCAGATCTGTTATTAAAGGTCACAAGGTGGGGGAAGAGGGGACAGAATGTTTTGAAAACAAGTACGAATGACAAGCAAGCAATAAGAAACATAATGTATTGCATTTCCAATCAAGAAATATTGATATATTAATGTTGTGTTTTCCAACCTACTGGTGTATTAGCAACAAGGCATGTTGTAAAACTCCACGGTTGACTTGGTTTACTGATATGAAATCTACATTCTTAAGGATTAACATATCAGGATGTGACAATCTCTATGCTGTTGGGACTAGGAAGGATGACGCAATTTGCTTCCTGTGCTGTGTTTATAAGTGCAGGTGTAGAGGTTGACATTCTGGAATTAATTTCTTGTTACCGTGAGAACAGACAAAAATAATGCCACACATTTAATATACTGGCTCCAAATGGAATAGAACATTCCAAGGTACTTCACAGAGGAGCAAATATAGAAGTATTGTCATTAAACTTAAGGAACTGGTATTACTAAAGGCTGAATTTGATGGCAGCGCTTTAGTTGATAGGTAATTCAGCTTTCAGTCATTCTGGAAGCAGAGTAGGGCAGCTTGCCTCACAATGATAGAGGCACGGGTTCAATCATGACCTTGGAGGCAGCATGTGCAGAGTCTGCATATTCTCCCGGTACCTTCATGCACTCCAGTTTCCTCCCACACCCCAGAGACAGGCATTTGCTGGGTTAATTGACCTCTGTGAAATGTCCTTGGCGTGTAGGTGAATGGTAGAATCTGAGGAGAATTGATGGGGATGTGGGGAAAATTAAAATGGGATTAATGATTAATGTAGGATTAGCGTAGAGAAGTAGCTGATGATTGCCGTGGACTCAGTGAGCAGAAGGGCCTGTTTCTGTGCTTCTTGGCTCCGCGACTCATGAAGACGAGCAACCAAACAGAGACCACCAACCAAAGGTGACTGGTGGACTGTAAGGGTATAATTTATATGCAAATATTTTGCACTCCTTGCATGTTTCTGAGATTTTCACTGCAAGAAGTTGCTGCAGTATGTTTCATCGGCTCTTCGAATGGACTGCTTACTGAGTAAATGGACTTTGACTGCTGCACAGTAACTGCTTTGAGCGACCCAGAACTGATCGTAAATCCTCTGATTCAGTAATGTGACTTAAAGCATAGTGCTGCAAGTGAAAAGAGAGCTGGGATCCAAAGGAAGAGAAAATTACACTCCTCAAAAATTATTTTCAGATCCAAAATTTTAAATTGTATCTCTTGTTGTTACATGATTTTTCGCTTATTCTGTGTCGGTAATGTGCCATAGAATGCTTTGATCTATTGCATGCAACACAAATCCAAAATTCACACATCAGAAATCATGTGAATAAAAAGATACAAGCCTTTTGTTCAGGGTCACTGGACTGAAAGACTCCTTTAGTAAAAGAGGTTCATTCTAATTATACTTAAGCCACCATGACAAATGATGAGGATGCACTCCCACTGTGTTCCTAGCAGACTAGGTCCAATACATAGGCAGTATCTGATACTAAAATTAACCTCAGTGACAATAAGACAGTAAAGACTAAAGTTATCATATAAGGTTGCTGTTATCTTAGGCAACTGTCTTCTCCCCTACAAGTTAACTGAAGGCAACAGGATTGGGTTTGCTGTAATGCTCCTAACCTTCTAATTTCTTGTCAATATTCTGGATTTTAAAAACCTGCAATTAAAGAGCACGGTGTCTAAGAATCCAGAATGGAAACAAATCACCTAGATTGGTATTCCAGAGCCAAGGCTTCAAATTCCACCACATCAGCTGGGGGCTTAAACTGAGATAAATACAAAGCATTTGAGAGTAATGCAAGTAGACACTTGACAAGACCCTTGAACAAATAAGAAAACCAGGCACTATCTGTGAATCTGTATCCCAGTATGAAGTGTAAGGTGTTGCATTTACTAAAGGATGGGAAAAAAGGGGAAGGGAAGAATTTTAAGAAACAGATTGGTACTTTGGCTCATTGCTACCCTTATTATAGTAAATACATGGAAAATTTGGTCCATGGAAGCGGAAAGGGTGAGCAGTATCAAGTTTATGGGTGTTTATGGGTCTATCCTGGTCCCAACATATTGATGCAATTACAAAGAAGGCATGACAGTAGTTATACAACTGGACAGCAAAGACTAACATGGAGACCATTTTCACTTCCCGCATCACTGTCTGGTACAGAGGACCACTGTGCAGGATTGGAAAAACCCTGCAGAAAGTTGTAAACATAGCCAGCTCCATCATGGGCACTAGTCTCCCCAGCATCCAGGACACTTCCAAAAGAGTGGCAACCATCATTAAGAACCCCCATCACTCAGGACATTACCACCATCTCTTCTCATTACCACCATCAGACACACACTCAACATTTCAGGAACAGCTTCTTCCCCTCTGCCATGAGATTTCTGATTAGACAATGAACCCATGAACACTTCCTCAGTAGTTTTTGCTTTCTTCTCTTTTTGCACTTCTTATTTAATTTATTTTTTATATACTTATTGTAATTTATTCTTGTATTACTATGTATTGGAATGTATGCTGTCTAAGTAACAAATTTCATGACGCATGCCAGTGATATTAAACCTGATTTGGATTCTAATTCCTTTACTATTTGTTCATTGATATTTATGCCTTGCCATTACTGCACCTGGATGCATGTGATAGTAGATGAAAACAGCATCACTGTTCTGAAGGCACTTATACTAATGGACAGATTGTCAGCATGGAACAAAACACGGCTTAAAGAGTGTTATTCTAAACAGGATGATGTGGCACACTGCATTATGCACAAGGAGGAAGAAATACAGAGAACTGGAGGGTTTCAATTGTGCATGCAGTGAAATCAAAACAAGTCTTTGTGCCGCTTGTAAAATCAAAACAGGTTTGTATCCAGGAGACAATCTTTTGTTGCTAATGGATGCATCAAGGAGAAGCAAATGGTAGTAAAATCAGCACATAAAATATGTCAACATCTTTTGGAATTACTGTCTACAATTTAAGGCCATCAGTCAGAAATATAAATATTTCTATATACTCTCTTAACTAATATTTCCATTGGCATTTCCACCAAAATGGATTTGAATAGATTAATTATTTCTTATTTATTGCAAAGTAACTGAATGACCTGAAATTTTCAACTGACAGAGGGTTAGAGTTCATTGGGAAGGTATTGGCCTTGAGGAAAATGACTGATTGCCACAATGCAAAATGAGGAGAGATGCTGGATTGCTGATGAACTGCTGTTACCCATCTCAGAGAAAGTCCAAATCTATCCCAAGAAACTTCTGTCTACATTTTATTCGTATTTTTTTTTAAATTTAAGAGATACAGTGAGGAACAGGCCTTTCCAGCCAAACAAGCTCATGGCCCAGCGACCCACCTATTTAACCCTAGCCTAATTACAGGACAATTTAAAATGACCAAATAACCTACAAATCCATATGTACTTGGACTGCAGAGGAAACTGGAGTACCTGCAGAAAACCCAGGTGATTACAGGGAGAGCATATAAACTCCTTAGAGCCGGCCCTGGAACTGAACTTTCAGCTCTGGAACACCCCGAGCTGTATTAGTGTTGCATCTACTGCTGTGCTCCTGTGGCACCCCAAATGGCTCAAGCCCATCCAACCAACACCATCAGTCCCTGCTCCATTCCCTCTGAGCTCATCTCAGCCAGTGAGGTGGTCAGTGCATGGTATTTCACCCCAGAGTCCCGTGGGGACGGGGAAGATATAAAATCAGCCAACGTCCTGCTCCTGACTTCTATCAGTTTCCCTGGTGGAAGATGTGGACAGCAGGTGAGGATAAGATTTAGCTCACCTGTGAGGATCTCAGGAGATTGTATCAGAAGGCTATTCAATCAATGCTCACACAACAAAGAACACTGAACACATTCACACGTGAACAATGGTCACTTGACTGAAGCACCGTAAAGCTGTGCCTTGGAGGAGAGAAAGCTTAGTAGAGTTTTAAAACTAACACCACAACCTCTTCTTTCATTTGAGCCATTGGATGCTAAGTGCTCCACTTTCAACAGCGTTAATACACTCTGAAACTATACAATCCTGGGCTGCACTCATTACATTCTGAGGGAAAGAGGAAAATCGTCTCTTAAAAGGATAAGGATCATTACCCCAGGACGTTGTGGAAGATGCCCTCACAAATAAGACAGGTTATTAGTCTGCATGTGACATTGACAACTAGATAAGGTCAGCCATGATAGTGCATGGCAAGTCGGGATTGAGAAGGTGTATGACATTCTCCTGCTTTTACTTTTTTATCTTTATCTGGGAACATTGGAGATTTTTGTTTTGCAACTGTAGCTGTGAAATTAATCAATGACAAATTTGTTTTAGAAAGTGTCCAGAAATGAAATATATTAGGATTCACAAATGGAAAATATTAGGCATAGTAGCAAGATGCAATTGATTCTTCCAACCAGAATACCAATCAGCATTGGTAACATGGTTGCTTGTGGGACATCTAATCAGATACTGTTTTGGTTTGTGGATTACACCTCAGCTTTAGCAGTGACAATTTCCACAAAAACCAACAAGGGGACCAAAACTTGGCTGCAAGTTTGTGGGAAAGATACGAGTGACACTTCACTTGTTTTAGTCCCTCTTCACTGGGAACATTTAACTTGCATTGGATGAACTTAATAATTGTTGCAAGAGAAATTGTTCTTTAAATAACAGTGGAACAGAATATGAAATCCCTACAAAGATCTGACTGAAAATTTAAACATCAATGACAAAAACTGAGGGAAGTTCACAAAAGTGCACACTTTATAACAGCAAACAACTCAGCTACCTGGATAGTAAGAATTCTGTATTCCTGGGCTCTTCAGTGTATTTGTCTTCACAGTAAATGAAGATGGTGAGGACACGGCTGAAGGAAAATGCAAAAGCAATTTATAAAGATTGGGAGCAACCTCAAATAAAGTTATAACAAGCGCCAAACATAAAGCTTACATCAATTTAAATAACCTTACATCAACAAAAATGAGAAAATCTGCAGATGCAGATCAATCTCATTTTTAAAACTTTCTCTGCATTCTTAACAACTCCCTCCAAGTGCACTACTCACCTACCTACACACTCGGGAAAATCTACAGCAGCCAAATATTCAAACTATCCATGCCTCTTTGGGACATAGGAGGGAACTTGAGCACCCAGAGTTGTCACAAGAAGATCATGCTAACAGCAAACAGCACTATAGGAAATTAAGACTGAATCTGTGTCTCCAGTTCTGCTGCAAGACAGCAGCTACATGAGTGTGTCACTGCGCATTCCTAATGAAGGAATGGAATATCTTCTTAACTCACCTCTTCCATTCAGATTATGTGTATCCATAAAGGAGAAAGCCTCATCACAATTAGTTCCTTGCTCAGTAAAGCTCTTGTCCATTGAATTTACCATCACAGTCATCTCTTGCCGGGTACTGCTCAACGTATCCTTTCGCTTCTTTGCTAGTTTTCTTGAAATATTAAGAGAGAATAAAAAAACATTAATTTTTCATGCATCATAAAAATTAATTTGTATTATAAGTTGAAGATATCTGAATGACCAACCTATGGTGTAAATTACCAAAGAAGCTTTGTACATTTGCTTAATCCCAAAAATAACTGTAATTTTACTGGATTAAAAAAAAACTCTGTACTAATGATACATGTTTTGAAATACTTCACTGTAAAAAAATAACAGGGAATAATCTTTATAACTCCATGCATCCTAGTTATATGATCAGCAAAAGAATAGGGCAAATGTGCATTCACGTCCATTTCTGTTAAAAACTGTTTCTACAAACTACTAATAACTCCAGTCACTTTGGACAGGATAAAAATGGAGCATTACCAATGATCACACTCATATTACATCCAAACATTTGATATCAGCAATTAAAAAATTGATCCTTGGATCCAAAATGACTATTAGTTAGGATGTCAAAAATTTGGTAAATTCATCAAATGGTTTGTTATTCTCACATGGAACCTTGCCTGCCATCCATGCAGATCATTTCATTACAACAGTACATTGAAAAAGTACAAGGGAAAACAACAATGGTGTTGCAGTTACAGAGAAATTTGTAGTGTGTGTAGAGAATAAGGTGCAAGGGCACGACAAGATACTGTAGGTTATGAGATCAAAAGTGGATCTTATTGTACAAAGGGACCATTCAATAATCTTAAATAACTTGAAGATCTTGATATTGGAAGACTAGTCATAATGTGAAGGGCTACGCATTCCACTTTGACCAGCAATTTCACATTGGTGTTGAACATCATAAATGGCTCTGATGAGATATAAAGAGAAAATGTTTCACTGGAAGGAATAACAGAAACAGACCTTTGGCCCATCCAGTCGTGGCAAATGATTAATATGCCTTGTCCCAATAACCTGTACCCAGACCATAAGCCCTTCATGTCCCTCCCATCCATGTACCTATCCAAATTTCTCTTAAATGTTGAAATTGAACCTGAATCCACCACCTGTGCTGGCAGCTTGTTCCACACTCTCACCACCCTCTGAGGGAAGAAAGTTCCCCATCATTTTCCTCTTAAATAGTTCACTTTTCACCCTTAACACATGACCTTTAGATCTAGTCTTACCCATTTGCAGAGGTAAAAGCATTTAGTCTATCTATATCCCTCATAATTTTGTATAACTCTGTCAAATCTGCCCTCATTCTCCTGCATTCTAGGGAATACATTCCTAACCTATTCAACCTTTCCTTATAACTCAGGTCTTTAAGTCCTGGCAACATCCTTGTAAATTTTCTCTGCACTCTTTCAATCTTATTGATACCTTTTTTGTAGAAAGATGATCAGAAATCCACATGATACTCCAAATTAGGCCACACCAATGCCAAATACAACATCAACTTAAAATTCCAACTGATGATAACAGGAAATCCAAACTTTGTACTCTCAAAATTTCACTTTTGAGGGCCTCTCAATAACCAAGCGTAGCTTTCCCTGAAAACAACCTGTCCCATTCCACACTTTCCAGATCCTTTGATTTATGAAAACAAGTGGGCCAAAAGTGGACTTTATGACCCTGTCTACCAGTGATGCACCTTTCAAGGAATTATGAATCTGTATTCTCAGATGCCTCTGTTCCACCACACTCCTCAGTGCCCTACAGCTCACCATACAATTCCTACCCTGGTTTGTCCTCCTACCTACAGTGTAACACCTCACACATGTCTGCATTAAATTCCATCTGCCATTGTTCTGCCCAATTTTTCAAGCTGGTCCAGATTTTGTTGAAAGCTTCCTTAGCCTTCTTCACTGTCTACTATGCCCTTAACCTTGGTGTCATCTGCAAATTTTCTGACCCAGCTTACTACATTATCATCCAGATCATTGATATAGATGACAACAACAATGGACCCAGCACCAAACCCTGTGGTACACCACTAGTTACAGGCCTTCAGTCAGAGAGGCACCCATCTATTACCACTCTCTGGCTTCTCCCATGTCTAATCCAGTTTACTCCTCATCCTGAATGTCAAGCAACTGAACCTTCTTGACCAACCTCCCATGCAGGATCTTCACAAAGGACTTTCTAAATTCCATGTAGACCACACCCACTGCTTCGTCTTCATCCACTTTCCTGGTAACTTCCTCGTAAAGTTCTGTAAGATTGGTTGACATGAACTACTGATCACAAAGCTATGCTGACTATCCCATATCAGTCCCTTTCTATCCAAATATTTATACACAGGCAGTCCCCGGGTATGAGTTCTGTTCCTGAGTCTGTCTTTAAGTCAGATTTGTACGTAAGTTGGAACAAGTACATCCGGTATTATTTAGCGACAGTTAGTCAAACGTTTGTCTTAATATATAGTATATATATTTTACCTTTCTATGCATATTTAAAACACTTAAGAAATGTATGTATTTCAATAATTAAACCACTGCGTTGCTTAGTAATAATTGTAGCTTTCATCGGGGCAGGGCCTTTCACATGCTCCATTATTTTCACTTTATCTGTTATCCTTTAAAATTGTTCCGATCATTGACTGACTGTAGCCTAATGATTTTCCAATGACCTATGGTGTTTCACCTCTTTCCAAACGCTTTATTATTTCCACTTTATTTTCAATCGCGATCACTTCCCGTCAATAGAACAGAAACACTGCAGGCGGCAGGTCCAAGCTTTGCCGGTTCCCGAGGTCCGCTGGGTCCTAAGGACCACCGCACTGAGACAGGTTAAATGGGACAAGTGGGGGCTGTGCTGGGTTTGTGTATTTGATCATCCACAATTTTCCGTGTGGGAATTTAAACTGGAGATGGCAGTGTTTTTTTCACGAGGTCGAGTTGCGAGCTCGACATCAACCCAGCACGGATGGTACGGGAGTCACTGGATTGATATCAACCCGGCACGGGAGCGGTCTGTCACTGGATTGAACTCGGAAACCACCATTCTCGAGTCTGGTGCTGATCTCACTGCGCCACTAGCCGACCGGAATGGGGGGAGGGGGGGTGGTGGGGTCAGGGTAAATCTTACTAAGAAAAATTTAAGCCAAATACAAAGTTAAACACTCAACACAGTGTCAACGGCAATGACCTAAAATGGCAGACGGCGTCATGATCTGACTTAAAATGGTGGACGGCGTTCTCCTTCCTCGGTTTGTTAAGTACGAGTTGTCCGTAAGTCGGACGTTCGTAATTTGGGGACTACCTATATCTGTTCCCTTAGAAGTCATTGCAATAACTTACCCACTTCTGATGTCAAGCTCACTAGCCTGTAATTTCCTGGCTTATTCTAGTGCCTTTCTTAAACAATGGAATAACATTGGCTATTCTCTAGTCTCCTGGCATCTCACCCATGGCTAAGGATGTTTTAAATATCTCTGCTAGGGCTCCTGCAATTTCTACACTAGCCTCCCACAGGGTCTGAGGGAACTCCTCGTCAGGCTCTGGGGATCTATCTAACCTAATTTGCCTCAGGACAGCAAATATATCCTCCTCTGTAATGTCTAAACGGTCCATGACCTCACTGCTATTTTGCCTCAGTTCCATAGACTAAGTGTTCATCTCCTGAGTAAATACAGATTCAAATATTCCATTTAAGATCTCCCCCATCTCTTTCAGCACCATGCATAGATGATAACTCTATCTTTAAGAGGACCTACTTTGTCCCTTGCAATGGTTTTGCTCTTCATATATTTCTCAATGCCCTTGGGAGTCTTCTTTGCCCTGTCTGTTAGAGCAACTTCATGTCTTCTTTTAGCTCTCCTGATTTCTTTCTTAAGTGTTATCTTGCATTTCTTATACTCAAGTACCTCATTTGTTCCTTCTTGCCTATACCTGCTATAGTGTGTACCCCCTTCTTCTTCCTAACCAGAGCCTCAATACCTCTCTAAAACCAAGGTTCCCAAAAACCTGTTATTCCTGCCTTTTATGATGAAAGGAAATACAAACTTTGTACTCTCAAAGTTTCCTTTTTGAAGGCCACTCAATAAGCAAACATAGCTTTGCCTGAAAACAACCTGTCCCATTCCACACTTTCCAGATCCTTTCTGATACAATCAAAATCGAACCTTCTCTAATTTAGAATCTCAATCCCCAGAGCAAACCTATTCTTCTCCATAATTCTATTGAAAGTAATGTTATTATTAGATGTAAAGTATCCCCCTACACAAACCTCTGTCACCTGCCCTGTCTCATTCCCTAATAGGAAATCAAGAAACATAGAAAACCCACAGCACAATGCAGGCCCTTTGGCCCACAAAGCTGTGCCAAACATGTACTTACTTCAGAAATTACCTGGGGTTATCCAGAGCCCTCTATTTTTCTAAGCTCCATCTACCTATCCAGGAGTCTCTTAAAAGACCCTATCGTATCCACCTCCACCACCTTCACCGGCAGTCCATTCCACCCACTCACCACTCTCTGTGTAAAAAACTTAGCCCTGACATCTCCTCTGTACTTACTTCCAAGCACCTTAAAACTGTGGCTGCTCATGATAGCCATTTCAGCCCTGGGAAAAAGCCTCTGACTATCCCCACAATCAATGCCTCTCATCATCTTATACACCTCTATCAGGTCACCTCTCATCCTCCTTCACTCCAAGGAGAAAAGGCCAAGTTCACTCAACCTATTCTCGTAAGGCATGCTCCCAAATCCAGGCAACATAATTGTAAATCTCCTCTGCATCCTTTCTACACTTTCGACATCCTTCCTATAGTAAGGTGACAAGAATTGAGCACAGTACTCCAAGTGGGGTCTGACCAGGGTCTTATATAGCTGTAGCATTACCTCTCGGCTCTTGAACTCAATCCCACAATTGATGAAGGCCACTGCGATGTATGCCTTCTTAACCACAGAGTCAACCTGCGCAGCACCTTTGAGTGTCCTATGGACTTGGACCCCAAGATCCCTCTGATCCTCAACACTGCCAAGAGTCTTACCATTAATACTATATTCTGCCATCATATTTGACCTACCAAAATGAACCACCCCACACTTATCTGGGTTAAACTCCATCTGCCACTTCTCAGCCCAGTTTTGCATCCTATCGATGTCCCGCTGTAACTTCTGACAGCCCTTCACACTATCCACAACATCCCCAACATTTGTATCATCAGCAAATTTACTAACCCATCCCTCCACTTCCTCATCCAGGTCATTTATAAAAATCACGAAGAGTAGGGGTCCCAAAACAGATCCCTGAGGCACACCACTGGTCACTGACCTCCATGAAGAATATGACCCGTCTACAACCACTCTTTGCCTTCTGTGGGCAAGCTATTTCTGGATCTAGTATCATACTGCCTCTTGTTGGGGCTCTACGTATCAATTAAGGAAACTTTTCTGAACACATTTGACAAACTCTATCCCATCCAGCCTTTTTATAGCATGGGAGACCCAATCAATATGTGTAAAGTTAAAATCACGTACTGTCAGTTGCAACCTTACATTCCTTGCAACAGTCTGCAATCTATCTACAAACTTTCTCCTCTAGATCCCACTGACTATTGGACAGTCTGTAATATAATTACATTAATGTGATCATCACTTTCTTTCCACCAGAATAGCCTCAGTAGACAAACTCACTTGTCATGTCTATGTATTACCATGACATTTCCTCTGACTTGTGATGCCACCCATCCGCTTTCCTTTAATCTCCCCTGCCCTATCGCACCTAAATTGAAGGAATGCTGAAACGTTGTGCTTCCACTACACCCCCTCCTGCAATCAAGTCTCACTAATGGCTACAGTGCCATAATTCCACATGCTGATCCATGCCCTAAGCTTATCCGCCTTTCCTACAATACTTGCATTGAAATATACACAACTCATAACATTAGTCCCACCATGCTTAACCTTCTGATTTCTGATTTCTGATTTTGTTTGTAGGCTTAACCACATTGTTCCCCACAACCATTCCACTATGTGCTCTGGCAATCTGGTTCATATTTCCCTGCACTCTAGTTTAACCCTCCCCTCACCTCCCATACTCTAGTACTAGCAAACCTTCCCATATGGATATTAGTCCCCCTTCAGTTCAGGTGCAAACTGCCCGCCTGTACAGGTCCCACCTTCACTGGCTAAAGCCCGGTGATCCAAAAATCAGAAGCCCTTCCTCCTGCACCATCTCCTTGGTCTCATGTTTAACTGTATTACCTTCCTATTTCTGGCCTCACTAGCACGTGGCACAGGTAACAATCCTGAGATCACAAACCTAGTGGTCCTGTCCTTTTTACTTAAACGCCTAACTCCTGAACTTACTTCACAGTACTTTATCATCCTTCGTACCCATGTCATTAGTACTGACACGGACTATGATCTCTGGCTGTTCACTCTTCCAGTAAAGAATACTGTGGACGTCTCTGATCCTGGCACCCAGGAGGCAACGTATCATCCAGGAATGTCTTTCTCATCCATAGAACTTCCTTTCAGTTCCCCTAACCATTGAATCCCCTAACACTACAGTTTACCTCTTCCTTCCCTTATACTTCTGAGCTACAGAGCCAGAACCAGTGCCAGAGACCTGGCTGCTGTGGCTTTCCTCTGCTAGGTCATATGTGATTCCCCCTGCCTCCCAACAGTATCCAAAGTGGTATACCTGTTGTGAGAGGAACAGCCACAGGGGTACTCTGCATGGCTGCCTATCCCCTTTCCTCTCCTGAAGGTGACCCAGTTAGCTGTGTCCTGCACCCTGGGTGTATTACTTCCCTGTGTATCCTGACCTCAACCCATCAGCCTCCTGAATGATCCGATGTTCATCCAATTCCAGCAAATCCTCAGCACTCCATTGGAAGCTGCAGTGGATGCACTTCTTGCAGGTGTAGTTGTCACGGACACTGGAGGTCTTCCTGCCTTCCGTGGCTGCTCCAAAAAGTTGGTAATCACAAGCAACAATACTAAAATGAGATCAAGAGATCTTTTTCATAAAGAATTTGGTTATACTGTGGACAGCTTTTCAACTTCCACAAACTGACGAAGGCCAGCTACATTAATTGTCAGCAGACCTTCAAATTCTACTCATTCACAGGTGTCTGCATGTGTGCAGTTTTGTTTCTTAGCAAACGCTTGTCTTCAAGTCAACATGGTGTTCTATAGGCATCTCATTTACTGCCTAGAAAAATGATGAAAACTGACTTCTACCCAAATCCACTCCAGTTTCTCCTACATTAGCTAACAGGCCACAATGTGGTTAGATGACCTAATTAGCAAATATAAACTCTTTGTCAACAATATGAAGACAAAAATCAAATCCCAGTTAACAGAATAAATCTTTAATTCTATTTACAAAGTTGTTAAGAAATTATTAATTCCAGTGGCATAACTACTGTATTTTCATTAAAATTCACCTGGCTCACCAATGTCCTTTAGGAATAAAAATCTGTTGGCTAAGTACAAAAGTACCACCTGCATCATGTTACAACTGTACAAAATGTTTGTGGAACCACACTTGGAATATTGTGTACCGGTCTAGTTGCTAGCTAAAGGTAGGATGTCTTTAAGCTGGAAATGATTGCAGCAAGTATGGTACCAGGTCTGGGGAACTTGAATTATAAGGAGAGATTGGAAATGAGAGGGTTCACTTTCCCTAGACCAGAGGAAACTGAGGTGTGACCATATAGAGATATATAAAATCACATGAGGATAGATAAAGTGAATGGTCTTTTTCCCAGGATAGGGCAGTCTAAACCTCGAGGGAATTGATTTGAAGTGAGAGGAAATTGAGAAAGGACCTGAGAGGCTTGCTTCCCCACACACAAGGTATTGGATCTGTGGGATGAGCTGGCAGAAGAAATGGTAAAGGCAAGTACAATTATGATTTTTAAAAGACATTTAGACAGGCACATGGTTAGGGAAGTTTTGGAAAGATAATGGTCAAACATAGGCAAATGGGATTAGATCAAGTGGGCAACTTGGTCAGCATGATTGAGTTGGGCTAAAGTAACTACTTCCATGCTGTATAATTTAATGATTCCCATCCAGTTCGATCAAAATGTCAGACGCCCAATGTCGTGGACTCGTTACTGCCTTCAAGAATAAAATCAGCAGGCCCTCCAAGATAGAAAATTCCAAAGGTACACCACCTCCTGAATGAGAAAATGCCCCCTTTTCTCATCCTAAACACGTAAACAAAAGCTTTCCACTGTATCCTGGTAGATGTTACAGTAACAAATGAATAATAATAATAATTGTGCCTGCACACAAGTCACTGAAGGCAAATGTGTAGGTGTTGGAAGCTGTTAGGAAGGCAAATGGTATTGTAGTATTTATTATCAGGGGCCTTGATTACAGGAGAAATGAAGAAGCTTGTGAGACCACATTTGGCACATTAGGTACAGCTTTGGTCTCCATACAGATTATAGGCTGTAGGAGAGGGAGGAATGTAATAAAGGCTCACTAAACTAGTTATAGGGATGGTGTATTTTTTAAATAACAGGAAATTGAGTAGACTGTGACTGTATTTTTTAGAGTTTAGAAGAATTAGTGGTTATATCAATAATGTATACAAAATTCTTTAAGAGTTTGACAGGGTAGATACAAGAATAATAATTTCCTCAGCTAAAGAGGTAGGGCCAAGGGGCACAGTTTCAGAGGAGGGTGTAGACTGTCATTCAGTCATATCATCCCACATGTAAGTATGTTGAGGAAGATGAGAAAAAAACAGAATGCAGAGCTTGGGAACCATAGAACATTAGCATTACGCAATCTCTATTACTTTACAATACTCTTCTGGTTGGCATACCAAAATGGATGACCTGACACATATCCAAATTATTTGCCATTTTTCATGTTCTTGTCCAATCATTCAACCTGTCCATATCTTCCTGAAATTTCTTTACAACCTCCTGCATTTTCACTTTATGTTGCCAGTAAATCTGGATACGTGCCATTGGTTTTCTGATCCAAACTGTTGACATAGATTGTGAATAGCTGTGGGCTAAGCTGTATATGGCAACCTATTACACACAGTTTGCCAACTTGAGAAGGAACTGAGATTGGGGCAAATTTCAATATGACTGGGTGAAATAATTTTCCTCAAGGGCAGCAAAGATAAAAGTCATAAAATCAAACAGGGCTGTAGCTGTTGAAGAAAGAGGGCATATCATCCCTTTGACAAAGGAATTCATGAAGCACAATTGTGACCTTGCCAAAGGGCACTTACATCCTGGGAGTAAGTTAAAGAGAACAAGCTGCACTCTTAAAGCATTGTCTAACAAATCAGTTTAGTGATCCACAAATTAATTCCAATATCAGCAGTCATCTTGATGCATGTTTTACAAAGCTTTAGTAGCCAGCTTGCCTGCAACAAGTATTGCTCTGCACTGATTCCCCTTTGTAGAATATTAAATGAAGAATTTTATATAAAATCTATATTAAAAAAAGATTTACAGCATTTTTTTCTAACAGTCTATTTGTAAACCCAAAGAATCCTTTCAGAAATAAAAGTCATTTTGAATCACTGATTGAACAAAAATGACAACTTGCTGAATAGTTACCCAAGCCTTTAAATAATTTCCTTGTATTAAATCTATTCTGCATATTCCATCATAAATTAGTTTCACTGCAACTGAGTGGTTTGGGTGATAATTTGTCATATCTTAATAGTAAATGATTTGGAGGGAGCCAGAGCTGAATAATAACATTTTGTAATCTTCAGGATTCATTTAAAAATTGCAATTCCCAATAACTGCTTTGCTATAATAGTTTGGACTGACAAGAATAGGTTAAACTTGCTGATATCTTGATTTAAATCAATTCTAATTTTTGAGGGAATGCAACTGAAGTGCTCTTGATTCATGATTGAAATTTTCCTCGTACAGCAGGCTTTTCAGAATTTCCATGATTGATTTTCCTGACTTTTTATAATATAAATACCCCAGCTCATTCACAATTCATATGGAACAGAAACAAACAGATAAAGATATGTGCACTCATACATTTATATGGGCAGGGTACAACCCAGACACAGTACAGACCTCAAGGACATACTCAGTTCTCCAAGCCCAAATTCACAGATTCTGTATATCCATGCACCTATCCAAATTCAAACCACTCCCAAACCCACAATCAAATATGTCCTTACGCACCAACACAATGGCACTGGCATATAACCCATTTTCTTTCACAAATCTACACACAAAAATACATTTATGCCATGACACAAGCTGACCCACCTCAAAAACATACTCAGACACCAACACAAAATGAAGCAAGCACCCATACATTAAATCAACTGTGTCTCCAGCTACAGCCTTACACAGAGACTGACACTTATACATATTTCCTCAGTCTAAATGAATGCAACTACTCAAACCCAAACACTCACACATACCTACTGTATCTATCAATGGTTGTGAAGTACTTCAGATTGTCCAGAGGTTAGATAAAGCACTAAACAGACAGAATTAATTCTCTTTTTTTCTTATTCTCTGACTTTTTCAATCATGGTACAACTTGTTTTAACCACAATGCTCAAAACTTCCCTGATGTTTCTCATCCCTCTTGGTCTGAAATGAAATTATCAACAGCATAGGCCAGAAACTGCCAATTAGAAACATAACTTGACACCCCTCAGAAATACCAATGGCAAGAAGGGCTGTCTTCCTGGCTCCTGACAACCGCTTTGGTTTCCTCAAAATATGGGATGAAACTCTACTATCTAGAACATATATGTCAAACTCAAGGCCCGCGGGCCAAATCCGGCCCGCGGTGGAATTATCTTTGGCCCGCGAGATAATATCTAATTACTATTAAAGCTGGCCCCAGTAATCGAAGCGCCTATGGCGTATGATATGGCTAATGCTGAGTTTATTCAGGTACCGGGTTTTCAGGGTTTTTAGTGTTTATTCGGCAGTCTTGCTCGGCAGTCTTCTTCATAAGAAACGGAATTTGTAAAGTGAAACACATTGTAGTTATAGCAGAGACTGAGACACATGAGAGCAGGCTGAAAAAACGGAGGCAACGAAAGCTGCGTTCGCACGCGTCCGACTGATCCGGCCCGCATGAAGCTGCATTTTGCTCAATCCGGCCCGTGACCTAAAATGAGTTTGACACCCCTGTTCTAGAAGGACAAGCAGATTAGAACATACACCCCTCTTGAGAAAGTCTCTTCAAGTCATATGCCATCCTGATTTTGAAACATTTTGGTCCTCCTTCATCATTATTGGGCAAATTTAACTTCTGTCAAATCACCAAAATGCAGCTACTGGTCATCATCACACAGTTCTTTGTGTGATCTTACTGTACATACAATGTCTCCAGATTTCCTACATTATAGCAATGACTATATTTTCAAAAAATAATTTGTTCAAGTACTTGAAGACACCTTGAGAAGGATGGTAATGGTGCCATGTAAATCCATGTCTGTGTTCTGGTTCCTCGAACTCCCTATCTGGGAAAATCACGGGAGCATCTTCACTAAACTCAAAGTTATACTATTCTCAATGTCATTCTACTCTGGCAATGGCCAATACCTGAGGACATCCTTTTAATGTGAGTGAAGGAAAGTTCAGGGGTATCTATTTTACTCAGAGCCTGGAACGCACTGTTGGGGTGATGGTTGAGGCTGATGCAAATGGAACATTTAAAAGACTCTTAAAGAGGCACATAGATGAAAGAAAAATGGAGGGCAGTGGACTATGTAGGATCATGGATAGGTTTATATAGGTTGGTATTCTGGCCTGAAGGAACCATAATGTGCTCTACTGTTCTATGTTCTATACCAAGAGTAGTGATCAAATACAAGCTGGAGAAATAAATGACAGAAATTTCCAACAAGGCTTCCATACAGACCTCTTGCATTGCTTTTCATTTTCTTGCATGAGAGACCTCCAGAAATTTATGTGCGTTCTCCCTGGGCTGAAATATATAATTACACATAGAGGCTAACCAAACTGGAGCTGTATCTTTGGATAAAGATTAGGGTGGAACCGAGGTGTATGATGTAACTTGGGGGGAGCAATGTTATCAGAATCTGGATGGTATGACCATCTTAGTGAGTGGAGACCATGCCATTCCATTCTCTGGGGAAACTGACAAGGCTTTAGAGGGCAGGAATGGAGTCCTTGTAGGTGGTGTTTCTGAAAGCTGCCTGGTTATGTTTCTGAGTCAGGATGTTGATAACATTTTTCAGAAAGTGAATAAGTCAAGAATTCAATGAACTGCTGGAAATGCTGGAAATGATGGTCTAAAATGGCGATAGAGTGGAATTGGAACTGGTTTGTTATTGTCACACGTATTGAGATAAAGTGAAAAGCTTGCCTTGCATACTGTTCATTCAACTCAAATCATTACTAAGTGTATTGAGGTCGTACAAGGTAAAAACAATAACCGAGTGCAGAATAAAGTGCAACAGTTACTAAGAAAGTGCAGTGCAGGTAGACAATAAGGTGCACAATAATAAGGAGGTAGTTTTGTGAAGTCAAGGGTCCATCTTATTTTACAGAAGCAAAAACCTTCACCTCATTTAAAAAGGACCTGGATGACCCCTGAAAGTGAATAATCCTCGAGATAACAGACCAAGAGGTGCGATTAACCTTGCCCATGTTCAGCCAGCACGATGCACCATAATTTTCTACACAGTTTTCTGTTCTAATTCTGTCTATTCAGTCTTTCTAGATCTCTGAGTCATGAGGTTTCTTTCTTTATTTTCCCCAGAACATTGTGTTTTAATGACAATCATGAAGGCAAAATCTTCATGTTCTGCTTTACATTGTCCTTTTCTGACATTTCAGAATATCCAGCACAAAACCTTTTAGATACTCAACCAAGAAAAGATATCCAACTGTACAAAACCATGGATGAAATATTCATTCTCAACTCTACACTTCTGTAGGCCTGCATAAATTATGACAATAATGGATGGTTTTTCGTAGTTAATTCTATAGCACTGGAGCACTAAAGCATATTTATTTATTTAAATAGAATTTGCATTCAATATGGTACATAATTTCTTTTAGCAAAAGCTGTCATCCAAAGTAAAAAAAAGCACAACAGGAAGCTAACAAATTAAGCAATGTATAATTTATGTGTAAGCAAAGTAGCTTTTAATGCTTTAGTTCATGCTGCCTTTAGTGTATATTACAGCACCCATGGCAGCAATAACCATACTTACCTCTTTAAGTTAAATGAAGAATTAATATTCTGGACTCGATGAAAAGATGAGAAATGCTGATGCAATTATTTAATTCCAAATAAAAGCAAACAATTAAGTAGGAAATTTTTAAGATATTTTGGTGTGTGAGGATTTTATGCAACACAATTTTGAATTTTACTTTTAATGCAGAAAACTAGCTTCTTGTGTCAAACTAATGGTTTGGAAAACATATTTCCTGCTCCTTGGCAGATGTGAAAAGATGTCCCAGCATGCAAGAGTTCTGGACCATTGATCTAGACTCAAGTGTCTGAAATCTACCATGGCAACTGGGGAATTAAAACTTAGAAAATTAAATAAATGTAGAGCACAGTATTAGACCTCAGCCCACCAGGTACATGCTGATCATTTTGCTCTCTACACTATAAGACCGTAAAACCATAAGATATAGGAGAAGAATTAGGACATTGGGCCCATTGTGTCTTCTCCACCATTTTATCATGGTTGATCCATTTCCCTCTCAGCCCCAATCTTCTGCCTTCTCCCCTTATCCCTATATGCCCTGATTAATCACGAGTCTGTCAACCTCCGTCTTAAATATACCCAATGATTCGGGCTCCATCCAAATATACCCAATGATTTATGGCATTGTATTCCACAGATTCACCACTCTCTGGCAGAAGAAATCCCTCCTCATTTCCTCTCTAAATGGACATCTCTCTATTCTGAGGCTGCATCTCTGGTCTTAAGAGTCTCTCACCATAGGAAACACCCTCTTCACATCCACTCTATTGAGGCCTTTCAACATCCACGAGGTTTCAATGAGATTCCCCTCCGTCTTCTGAATGCTAGTGAGTACAGGCCAAGAGCCATCAACCATTCCTCAAATAAAAAGCCTTTCAATCCCAGAATCATTTTCATGAACCTTCTTTGCACCTTCTCCAAAGTCAACACATCACTTTTTAGATAATGGGCACAAAAGTGCTCACAAAGCTCCAAGTGAGGCCTCGCCCGTGACTTATAAAGCCTGAACATGACATCCTTGTCTAATATTCTAGTCCTCTCAAAATTAACACTAACGTTGCATTTACCTTCCTCACCACTGACTGAACCTACAAACGAACCTCCTGCATGAGTACTCCCAAGTTCCCTCGCACCTCAGATTTTTAAATTTTTTCTCCGTTTAGAATATAGTGTATGCTTTTACTTCTACCAAAGTACACAACTATACAAATCTATCCGCCACTTCTTTGCCTATTCTCCTAATCTAAGTCCTTCTGTAGTCTTGCTGCTTCTTCAACACTACCTGCCCCTCTACCTTGTAATTAGCCCTCAACAATTAAATGATTTCCATATTGACCATGTCCTAACCTCTTCCATGGCCATACTATAGATCAGGGAAACATGAGGAAATCTGCAGATGCTGGAAATTCAAGCAACACACACAAAATGCTAGTGAAACGCAGCAGGCCAGGCAACAGCTATAGGGAGAAGCGCTGTCAACGTTTCGGGCCAAGACCCTTCGCCCTGATGAAGGGTCTCGGCCCGAAACGTCGACAGCGCTTCTCCCTATAGATGCTGCCTGGCCTGCTGCGTTCCATCAGCATTTTGTGTGTGTTGCTATAGATCAGGGAGTTGTGGTCACTATCTCTGATATACTGAGCCATGGTGAGGTCTGCTACCTAACCAACCTGGTTAATTGCCAAATACTAGATGTAGTATAGCCTCTTCCCTAGTCGTTATGTCCAGAAACTCTATTAGGAATCCTCCTAGACACACAGAACAAATAAATGTTCCGTTGATTTTTGTCTTACTTTCTCAATCTCAAAGGAAAATGAGGTTTTAGAATTGATTCTGTTTAACGATTTTTTTCTTCCTCTACTTGGAATCTCTCCTCCCTTATAGAACCATAGAACCATAGAACATTACAGTACAGAAACAGGCCTTTTGGCCCTCTTGGCTGTGCCGAACAATTTTTCTGCCAAGTCCCACCGACCTGCACCTGGACCATATCCCTCCATACATCTCTGATCCATGTACCTGTCCAAGTTTTTCTTAAATGTTAAAAGTGAGCCCGCATTTACAACTTCATCTGGCAGCTCATCCCACACTCCCACCACTCTCTGTGTGAAGAAGCCCCCCCAATGTTCTCTTTAAACTTTTCCCCCTTCACCCTTAACCCATGTCCTCTGGGTTTTTTTTTCTCCCCTAGCCTCAGTGGAAAAAGCCTGCTTGCATTCACCCTATCTATACCCATCATAATTTTATATACCTCCATCAAGTTATTCAACCTTTCTCTGTAACTCAGTTTCTCAAGTCCCGGCAACATCCTTATAAACCTTCTCTGCACTCTTTCAACCTTATTAATATCCTTCCTGTAATTCGGTGACCAAAACTGCACACAATACTCCGAATTCGGCCTCACCAATGCCTTACACAACCTCACCCTGACATTCCAACTCTTATACAGTTGGCCCTCTTTATCTGTGGGGGATTGTTTCCGAGACCTCCCATGGCTACCAAAAAACGTGGATGCTCAAGTCCCTTATTTAACCTGTCTCAGTGCGGCAGTCTTTAGGACCCAGCAGAACCCCGGACTTTATTTAACCTGTCTCAGTGTGGTGGATATTGGGACCCGGTGTTGCAGCTCTGAATCCGCAGTGTTTCTGTTCACGAAAATAATCACGATCATCATTGAAAATAAGGTGGAAGTAATAAAACGATCGGAAAGAGGTGAAACACCATCGGTCATTGGAAAAATGTTCGGCTACAGCTGGTCAACGATCAGAACCATTTTAATAGAGCATGTGAAAGGCCCTGCCCCAATGAAAGCTACAATTATTACTGAGCAACACAGTGGTTAAATTATTGAAATACTGTATGTATGTTTCTTAAGTGTTTTATATGCATAGAAAGGTAAAATATGTACTATATACTAAGAAAAACGCTTGACTAACTGATGCTAAATAATACCAGAAGTACCTGCTCCGACTTTAAAATCCGACTTAAAGACGGACTCAGGAATGGAACTCATTCATAACTCGGGGACTACCTGTCCTTTTGAGTCATTTCTAGATTACTTATAATACCTAATACAATGTAAATACTATGTAAATAGTTGTTATACTGTATTGTTTAGGGAATGTTACGAATGTGCCACAACTCTGAGGGGCTGAAGGGTACAAAATCGCCCCCTCCTTCTTGAGAATCGCAAGATCGCTATTAATTTGGGTCTGGGACCCAGGAAATGAGAGAGAATCCTCAAGGTTTTGGAATGTGTCCTGGCCTCAGCAAGACAAAGCCACTGATAACGGCCATTGTCTCTTGGAGCCGGAATTGTGTATTGAGTACTGTACTATTCATTGAAGCCCTCAGGGGATGACCAGAGTGGGCTGGTTGAGGGATTGCATCATCCCAACCTGATTGACATCTGAGACCCCGTGAGTAAGGATAAAAGAGGGTCTGGTGAACAACCCCTTCAGACGCACCAGGAGAAACGCTAGAAATCCCGTGACAGCGTTTAATAGCGACAGCCGGTGGGGCTCGCGTGCATCCTTTTCCCTTGCCTGGGAATTGGTGGGCTCGCCACAGAAGGACGGCTTTAGCTAAAGGAGAGGCCACAAGTGACCGGCCACACCAACAGAACTCTCGAAGGATCGAAATCATAAAAGGAAAAGCCGGCAAGTTTCTAAAAATCTCTCTCTTGACTCCAACCAAAGGCTGCAGCCTGCATGAACTGAGTGACTTTTATATTTCCATCGGACAATACATTATCCCCTAGACAACAATAGAGCTTATTTCTTATTGATTATTATTATACCTGCACTTTTAGATTTAGTATTGACAACGTATATTATCTGTATGTTTGCATTGATATTATTTTTGTGTATTTTTACTAATAAATACTGTTAAAAATAGTACCATCAGACTTCAATGGACCTCTCTATCTTTGCTGGTAAGTGACCCAGTTACGGGGTTCGTAACAGGAATAATGACAAAAAAAAAGTCTGTACATGCTCAAACAACGAGTACTGGAGAGAGAATTTCCGGGTTTTCCCGATCCGTTTTTGGTTGAATCCGTGGATAAGGAGGGCCGACTGTACTCAATACTTTGATTTATAAAGGCCAATGTACCAAAAACTCTCTTTACTACCCTATCTACCTGTGACGCCACTTTTAGGGAATTTTGTATCTGTATTCCTAGATCCCTCTGTTCTGCTGCACTCCTCAGTGCCCTACCATTTACCTTGTATGTTCTACCTTGGTTTTTCCTTCCAAAGTGCAATACCTCACACTTGTCTGTATTAAACTCTATCTGCCATTTTCAGCCCATTTTTCCAGCTGGTCCAGATCCCTCTGCAAGCTTTGAAAACCTTCCTCACTGTCCACTACACCTCCAATCTTTGTATCATCAGCAAATTTGCTGATCCAATTTACCACATCATCATCCAGATCATTGATATAGATGACAAATAACAATGGACCCAGCACTGATCCCTGTGGCACACCACTAGTCACAGGACTCCACTCAGAGAAGCAATCCACCACTACCACTCTCTGACTTCTCCCATTGAGCCAAAGTCTAAACCAATTTACTACCTCCCATGTATACCTAGCGACTGAATCTTCTTAACTAACCTCTCATGCGGGACCTTGTCAAAGGCCTTACTGAAGTCCATGTAGACAACATCCACTGCCTTCCCTTCATCCACTTTCCTTGTAACCGCCTCGACAAACTCTAATAGATTTGTTAAACACGCACAAATCCCTGTTGACTCTCCCTAATAAGTCCCTGTCTATCTACCGTAGATTCCGGATTTTAAGCCGCTACTTTTTTCCCACATTTTGAACAGCTTTGAACTTTGCGGCCTTTAAAACGGAGCGGCTAATACATGATTTTTTTCATGCCGCCTCGTAAACATTTTGCCTCATAACAGTAGACCAATAAAATTGAAGAGTAGTTCACAGAGGTCCAATGAAATTGTACGATAAATCAAGCGCACTTTCACAATTAAATTATTGTAAATCAGTCATTTGTACTCACCCTCATCAACATGGAAAACACTCGAAGAAAAGCATTGTGCTGCCTTTATGGCAGTTATTTAGTTTATAATATTTTCGCTTAGTAATTCATTTTCTAGTTAAAGTTAGAAGAGTTTTAACTATATTTGTTTTCTGTACTACATCGCGGGATGCTATGACGTCACACCCGGTTTCGTCTTGTGGGAAAAATGCCGTTTGCGATAAAACGGGACGGAGGGAGGGAGCGCATTACGCGAGCGGCTTTGGATCTGAGCGAACGCTGCTTTTAAGTTAAAGGCGATCAATAACTTTTCCTGGTAGGCTGCAGTATATATATTTTTTACCAGTCGTTAGGAGATATTGGAATGTTGTTCAGTAAAGAAGTATACGCAACGTATATTTAAAAGTAGCCGCGTTACGGGCACGGTTCGAAAAAAAGCATTTGCAATATGTATTTGTTTTTGTTACCATATGGATTTAATTAAAAGTTAAAAAATCCTCACGTGTAATATCTTTCTGTGTAAATATCTCATATTACAACGTGGGACACCTGCGGCCAAAAATCCGGTGCGGCCTAAAATCCGGTGCAGCCTGTACAATTAAAAAATTGATTTTATTTCTAAAATTAGAGCCAGCGGCTTTTAATCAGGTGCGCTCTGTAGTCCGGAATCTACGGTAAATACTTGTAGATCCTATCTCTTAGTACTCTTTCCAATAATTTACCTACTACTGACATCAAACTTACTAGCCTATAATTTCCTGGATTTCTTTTAGAGCCTTTTTAAACAACGGAACAACATGAGCTATTCTCCAAACCTCTAGCACCTTACCCGTAGATACCGACATTTTAAATATATCTGCCAGGGCCCCTGCAATTTCAACACTAGTCTCCTTCAAGGTCCGAGGGAATATCCTGTCAGGTCCTGGGGATTTATCTACTCTGATTTGCCTCAAGATAGCAAGCACCTCCTCCTCTTCAATCTGTATAGGTTCCACGACCTCACTACTTGCTTGCCTTTTTCCATTGACTCCATGCCAGTTTCCTTAGTAAATACAGACGCAAAAAACCCATTTAAGATCTCCCCCATTTCTTTTGGTTCTATACATGGCCGACCACTCTGATCTTCAAGGGGACCAATTTTATCCTGTACTATCCTTTTCCTCTTAATAGACAACATACAATAATATACAAGCTCTTTGGATTATCCTTCACTTTGACTGCCAAAGCTACCTCATGTCTTCTTTTAGCCCTCCTGATTTCTTTCTTAAGTATTTTTTTGCACTTTTTATACTCCTCAAGTACCTTATTTTCTCCGTGTTTCCTATACATGTCATACATCTCTCTCTTCTTCTTTATCAGAGTTTCAATATCCCTAGAGAACCAAGGTTCCTTATTCTTATTCACTTTGCCTTTAACACTGACAGGAACATACAAACTCTGCACTCTCAAAATTTCTCCTTTGAAGGCCTCCCACTTACCAGTCACATCCTTGCCAGAGAACAACCTGTCCCAATCCACGCTTTTTAGATCCTTTCTCATTTCTTCAAATTTGGCCTTTTTCCAGTTTAGAACCTCAACCCGAGGTTCAGATCAATCTTTATCCATGATCAAGTTGAAACTAATGGTGTTATGATCACTGTGTTCCAAAGTGTTCCCCTACACACACTTCCGTCACCTGTCCTAACTCGTTTCCTAATAGGAGATCTAATATTGCATCCTCTCTAGTCGGTATCTCTATATATTGACTTAGAAGACTAAATCAAAACTAAACAAAATTAATACCTCTATATATTGATTTAGAACACATTTTACAAACTCTAACCCATCTAGACCTTTAACAGTATGGGAGTCCCAATCAATATGTGGAAAATTAAAATCCCCTACTATCACAAATTTATGTTTCCTGCAGTTGTCTGCTATCTCTCTGCAGATTTGCTCCTCCAATTCTCGCTGACTATTGGGTGGTCTATAATATAACCCCATTAATATGGTCATACCTTTCCTGTTTCTCAGCTCCACCCATATGGCCTCGGTAGACAAGCCCTCTAATCTGTCCTGCCTGAGCACTGCTGTAACATTTTCCCTGACTAGCAATGCCACCCCCCCCCCACCCCCACCCTTCATCCCTCTGCCTCTATCACGTCTGAAACATCGGATAAGCTGCCAGTCCTTCCCCTCCTGTAGCCAAGTTTCACTAATGACTACAATGTCATAATTCCATGTGTCAATCCACACCCTCAGCTTGTCAGCCTTCCCCACAATACTCCTCGCATTGAAATAGACACACCTCAGAAGATTATTACCACCACACACAACCCTTCTATTTGTGACTTTGCATGAAACTTTAACGTAATTTATTTTCACCCCCGCTCCACTATCTACTCTGGCACTCTAGTTCCCATCCCTCTGCAAATCTAATTTAACCCCCCCCCCCCCCCACCAATAGCACTAACAAACCTTCCTGCAAGGATATTGGTCCTCCTATAGTTCAGGTGTAACCTGTCTCTCTCTTGTACAGATCCTACCTGCCCCAGAAGAGGTCCCGATGATCCTGAAAACTGAAACTCTGCCCCATACACCAGTTCCTCAGCCATGTGTTCATCCTCCATAATGCAATATCTTAACAGTTATCTTAATAGTTTGGCCAAAACTTGGAAGGAATTATCAAGAAATTCCTCTTTATATATGACTGTACATTTACATGGCAAAACTGAACATCACGTTGCTTTACAGTTACTTCTCAGAACCTGCACAACATTCAAAGTTCGAAGAAAGTGTATTATCAAAATACATATATGTCACCATATACTAACCATATTTTCTTGCAGGAAGTCACAATAGAACAAAGAAATACAATAGAATCAAAGAAAAACTACACACAAAACTGACAACCAACCAATGTGCAAAAGAAGACAATCTGGACAAATACAAAAAAAAGATAAATAAATAAATAATACTGAGAACGTGAGCTGTAGAGTCCTTGAAAGCGAGTCCGTAGCTTGTGGAATTTAAAAGCAAGCGATATCCATGCTAAAAATATTCAGAAATGCCACAAACACTTTCCAAAATGTTCTTGAATTGTTGGAGTATCAAATGAGTAGTGAACATACAATGAAAGCTTTCACATGCTTGGCAAATACTGAATTGTTAAAGACAGCACTGAACTGAAGCTAAGCTATCAACCTAATATTCCTGGGTCACATAATCATTCAGTGAAATTGCTTTAACGTCAATTCTCTTTTTCAAATGAAAGAATCTTTAGCTGCGTCTTAAAAAAGAATTACATTATCTCTACAATAATGAAATCTGCTTCATTTCACTTGTGAGAAGTTGTGGATAACTCCAGTGCTCAGGAGCTCCAAATACCATAATAATTTCAATATCAGAAAAAGGCAGATGAAGCTTTCTATCATCAGTCCAGCATCCCTAACCCCAAATCTTCATGTACCATTTGCAGATTTCATGCTGATCATGGAAGCAGAATTGGACCTATTTCCATTTCCATTATCAGAGTAACTCGGTCTCAATCTGAACCACAAGTTGAATGGCAAGGTTACCACTACACACACCTAAATCCTCTGTGGATGACAGCAACCATTTAAGGATAACTTATCTTATCTGAAGCTGTGATTGCCAGGAACTAGATTTGGATTTCTGAACGTGACTTAACACTGAAGTCACGCAACTTGCAGACTGGGGAGATTTTCTTCCTATTAAGCTGGCTGATGTGAACCCATGCCCTGGAGGGAAAAGGCCACTGCCCAAACGCACTACAGCAACACCTCATCCAATCATCATATTAGAAATATAACCCAAGGAAAACTGCACTAAATTGACCAGACAGCCTTTTATTTCAAGTTGTCTGATTAAAGAAAACCAAACTTAATCTGATGCCACCTGGCCAGAAACACCACGATCAGACCTTAAGTAAAGAATTGGTTGCAAGCTCACATCGAAGTGTGTCTAAGTGCATATTGCAGAAATAATGAGCTATGTAGCAGATATTATATTTTACCGTGGAAGTCTCAACAGTAGCATCATTAACCCTTTGACCTCTTGTTCTTACCTTGTTCAACACTTAAATAAGCAAAGTAAAGAGATAAATTGGTACTTTAGGAATATTTCACTAATCTGTTGAGTGATTCTATGTCTGACGTGTCAATTGTAAATTTCTTTTCTCTTAGCTGTCAGGAACATAAAATTCCCTAAAACTAGGAATTACCTATGTACATTCACCTTCCTCCAGGCAAACTAAACAGTTGTGCTGACCTCACACAACTACCTCTCCCTTCTAAATGTCACATTTCTATGACTTATTTAAGAAGCATAATTTATCATAAGCCAACATTTTGTTCAGGTGGATTGATTCCACTCAACCTTTCACATACCAAATATATTGTAGGGTGAAAGGCCTGTGCACCTTTTAACAACTCAAATGAAAATAGCACCCCTGGGCACTAAGCTGGCTCACTGCTCTTTCAGGTGCGGTGCTTTTACCAGTTGGGTCTTTTTAAATGCACCATATGTCCCAATTTGTAAACTGTTACACAATGGTCCAACTTACATCGATTTACATTTAGAAAACATCCTGGAATATTTATTTCTATTAATTAGATCATGACAGTTAAATGAATCTCAATAACTGAACACCTGAGTTACTGTATCATGATCTGCATATGTCCTTCAGGGAAGGAAAATTGTCATCCTTACCCACTATTGTTTTGCAAAGTAAAACATGGGTTAGCTGGTCAGGCAGCATCAATCGAGGAAAATGGACAATCAATGTCTGGGGTCGTGATCTTTCATCAGGACTGAAAAATAGAGCAGTGGAATAAAAAAGTGGAGAGAAGGGAGAATTGTTTACCATCTCTCTTTTCAGTGTGGATTAAGGGTCCCAAAATATTGAGTGCCCATTTCCCTCCATAAATGCAGCCTGACCTGTTAAATTCATCCAGCTTTTTATGCGTTGCTCCGGATTCCAGCATCAGCAGTCTCTTGTGTCCACAGTGCTGACAGCTGCATCCCATTTTGAGCCTTTAGACTAGCACTGGACTGAGATTTTCCTTCGGCTCTGCTGAGAATTTCAGCAAATTGAGCTCTAGCAGGCCATTCCACCAAAGAGTCACCATAGCAAAGTTGAGGCCCTGGCCTCCTCCATAGTGTGCAATGCAGCAAAAGCACCGGGATAATGTATCACTGATTTAGTCATATGGTATCTGAAAGGCAACCTGATAAACTGTAATGCTGAGTTTGGAATCATTTCAGTAAGTCATATCATAATGTCTAGTATTTCTATCCTGTACCATGAACAGGGTATCTGATGTTTCGATGTTTGGAATGTCAGTGTCACACATCCATTTTCCATTTACAAAGGAACCAGCCACACTTACTTTAACTCATGATCACCTTTGTCATCTAGCTTCAAAACGTCCTAATGCCCACCTTGGGTTCACTCTGCCGTTCAATCATGGTTGATTAATTGTGCATTCCAAATCCATTCTCATGCCATCTCCCCATAACCTTTGACACCTTACCCACTGCTTTAAATATACCCAATGACTTGGTCTCCAGAGCCAAATGTGGCAATGAATTCCACAGATTCACCACCATCAGGCTAAAGGTATTCCTCCTTATTTCCATTCCAAAGCAACACCCCTCCATTCTGAGGCTGTGTCTTCTGGCCCTAAACTTCTCCACTACTCGTAACATCCTCTCTATGTCAACTCCATCTAGGCCTTTCAATTTTTGATAGGTTTCAATGAGATCCCCCCCCTTTACTTTTCAAAACTTCAAAACATTATTTTTGCATTAACCCTTTCATTCCGAGGATCACTCTCATAAACCTTTCCGGATCCTCTCCAAGGCCTGCACATCTTTTCTTAGATATAGGGCCCAGAAAGGCTCACAGTACTCCAAATGCCACCAGATCTATGCCTTATAAAGCCTCAGCATTATATTCTAACCGTCTTGAAATACACACTAACATTGAGTTTGCCTTCCTTTCAGAATCAGAATCAGAATCAGGTTTATTATCACCGGCATGTGACATGAAATTTATTAACAGCAGCAGCAGTTCAATGCAATACATAATCTAGCAGAGAGAGAAAACAAAATAATAAATAAAATAAACAAAATAATAATAAATAAACAAGTAAATCAATTACAGATATTGAATAGATTATTAAAATGTGCAAAAACAGAAATACTGTATATTAAAAAAGTGAGGTAGTGTCCAAAGCTTCCATTTAGGAATTGGATGGCAGAGGGGAAGAAGCTGTTCCTGAATCGCTGAGTGTGTGCCTTCAGGCTTCTGTATCTCATACCTGATGGTAACAGTGAGAAAAGTGCATGCCCTGGGTGCTGGAGGTAATTAATAATGGACGCTGCCTTTCTGAGACATCGCTTCCTAAAGATGTCCTGGGTACTTTGTAGGCTAGTGCCCAAGATGGAGCTGACCATATTTACAACCTTCTGCAGCTTCTTTCGGGCTTGTGCAGTAGCCCCCATACCAGACAGTGATGCAGCCTGTCAGAATGCTCTCCATGGTACATCTATAGAAGTTTTTGAGTGTATTTGTTGACATACCAAATCTCTTCAAACTCCTAATGAAGTATAGTCGCTGTTTTGCCTTCTTTATAACTGCATCGATACGTGGGGACCAGGTTAGATCCTTAGGGATCTTGACACCCAGAAACTTGAAGCTGCTCACTCTCTCCACTTCTAATCCCTCCATGAGGAGTGGTATGTGTTCCTTCATCTTACCCTTCCTGAAGTCCACAATCAGCTCTTTCATCTTACTGACACTGAGTGCCAGGTTGTTGCTGTGACACTACTCTACTGGTTGGCATATCTCACTCCTGTACACCCTCGTGTCACCACCTGAGATTCTACCGACAACGGTTGCAGCACCATCGGCAAATTTATTGATGGTATTTGGGTTACATCTAGCCACACAGTCATGTGTATATAGAGAGTAGAGTAGTGGGCTAATCACACAACCCCGAGGTGCGCCAGTGTTGATCACCAGCGAGGAGGATACGTTATCAGCAATCTGCACAGATTGTGGTCTTCCATTAGGAAGACGAGGATCCAATTGCAGAGGGAGATACAGAGGCCCAGGCTCTACAACTTCTCAATCAGGATTGAGGGAATGATGGTATTAAATGCTGAGCTATAGTCAATGAACAGCATCCTGACGTAGGTGTTTGTGTCGTCCAGGTGGTCTATGGCCATGTGAAGAGTTGAGATTGTGTTTGCCATTGACCTATTGTGGCGATTGGCAAATTGCAATGGGTCCAAGTCCTTGCTGAGGAGGAGTTCAGTCTTGTCACGCCAACCTCTCAATGCATTTCATCACTGTAGATGTGAGTGCTACCAGGCGATAGTCATTAAGGCATCTCAGATTATTCTTCCTAGGCACTGGAAGGCACATTAATCTTGCACCAGGACTCACATGTCCCTTTGAGCCTCTGATTTCTCAGATTTTTTTCCCTGATTATTTATTGAGATACAGTGAGGAAAAATCCCTTTCCACCCTTTAAGCTGTGCCATCTCACAACCCCTGATTTAATCCTAACCTAACGGTGGGACAATTCACCTACCAACCAGTACATCTTTGTCTGTGGTAGGAAGCAGGAGCACCCGGAGAAAACCTATGCATTCCACGGGAAGGAAGTACAGGTTCCTTACAGATGATGTTGGAATTGAAATCTGATCTCTGACGCTCCAAGCTGTAATAGTGATGCCCTCTACCAAAGTGCATAACTATACACTTCCCTACACTGTATTCCATCTGCCAATTTGTCCATTCTCCTAATCTGTCAAAGTCCTTCTGCAGGCTCCTTGCTTCCTAAACACTATCTGCCCCTTCACCTATCTTTGTGTCATTAGTAAACTTGGCCTTAAAGCCACCAATTCTGTCATCCTGATAGCTAACATATAACTTGAAAAGTAGCAGATCCAAGAAAGGAATGAAGATGATGGAGTGTTACAGGAAAGGAAGCTGGAGCATGGAATAAAGGCAAAGGGACAGTGGGAAAGAAGACAGATGCGAGCAGCTTGGGAGGTGAACACCAGTGAGACAAGATGCAGACGAAGTGACCGCTTGGACAAGTACCTGCACTCTGTCTGCTCTGGTTACCTGGATGTCCTCTGCTAAATGCAATGAGGCTAAATGCAAACTATTGTAATGGAATCTTATATTCCAACAGTAGTCTACAACAGATAGCATGAATATTAAATTATCTAACTTCTGGCAAACTGCTCTTCCTCTGCCTCTTTTCTCTCTCCTCCTGATCTACCTAGCCAGATCTTGCTCCACCCCTTTCCTCCCTTTAATATTTTTATTCTGGCTATATCCCCTCTCTCTTTCAGTGCAGCCGAAGGTACTTGATTTGAAACACTGACCGTCCATTTCCCTCCACAGATGCTCCCTGATCTGCTGGAGCTCCTCCAGGCTTTTTGTCTGTCAAATCTGTGCTGATCCCATTTATGCACTAGGTTAACTCTGGCTAGTCCTTTTATGCTCTAAATCACCTGCAGAAACAAAATCCCGACCGATATGAATGAAACAATGAGCTACCGCATTTCAGACTCTTGGTACATTTAACCCTGCAGTGCAATATTTGAACTGGCTTTTTGATTGAGTAACTTGTAAGTTAGAACAGCAGATTGATGCTGCTATGGCGACAGATGTTTTCATTAATTCTGGGAAATCTTAGCATGTGTCAGGTTAAGCAGAGCAAGCATGACAAATGGGTGCTCTGCATCCTGACAGAAAAACACCAGAATATAAAGTCGCTTACATTTTTATTTCCCTGCTTTAACTGGATCCGGCGCTAACACAACGTTTCACCGAACTACTTCATAAGATTTCATTTGTCACTGCTAGTCTGCTTCACTTATGTTGAGCCTAAAGCTCAAAGCATGAATCCTCGCCTCTGCGACGTGGAGGGCAAACTACAGATAAACTAGCCTGCTTTATAATGCATTGAACCTCAGGCCCTGAGGTCCCAGTGTTGTTGTAGCAGGCATAACACCATGAATATAAAGAAACTCATCATCCTACAAAGGGCTGAGGAAAATTAATCAATTCACTTTTCCTGCTAATGAATGGATCTTATTAACGTTACACAGGGAGGTAATTCTAACTGGTTTTAACTGCTCCTGCACCTGGAGCTGGAGTTGTCAGGTTGTGAGTACTGGACAATCTCTCAGCCTGAAGTACATGCTGGCAAGCAGTCACTGAGCTCTCCTACTATAGGGAAGGAAGAATAAAAAAAAATTCAGCAAACAAAATTAGAATGTACTCTTTCACTTTGCGTGGAAAAAATGATGGGAATTTGAAAGTTGCACAAGAGGATGCAGCTGGTGGAATTTGGAGCAAACAAAAAATCTGGAGGAAATAATCACAAACAAGAGAAGATCTGTAGATGCTGGAAATCCATGCAACACACACAAAATGCTGGAGAAATTCAGCAGGCCAGGCAGCATCTATGGAAAAGTCCCACTGAAGGGTCTTGGTCTGAAACGTCGACTGTTTACTCTTTTCCACAGATGCTGCCTGGCCTGCTGAGTTCCTCCAACATTTTGTGTGTGTTGGTTGGAGGAAATAATCAGTGGGTCAGGAGGCATCTGGGGTGGAAGCGGATTGGTTGGGGCTTTGGGAGAAAAATTCCTGCATCAGGACTGAAAATGTAAAGAGGAGATATAAAGAGGTGAGAGGGAGGGGTGATATGGGGCTGGCAGATGATAGGTGGAAGCAGCTGATGGAGGATGATGATTGGTAGATTGAGACAGCTGGGGGAGGAGGGGTAATGCAGCTGATAAATGGAACTAGATAACGGAGGGATGATGCTCATGTGGATTAGGATCAGGGAGGGCACAAGGAAGGTGAACCGAAGGAGGACAGGAGATGGAACCAGGTGGAGGAGGTTGTGAGTCTTACTGATAGCGGGATGGTGGAGGAGAGGGATGGAAAAGGTGATAGATACAAGTGGGAGTAGGAAAACAGTGCAGGTGAATATTATGTGAAATTAGAACATTAAACGTACAAGGTGATGATAAAGGTATACAAGTTGATAATAGGCATTGATAGAGTGGACAGCCTGTGCCTTATTCCCAGGGATGAAATGGCTAATATGAGAGGGCATAATTTTGAGGTGATCGGAGGAAAGCGTAGGGGGGCTGTAGTTTTTTTACTCAGAGAGTGGTGGGTGCGTGGAACGTGCTGTCAGGGGTGGTGGTAGAGGGGGATATGTTAAGGATATTTAATAGTCACACAGATAAACAAAATGGAGGGTAATGTAGGGAGGAAAGCGTTACATTGATCTTGGAGTAGATTAAAACATCAGTATGTTGTGGGCTAAAGTTCAATGTTCTATATACTACATCACTGCCTTGTGGAATATGAGCTGGTGCTCTTGTAGTTGACGTTTGGTCTTACTGTAACAGTGGAGAAGGCCAAGGGCAGATGGGTCAGTGCGGAAAGCTCTGAAAGTAACTGATGAAAGCAAACAATATCACACTGCTACAGATTCATAATTCACCTCAATAACAGCAGTTTAATCAGAGGCACCTTTGCTCCTGAGGTGATGGGTTATGAGAATGAACCTCAACCAAAGCCTAAGCTGACATTCTACATAGAAATTACTGCACTTTTTCAGTTACTGACTTTCAGGTGAGCCATTAAAGTTCAGTGCCATGAGGGATCCCACCACAATTACAAAGAAGATCATGGGAATTATTCACAGCGTTCTGGATAATATGAATCCTATCTTCTATTTTACTGAGAAAGATTCTGGCTTACAATTACATTGACACACATGGGAGCATGCTTGCTTCAAATTGGAACCTGCATTTATTGCATTAAAAGTGAGTAATACTTTAAAAATACTCTGTGTGTCTGTGGCATCTTTGGGTGCCTTTTCTTCACAAAACTTTGTTGGATTTTATTTTTCAGAGTTATTAGAATAGGGCTACAATTATGCTTAAAACTTTTGCTGAGGCTGTTGAAGATTTTCTTTTTAAATTCATTCATAAAGGGCTCTTTTTAAACTAACATGAAAACGTTCAATGTGCCACTGAAATTTGTACAGAGACTTTTCAAATAGCAACTAGAATTTAAAATACGCACAGAGCAAATGATGGATTCAAATCAGCTCACGAAGCTACAGAAAGTAGTATTAACTGCAAAAAGGAAGCACGGTTCTGCAGTCACATCTATAATTGTAGTTTCAATTGTGCTGCAGATACGTTTCCCATTTGGTCATTTTATTTAAGAAGGATTGTGTTGAGCAATCTGCTGTAGAAAGGAATCTCATATGTGTATCTATTACATTATTATGGATATATAAAGTTGATTCGGAACTGGAGGCTTAGAATTAACTGTATTTCTTTCCACAAATGTTACCTGATCAGGCTTTTCTTTTAGTATTTTAGATGCCAGGACATCTGACCTTCATGAACGTGAAATTAGCACACTGATTACCCTTCCACAAAAACAAAACAATTGTTCACACCCATCAAACAAACAAACCAACAACAAAATTCAAAAAGTACCAAATGGAGAGCCTACAGACAGGTTAACACATTAATTTGCAACCTTACAAGAAACAAGGCAGCATGTCTAAATTGAGTGAGATTCTGCTCTTTAATTGCTCCCATTAATGACAGATTTTAAAGTAAATAAATCTGTCCATTTCCAAGTAATTTATTCTTCACTCATTTTTTTCTGATAAAAAGAACAGAACAGATTGTTCTTTCCAAATCCATATCTGGCTAATATGTAATAGCCTTTATTGTATTAGAAGCAAGACAGACCTCTGAGCCCTAAAGAGGATAGACTAAATGAGCAAAAATATGTGTAGAAGAAGCTGAGTAAATCTCTTCAAAGCAGAAAAAATGGTATGGTTCACTGAAATTCAATAGACCAAATTTTCTGGACCCAATCCACAGACTGGATTCACCACCTGTGGTAACCTGCACTTGCATTACGTATATATGTAGAGTCAGATAAATTGACTCTCAAATCTAAAGGCAAAGCATGCTCTGAGTGGGCTTCATGACTACTTAGAGACATTCAAAAATATCAAAATAGATTTACTCATGTAAAAAGGTCAAATAAAACAGCAACATATAATTGAAACAATGAAATAAACTACAAATCCTTTGCAGTGTTGGCTATTTGCAACAGGCCTTCTATAGTATGATTTCAATACTCTGCCTTCCATACTATTGTATCAAACAAACTCATCACCATACTCTGGACCCTGAGAGTTAATGCCTCCCTCTGCATTGGAACCTTGACTTTCAGACCAACAGACCACAATAAGTAAGGATAGGTAGCATCTCTTTTCCCAATATTATGCTGAACACTGGCGCTCCACAAGGGTGGTCAGATTCTGCTCTGAATCTATCTACAAGTTTGCAAGTGGTAACACTGTCACGGCTGCATCTCAAATAACAATGAGGTGTGATGACAACAATCCCTCCCTCAATGCCAACTGAGGAGCTGATCATTGACTCATATCTGCAGTACATTAGCAGTGTTGTAGTTGAGAGTTCCAAGATTTTTGCCTGTCCCGATTCAATTACATTGATGATACGACTGAGAAAGCTCACCAATGCCTCTACTTCCTCAAGAGATTAAAGAAATTCAGCATGTCCACATTGACTCTTACCAATTTTTATCGATGCACCATATAAATCTTTTTGTCTGAATGCATAATGGCTTCATATAGTAACCCTTCTGCACGTGATCACAAGAAACTTCAGTGAGAGGTGGACTCAGCTCATTGCCTCTATGGATTCTGCCTGTGCTTCTCGCTGCCTCAGAAAAGTACACAGCATAATCAAAGACCCCCAGATGTTTTCTCTTCTGCCCCCTCCATCAAGCAAAGATATAAAAGCCACCAAGCACAAGGACAGATTGTTATTAGACTCTTGAATGAGCCTCTTGTACAATAAGCTGGACTCTTGGCCTCACAGTCTACCTCATTACGAACTTGAACTTTATTGTTCACCCGCCTGCACTCTTTCGGTACATTTACACTTTATTGTGCATTTTTACTGTTTTACTTTATTCTAATTCAATGCACTTTGTAATGATTTGATGCATATTAACAGTATGAAAGACAAGCTTTTCAATGTATCGTGATTCATGTGACAACAATAAATCAATACCAATCGGGTTGGAACTCCATTCATATAAATGGTATACTGCCGAAAACTGAAGCCTGAATGTGCTAGACCTGGACTCTTTCTATCTTCGTGGGTTCAACATTGAAACAGTTAGCTGTCGAGGGTCTGATCTCCAGGGCACTTTGGACTTCTGAAATTTCCTGAGCTGTGAAAAGCCAGTCTGGAACCATTGGCACAAGTAAGTCCACTGTAGGTAATCACTTTGTAATTTGTTTTCTTGAGATAATACTGGTATGGTACTGCTTAATAACCATCTTCTGTTGCTCTGTGAGCACTCTGAATTAATCACATTGCAGATAATTGAGGTCACATATAGACAAGGCACAGTTGAATGTGGGTTGGCTAGCAAGCAAAACTCCTTTCCTCAGATAATATTAAGTGCTTGAAATATATGAAGCAAGGCAAAAAAAACCAGACCATTGAAGTTATTCAAAGTATAGTTAGTGCTTTGATGGAAGAATCAGTATGTTAATGTCAAGGCTGATCAATAAGTTAAATAGTCTCAGTTTCATTTCCTTTCTGAATTGTAGATTGATTATTATATTACTGAAGAAGATCATTCAGCCCATTGAGTTTGTGATGGCATCAAGTACAGTGAGTTTATTTGTCCCACTCTCATGCTCTTCCAAAGTCCTGGAAATATGATTCCCATGTTCCTATCCAGTTCCTGACTGACAAGATTTCACTAATATTTAAAGCCAGTGGGTTCCTAATTCTAAATATCCCATCTAAAAGACTTCATTTTTCTCTCTTACACCATCCTTTTGCCAAAACCTGTTCCCCTTGTTTCTTGAATCAGATGGTAATGGAAACAGTATTCCTCCATTTAATTATATTCCCGCATGCTTCAAAGGAGAACAATATCGCCTTCATCCTATCTGAAATCCCATACCTTTGGACCAATCTAGTAAATGGGCTTTCCTAACCCTCTCTAGAACTTTCACTTTCTCCCCTAAAGTGGAATGATCAGCACCAGATGTAACACTCCTGTTATGACCTAAATGGTACTTTGGTCAGATTCACTACAACCTTGCTCTTTTTGCCTCTCTTTATAAATCCCATGCTGTATTAAACCATGCCCTCAAGATAGCCTGCACTTTATCTTAACTATGCAGTAACCTATGTCCTTCCAACTAACTAAGGTAACTTATAGAGGGGTAAAAAAAATCAAAGTGCAGACTTTTTCCTAGGGTTCTGGAATTAAAAACTAGAGAATATAAATTTAAGATACGAGATTTAATAGGAACCCAATGGGCAGCTTTTTCACCCAGAAAGTCGCCATTACGAAAGGTACATTAATAACATGTAAAAGGCACCTGGGCAGGTTATATTTAGACAAATGTGTCTTATTTAGAAGGGAATTTTGGTTGTCATGGATAAGTTGGGTCAAACGGCCTGTTTCTGTGCTGTATTACTCTCTGACTTTTATTTACAAAAAAACAGAACTGTCAATTGAGTACATAATCTTACACTGTCCACAGGTTTTATGAATCACAAATGAAAGTAATTTAAGTAGTAAGATTACCTTCCAGTTACATATGGCAGCAAGAAGAAAGTGGGACAATTTTGAGCTCAGCAAGGACGCAAGTGGATATAATTTAGTACAGGTAATATTTTCTATTTGGTAAGAACAGCTGGAATACATCGGTGGAAGGATAATGGTTATAATACCTCCCACCTGCTCTTTTCTATGAGTTGTGTAATAAATCACTCTAATATGATCATAAAACAAATAAATGTACCTATCAAAAATACCCCTTGGTGCAGCTGACAAGAAGTGAGGAACTGCTATGTACTCAGTGACATGTAATTTTTTTGTTACTTGGTTATTTGACAGAAAATTGTGGAAACATTATTATGTGCTTGTTGAAAGACCATCTATGATTTAACCAATGTAACTTTTTTTTTACAGCCTTGAAGGTTTCTGAAAGGAGGGAAGTGCAGAGGGAGATGGAAAGAATCTACATACAGAATAAGTGACTGATAGATGTAGAGTCAAACTCCATGCACAAAATAATACTAGCAAGGACACATACAATGCAACAAACAGATAGACAGTCAAAGCAAAATGATACATTGTACATAACATATAATGAAATGACTTAACTGTCAAGGAAGTTGTAACTGATAACTGTGCATATGTCATACATTTTTATAAAGTAAAAGGCAATACAATTCACATTTGAACAGAGCATATTGGCTTTTTAGAAATACCTCAGAATGCCTTTGATCCTTCCCTTTTGTAGGTGTAGACGGCACTATCACTGTCCTAGTTGCCTTGATTTAGTACAATTGCACACCAGCCAGGTTATTTCAAAGAACAGTTACGCACCTAATTGGACTGGGGCTTTCATTAGGTTAGGCTAGGCAGGGCAATTCAGTTGTTGCAACTAATCAATATGTTCACTGTAACAGACTTTCATTTCCAGATGCTGTTGCAACTGCATTCAAAATCTTCCACCTCCATGGAGAGAGTTGAGCTCACATTGTCCCAAAGTTAAATGTAGCTTAGTCGAAGGCACTTTTGCATCTGGCTCAAAAGGTAATGAGTTTGAATCTCATTCTAATGATTTGGGTGCAGAAACTCATCTGGCACTCTGAGCAGTACTGGGGACATGCTTTACTGCTGAAGGTGATATCTTCAGGTGAATGTAAAGAATCCCATGGCATTCTGAAGGAGGAACAGGAAGTTCTCCTCTTTGTACTGGCCATTATTTAGCACTATCCTGCGATCATATCTGCTCATTATGATTTTGGTGTTTGCAATAGTTTTCTGTATAAAAATTGACTGTTGTGTTTTCTACATCCATCCACTGGGCACACTTCTTAGCTGTAGAGTGCATTGACATGAAAGGCAGATTAAAAAAGCATAAAATCTGGAGATACTTAGCTTATCAGGCAGCATCTATAGAATGAGAATGTGATGAAAGGTCTTCAATCTGAAACAGTAACTAGATCCTAGACTTCCTGACTGGGAGACCTCAGTCAGTCCGGATCGGAGGCAGCATCTCCAACACCATCACACTGAGCACGGGGATCCCAGGGTTGTGTGCTCAGTCTACTGCTGTTCACTCTGCTGACCCACGACTGTGCTGCAACACACACCTCGAACCATATCATCAAGTTTGCTGATGACACAACCGTAGTGGGTCTCATCAGCAAGAACGATGAGTCAGCTTACAGAGAAGAGGTGCAGCGGCTAACAGACTGGTGCAGAGCCAACAACCTGTCTCTTAATGTGAACAAAACAAAAGAGATGGTTGTTGACTTCAGGAGGGCACGGAGCAACCACTCCCCACTGAACATCGACAGCTCCTTGGTAGAGATCGTAAAGAGCACCAAATTTCTTGGTGTTCACCTGACGGAGAATCCCACCTGGTCCCTCAACACCAGCTCCATAGCAAAGGAAGCCCAGCAGCGCCTCTACTTTTTGCGAAGGCTGAGGAAAGTCCATCTCCCACCCCCCATCCTCATCACATTCTACAGGGGTTGTATTGAGAGCATCCTGAGCAGCTGCATCACTGCCTGGTTCGGAAATTGCACCATCTCGGATCGCAAGACCCTGCAGCGGATAGTGAGGTTAGCTGAGAAGATCATCAGGGTCTCTCTTGCTGCCATCACAGACATCTACACGACATCCGCAAAGGAAACAGCATTATGAAGGACCCCTTGCACCCCTCATACAATCTCTTCTCTCTCCTGCCATCTGGGAAAAGGCTCCGAAGCATTTGGGCTCTCACGACCAGACTACGTAACAGTTTCTTTCCCCAAACTATCAGACTCCTCAATACCCGAAGCCTGGACTTACATCTTGCCCTACTGTCCTGTTTATTATTTATTGTAATGCCTGCACTGTTTTTGTGCACTTTATGCAGTCCTGTGTAGGTCTGTAGTCTAGTGTAGCTTTCTCTGTGTTGTGTTTTTTTTAATTACGTAGTTCGGTCTAGTTTTTTCTACTGTGTCATGTAACACCACGGTCCTGAAAAATATTGTCTCATTTTTACTATGCACTGTACCAGCAGTTATGGCTGAAATGACAATAAAAGTTGATTTGACTGTGACTTTGAACTTTCCATAGATGCAGCCTGACCTGCTGAGTATCTCCTCTGTATTTTGTCATGTCAGATTTCCATATTCTGCAGTATTTTGATTTTCAATTACTGCCATCTTTGTGCTAAATTGTTAGTCAGACCCATTCCAGTATCAACCTCTACACCAGAATAATTAATGGTTCCAAACACGGTGCATTATTTTGATATGTATTTTGTGTACATCTACAACTTCCAGCCAGCAAACCACAATGACACAAAGCAGCTGCTACAGTAATCCAGCAAAATGATCAGGAAAACAGCCTGAACAGATCAGAGGGTTACTTATAGTTTAAGATGAATATTTTGAAGGGATTTGGACGTTAAGCAGTAAAACTGCATTTGTATTCATTAATTCCCTTCACCTTCAGAGTGCAAACCTAATCCCAGCCAACTTTCCTAATTTTCTCAGCATTGCTTCTGCACCAGCAAGCAGGAGGAGGAGGATATTGAAAATGAACAAAGGTTTTCAAGTAAATTCCATTTACAAAGCAGTATTAATGTTTGGGCCTTACTGCTTAAACTATGATAACCAAATCCTGCACCCCTAAACTCAGAATCCTAATAGTATTTTTTCTCTGTGACCAATACTTCACCCTTACAGACATTAATTTTATTCCACTGAAAGCAGGTTCAGATGACACCTTGCATGGAATGCTCAGCAATTCAGATTTAATTGTCAAATTAACCTTTTCTCTCCATATCTCCAGTGTGCTCAAGATCTTTTTAAATATCATTTGGCCAGGAATAAAAATTCTGCTTTGCTGGCTAGTTTTGTGAAGATTTACAGCCTTTCCCATTCAAAACTGTTCTTATCTATGCAATGTAAATGTTACCTTTCAGATTTGGGCTTGCAGTAGACTCTTCACTCAAAATGGATTTAGTTATGATGGACACATTCTATTATTTCGCAGGGTTAGCAAGTGAATAGGTTTATAAAGTACCACTTTCTTTCAGCCATGCATCACCAAGAATTCCTGACACACATCTTCATTTTCCTTGCATTGCCACTTTTTATGCATTAGTTGGACATCTCCCCTTCCCCATCTGGTTCTGGCTCCATCTGCCCTTCTACCACTTCCCTACTGGCTCTCATTGTCAACACTGGTTGACTGTCACCCTTCTGACAGTCTCCACCTTACTCTACTGTCCCCTCACTGGTTCTGTTTTATTTTTGTTTGTCTCCACCTATCATCCACCTCTCTCAACTCAATTCCTTCACCTCTAGCAGCTGTTTTAATCTGATCATCATCCTTCACCCCGCTGTCCATCAATCACCCTCTGGCCCCTGTATCAACAGCCTCCCTCTCTCTCCTCTTTACGCTTGCTACCTTCCTTCCGACACTCAGTCCTGTGGCTCACTTTTGACTTGCATTGTTGACAATTCCTCTCCCCCCCCCCCCCCCCACAGATGCTGCTCTACCAAATTCCAGCATCTGCATTCTTCTGTGTCTTAATTATACTTCATACTCATTGTCTTTTGAATCACAAATTTAGCATTCCTTAATCAGATTTTCTTGATTTGCATTAAGCTTCCTCCAAGTTTTTGTAGAAACTGTACAATGGCTTCTGAACTCTTATTTTAAAAATTTTGATGGAACTTAAACTGTAGAACTACAGTAAAACTCCAGTAATCCACACACTCAGGAATTTGGTGGTGCTGCACCAATACATTTTCCAGACTGTTATTCCCACACACCTTTAATTCACTTGCATTTTAAGATGTTAAAAGTACTTCAAACACATCTCCAGTGAACCCAAAGCAGATGAAACAGGGTCTTGGTGACATTAAAGGGGCCAAGTGAAATGGCCCCAGTGAGTATTGAATTGAATTGACTTTATTACTTATATCCTTTATATACATGAGGAGTAAAAAGCTTTACATTACATCTCCATCTAAATGTGCAATGTCCAATTTATAGTAATTTATAATAAATATTATGTACAACAGGATAGACAATATAACATAGAAATACAGTTGTGTCAGCATGAATTAATCAGTCTGATGGCCTGGTGGAAGAAGCTGTCCCAGAGCCTGTTGGTCCTGGCTTTTATGCTGCAGTACCATTTCCTGGATGGTAGCAGCTGGAACAGTCTGTGGCTGGGGTGACTTGGGTCCCCAATGATCCTTCAGGCCCTTTTTACACACCTTTCTCTGCAAGTGTCCAGAATAGTGGGAAGTTTACATCTATAGATGCGCTGGGCTATCTGCACCACTCTCTGCAGTCCTGCAGTTGAGGGAAGTACAGTTCCCATTCCAGGCAGTGATGCAGCCAGTCAGGATGCTCTCAATTGCGCACCTATAGAAAGGGGCAGAATTGAGAAATGGGAGAGAAATGCAGAATCACTGTGAGCATCATTGGAAAAGAGTACAGTTGACGTTTCGGCCCGAGACATCAACAGTACTCTTTTCCATAGATGCTGCCCAGCTAGCTCTGGAATTGTGATACAGATTGAAGATTAAATACTTGTAGGAACACTAGAGATAACTCCCCAGTTTAGCAGTAGCACAGAGGCACAGCTAGGTAAGTTTCTAATTCAGTGACCCAGGTCATCCTGACCTCTGATACTGTCTACATGGAGCCTGTCTGTTCGCTCCATGACGAGGTGGATTTCATCAATGCTCTCTAATTCTTTCCCATTTTCCTAAGACATGAAAATTAGAAGGACCAGGTGTGGGGTGCAATAACATGGCGATTAAGTTACAGGTCCAACAATCAGTGGTCTGGATCAGAAATCCAGAGACAAGAATCGAATCCCAACATAACTGCTTGAGAAATTTAATTACATTAATCTCGAATCTTGAAGTGATAGCTATATAATTGCTGGATTCTTGAATTATTATAAAAAAACTATCTTGTTTATATCTTTCATAAAGGTAAATTTCCATCCTTATTTGACCTGGCCTAAGAGACTCTGGACCTATCAGTGTAGTTGACTGTAATCCATATCCTCAGTTTGGAGATGATTAAGAATGCGCATTAACCATTAACAAATCCAACGACAACCACACCATGCATACAACAGTTTGACCCTCCCCCCAACTACACTGGAGCATTAGCCCAACATTTTGTCTCCAATCTTCTGGAGTAAGATTGAAATCCAGATTTCTGTAAGTGATTTTAACCGAGGTAAAACCAATACTTGAAGGAAAAGATCAGGACACAGCTGTGACACAAAGTGAACAGAGTGGAAGTGCAGAAACATCTTAGTGACAGTCACTCTCTGGCATGATAAAACATAGAGCTCCATGAGAAACACTCAGCTTTTGTGTACCTATAGAATTATAACAAAAATGTTCCAATCATTGTTACTTTTGGCCAATGGTCCATACATCAGAAGAGATGCAACAACAGGGCTCATTGTTACAGCAGCTTCCTAAGCCCCAATTTTTACAAATATCTATGTCTGTCATAATCTTATGAATGTCGCTCAGCCTCTGGCACTCCAGACAGTCCAACCTTACCTTTTAGCTCAAGCCCTCTAATCCAGACAGCATCCTAATCCATGTTTACAAATCCCTCTGTGGTCTCACCCTATTCTACCTCTGTAATCTCTCCCAGCCCAATACCCAGTGGGGATAATTGCACTCCACTAATTCAAGCTGTCTGCTCATCCCTGAATATCATCACTCCACCTGCTCTGCTGCTCTCAAGATCCTGTCATTACGTTATGTCTCCTCTCCTAACTAGGTTCTTGCTGTATCAAAATCAGGACTCCTTTTACTCCCTCTTACTTTTTCTCTTTTCTGGAGATCAAAACCAGGCATTCTTAGCATTGGGTAGTCTTCCTTTTCTTATAAGATTTGCAGGTTGTTAAAAACGAAACTAAAGTATATTATAAATTGAGATAGCTCATTTGCTTCCTTGAGCCTGCTCCGTCATTAAATAGCTGACCCTGCATCTTATCCAACTCTGTGCCCACAGCTCCCGATTCTTCTGATGCTCAAAAACCTGCTCAGCTCTACTTTTAATATTCGTAACAACTGAGCATCTACAGCTGTCCGAGGCCAAGAATACAGCCCGCTGCCTAGAGATAATTCTGGATGGCCAATCCCTTCTGGGGGACCATGTCCCATTGTCTGAGAATTTCCACCCAACTCATTCCTATCAGAACCTGGAACATCCACCTGGTAAATCACTTAAACCAAAGGAGCAATCACCTATAGTGCAATACAGTTAAATGGTAAATGCTTTCCCAACAGGCTTCATGGTGTGTTACCCTGTGGTGCTGGGAGGTTGAGGATCTTGAGAGCAGCAGAGTAGATGGAGTGATGATATTCAGGGATGAGCAGACAGCCCGAATTAGTGCACAGATATCCTTACTGGGTATTGGGCTGGGAGAGATTACAGAGGTAGAATAGGGTGAGACCACAGAGGGATTTGTAAACATGGATTAGGATGCTGTCTGGATTAGAGGGCTTCAGCTAAAAGGTAAGGTTGGGCTGTCTGGAGTGCCAGAGGCCGAGAGACATTCATAAGATTATGACAGACATGGATACGGTAGACAGTCAGATTCTTGTGGTCTTCCCAGAGTAGAACCATCAAATATTAGAGTATATACATTTAAGATGTGGTGGTGGTGGGGAATGAATTTAAAGGAGATGTATTTTTAAAGAGAAAAATTATAGGTGCTTGGAATGAGCTGCCAGGGTATATGCAATATGCAATAGTAGAATTTAAGAGGCTTTTAGATAGACACACGGGTTTGCATGCAGTGGAGGGATATGGATCAAGAAAGTTGGCTTAATTTAGCATCCTGTTTGGCACAGGTGTCTCAGGATGAAGGGCCTGTTGCTTTGCTGTACTGTGTGTATGTTTTATATTCTGAGTTAGAATATCAAAGATGAGGTTTCAACTAAGCAGGAGGCAATGAAAGGTCACCAAGGACAGGGGCCGTAGGTGAAAAGGATGTTGGTGAGGGTTAGGGAATGGACAAAATTTCTTTGATTGTCTTATGGAAAATAGAATAAGGTGAAATGGACAGAAGTGAGTGGAACAGTCAGGTTTATTGCTAGCAAAGATTTGGACAGGGTTTCTGCACCAGCTGAACGCAGCAGCAGATTTGGGTGATGTTGCAGAGGTTGAACCACATGGTCCTGGTGGTGACATGGGTATGAAGTCCAAAATCAATCCGACACAAATAAGGCACTAGAAGTGCAAACAGAAGGTACAGCGGAATATTGTTCAATCAAGTGAAAGATAGGGATCATAGCAGTACAGAAGATGCTGGTAGAACTGAAGAGGTCAGGCAGCACAATGCAGAGAAACATTTTGGGTCGAGACCCTTCACCCAAAATGCTGACTGTCCATTAATCCCCATAGATGCTGGCTGACCCACTAGATTCCTCTGGCATTTTGTGAGTTGTTCCTTAGAAATGAAGTTATCAGCCATTACATGGAAGTTGTCCGTTATATCCATGGTCTGCAGCTCACAAAGACTGGGAATTTTTAAAAAAACACGGTAAAATGTAAGAAATGTATGAACTGAAGACAGCACAGAATTAACAGACAGCCCAACTGAAAGCAGCACAAAAGGGCCTCACTGATATAAGTCCAGAAAGGAAATAATAATCCTTAAAATAAATATCAATTGTGATGCCCAGGCAGATTTATTTTAGAGCTCTTAACAGTGAAGTTGACCTTTTCAAATTTGTCTTGTGAATAGGAGATTTTGTCTCTTATCAGATATTAATTTTTGCAGTTCTGAGATAAAAAGGATTCACTTCATTGAGGTTCAATCAACACTTTTCCCACATTCATTCATCTGGAAGTGAAGCAGCCACTACTGTTGTAGAAACTTGCCCAATTATGCCATTTATGGAAGTCTTCATAAAAGTGTACAGGGCATGAAGAGCTCATTGCCTTGTGATTAATGCAAAGCTTTAGAACTCAACAAAATCAGTCATTTCACGTTCAACTGATCATACAATCACATTTGTCAGTGTAATGAAGGTTACAAAGTGCTCACAGCCCATACAACGAAAGCATTCTGGAACTGGTGTCATACATAAATGGGGCAAGTTATCCTTGTAGGAACCTGGAATTTAGTGCCAAAAGGCTACAATCTTGGAGCTAGGGAAAATTTATCCAGCAAATAACAAGAGAAGGACTTGCAGGTGAGCTGGAGGCTGGCTATTTAGAAGAGCTGATGCTAGGACAGAGAATTATAATAATCAGACTCTGGAGGGGGTGGGGAGACTGGAGGAGATAGGAAATTGAAGTGGGTATGGAAGAAGGTTTTGAAGCCACTACCATTCACAATTAGGGACCTACTGCCTTAGCAGCTTCAATTGGAATTTTTCAGGGCACGATGAGACTGGGTGTCTAAAACAACTTGATCCATTTTCGGCAATTGGAATTTGAAATGCATGATGCTCTCTAGGTAGAATTATAACTTGCTTCTGCTTGGCTTCCTATTGTCTTCTCACTTGAGGATGTTGGATATGCATAATGAGCCCATCAACATTCAGATATGGAGTAGGGTTACTTTCTCTGTGTACAGTTTGAAAGGGATGATGATTCAGGTTTGGTTTTGTTTTGACTACTAATGGTGTTCGTAATGCACTTTAGATATTTTTCAATAATGATTCCCAATTTCCAGCCTACTTTGTTCATTATAATGCTCAAGAAAGCTAATAGCCTGCCATCCTGGCTACTGTCTCTTCTCTCTTTTACCTTCAGGAAGAAGGTACAGGAGTGTGAAAGGCCAGGCATCCAGACTTAACAACAGAATCTTCCCCATTGCTATCAGACTTCCTAACGGATTATCTCTTTCATATAACTGGAAAAGTCAATGTCAATAGCATCAGTTTGTAGACTACCCAGGTAGAATAAGAGGAGCTGTTCCTCTGGTTTGCATTTGGCCTTAGCTTGGCAGTGGAGGAGTTTGAGAAAGATTGGTGTGGGAATGGGATATGGTGGAATTAAACTGGCTGGCAACCAACAGTACCAGAAGGCAATGGCAGATGGTGTGCAGGTGCTCAGCAGAGCGATCGCCCGGTCTGCACTTGAAAGGGAGCCTGAACGGAGCACTGGAAACAGTACTCCATTGAGTTTAAAGGGACCATGGGAAATGGGGCCTCTATGAGTTTGTAGGGAGTCTGGGGAATAGGACCTGTGAGCCAGATGCCAAACCTTCCAGATTTTCAAAATATCAGATAGCGCGATATCTGAACACTAAATCTTTATGTATTTTTATGCTAAAATTATTAATAGATTCTGCTGAGGACAATTTGGATCAACTCAGTATTAATGGAGAAACAGCTGGGTGACAATTGTTTAAGGTGGATTGGAGAAGATCCAGATGGAGAAGACAACTGCTCGCTTCAGCTACTAATGAGAATCAGAATCAGAATCAAAATTAGGTACAGTGCAATGCATAAAAATTACTCTAAATCACAATAAGAGTATATTTTTAAAAACTGCAAAAAGAGAGCAAAATAATGAGGTAGTGTTCATAGGTTCATGGACTGTTTGCAAATGTAATTGTGGAGCGGAGGATACTGTTCCTAAAACTTTGTGTTTGTATGTCTGCAGACTCCTATATCTCCTCCCTCATGGAAGCAATGAGAAGAGGGCATGTCCTGGATGGTGAGTGATTGCCTTTCGAAGATGTCCTTGATGATGGGGAGCTAGAGTTGGATGAGGTTACAACCCCTGCAGCTTTTTCTGATTCTGTGCACTGGATCCTCCATACCAGTCAGTGATTCATACAAAATATTTCACCAAAATTATTTCAGCATAATTTGAACAGGGTTGTATACTGTATACATATTTGATAATAAATGTATCTTTTGTGGAAAGATTAGTTATTTTATAATTATTTGTATACAGTATTTTCTTCCTCTATTTATATTTTTATTATTTGCTCTTTCTCTTGATTTCTAAAAGATTTGTAATCATTTTGTAGCAGCCATTACCAGAAACAAGATATTCATAATGTTTGCTTCATTAAAAAAAGAACTCACTCAGCCCATTTTCTAACATAAAGATCAAAGACTATTATTCAGATTGTTCAGTCACTTTAAGGCAAGTTGACTCCTTCATGCTGTTTGCCTTTTAAAGTTTATTTGATTGCTCTTCCATTTATTAAAGCTAGAAACCAGTAAGTATACACCATCACAATGCCTCTAATGCAAAAATCATCAACACCAAACTCTCCTCAACAGAATCTATTTGGTATTCTATTAGCATTAAACTACCATTCCAAAGCAAACATAAATGATTTTCACATGAATGCAAAATAGTACAACTCTGCTAATTTGAGTCGGCTTACTTTTTGAAGAGGGATGCGCAGATGAACTAATCATGTCAATGCAGATCTATAGGAATGTCACTGAAAAAAATGTACAAGCCTAGCTGCAATTAATGCAATTTTTCTTTACAAGCTATACCAGTAGAATTTAATTAATGCTTTCATCCAATATGTCAATTTGAACTGCTGGAATGTGATAGCTTTGCTATTTTTCTATGAATACAGTTTCCAAACAGTGAAGGTTACCAATTCTGATACTAACCTGACTTGACAGTAAGCAAGGAGCTATTATCTACAACAAGATTTTAATTTACTTCCCCTTTCTGGATCTAATGGATTTTTCTAAAAATTTGCTCCTGTAGTGAAGATATTCATTAAGTTTTTCTGTTTATTAATTTCATTTTAATATGGCTTGCTCCATTCTCCTCATTAAACAATTTATCATGATAATTTATAGAAAGTAGACTCAATGATATACTCCTGAACAACACATGCAGTTCTAACTCCCAAAAAACTAATAACACTTCAAAAAATAGAGCAGCACAATCAACAGCTAAAAGTCTGAGTGATAGTTTCACTTGACCTCTTTCCTAAGCCATACACAATGCCAAACCATGGACAATATCAGTTATTATACAGCCATTTAAAAATAATTAGTTCGAGAATATGCCAAGTCTACACTGGTTTCCCCTGGGAGGTCACTTTGCTAAACCAGTGCAGTTTGTGTCGTCCTATTTAAAGATGCTATTATGAAGGTATTCAGGTATTTCAATAAAGCAATGATGAAATAATCATGGCATATAATTAAATCACAACTATATGCATGACTTGAAGGGGATCTTCAGTCTGATGGATTACCTGTGATATAGCTACAGAATCTTTTCTGGTGGTAAATACTGGCCATTGAGAGGTACTGCTAAAGTGGCCAGTCTTCTGTGGAAAATCCTATAAATTGGTCATTCCATACCAATCAGAGATGTTAAAATTGGTGAATGAGGCATCAGTTAGTTAGGACCAAGATATCACAAAAATTGAATTAAATTGGATGACCATTGGTGGGTGAGGTATTTTGGATTTCAGGAGCAAGTTGAGAAGGATTGCCTACCCTTTATGTCTGTCTGCAGATGTTACAACCTCAGTAGATCAGTTCTGAACATTGCCATTGTTAGGGAAGAGGATGTGAGCTCAGCTTCTTCCTGTTGACTTCTTTTGTTCATTACTAGATGTGGGATATACTACTGAGATTTAACATAACTCATTGATTTTGGGATATCTTTGATCCTGCTACAAAAGGCCCATCTATTACAAACTATTAGAAATTACTATAAATTACATATTGCACATTAAGACGGAGACGTAACGTAAAGATTTTTACTCCTCATATATATAGAAACATAGAAAACCTACAACACAAAACAGAACCTTCAGCCTACAAAGTTGTGCCGATCATGTCCCTACCTTAGAAATTACTAGGCTTACGCATAGCCCTCTATTTTTCTAAGCTCCATGTACCTATTCAAAAGTCGCTTAAAAGACCCTATCATATCTGCCTCCACCACCGTTGCTGGCAGTCCATTCCACGCACTCACCACTCTGAGTAAAAAACTTACCCCTGACATCTCCTCTGTACCTACTCCCCAGCACCTTAAACCTGTGCCCTCTTGTGGCAACTATTTCAGCCCTGGGAAAAAGCCTCTGACTATCCACATGATCAATGCATCTCATCATCTTATACACCTCTATCAGGTCACCTGTCATCCTCCATCGCTCCAAGGAGAAAAGGCCGAGTTCACTCAACCTATTCTCATAAGACATGCTCCCCAATCCAGGCAACATCCTTGTAAATCTCCTCTGCACCCTTTCTATGGCTTCCACATCCTTCCTGTAGTGATGCGACCAGAACTGAGCACAGTACTCCAAGTGGGGTCCAACCAGGGTCCTATATAGCTGCAACATTACCTCTCGGCTCCTGAATTCAATTCCATGATTGATGAAGGCTAATACACCACACGCCTTCTTAACCACAGAGTCAACATGTACAGCTGTTTTGAGTTTCCTATGGATTCCTCTGATCCTCCACACTGCCAAGAGTCTTACCATTAATACTATATTCTGCCATCATATTTGACCTACCAAAATGAATCACTTCACACTTATCTGGGTTGAACTCCATCTGCCACTTTTCAGCCCAGTTTTGCATCCTATCAATGTCCCGCTGTAACCTCTGACAGCCCTCTACACTATCCACAACACCCCCAACCTTTGTGTCATCAGCAAACTTACTAATCCTAGTCAAATAACTGTCACTTCTTAAATACCTGAATTATTAACTATATGATCATATGAAATGGTTGTCGTAATGCAGAGTTCGGACCTGAAACATCAACAATTCCTTTCCTCCCACAAACACTGCTTGACTACTCCACTGAGTTCCTCTAGCAGACAGTTTGTTAAACTAACTAGCCCCTACTTCTCTGCCTCCCTCTTTTTTGAAAATTGAAAAGACGGGCAGGCTTGAGGGGCTGAGTAGTTTATTCCTGCTCCTTTTTCTTTGTGTTGTTATGTATTTGACAAGTGGAATTCTAGATACATAAGCTGGAGATGGACTTCAAAATTCCTGACATTTGCAAGTAGAAAGCTCACCATAAAACTGTCATTCACTCCTCTATGAGCAACACATATAAAATGCTGGAAGAACTCAGCAAGCCAGACAGCGTCTTGGAGGGAAATGAACAGACAATGTTTTGGGCCAAGATCCATCATCAGGAAAGAATGAAGAATCCTGATGAATGGTCTCTACCCAAAGTATTGGCTGTTCATTTCTCTCCATTGATGGTGCCTGATATGCTAAATTCCTCCAGCATTTTGTGTGAGTTGCTCAAGATTTCCAGCATCTGCAGAATCTGTTGTGTTTATGATCCACTTCGCTATTGCAAGGATGTAATGTTGAGGTTTTATAAGGCACTGGTAAGGCTTCACTTGGAGTATTGTTACCAGTTTTGGGCCCATTATCTAAGGAAGGATGCTTTGACATTGGACAGGGTTCAAAGGAGCTTCGTGAAAATGATTCCGGGATTGAAAGGTTTGACATTTGAGGAGTCTTTGATCGTTCTGGGCCTCAACTCAGTGGAATTCAGAAGAATAAGGGGTTACCTCATTGATACCTATCAACTGTTGAAAGGCCTTGATAGAGTGGACGTGCAGAGAATGTTTCCTATGGTGGGGTAGTCAAAGATTAGAGGACACAGCCTCAGGATAGAGGGGTGTCCTTTTGGAGTGGAGATGAAGAGGAATTTCTGTAGACAGAGAGTGGTGAATATGTGGAATTTGTTCCCACAGGTGATTAAGGAGGCCAGGTCATTGGGTATGTTTTAAGGCAGAGGTTGATAGATCCTTGATTAGTCAAGGCAGGAAGGAATACAGGGAGAAGGCAGGAGACAGGGGCTGAGAGGGAAACTAGATCAGCATGATGAAATGGCGGACATGACTCAATGGGCCAAATGGCCTAATTCTGCTGCTATGTCTTATGGTCTTACTCTCTGAGTTCTTTGTCTTCTGGGGCTGTTCCTTGTATTAACCCCATATTAAACGAAGTGTTCACAAAGTTGCTTGCTCTTATTTAAGATTTTCTCATGACCTTGATAACGTGGCCATGAACTTCTGATAAGTGAAGCTATCATAACAATTATTATAACAATAAGCTTATTGTTATAATGGGGAACATCAACTTCTGAAGTACACGTGCAATTAAACACAAAATCTAGAAATTCCAAATGATGATTTGTTATTCCTTCAGGAACATGCTGTTTAGACCATCCCTGGCATAATCCATTGAAGCTAGTGAAATTATGAGAAAGTAAGCTACTTACAAATTATTCTGACTGCAGAAAACATCAACATTACCGGTTGTGGAATGGAGCATAATAGAGTTTCTAATGGCTTATTAAGTCACTATTACTATTTAACCACCTCTCTGACCTTAAAGCACAAATATCATTTGTGTCAGCTCATTCCTTCAGAAAAATACTTTTTAAAATACATGTTTTTAAAAAAATAGTTACAAAATTATTTCATGAATTTGAGCATATAACTCTTCACCTACTTTACTTTGATTTCAGCCTTGTAGAATGTGTAAAATATGAATTCAATATATTTTCAAGCCAGGGTCACCTAACCTTCAGTCAGCAAGCTGAGGCAATTAGAATCACAGAGAGGCACTCTATGGAAACAGGTTCTTTGGCCCACCAAGTTTGCAGTGAACATCTATTCCCCATCCCTCCCATTTACACTAATCCTATATTAAACACATTTAAAAAAAAATTCTCCCCATACAAATTCTACCACTAAGGACAATATGCAATAGCAAATTAGCCTACCAAATCTGCATATCTTGCAGAAGTGGGAGGAAACCCACAAGGAGAATGTGAAAACTCCATACTGACAACACTTGAGGTCAGGACTGAACTCGAGTCTCTAGAGCTGTAAGGCAGTGACTCTACCAGCTATGCCACAGCTAAAACTTGCATGCTCTGACTGAAGCCCAGTGTAAATGGTGCAAAAAATGCACCACTGTCACCAGTGGCAAAACCTGTTGTGTCCACAGTGGCATCATCAGCCACCACTGAACTGTGTACAAAGTCGCCCAGAGTAGTGGGAAACTGGAAGTTTGGGAAGACTTTAAGAAGCAACAAAGAACCACAAAGCGAGCAATAAAGAAAGGGAAGCTAGATTATGAAAATAAACAAGCACAAAATATAAAAACGGATAGTAAAAGTTTTTATAATTATATAAAGCAGAAAATGGTGGTTAAAGTGAACGCAGGTCCCTTGGAGGACACGAAGGGGTTATTGATATTGGGTAATGAGGAAATAGCAGAGGCTTTGAATGACAATTTTGTGTTGGTCTTCACGGTGGGGAACACGTCTAACATGCCAAAGAGAGATGTTATGGATGTGATAGGAGGTGAGGAAATCGATACAATAGCTATCACTAAAGACGTTGTGCTGAGCAAACTTGTGGGCCTGAAGGTAGGTAAGTCCCATGGTCCTGATGCAATGCATCCCAAGATACTGAAAGAAACAGCAGAAGTTAGAGTAGAGGCTTTGCTGATGATTTACCAAAATTCTCTGGACTTTGGGCAGGTCCCGGCAGATTGGAAGCTGGCAAATGTCACGCCAGTGTTCAAAAAAGTATGTACGCAAAAGGCAGGTAACTATCGGCCAGTTAGTTTAACATCTGTAGTTGGAAAAATGCTTGAAGCTATCATTAAAGAAGAATAGCGGGGCATCTAGAAAGGAATGTATCCATCTGGCAAAGGCAGGTCCTGTCTGACAAACTTATTGAGTTCTTTGAGGATATAATGAGCACAGTGGATAGAGGGGAAGAGATGGATGTTATTTACTTGGATTTCCAGAGAACATTCAATTAGGTGCCACATAAAAGACTTATCCATAAGGATGCATAGAGTTGGGAGTGATGTATTAGCATGGATAGAGGATTGGTTAACTATTAGAAAGCGAAGAGTTGGGATACATGGGTGTTACTTTGGTTGGCAGTGGTGAGCAGTGTGCCACAGGGGTCAGTGCTGGGCCCGCAACTGTTCATGATATTGTTACGAATGTGCCACAACTCTGAGGGGCCGAAGGGTACAAAGTAGCCCCCCCTTTTTGAGAATCGCAAGATTGCTGTTAATTCGGGTCTGGAACCCAGGAAATGAGAGAGAGACATCCAGAATACACAGGGTTTGGAATGTGTCCTGGCCTCAGCAAGACAAAGCCACGGATAATGGCCATTGTCTCTTGGAGACGGAATTGTGTATTGAGTACTGTACTATTCATTGAAGCCCTCAGGGGATGACCAGAGTGGGCTGGTTGAGGGATTGCATCATCCCAACCTGATTGACATCTGAGACCCCGTGAGTAAGAATAAAAGAGGGTCTGGGGAACAACCCCTTTAGACGCACCAGGAGAAACGCTGGAAAGCCAGTGACAGCGTTTTGTAGCGAACGCCGGTGAGGGCCTGTGTGCGTCCTCCCTTGCCAGGGTAGCAGGCTCATCACGGAAGAACTGCTTAGCTAAAGGAGAGGACACAAGTGAATGGCCACACCAAAGGGACTCCCGAAGGATCGAAATCATAAAGGTTGGAAAACCCGCAGCGGTAACTGTTCCCATTCTATTCCTATTTCTCTCTCTCTCCAACAAAGTGCAACACAGCGACAACCAAAAGGCTGCAGCCTGAATGAACTGAGTGACTTTTATATTTCCATTGGGCAATACATTATCCCCTAGACAATGATAGAGCTACTTCTTATTGATTATTATTATACCCACACTTTTAGATTTAGTATTGACGACGTATATTATCTGTATGTTTGCATTGATATTATTTTTGTGTATTTTTACTAATAAATACTGTTAAAAATAGTACCATCAGACTTCAACGGACCTCTCTATCTTTGCTGATAAGTGACCCAGTTACGGGGTTCGTAACAATATACATTAACGAATTTGAAGAGGGGCCAAGTGTAGTGTATCTAAGTTTGCTGATGACAGTAAATTGAATGGAAAAGCAAATTGTGCAGAGGATACGGAGAATCTGCGGAGAGATATAGATAGATTAACTGAGTGGGCAAGGGTCTGGCAGATGGAATACAATGTTGGTAAATGCAAGGTCATCCGCTTTGGAAGGGAAAATGGAAGAGCAGATTATTATTTAAATAGTATGAGGAGAGATTGAGTTGCCTGGGACTGTACTTGCTGGAATTCAGAAGAATGAAAGAAGATCTTATAGAAACATTTAGAATTATGAAAGGAATAGATAAGATAGAGACATGAAAGTTGTTTCCACTGATAGGTGAGACTATAACTATGAGATATAGCTTTAAGATTCGGTAGAGTAAATTTAGGATGGGGATGAGGAGGAACTGCTTTTCCCAGAGGATGGTGAATCTGTGGAATTCTCTGGCCAATGAAGCAGTGGAGGCTACCTCAGGAAATATACTTAAGACAAAGTTGGATAGATTTTTGCATAGTAGGGGAATTAAGGGTTATAGGGAAAAGGCAGATAGGTGGAGATGAGTCTCTGGCCAGAAAAGCCATGATTTTATTGAATGGCGGAGCAGGCTCGACAGCCCAGATGGCCTACTCCTGCTCCTATTTCTTATGTTCTTATGTTCTAACTGCAGTGGAATCGTTTACCCTTAATCCCAAGGTAAAACAAGGCAGTAGATTTCAGACAGAAAAGAACAATAAGTGATTTGTGTGGGTCAGTTTCTGAATAGGTGAAGCCATTGTTAATATCACAATCTCTTTCTTTTGTGTACAAGACTTTTTCCCTCAACATAATTTTTAAATTAGTCAAGTAAAAATTGTTATTTTTCTAACAAATTTGTGTACACACCTATTCAAGTAAAGAATTCATTCACAAATAGATCCCGGTGAGGTCATCACCACTGCTCTTTAGTTCACTATTCTTCACTAAATTGGAAACCTGTTGAATTGTAAATTATCATCCTGTTTCAGAAATAAACCCTGATTTGACCAAGTTATTTATTGCTAAATCCTTGCTTGGTTTTATTATGAAGAGAGAATAGGAAAAGTATGAATTAAATTATATGGAATATAATAAAAAAAGTTTGGATCACTTTTACAGAAACAACTTACGAAGGAGAATCACTTTCTGTTTTTGTCTAATGAAGGAAAATCTGAAATTCTCAGTCTCTGATTGCTTCTTGCACACATCTGCTTGTACTAATAAAGTCCCCTGATTTTTTGTGGCACAAGAAAAGTATATTCAGTTGTTGATGAGCTTATGAGTAAGTAAATCCAGGATACCAGAGACAGTTAACCTTGCTGCCTCCAAGGAAACAAACGTGATCACAAAGGGTTTGTGCAAACTCCACGTAGACAGCATTGCAAATCTGGAATGAACCCAGCTACTGGAGCCGTGAAGCAGCAACTATACAAACTGTGCCACTGTTGCCCACAAGAATATGGAAAATCTACATAGTGTGCATATGTTATATATATCTTAATTTAGGTACAGAATTCAGTGCTTAAACTTCTGCACAGTAATGAACAGTTAAAATGCTAAATCAGATTTATTAGGGTTCAAATGCTTTAAATGCAACAAATATCTTTTGTCTTATTCAAATGTTTGATTACAATATATTTGTGATCATGCTTCATCTGAGATTGCTTTTCTTTTACTTTCACTAATGTGTTTACACAGATTGGATGTAGCTGCCAAAAGCTTTGCACTTGGATTTTTCTGACTCCCATTCCTTAACAAAATCTGTCTCATCTGAAAAATTAGCTATATAAAATCTTCAGTCATCACTGCTAAGATTTTGAAATAGCACCTGAACTCGCGATAAAAAGACCAAATGGGGAATAGGGGAGTGGATGGTGGGCAGCAAAATACAAGGATTACTATCAATGGGAATACTGACCACCATGTTGAATGGTGAGAGAGAGAAAGAGAGAGTGCCAAATGCTTTCAGTTTCGAGTATTCACACACTGTATTCCTCATTTAATACAGTTCAAAAAGGGGCAGAGAACTCAGCGAGTGAATGAAGGTCAAACCCATTCAGGATCGAATGCTCATTAAATTTCTTCCCATGCAGGCTAACGTAAGGGGAAAATTGCTTCTAAATCTAACCAGCCATTCATCCAGATATATGCCCTCCCTGTCTGAGATGCCCAAAGGGAATATTAATTGGCTGCAGGTGCTTACATGAAGAAAATTTTTCAATCCTTTCTGATTGTCTTTACTTCAAAAGACTAAAGGCAACACTTCAAAACAGCATGAGACATTCTGAAAGCTAAAAACTCAATCCAATTATAATCAGTCTTTCACAGCATCATAAATTACTTATCCAGCCTGTCTTGGATCGTACAGATAACAGGGACAGGTGGAGGAATGATTTGTCACCTGGACACCCACAGCTCATCATTTTATTTTTTACAGCAGGCTAGATTTGAGAATAAGTGCCAAGGTATTCCAAAGGGATTTATGCAGTTGGTATTGAAAACCAGACAATAGTGCAGGCTGAACTCTCAAGGCTTTATAAACAAGTACTCCCCTATCCAATGCTGGCACTGTGGATTAAAATCTAAGTGCAAGCTTACAGAAAAAAAATGACAAGTTTTTTGGCATCACTGCTTTTAATAACAATCCATTCTCAATAAAATTCTGTTCGAAAGAATTAATGTTTAGTAACTCTAAAAGCTAAAACAAACCAAAAGGAAAGGCACAGGAATCCAGGATGCATGAGCTTGGTTTTGTTTTACTTTTGGTGAGGCACGTACCTAAGACGTGGTGGCATAATGACAGATGCCATTCACATACTTCTGCATATAACCCATAATGAATTATGCAAAGAACAAACAATGCTTTATCAAACAATATATTTATAATATTACTCAAATATTACTGAAATATTAAACACACAACACTCCTCCCTCCATAACTGTAAACTCAATATAGAATTTATCTCAACTCAAATATGTCACATATTGCTCCCTTGTCATCCATATATTTATCTACACACAGTATACCATATAATACAATAAGTACTATATGGACATCCACAGCACGGTAAACTTTATATTGTCCTATTCAGGACTGGAGATTTAATCGCTGTGGGGGAGTTCTTACTTGTGTGGGATAACATCTTTCTTGACAAGGGAGAATCACTGTGCTTGGCAGGAGAGCTATGTAGCTGTGAAACTATCTCACATTCTGAGGCATCCTCTGTGATGGCTGTAGGAGATGAGTCTGGGACTGCAGGAATAGTTTCTGACAGTTTTGGGTGTCTTGCTTCACCAAAAATTGACTCTGTTTACCTCAAATGATTGATCTGTCATCTCCAGATAGCATCAAATTCACTCCCCACTGTGTAGGAGAGTGGTCCAGTTTTGTCCTTAATCTTCCCAAGTGCCCACTTTTGATCACCACTGTAGTCTCTCACCAGGACAGCTTGTCCAGGAGTGAAGCATTGATCCTCCTTTTTTGAGGAGCCCTCAATTTGTCTCAGCTACTTGCCCTGCGTACTCCTTCTGAGATTGAGTTTGAGGAGATTCAAATGTGAGTGCAAGGGATGACCCAGGAACAGCACAACTGGTGAACACAAAGTACACTGCAGATGCTGTGGTCAAATCAACATGTACAAACAAGCTGGATGAACTCAGCAGGTCAGGCAGCATCTGTTGAAATGAGCAGTCAACGTTTCGGGTCAAGACCCTTCGTCAGGACTGGTGAGTTGTTTATTGTGGAGTGTGCTGCATTGTGATATGCAAGGAGTAGGTAAGGAGACTTTTGACTTACATTAGGGAGAATATGTAAAGAGGAGTGTCCTCTTCTGTAAATTTTTCAGTTATTTCCTCTTCCAAAGACTAATAGGACAATCCATCAGCAGTTCCATGATTAGTTGTCCTTCTGAATTCCATTTTGCAATTATGCCATCCAAAAAAACAGAGGCCATCTTTGCATTCATGTTGCTGCTGTTAGTGGAATACCCCTTTGAGGATTGAAATGGACACTAGTGTTTGATGATCAGTAATGAGGGTAAACCCTCTCCCATACAAATACTAGTTGAAATGTTTTACTCTCCAAACTAGACTCAAGGCCCCTCTGTCAATATGTGCGTAATTTTTGTCTGCAGCAGGAGGGGAACATGATGCAAAAGCTCTGGTGCATTCACTTCCGTCACTCAGAGCATGTGGCGTGACTGCACCTATACCATACGGCAAAGTGTCACAAGCAAGCTTCACTGGATGATGTGGATTATAATGTGTGAGTACAGTAAATAACATCATCACTCCCTTTGTCTTTTGGAAAACCAGGTCACACTGCTTTGTCCATTGCCATTTCTTCCAGATCTGTAGTAATGAGTTCTAGATGTGGAGCACCATAGCCAGGTTTGGCAGGAACCTGTTCCAGTCATTGATAAATCGTAAAAAGAACCATAACTGTGACATGTCCTTTGGCCTTGGGGCATCCACCACTGCTTTTCTCAGCACGCTTGTGTAACCCTTGTGTGACAAGGATGTGACCACAGTAAGTAATGCTTGATTTAAAGAATTCACACTTGTTGCCTCGTGCTCTGAGCCCATAATCTTCTAAACATTTTAACACTGTCTCGAGATTTTGCAGGTGCTTCTTGTCATGCTCACTTGAAACAATGTCGTCATCCAGGTAACACTGAGTGCTTGGGCAATCTTGCAGTGCCTTGTCCATCGCATTCTGTCAGAGTGCTGGTGTAGATACTACTCCAACAATAAGCCTATTATAGCAATAAAGCCCTTTATGAGTGCTCATGGTGAGAAGCACTTCAGACTATTCTTTCATCTCCATATGTAGGTAGATCTCAGCTAAGTCCACCTTGCTGAAGTGTTTCCCTCCAGAAAGCTTTGCAAAGGTATCCTCTATCCTAGACAGAGAGTATTAATCTACTTTCAGTACTGGGTTGATGGTGACCTTAAAATCACCACAGATCTGAACAGACCCATCCTTCTTCCCAACTGGGATCACTGGCTTCATTCATTGGCTCCACTCAACCTTGGAAAGAATTCCTTCAGCCTCCGTGGAATCTAGATCACTGGCTACGTCATCATAGATAGTATGAGGAACTAGATGGGTTTTGTAAAACTTGGGTGTGGCATTTCCATTTAACACTATTTTACCCTTGATATGTTTTAGTTTTCCATTGCCGTTCTTGAACACTGCTCTGCACCATCCATATCTTTCTTAATTCATTTTCAGTTATCTCTTTTGCAGGGGATGTAGCATGTAAATAGGTGAATAGATCTCCAATCAAGTTGTAGTTGTCTCAACCAATCATGGCCACACAGTGCTGACCCTCCTGTTTTTATCAGATCAAGCCCAATGTGGCTTGTTGGTCAATGTATTTCACTGTTATGAATGTCATACTCACATGAGTTATCTTTTCTCCAGTATAAGTTCTTAGTCAGCAGCTTCAGTTCAGTATCTTTGAAATGCCATTCAAACTCATTTAGTGGAATGACTGAAAAAGCAGAGCCAGTGTCCAATTCCATTTTAATTAATTTGGCATTCATTTCTGAAGGAAGCCATATTGCTTGTCTATTGTTAGTGTACACATTGTAAATCTCAAAGCTACCGAGTCCTGTATCACTCACAGCATTATCAGAATTTTTTTATCAACAGAGTGCAGATTAGTGCTCTTTTTGAAACTGCAACTTGACTTTTATCTCTGCTCTGTACAGTCCATTTATTTTTGTCTGACCTACATGCACTTTGTATATGTCATACTTTGTGCATTTCTTGCAAGTTTTACCTTTAAATCTGCATTGATCTAGTGTACATGAGCCCCTGCAACAGTGGTAACAAAAATTATCTGGTCAGGCAGGTTTCTGTGTAGGTATTGCAGTTTTGTTTACACTCACTTTCTTTCCTGACTGCAGCTCAATTGCACCTCTGGCTGCAGTTTCTATTTCAACTGCTCTTTTAAAAGTGAGTTGAGGTTCAATTAGGAGCCATTCTTGAATGATTTCTTGTAAGGTTCCACAAACTAAATAGCCTCTCAGTGCATCGTCAAACCCATGTCAGAGCTGACATTGATCTGACAATTTCTTCAATTCAGCCACGTGCACTGAAATGGACTCCCCTCCCTTTTGATTCTGCTTCTGAAAGCTAAAGCATTCTGCAATCAACAATGATTTTGGTTCTAAATGTTCCTGTGTTATGCTCACAATATCAGCAAAGCTCATTTCAGCTGGTTTAGTTGCAGAGGTTAAACTTCTAAGCAAACTGTGTGCTCCTACCCCTATTGCACTCAGCTAAACTGGCACTTGTTTCTCATTTGCTATTTAATTTCCTTCAAAATACTGTTCACTTCACTCAGAATACATGATCCAGTTATCTTTTGTGCAAATGAGTGTGTCTAACTTTCTGATGCAGTCAGCTATTTCTATGTTTTTATTAATTGTTATTATTATCACACGGTATTTATTGTTTCTGTTCCAGTTTGCCTAAGGCTGAAGAGGCTGAAGATGACATAAGAAGGTCTCAGAGAGTCAGGAAACCTCCAGATAGGCTGCCATATGATTCACTGGGGAAACATAGTGTTGTGTCTCTCCCAATGAGATATGTTAATTCCATTTACAATTTGACTGGGGGTCCTGAAATCATGAAATCCACTTGAATACTATGTTATTAATAATGGTTTAATAAGCTCCGAAGTCATGAGGACATGACCATTTTTGTTGGGGAGAGAATGTAATGCTCTGGTCAAGATTTCTAGTGTGACGTATTTTTGTTTTGGCATTTTTCTGCAATAGCAATAGCGTTTACGTTTTGACTAAAGATAAGGAACCATGGTGTTCAACTTAGGAATGTTGTGTCAGCCAATTGTTACTTTCTGTCCAGTGGAAGATTTGGGAGACGTTGGTGGAATCAGATTTCTGAAAGACAGTAGACTGGTTTGGGGTCTTTTGGCAGGGGCTGCTGAGCGGGGTACAAGGGAAGATGCCCGCAGAATGCCGTTCGAGAGTAAGACCCTATTGTAACAAGAGCTTTGTGCAGATGAATGGCTCCATGGAGGAAATTCCAGTGCTTCGGAGAAAGCCAGTTCGTTCAAGATGGTCTTCGAGAGAAGTTTGAACTGTGGCTGGTGTCCTTCATGCAGTATGTGGGTTCAGCGCGTGAGTAAAGCGATACACACAACTACTCTAGAAATGAGCTCCAACGTTTATGTGCACTTTGAACTGGTTTAACTGTAATGGGCCTTTTATTTTTCCCTCATTTTTTTCTGTAAATTTTCTAAATATACAAACGTACTTCTTTATAATTTTATGCCGGTATACAATCTGTTAGTTTTCTGGTGAGTGATAGCTTTGCATGGGGCAGTACTTACACAGCATTCGCTACAATCAATGTTTTTAAATAGAAACATTCCAACTTCCCTGTTTGGTTCAACACCAAATCATACTGACCCTAGATGTATATTATTTATAAAAGGTGGCCTTCACACCGCTGAGTCATGTGACTATTAGCAGAGTTAGCTAACGAGCCAGATTTGTATAGGAGGCCATTGAGAGGGTTATATAAAGAACAAAAATTGCTGAATCAAATAATATGTTTACAAAATCACTCAAACATGACTGAAAATTGAATACACAACAATTAACACCCAAATAAAATGACATTTCAGGCAAGATGGAACAGTTGTGATTATCGGAAGAACATAGAGTCACATCATCCCTCTGTTTAAAAGGAATTAAGCAGTTTCAAAACTCAACGATTAATTTTATAATCATTTTGCTTCTGTTGTTCTGATGGGTATTACTCCCTGAGCTGAGAATATTAATAGCTCAGAGGAAATTTGCTCTGAGAAGACATTGGGCTTAAACTTTTGGTGCTTGGCCAGAAATCTGGCCCTGTAGATCACCCAGCTGTTATGGCACGCAGCCAATTTTCATCACATTGACTTCAGCAGAATAAAAAGCAGACCAGTTCGCAAATGAATGGAGCATGTCTTCAGCAGGTGGTGAATGTAAAAACATTATTTCACCCTGTAGAGCAGTGGAATGGAATCAATTGCACAATCAAAGACAAAATGTCTTTAGAAAGGAATTATTTCAAGGATGTAAATTGGATTCCCCTTCTTCAAACACACACGCACACAAACAGACTGCTTCACATCAAGACATCTCCTTTCCTTTCCTTACCCCTTCCAGCACATTTGTTCACTACAAACCATTGTGGGAGTACATATCTGACGTTTTGGACAGTTACACCTTACCCTAATCGGGCAAATAAGTCTCAAGGGACAACATAGCTCTGGTCAATAGTATTACATGCTGCAACCACCGTTCAACCTGACCTGCACCTCAAGTTAAATCGTCTCTCACATCACAGGTTACCAACCCAGTCAATGTCACCCTGTAAGAAGGTCTCTTAAAGTTCTCATGTTAACTGGCTCCACGGTAAATGATGCCTGTCCTGTCCTACTGCCTGTGAGATTTTCCCATTGATGAGACAGTCCATGACTCTGAAGTTCTGAGTTAAGGCTGCTAGGGAATTAAATCTGCCAACTTTCCAAAAAAAGTCTCTTTAATTTTTTATGTCAAAATTAAAGTTCTTTATAAAATGTTTTCTATATCACCATTATGTGATTAAGTATCACAATTAATTAACACAACTGTAGATTTCTACATTGCAAACTGTAGGAGATTGGGAGAATACACACCTGTCCTCATCAAGGTGTCAGCAGTAAGAAGTTTCAAGTTTCTGGGTGTCAACATCTTAGAGGATCTGTCCTGGGCCTAATATATTGATGCAATCATGAAGAAGGCAAGTCATCAGTTATACTTCATTAGAAGTTTGAGGAAATTTGGTGTGACACTAAAGCCTCTAGCAGGTTTCTTCATATGTACCATGGAAAGCATTCCGACTGGTTCCATCACCGCCTGGTATGGAGAGTCCAATGCATTGGATCCAGAAAAGCTACGGAAGGTTCTAGACTCAGCCAGCTCCAACAGTGGCAGTAGAATTCCTACTACCAAGGACATCTTCAAAGGTAGTACTTCAAAAAAGTGGCATCTATCCTTGAGGACCCTCATCATCCAGAACATGCCCTCTCTCATTATTAGCATTAGAGAGGAAGTACAGGAGCCTGAAGATGCAGACTCAACAGTTTCTTCCCCTCCATCATTAGATTTCTGTACAGTCAATGGTCCCATGAACATTACCTCACAATTTTGCTCTATTTTTGTGCAATTCATTTATTTTTACATATTTCTTATTGTATAGTAATTTTAAAAATGTATTGCACTGCACTGCTGCACAGAACAACAAATTTCACTACACATGTCAGTGGTAACAAACCTGATTCTGAGGCCAGAGGTTGAGGTCTTTCTCCAAGTCAGAAGATGTGAGGGTGATCCACCCATCATGCCAGTACTGATCAACTGAAAGAGCTACTCAAAAAGCCTCCTTTCCCTCAACTTTCCCCAATTATCTGCAAGGGTTTCAAGAAATGTGGTTTGAGTCACATTGACAAAACTGGCAATGTTGTAGCTCCTGCATGTGCCCTGTTTCTGAAATTCATTTCTACTAAAGTCAGTGGAGACAAAAAAAAAGTGTAGCTCCTATTACCGACTGTAGAATTGGTGTGTACAGCTCAGGATGCATGGAAACAGATTGTTTATACTTTGTGACTTTGCTATGTACTTTTAGAGCAATATCATCAGGTCCACTTTCCCTGCTCTTTACCTAGTGTCCTGCAAGTCAACCTATCAGAGACATTCCTTTTGTCTCGTCCACCTCTCCTCCACTCTTTTGGCAGCTTAAAACTAACATCATGTTCCTGACTGTGTAGAAAACAATGTGTACAGTCCCAGTTCACAAGAAAGGTTAATCGAAAGTCTTGAATGACTACAGTCCAGTGGCCTGACCTCACACATCATGAAGACCCTAGAGAGGATGGTACCATACATACCATACAGCCCTCATTGCTGGGGGAAAAGCTCTGTTTAATGCAGGTTGACACTTCCATTGTATCCTGCATAATGACTGGCAGACATAGTTTGTGCAGCTTCAGAGCTGTGTGACAGACATGGGTATAAGCAGCACTGGGGCCCCACAGGGGACTGTATTGGTTATCGTCCTGTTTACCTTGTATACCTCGGACTTTAGATACAACAGTGAATCGTGTTATCTACAGAAATTCTCTGATGACTCAGCAATAGTTGGGTGTATAAAGGGAGGACGGAAGGATGAATACAGGGCCCTGGTGAGGGACTTCGTCAAATGGTGCAAGCTGAATTATCCGCAGCTCAACATCAGTAAGACAAAGGAGATGTTGATGGTCTTTAGTAAGACTAAGCCTGCACTGCTCCCTGTCACTATTGATGGTGAGGATGTGGATGTGGTGAGGACCTACAAGTACCTGGGGGTTTACCTGGATGACAGACTTGAGTGGAGCACCAACACCAAGTCTCTACTTCCTGAGACTGAGGTCCTTTGGAGTATGCAGGTCTCTCCTTCACATGTTCTACCAGTCTTTTGTCGCCAGTATGATCTTTTATGCAGTGGTGTGCTGGGGCAAATGGCATCAACACAGGTGATGCCAACAGGCTCAATAAACTGATTAGAAAGGCTGGCTCTGTTATGGGAGTCAAACTGGACACACTGGAGGCTGTGGTAGAACAAAGGACCCTATGGAAAATCCTGGCAATTCTGGACAATGTTTCTCATCCTCTTCATGCCACCTTGGCTGAACAGAGGAGCACTTTTAGTAATAGACGAAGACAACTGTGCTGCTCCAAAGAGCACTGTATGAGGTCATTCTAATCCTCGGCCATGAGGCTCGATAATGAATCAACCTATAGCTGTGGAAGTGATGACACCCTCCTGTTAGACAGTTTGTGGTAACTTATTTTTTGTTCTTTCTTACTTCTCTTTTAACATTTGTATATTTGTATATCTGTGCACTTGCAATGCTACTGTGACACTGTAATTTCCTTTGGGATCAATAAAGTAGCTATCTATAACTAACATGTTTTCTCCTGTCAGGTTTTGAACTGAACATTTCACTCTGCTTCTCTTCTGATAGATGCTGCCTGACCTACTGAATATTTCTGACAGTTTTTGTTTTGTATTTAAATCTGAGTTTTAAATCCATTAAGTTAAATAATTCTGGTTTAAAATACTGGAATCAGTAAAAGGTTAAGATGAAACTTAAAGACCGACTATTGTAATAACTTCTCTGGATACCTACTGTTCTTTAGGGAAAGAAATCTGATGACATTAACCACATACCAGTGGATATCCATTTACTTTATTTTATTTAGTGATTTAGTGTGGAATAGGACCTTCTGGCCCTTTGAGCCACCCTGACAACCTTTATTTAACCCTAATGCAATCATGGGACAATTTACCATAACCAACTAATCTATCCAGTATGTCTTTGAACTGTGAGAGGAAAGCAGAGTTCCTGGGGAAAACCCACATCTTCCATGGGGAGGATGCAGGGATTGAACTTTGAACTCTGATGCTCCAAGCAAAAATAGCTTCACCCTAACCACTATACTACTGTGATGGTCTAAGGTGAGAGGGGGAAACATTTAGAAAAGATGTGTGGGGCAAATATTTTTACACAGAGGATGGTAGGTGTCTGGAACAGGCTGCCAGGGGTAGTAGTGAAGTAGATATGACAGTGGCATTTAGATGAAATCATTATTATGTAGAAAATAAAGAGAAATGGATTGTGTGCAATCAGAAGAGATTTTTTTTTAATTTGGCATCGTGTTTTGCACAAACATTGTGGGTGCAGGTGCCTGTTCCTGTGTTGAACTGTTCTATGTTCTTAACCAGTCTGGTCCCCAGGTGTCTTGACATTCACAGTTATATGGTTGGCACTTAAATAAAATGGCTTAAATAAATTGGTCCAATAAAATGGCTGAGAAGTTATTTTAGAAGGAACTAGTCAGTTTAAGATTACTGAAGGATGGAGAATAAATTTTGGTCTCATCACCCACACACAAAAAATTTCGATATATATTTTGAATTTTTGAACACCAATGATACTAATATCCATTAATCATTTGACTATAAATTAAGAAGCATTTAATGCTTGGAATCTATTTGCTATTTTAATCGGTTGATGAAGGAAGCATTTTGAACCTGATCTGTAAAACTATAATTAAAAATTTGGGAAGAACACATGTTGTGAAACAAAGGAAGAGTATCAGGGAGAACTAAATAAAGGAGAAGATGGAATCAGGGAATTGCAGAAAGACAATAAATTTCCAATAACTGGGCACCATCAGAATTTCTGCGGTGCTCAACTGACTGATTTTCTAGACCTCTGAATATTATTCCTATTAAATGTCATACATGTTTAGTGTTCACTTTTAAAAATTTTACATTGTAGTACAATGCATTTTACGGTGAATTAGGTGAGTTTGAATAGTGTGTGTGAAACAGGGCCCCAATGGTTTAAAGTAAGTGAGGGAAACAAGTCTTAAAGGAGGCCTCAAGTGATTAATGTGGATTTGGGAACAAGACCCTGTCACAGGAAAGTGAGCGTGGGAACAGTGCCCATCTGCATTTAAAGTAAGTGTAGCATTTCTTGTGAAATCTATTCAGTTGATACGATGTACCTGCATTGCTGCTGTAAATTAGTTCTTCATTGCACCTGTGCATTCATGCACTTGAGCATATGACAGTAATCTGGATTTTGACTTTGAATGGGTTCCCAGCATGCTTGTCAACACTAAATTTATGCGTGGCTCATACATATGAAAGAGTGTTTTGGGCACTGGAAAGATGCATTTGCCAGCTGTTCTCACGACCAGCTGGAATTCTGTCACATTAAACCCACGAATGTTCACGTGCATGTTGTGAATTCAGAGACACGCCACTGAGGTTACAGCCTTGGCGAGCTGGATGCTGAACCACTGGGATTTTTCAACAACAGGACTGTGAAGGACTGGAGTTTTACTACACTAAGAAATGAAGTGTGCTGTAAATGAGGTGCAGAGAGCAGAGCACAAACTTACTAATGTGGAAACATCAACAACAGATCAATTGGAAGACATGAACTAAAGCTTTTAACTATTGTTTGAAATAGTAAGTCTTAATATGCAGAATGTTCAGTGATATCTGGAGCATGACTGCACTGTATCCTGCAAACATAAATTAGTTGTGATTCTTTCAGTCAGTGCCCAATCAAAGCTGTGCAGAGCAGAAATGGCCCAAACAGAGACCAAGACACTGCATAAGAAGGAAGCAATTGTCTACCTAGGGCTCGGTCACTTGTAAGTGACACAACTAGCTAGCACATGAGTGGAATACAAAGGAATGGACCTTCTTCCCTTCATCGTTTGCACCATTCATTTAGACATTTGCCAATTCATCAGAATATCACTGGGTTTAAGTAACAGAGCTCTCGACCCAGCTAAAAGGTGGGCAGGTCTGAAGCAGCAATTGGGGAAAGCAGCTCACCTCCACCTTCTATGGTGGAAGGAGAGGTGTGCAATTCCTATTTGAATGAAAATCAAGTTGGGATTGAGTTCAATGAGTAAACCTTGAGTTTATACAGGGCCTGCAGTCTATTTGGGCAGATTACCCACTGCTGCTATATCCAACCCACTCCCCATGATCCAAGGATGCTCCAACATTATTGTGTTGGTTTGCTTGTGAATGCAATTAATAACTTACGTCACAAAATTAATCTGCTTTTACAGGCAGTCCCCGGCTTATGTATGAGTTCCGTTCCTGAGTCCGTCTTTAAATCAGATTTGTATGTAAATCGGAACAAGTACATCCGGTATTATTTAGCGTCAGTTAGTCAAACGTTTGTCTTAGTATATAGTATATATTTGACCTTTCTATGCATATAAAACTTAAGAAACGTATGTATTCCAATAATTAAACCACTACGTTGCTTAATAATAATTGTAGCTTTCATCGGGGCAGGGACTTTCACATGCTCCATTATTCTCACTTTATCTGTTACCCTTTAAAATTGTTCCGATTGTTGACCGACTGCAGCCTAACGCTTTTCCAATGACCGGCGTTTCACCTCTTTCCAAACGCTTTATTATTTCCACTTTATTTTCAATTGTGATCGCTTCCCGTCAAAGGAACAGAAACACTGTGGGCGGCGGGTCCCGAGCTCTGCTGGCTCCCGAGATCCGCTGGGTCCTAAGGACCTCTGCACTGAAACAGGCTAAATGGGACAAGTGGGGGCTGTGCTGGGTTTGGGTATTTGATCCTCCACAATATTCTGCGTGGGAATTTAAAATGGAGGAGGCAGTGTTTTTTTTTACGAGGTCGAGTTTGGAGCTCGACATCAACCCGGCACAGATGGTACGGGAGTTACTGGATCGACATCAACCCGGCACGGGAGTGGTCTGTCACTGGATCGAACTCGAGCCCAGCGCTGATCTCACTGGGCCACCAGCCGACCGGAACGGGAGTGGCGGGGTCAGGGTGAATCTTATTAAGAAAAATTTAAGCCAAATACAAAGTTAAACACTCAACACAGTGTCAACGGCAATGACTTAAAATGGCGGACGGCATCGCGATCCGACTTAAAATGGCCGACAGCGTTCTCCTTCCTCGGTTTGTAAGTACAAGTTGTCCGTAAGTCGGATGTTCGTAACTCGGGGACTACCTGTACTTAACTATCAATATTTCATTCAAACATATTGCAGCATATTCTATTTGTGGCCATGGTCCTGACTATTAACACTGTTAACATTGGGAAAAGGTAACAAATATTTCATTTGGTAGTGCTCTTCTATAAGGTTAGTGGATCAATTGCATTACTTATTCAGCTAGGAAGAGTATGCATACTGCAGTAAACAAACCTAAAATATAGTTGAAGAAACAAAACAACTTCATTATCTCCTTCCCATCCACCAATCTATAATATCTATTCACACCATCAAACTGGTTGCGTTAAGCAATGGTGCCGTTTCACTGCAGAGCTATTAGTGGCATCAAAATCTCATTTGTTGTGAGGCATGTTTTATTACTGGCAAAAACCTCATAGTGGACTCCAGGGTATCTGATGATATGTCAAGTGTGCTACAATTTTAAGAAGAAAATATTGCTTTAATTTCCTTCCCAAATCAAGCAAGAAAAATAAAGATTACAAAAAAACCTGATTGCACTTTATTCCTACTCTATAACAACAAAATGGATCCCAGCAACAACACCAGCTTCCGAATTCTCCCTATCACTCTTCAAATCACCACACATTTGCCCTTGGTGCTTTTTTTTATTTGTGTTCACTGATAGGCTCCAAGTTAGATTCCACTAAGAAGGCAAGACTTTAATGCTGAATATGTAGCTGCTTAACACTACCTGCTAGCTCTTGTCTATCTTAGGAACATTTCCCTGCACTAATCCTCTGCAAAAAGAATATTCTCATCCAGAAAGGCCTATTTAATCATTTGTTTATGAAAGTGAATAGTTAGTATACCACTTGCAATCACTTTCCTTTCTTTCCCCTTTTCAGTGCTTCATTTCCCCTGCATTGTTGCTATGTGGTTACACTGTGAATGACTTTCTCTATGTAGCGATAATCTTCCCTTATTCATAAAGTAAAAATAGTGCTTTTCAGCACACCCTTGACGCTCTCTTTTCGGTCATTGGATAGGTCGCAGGTACCCTGTCAAAACATGGAATTTGCCTTTCTTGTTGTATATTTCATTCAAAATAAAACCTGAGGTTTCCTTTTGTTTTCCAGTTTTATTTTTCTCAAGTTGAAGATTCACTAACCTGTCTGTATCATCTATAAGACTGACTCCTGACAACAGGTAGATAGTGAGAGTAGTGTGGTTGCCCTGTGCTTATTTATCATCCATGCAGAAACCCTTATCGGTAGCACTACCCTTCAACTATTTGCTTTTGGGACCAAATTACACAACGTTATTACAGCAATACCAAGACCACTTCAATAATTTTGTATTGCAATAGACTTTATCATTCTGTCCTAATTGTGTTCTTTCTGTAAAATATATATAATATATATCTTATTTTTTTCTTGTGAATGCTGCTTAGCTGATATCTGTGATGCTGCTGCAAATAACTTTTTTCATCACACCTGTGCACGTGTTTGTGCACGAAAATGAACTTGAATTGGACTTTGATCTTGACATTAATACACGGATACAACAAGAACTACAATTAAGCCTCATAATTTCCGATTGATGACTCAGTTTGATAGTGAAATACTTACATTAAAACGAGAAAGCAACAGATCTCTTTGCTAAAGCCGTGCAAGTTCAACAACATCATTAGATAATGCAAAGAATAGGAAACAACGGAAGTACCCAACAGATCAAGCAGCATCCACAAGGGGAGAAACAGCAGGGTTTTCAGGTCAAGAACTCCTTCATTAGGAGGTTCATTAAATATTTTGTAATATACTTAGAGTCGTGCCATGGCTCACCTGGCAGAGCTGCTGCCTCGCAGAACCAGACTCCTGGGTTCAATCCTGTGGAGAGCTGGCAGGACCTCCCTGTGACGCACAAGTTTCCTTGGGGTCCAGTGGTTTCCACCCCAACCACCCCCACCCATGTTTGGTTGGTTAATAGTCTGCTCAAATTTGCCCCTCTCGTAAAGGTGAATACTAAAGTCCAGGGAAAGTTAGAGAGGAACGTGGGGAGAACAAAATGACCAAACTAATGTAGGGCTAATGTAAGTGGATGGCTGTTACTTAGCATAGGCTCAGTGGGCTGAAGGGCCTGTTTTTCAGTGCTGCTTTTTCCTGTAATTCTATGATGGGAAACCAGTTTTGACGAAGGGCCCTTGACCTGAAATCTGTGTTTCTCCCTTCAAGGTCACTGACTGACCTCCTGGCTATTTCCAGCATTTTCTGATCTTCTTTCAGATTTACAATATCAGCAAGTTTTTTTGTTGCATTTCCTTAATTAACACCAACAGTTCTGCAAAATTTGACGAAAATATTAGTTCAAAACATTCCATCACGGTTTGCTGCTTTGCATTCTAATCTTAGATTGTACATTAATACAATTAAAACCAAAATCAGACAGCAAATCTGGAAAACAAAAATGTGAGTGAAACAAATGTTTTTGCATGATAAAGAATGGATAAAAGCATGGAGCAGTTCAGTATCAAAGCAGTTACTTACAGGTAGTAAGTGTAGGACTGAGAGCTTCTTCTGCCAGGTGAGATGGTTGAAGGATTTAGCAGGTGGGAAAGGATGGAATGAAAGGAAAAGAAAAGCAAATATTAATGAATTAAAAGAAAATTAATTCCTTCCTAATAAAATATATCAAAAGGTGGTGGTGGTTGAAGCTTAAGTGAAGGTACACAAGCATGATAGCAGATTCAAAATGTATTTATCCTAATTTTCTGAAAAAAAAAGACTATGGGAACTTAATAACTTACATATCCTTTTTTGAAACATTTGTTCAGGCAGCACTTTCTGGTTACCTCTATTGCAATAAGAATGTGGAGGCTTGTAGAGGATGCAGAAGAATCCTCTTGGTTTAGAGGGCATGAGCTATAAGGAGAGGCTGGTCTCACCTGTGTTGCTTTCTCCAGATAGTTGGAGGCAGAGGGATTTTTAAATTTATGAGAGCTATGGACTAGGTAGAATATCTGACACTATTCCCAGGGTAGAACTGTCACGTACTAGAGGACATGGATTTAAGGTGAGCAGGGGAAAGTTTAAGGGAGATGCATGAGTTAAGTGTTTTGTTTACATTGACAGAGAGTAGTAAATCTCTGGAAAGGACTATCGGGGTTTGTGGAGGATGCAGAATAGTAGCTTTTAAGAGGTTATTAGTTAGACCCCTGAACATACAAGGAATGGAGGAATGTGGATTGAGTACAGGCAAAAGAGATATAGTTTAATTTGACTTTGCGTTTGGTGCAGACATCTTGGGCCAAAAGTCCTGTGTCTGTTCTATACTTTTCTAAGTTCTATGAATGGTAGATGGTAAACAGCGAGGTGGGAATAAAGTTGTAGGTCTAATATGGGGAGATGATGGAGTGAGAGTCTGGATTAAATGCTGAGAGTCTTCTCATTAATGCCACTAAATATACAGTAGCTCAATCTGAATTTTCAATGATATTCACAGCTGCAGAGATATTAAGCAGGGCTCCATTTAACACAAGCCTCAGATAGATGAATTTGGGAAGCCCAATTAGTTTCTGTTAAAATAGTCTGTCAGTGGTTGGCACCGAACAGCATTTAATTCATAATGAGGAGTTTGTTTTGTCATCAGTATTTCTAAAAATATACTAAGGTAGGCAGAATCAATGTGGGAAATCACTTTCCAAATTTACAAAAGGTGGGGGTGACATCAGGCAGTAAGCAAGACAAGGCAGCCCCTCTATGCACAGTTCCTGGTCTGAGTGGGAGTCACCAAATTACAACTGTGCAAACTTCTCGAAGAATGGACAGAAGCAAAAAATGACACAGAGATAGCCTTATGTGCCTAGGGGAGGAATTTACGTTTAGCGACTGCCTTTGATTTCTGTGTGAAATTATTAGCTGCCTATTATTTGTCTCTACAATTGGTGAGCCAGTGACTTCAAAAGAAGTCAATATGTGGAGCCAATATCCTCACACTCTTAGGACTAGTGACTAAAGATGAACTTCTAGATTTCGAGAAACCTAAGAATAAAGTAGCATAATAGATACAAATTCATTTCAATTTATCGATTTTATCAACAAAAACATCAAAATAATGTGGAAAATCAGAAATAAAAGTTCAATGGATGAGGAAGGACAGGTGGAGAGAGAAAAAATGTTATTAACTTAATTTCTTTCTGACCATAACTCAGAAATGCTACTTTCATTCATCTTTCCACACATTTCAGTTTCATCTTTGTGCTTTTAGCATCTTTGGGTTTATGATAATTCTATAATAATTATTAAAGTGAACCTCTACACTGATTCTTGGTCATCAAAATCTGGATGGAGCAGAATAAAAACCTAGACTGCTTTCCTCTGTGGGAGTTAGGGTCAATTGGAAAGAGTAAAACTGGGATTTTATTCCTTTTGTTCAGGGAAAGGTGTTTGGGAGGGTGGAACCAAAGTGAGCAAATGGGAGATGATCTGATTACACATGAAGAAAGGATTTAGGGATGAACACTGAATGGGTTGTTGCTGCTGGTATGTTCATCATGTAACCGCTATTCTATTCTTCAATCCAGGCTGTGTTACACTATTATTAATGGCAAAAAATAAAGTTATTTTGTTCTTGAGGTTTTAATTTCTTATCTGGACTCTGAATATTACTCTGAAGAATTAGTTTTAGAAGAAGTGGATATAGCCACTAGTAAACCTTCAAACCTATTCAAACTCAAACCTATTCTCATTCAAATTTAAAGTGACAACTTTGTTCAGCACATCTTTCACCATAGAACTGATATAATTAAGAACTTCACAAGTACAAATCTAATTTACATAACTTTAGTTTGATTGCTTGCATTCATTTTTTTGGTGGTAATCTTTATGCATATTGTATCACACCCCCCCCCCCCCATTACAGCTGCAACACAATCACTAGCTGAGTATATGAGTTATGAATCTTCCTCAGGAATCCCTAGCAGCATAAGGAAATCTGCGTTGCATTTAGTGCTATCTGATACTGAAGGGAGCAATTGTTCCCTGGAAAGTCACTAAAGGGTAGCTTGCTTCCTTCCACTCTGTGCTGTCAGTAATTACAATTATTTATTGCCATAATTCTGTTTCTTGTGCCTTAGATGCCAATTACCCTGTTGTAGTCAGCTGATGTTCAATGTAATGAATAACATAAAGGATCACTGCAGTAATTATTAAGGGATCATGTTAAAATCCGGTAGTTTAGAATAACAAATAAAAATTCATTTCCAAGAATGAAATAAATACTAAAAATGAAAAGCTGAAACTCTCCAACTGCATGGAAGAAAGAGTTAGTGACTCATAAAGAGACTAATCAAGTTCACAAATTTTGATATTTTGTGATATTCCATGACTCCATCATTGAAGTTATGACATGACAGGCAAGTTTTATATATATAAAGAAGTGGTCTGAATTTCCATGTGCTTGAGATGGATGTTTGGATCTTCTAGTGACTCTATGAAATGCTTGCATAGTGTTTCCTAACTCACATTTTACATTATTTTGTTATTTTCATTAACATGGTAATCACAAATAATTGGAATCTGTGTCAAAATGAATGCAACCAGATGAGCAACCATCAAAACAATTAACTTTCTGGATATTCTAGCATCAGTCCAAAAGATAAAGGATAATATAGTAAAATCTCACTCACTTCTCAAAGTTCGAAGTAAATTTACAATAAGAGTACATATATGCCACTGCATACAACTCTGTGATTCATTTTCACAGCGGGTATACTCAATAAGTCCAATAACCATAACAGAATCAAAGAAAGACTGCATCAACAAGGAGGACAACAAGACAGCAAACTGTGCAAATACAAAAAGAAAGAAAAAATAATAAATAAACTCAAATTTCAAAGTTCAAATAAATAAACAATGAATATTGTGAAGATGAGGTGAACAGTCCTTGAAAGTGAATCCATGGGTTCTGGGAACTGTTTAATGATGGGGCATGTGAAGATGAATGAAGTTATCCTTTCTGCCTCAAGAGCATAATGGTTGAGGGGTAATAACTGCTCCTGAATCTGGAGATGTGAGTTCTGAACTCCTGAGGCAGCAGCACAATGGAGCCAGATAAGATGTCACATCAGAACTGCACCACTTAGCCCATTCGGCGAAACTTCAGTTTCACAATTCCCTCAGTCCCAGGGCAAAAGGAGGTTGAAGAATCTCAGCAGATCCTCTACAATCTCTATCATCACAGGTGCACCACAAGGTTGTGCGCTTAGCCCCTCACGCTGCTCATTTTAAACTTCTGACTGCGTGGCTAAGCACAGCTCCAACACCATATTCAAGTTTGCTGATGACACCTCTGTTGTAGGATGAATCAAAGGTGGTGACAAATCAGCATATAGGAGGGAGATAGAAAATCTGGCTGAGTGGTGGAACAGCAATGACCTCTTACCCAATGTCAGCAAGAACAAAGAGCTGATCATGGACTTCATAAGGATGAAACCAGAAGTCCATGAGCCAGTCCTCATTGGAGGATCAGAGGTGGTGAAAATCAGCAATTTTAAAATCTTTGGTGTTATTATTTTGGAGGTCCTTTCCTGGGATACAAGTACAATTACGAAGAAAGCATGACAGCATATGTACTTTGGCATGACATCTAAAACTTTGACAAACTTCTATAGATGTATGGTGGAGCACTGGCTGCATCACAACCTGATATGGAAACACCAATGCCCTTGAAAGGAAATCCTATAAAAAGTAGTGGATATAGCCCAGTCCATCACGGTAACCCCTCCCCACCAATGAGCACATCCACACAAAGTGTTGTCACAGGAAGTAGCACCTAGCATCAGTGACCTGCGCCACCCAGCTCATGCTCTCGGTCCACTGTTGCTATCAGGATAAAGGTACAGGCACTCACACCACCGGGTTTAGGAACAGCTACTACCCCCTCAATCATCAGGCTCTTGAACCAAAAGGGATAACTTCACTCACTCTATCATTGAAGTGTTCCCACAGTCTATGGACTCATTTTCAAGGGCTCTTCATTTCATGTTTTCAAAAGTTATTGCTTGTTTATTATTATTTATTTCTCTTTGTATTTAGATTTTCAAGGATGTTGCCTGGATTGGAGTGTGTACCTTATGAGCATAGGCTGAATGAACTTGGCCTTTTCTCCTTGGAGGGGCGAAGGATGACAGGTAACCTGTTAGAGGTGTACAAGACGATGCAAGGCATTGATCATGTGGATAGCCAGAGGCTTTTTCCCTGGGCTGAAGTGGTTAACACGAGGGGGCATAGTTTTAAGGTGCTTGGAAATAGGAACCGAGGGGATGTCAGGGGTAAGTTTTTCACACAGAGAGTGGTGGGTGCATGGAATGCACTGCTGGCAGTGGTGGCGGAAGCGGATGCAACAGGGTCTTTTAAGATCCTCTTAGATAGGTACATGGAGCTTAGAACAATAGAGGGCTATGGTTACACGGTCGGCACAACATTGCGGGCCGAAGGGCCTGTAATATGCTGTAGATTTCTATGTTCCATGTTATAGACAGTTTGCTGCTTTTGCACATTGGCTGAATGCCCAAGTTGGTGCGGTCTTTCATTGATTCTATTATGGATTATATTGAGTATTCTCACTAGAAATGAATCTCAGGATTGTATATGGTGGCAAATATGTACTTTGATAATAATTTGCTTTGAACTTTTAACTTTGAGAACAAACTTGGTAGCAGACTAGGCAGCCTTCCCTTCTCTGTACACTAATAGACACTTCAGGCTGTCAAAGTGACACACCCAACAGACACTTCAAAAATGTTCACTGGTCATCAGCAGGAGGCTATCTCATAATTTAGGATTTTGCACGATGCCTGTCTGGAAGAAAAGAGGACTACAAATAACAACTTAATTTCTCAGGTCTATTCTGCCATTTAATCAAACCATTCCTACTTATACATTAGTTCCCTCTAAAATAACCTTAGGATAAGGGATTGATGTTGTTGGGAAGAGACAAAATTTTCTACGTAGAGGTTTGTAAGTATCAGAAATCCTGTAGATCAAAGGGTTGTGTGTACAAACCTGCATTTTAGACCAGGACTGATGGGTCTCTGGACGCTTCCCCTATTGTTCCTGCTGCCCTTCTACCTTTCCTCAACATCTTGAACCTGTTTATCTTTGTCTTTGCCAGCACTAACGAATGGCCTTTTGCCTGAAGTGTTGACTTTGCTTCTCTTTTCACAGATGCTGTCTGTCCTGCTGAGCATCTACTGTTTTACTTCAGAGTCAGCAGCATCCACAGCATTGATTATTGTTTACATGATTGCCAATTATTCATGGCCACCTTGCAGAAGCTCTGCTCCTCTCTCCAAAGGAATGTCTATTTGTCTCATTTATCTAGCTTACCTTCCTTGGTTTTATGTTTCCTTCTTGTCCTTGATGAACTATCTCACCACTTCGGATAGGAGGTCCACTGTTGTTCGGGGTCAACCATGGATATTGCATCCTAGCTGTCTATGTGACAGGACAGTATGATATGGAGAACAAGCTGTTGTCCATGCAGCTGATGAATCCAAAGCAACGGCAGAGACTGACACAACTCCGTCACAGGAGTTGTCAGTCATCGTTGAACTCAATGTTGGACTGCCTCAGGGACTCCAGCTCTGAATTTTTCCTCTGAGTGGGTAGAGCAGCAAGGCAATGGAGGTTTAAGATTGGCATTTCCTTTCTTCTAGATAAACTTCCAACCATGGCTGATGAGTGCCTTTGGATGAAGTTTTAAACAGCCTATCCCCCTCATGATTTGATAGACCTCTATAAGATTACCTCCCATTCTCCTGCACTCCAAGGAATAAAGTCGTAGCCTGTCCAACCTCTCTTCCTAATTCAGTCACTCATGTCCTAACAGCATCCTTGCACACCCTTTCTGTACTCTTTCCAGTTTCATAACATCTTTCGTATAGTAGATTGATCAAAACTGAAAAATCCAAGTATGATTTCATCGGTGACTTATATAATCACATTATGACCTCCCAATTTTTATACTCAGTGCCCTGACAATGAAGACCAGGGTGCTAAATTCCTTATTAACCACCATGTCCACATATGATTCTACTTTCAGTGAACCTAGTTGATTGGCAGGAAGCAGAAAGTGGGAATAAAGGGGGCTTTTCTGGTTGGCTGCTGGTGACTAGTGGTGTTCCACAGGGGTCAGTGTTAGGCCCACTTCTTTTTATATTATATGTCGAAGATTTGGATGACAGAATTGATGGTTTTGTGGCAAAGTTTGTGGACGATATGGAGATAGATGGAGGGGGAGGTAGTGTTGAGGAAGCAGGGAGCCAGCAGAAGGACATAGACAGATTAGGAGAATGGGCAAAGAAGTGGAAGATGGAATATAGAGAAGGAAGTGCTTGGTCATGCACTTTGGTAGAAGGACTAAAGGTGTAGACTATTTTCTAAATGTGGAGAAAATTCAAAACTCAGATGTGCAAAGTGACTTGGGAATCCATGTGCAGGATTCCATGAAGGTTAACTTGCATGTTGAGTCAGTGGTAAGGAAGGCAAATGCAATATTAGCATTCATTTTGAGAGGACTAGAATATAAAAGCAAGGATGTAATAATGAGGTTTTATAATGCATTAGTGAGACCGCTCTTGGAGAATTGTGAGCAGTTTTGGGCTCCTTATCTGTAAAAGGATGTGCTGATATTGGAGGCAGTCCAGGGGAAGTTCACGAGATTGATTCTGGGAATGAAAGGGTTAATGTATGAGGAGCATTTAATGGCTCTGGGCCTGTTTAGAATAAGGGGGGGGATCTCATTGAAATCTATCAAGTATTGAAGGCCTAGATAGAGTGGACATGGAGAGGATGTTTCCTATAATGGGGAAGTCTAAGACCAGAAGGCACAGCCTCAGAATAAAGGGACATCAATTTAGAACAGAGATGAGGAGGAATTTCTTTAGCCAGAGGGTGGAGAACCTATAGAACTCATTGCCATAGATGGCTGTGGAAGCCAAGTCATTGGGTATATTTAAAGTGGAAGCCGATAGGTTCTTGGTTATTTAGGATGGGAGGATGGTCTTATGGTCTTATATATAGTATCTGTATTCTGAGGTCCCTTTGTTCTACAACAGTCCTCAAGGCCATGAAAGAACTGTGAAAGTTCTTTATGGATTTGACATTCCAAAATACAACACCCTGCACTTATCCAAATTAAACTCAATTTGCCATTTCTCAGCTCACTTACGCAGCTGATTAAGATTCCCCTGTAACTTTTGGTAACTTTATACAAAAACACCTATTTTAGTGTCATTTGAAAATTTACTAACTGTGCTCTGTATATTTTTTAATCTAATCAGAGACATTGATGATGAACAACAATGGGCCTAGCACCAACTTCTGAGAAAATGATTAGTCTGGGGTCTCCAGTTTGAGAAACAACCTTTATCACACATTTTGTTGTTTTTCTCTAACCACTGCATCCTTTTGTAGACATCCTTATAAAATACTTATTAGCAACTTTCCATTGCTGATGATATTAACAATGTGAAACTTTCACCCTATTTCTCTCTCCACAGATGCTGTCTCATTTGGAGGATATTTTCAACAGTTCCTGTTTTCCTGAAACTAACTTTCTTTTGCTTTGTCCTCAGAGATGGAAGATCTCATGGCCTTCCTCCTAAGAAAGGTCAAAGCTGGTGCTCACTGTTGATTGCGACCAAGAAAAATCTGCCACGCTTAAGTTTGTAGGTTGATCAACACAGCAAGAAAATGCACATAAAAATTGTGGCAGAAATTACCAAAGGTTGTATCAGGACATGCTCACTTCTAAATGCATTGGTTGAAATTCGGAAGCAAATGATGCTCATAAATCTTGGTCTGGCTTACCCATCCTTGGAATTCTGAACTGAAGTGGTAGATGTCCTTGGAGGAGTCACTCACATGACCTTCTTCATCTAAATGATGCTTTTGTTAACCCCTTCCCCATATCCTGTCACAAAGGGCTTTTGACCTGAAAGTTAACTCTGTTTCACATTCCAAAGATTCTGCTCATCCTGCCAAGTGTTTCCAGCATTTTGTATTTTTGACTTACGTGGTAGCCTGTCATTCACCATAACTAAACTCATTTCTCACATCAGCTAGGAAAACCATCAGTTTTCATAGCTTCTCTGGCCAATTCTCTTTGGCCATTTCCATTCTCCTCATCCAAAGCTTTTCAAATCAGGAAACAAAAAGCTTTTGAAATACACACCTCATAAATGGATTGCATAGTGATTTCTTTTTCAGCATAATGAGATGGAAAATCATTTCAACCTGGTGTAAGTCAAATTTGCAACTGTTTGCAGAAGAGCATGCCTGTCATTAAACACCACTTGCAATTTTCTGTTGTGATTTTAGCAACAGTGCCATATGACTACTGTTGGGTATGTTGTCCTGGAAGTAGTTACTGGTGTTCACTCCTCGGCAACGTGGTCTGAGCTCTGTCATGCTGAGACATAATGTCTAATGATAAGTGAAATACTTTCAGATGTCCTCAGCTTAAGCTCTTCCCATGAAAACTAAACATCCTCATGATTTGCAGTCTGTCCCAGCTTCCCATCTGTACCATCTATGATCCTATTACTCTCTTACTACTTCACCCCACTCCTATAATCCTGTTTCCACTTTGCCCCATCCCTCCACATCTCCTCTCTGCCCCTGTGAAGTCATCTGTTAGAAGATGTTGACCAACTCATACTTCACCCTTGTTCAAAGCCTGGGCCAATGTCTCCCCCCATTCCTGACTATAAGGAATGTCTCTTTCTACACTCACTCTTACACCAATAAGTGCTGTTGATATTGGTAAGTGCCTAGACTATGGCCCATCCTACACTCCAGGGGCCTGGTCACAGTTTGAGCCAACCCACAGAAGGAGAAAGGGCATTGCAATTGGAGAAAAGTCCATGACATCATTGATGCTACAACTAAACTCTACCCTCAGACTGTGTTTCATGTGCATTGGAATTTCTGTGCAGCTGCTTTAAAAATCCTGTGTCTTTTCTACTGAGTTGTTCACAGCAATGCCCTGGAGATTGCCGGAAGATCACAGAAGGCTGTCCACTTCCTTGGTGACTTGGCCTCCAGAAATTCTGAGCTCCACTTCATTGCATACAAATGGAATCATTCCAAATATGGTCTGCAGATCAGACCAATGACTGTGAAGGTGGGGGATTATAGGAGAGTTACTGTATTTAATGCAGATATGTGAATCCATAGGCTACTGAGATAAAGCCAGAGCAATGACCACAGTAATTGCTTTAGGTTCTGCTGTCATTCTAACAAAAACAGCTGCATTTTTGCAAGATAAGGCATCCTCCCTCTGTCCCTTAGTCTTCAAGAGAACTATACATCTGTTGAATAGGAAACAGATTTGTGACTTATAAGGACATAACCTGAGTAAATCTTGTCTACAAATACTCAAGGGTTCAAACCACAGCATTCTAATCAAATTATGCCAGCTTGGCTTCATTTGTCTTTTTTTAAACTGCTTTCATTAACCTCAATAGGCTTATGTAACATCACACTTCTCACCTGAGGGGTAAAAAAGTCTTAATGGACTCTATTCAGTCTTAGGAAAGAGAAACTAATCAGAAGGGTAAAAGTAGTTAATTACTCTTTCTTTATCATAGATGACCAATATACATAGGTCCCACTCAAAGTTCTTTAGGCAAGTGTGGTGAATTTTGCTTGACCAGAATATACTCTTTAATACACTTTACATACCACAGTTCCTTAGAAGACATCATATTGCGTAGAGGAAGAAAGAGTTTAAAAGAAGTGAACAAGGGCAGTCAGCAGGTTTAACATGCCACAGTTCCTGAGAAGGCATTGGATTGTGCAGCACTAGACACTTGACAAGGGCCAATATAAAGAAGTTAGGCTTTAGTGGGATACCCATTGTGGGAGTGGTCACTGTGAGAGTGGGAAGGTGAGGCTTTGGATCATCAAGGCTTTCTTTCTAATTGTACATTTAGAGCTGTAGGGATGCCAAGCAGGATAGTGGAATGCTGCTACTGCTGGATGTAGGAAAGCAGGGAGATCTCCAGTGTCACTTACCTGCAAGATGTGCATCCTGCTACAGCCTCTAGCAGACCAAGGGGATGGAACAGGAAATGAATGAACTCCGGATCATTCAGGAGGTTGAGGGATTGATAGACAAGAACATACAGGGACATGAGAAATACTGCAGATGCTGAAAATCCAAAGCAACACGTACAAGATGCTAGACGAATCTGGCAGGTCAGGCAGCATCCATGGAAATGAACAAAGAGTTAATGTTTTGGGCCAAGACCCTTCTTCAGGACTGGAGAACAACATGGAGGAAATAGAGGGAGGTAGTTACACCTAAGGTGCAGGACACAAGTAACTGGCTTTACAAATAGAACTGAGGAATTAGAAAGGTATTATATTAAAAAATTATATTATACATCACCCAACAGTCTGTGGGATTTAGAAGAGCAAATTTGTAGAGAGATCGCAAACTGTTGCAAGAAACATAAGGTTGAGACAGAAGGTAATTGTCTTTGGAATTAAGAAATTCCATCAATTCCTCTTTGGCCGACGATTCACACTACTGACAGATCATCGCCTCTTGATGCTAATCCTTGGTTCACAGGCAGGCATTCCTTCCCCAGCTGCTAGTCGACTGCAACAAAGGGCTTTGTTACAATCTGCACATCTGTATGATAAAATGCACAGGAGATTCAAGCACCATTCGAATGCTGATGGACTATCCAGAGTTCCCTTACCTATTACAGCTCCAGAGCCATCTCTTCAAGGAAGTACTTGCAGCTCTGACAACTGTGGTACAAGTCCAGAAGCACACACGTACTGACCCTATTCTACCTAAAGTAGTGGACATGTTAACTCCCAAATGGAAAGGAGAGCTAACTATCGAATTGAAACCTTAATTGACTCAATAGGAGGAGCTCACAGTCCAAGCAGGATATTTACTATGGGGTGACTGTGTTGTCATTCCTCCACCATTAAGAAAGCAAGTGTCAGATGAGCTATTTACAGGTCACTGTGGCGCAGTGCATGTGAAACAAACTGCATGCAGCTCTTTCCTCATAGGGCTAGGACTGCATGTGACCATTGAAGAGACCAAAGCATGCCCACATTGTCAGTGAGTGAGAAATGTTCCTCAGCTTGCTTCTTTCAATTCATGGGGATGGCCTGAAGAACCCTGGCAGAGGATTCACACAGATTTTGCAGAATTTGTTCTTGGCTATAATGGACACATAAAGCAAATGGCCCAAGGTTTCCATCATGAAGAGTACTAAATCTGAAAAATGTATTGGGGAGCTATGTTCCAGCTTTAGCTGTTTCAAGCTTCCTCAATAGTTTGTAAGTGATATTGGCCCACAGCTCATGTCTGAAGAGTTCAAGGCACTTATGGAAGCAAACGGTATTCAGCACATCAAGTCAGCACCATATCATCCAGCCACTAATGGCCTTGCTGAACAATTTATACAAACAATGAAACAAGCCCTCAAGGCTTCAGTGGGAAGTGGATCCCTCAACCAGCATCTTAACACTTCCTTGTTGACATAACTCAATATACCTCATGCCACCACAAAAATTACTCCAGCCACTGCACTGATGAAAAGAAGCTTTGCACCTGACTTGACCTGATTAGACACCCAAACACAAAACAGATTGTGCCAAATGAACAGAAAACCCAAGCAGAGAGATGTGTCAGAAGTTCCACAGCAGGAGGGAGATTACTTGCCTGGAACTACATCTCTGGAATGGAGTGGATACCTGCTGGGGGTGGTGGCACAATCTGGTCCTGTGTTGTACACAGTGGAAACTAGTCACCGCAACATCTGGAGAAGGCATGCTGATCAGCTGTTGCCCACTTCTGAGGCAACTGAAAAACAGCACAAATGGACCAATCCAGATCCAGTGCAGAAAAGGGACAGGGTTCTATTATGATCAAATGACACAGCCAGTGGTCCCCCATCAACTGTGCTTTCTGAGGTGCCCCTCACTACCCAAGCCAAGATCTATACATACACCAAAGAGATAAAATGACTTTAACATCATTCCCAGGTCGTTAGTACTCTCAAAGGAACAGGCAGTCAGATTGGATCTCTAGTCAGCCCATGGGGCAGAAAAATCCCCAGAGTTATATCTGGAATACAGGCAGTCTATTGTCTTTTCCTAGTTTTGAGAAAAAAATGATTTTTGTTGTTGTGTGAAGTTGATGATTATTCCATTGAATGTTAATAGTTCAGCAGCTGGTCTGTGTATGAGAGGAGGGATAAGTTAAGTATTCATGCATATCTTGACCCTTAAAGGTTGCTGTCAAGCTTCCCTGCATGTTATGTACTGAACATAATGTAAGAGGTCATTTTGGGTAGATGACCTACAAATAAAATAAAGAGCAGCACATTTGTTCCTCACCTTTCTGTCTCTCGTGTGTTATTCATGGCCACCCAGCTTTCCAGTACCAGACACGTAACAGGTGTAGCTAGGATAAACGCAAGCAGGCTTTTTCCACTGCAGTTGAGTGAGACTACAACTAGAGATCTTGGGTTAAGGGTGAAAAGTGAAATGTTTAAGGAAACATCCAGTGGAGCTTCTTCACTCAAAGGGTCGTGAAAGTGTGGAACGAGCTGCCAGCACAAGTGGAGGATGCAGGGTCAATTTCAACACTTAAGAGAAACTTGGATGGGTACATGGATGGGAGGGATATGGACTGAGTGCAGGTCAATGGGTCTAGGCAGATTAATGGTTTGGCATGGGCTAGAGGGGCCGAAGAGTCCGTTCTGTACTGTATTGTTCTATAACTTTATGACTCTAAGGACAGCACTCTATTATACCTCAGATGTCAGAATCTCCCTTCACTTGTCTCTCCAGCTCACTCCTCACAATTAATTTTGAAGTACAGAGGATCGAACATGATAATACTCAGGTGGTGAAGAGGTCAAGGTATACATGAGGACTTGACTACATGGAAATACCTTGAGTCATGACAAGTTGAAAACAGTGTTTATTATGTGATGTTTATTGGGTTATCTTTGAGATACATTTGGAAATATCTTGTGGCATATTTCACAGACTGTATTGAAAGCCTTATTAATTTCACAGTCACATGAACTCGTCTGGAGTCATTTTCCTTAAGAAGCACTTCAACTCTGAATCTCTCCAAATCACAACTCAGGCACAGCTATTAATAAAACATTGACCTCAGACATCTTATTCTTGCACTTTAATTTATATTTTAGATATTGTGGTACCATAATGGTTATTTCTATATCTTACTGACATTTCTTGCAAAATGTCGAACCTTTAATTGAGACTAGTTTCAGCTGAGCAGCATTGCTATGGTAATATACAGTGTGCCACCATTTCTAATTAAAACAACAGAATTTTCAATGAGTTTTTGTGAGGATTAATTAGGGTGATCACACATCCCACAAATACCATATGATCCAGATTAAAAAATTTCCTATATTAGGGATTGTGTATAATTATGCTATTACTGAGGATGGATGTAATATTGTGAACCAGCATGGCTTGTGGTTGCATTCTTATGATAACCCTAGCAGTGCCACTGCATTTTGTGGGGCAGTAGAAACAATGCTGTTTTCTGCAGTGATCTAAAACATACAATCCACATAGAATTCATGTGTAACATATGTGTTCACAGACCAAAGACAAATTGCCACTCTATGAAGAAAAGTCCTTTCTCATTCTGTGCAGCCTGTTGAGTTTTATCAATATTTTGAGGGCTTTATTTGCAATTTTTAATGCTTTGTTTCTGTGAAAATATATAACTATTGACCTTTGGGAAATGTACATACTTACTTTCCATAAGAAATATTAGCGATTACCTTTTAATAAAAGGGCCCATTCACAATGCTAACAATGAATGCAAAGGAATTTCTTTGGATGCACTATCGTATTAGAACCGCACTAAGACAGGGTTAGGGTTGTGAAGTAATAGAATTCATCTCACTATGATTAAATTACTCTTTCTCTCCCTGTTGCCTCACATACCTCTTCTTCATGATCAACACAATGCCAAGGAAAATGATGACAAACAGAAGAATTCCAGCAATAACCCCGGCGATTTTCACTGTGTGGTCCGTCTGTTTCTCCGGCTCTTCTGCGCTCGGTTTACGAGTCGCACTTCCTGAAAGGCAGTGAATTCACACAGGAGGAAGATTAAAGAAACAAGGTGTCTCCACTTTCACCTGTAAAGTATAAGTCACTGTGCACGTTAAAGACTAAGGAAACAAATCCTGGCCTTGAAATTTTGTTGCGCACATGATCACATCAATAGGGTCACGTAATGTTTTTATAAAAAGTGTGTGGGACTTTGGCAGACACGTTAATTCATTCATTTCAAATTTTAGCTTATGTATTAAAGCAGATGTTTGTGCATTGATCTTTAAACAACATAAATAAGGTCATTGGATCTTCTACATTTTTTTGTTAATAGTTCTTTCTCTGGGCTGAATTTTATTGAGAGATGTGGTGCCGTGGAAAGACAAGGTAAAATAGACAATGTGGTCTGGATGTATTAGTATTTCACCCCCCCCTCAAAAAAAAACTGTTATCAACCCACAAACAGCAGTTAACCTTCAACTGTTTCACATTAACTGCCAATTCTATACCTGAATACACTTGAATCAGAAAAGAACAAATCCTCACTCTACCATTGATTGGCTAGGACTTAACCCTCAAATATATCGTATTAAAAAAAAGTAATTTTTTCACTAGTTGCTCCAGTGGTTGAAAGAGTGAGATAAGCTTATTTGGCATGCATTCCATCTCTATTGTTTCATTTAGACAATACAGTCCCTTTCACCTTTTAGAATTCCAAATTGTGGTTGCATTTTGCACGCATACAGCTATATTGAGCTATTTATTCATAATCCAGGCAAGCACTGAATGATTTGAGTCCTGGCAGAAACATTTAATATCTGCTTGAATGAGATAACTAGCAGGGAGCATTTTGGCACATGAAGCTTTCTTATCAACTGTTACTTAGACAGTTTCCTGTATAGTGTGAAGGAATGCCACAATAACATTTGCTGAAATAGCCTTTCCCTCAGAATTAGTAGATGAAAGTTTGTAGGGGACGGCTCATATACTCCCCAATACTGAACTTGTCTCACTCCCTTTCCAATGCCACCTACTCCTTTTCCCATGATGGTATCTTAACAATAATGCATTAAGGAAAAGGGCCATTCATTTCAATATACCTGTGCTATCTGTTTGCAAGATGCTTCCATTTTGTTCCACTCTTTCCCCACATTGGCTATCATTTTCAGATCTTCAAGAATTCACCCTGATGCTGTTAGAATGCTGCAAAAAACATTTGCTCCCAACCCCATTTCAGGCAGTGCGGCAGTGCAGTACTTGGGACCACTCACCATTTGGAAAAATTTCTCCCCATTTTTAAAATTAAAATACTAATATGTTAACTAATCAAGTTATCTTACTTTTAAGCAGTTTATTAGTACCATATTATTATTATTATCTTATTATGCTGGACAGATCCTACTGGATTCTGACCATAAATGCTCAATTGCTTCCATTAGATCCCACACCTCAGTAAACTTCAATAAAGCTCTGCAGTCATTTCCCCCATTCTCCCAAGGAAGGTTTTGTCAAAACAGGGTCAGCTGAGGGAATACTTATCCAAGAGCTCCAGCACTAGACTGTTGTTCCTCTTCCTTTCTTGTGGTGCATCAGGTGGCATTTTTGTCATCTCCGTAGCATTTAACTGCATTTTATGAGGCTGAGTTGATAGCTCACTGCTCAACCCAGCACGGATAGAAACCATGCAAGGAGCTCGCCGGATTTGAAATTGGGAGCAATGACCTCGAATTTCAGTGGCCACTGGCTAGCTTACCATGAGATAGAACTTATCCTCAAACTGGGCAGCATGTCAGCAGAGGTCAAATGATGGTGGTGGGGGTGGGCGAGCCTATTCCAGTTTTCTGTTTCTTAGTTAACACTATGAAGTTAAATTGGCTAATATTATCACTTACTGCATGTTCTAAATTAAGTCCTCTTCCATCCCAAATGTGAAACCTAGATTAAGTAGCCCACCACAGCATCACAGCCTGCCCTTGATAAGAATTTGAGGGAGATAAACCTAAGAGAAACTCTGCTTCTGGAAAAGCTATGCACGGCTTAAAATCTCAAATCAATTTATAACTGGTGCTCCACCCACATGGAAGAAAATTTTATACAGTGGCAAAATCAATGGAAGTGATTATATTTTGCCTATTGTTTCAAGTCACAATATTGGCCCAAAAGTGAAAGAACTTTCCATTTCCAGTTAATTTGCTTAAATAGCATATTCAGAATGAGCTAATTTGTCCATCAATCCATTCTGATATTGTAGGAACAGCAAAGAAATATTGCCAAGTCATTTGTTTCAATAAACTATCACAGAACATTCATACACCCTGCACAGTATGTAGGCTCTTAATATTTTCACATTACTGTGCAGTGTCATAGCTTAGATAACCATAGTTGAAATGACAAATTTATCTCACAAATACGAGAAAAAGAGGAGCAATAAATCTTAAGTAACACCAGAGAGCATTAAAATGTATTTGGTTTGTGTTGCAGAAAGTATGAAAGTCTGTTTCATTTTACATCAGGCTCCTGTGAGGCAGATAAACTTGACCCTCTACAACTGTGCTATAGAAGAGCACAAGATTAAAATATAAAGCAGTTCTAGGACTGCTAGAACCGCTAAATGTCCTTGCATTTTAGGACAGAACAGAGAAATTAACAATTGCCAAAACTTTTGCTCAAGAAGAGTTCAGATTCCAAACTTTTATCAAGCATAAACAAAGTAATGCCTTCCAATTGAGACCACCCATAACAATTGTTGCGTATAATAATTTGGTAAAGGTGATCTATTAAAAATACCCAAATATAATTGTATTTTGCATATTCTATGCATCATTTGTAATGTATTTTATTTTCATGCTGGCTATGGTGCCAATTAAGTACTGCACATTCCTCTTGTCTGTATTTGTGTTTAGTCAACTCTGAGCCATTTAGGTTTACCCAGAAGACTTTACAAGGCCATTAATGATCCAGGATTTGCCACCAATCATTCTGATTCTGGTACTTGTTACTCCTAATCATTTACACTCTTCGAAGTATTATTCATTGAAAGATTTACACAGTAATTGTTCACCTCGACCTTAACCTACACACAAATGACTTGGAAAGAGGAGAAAGTCCATGCATGCTGATCAGAATAATTATTTTGTTCGTATTTTTCCTTGTTATCTAACCACATTTGGGAGAACTACCAACAGATTAAAGGCCTGCAGGACAGTCCATTCCAGGTATACATTTTTCCCAAGAAAATTGTTCAAGTGAAATTTGTCAAGCAATGTAAATATTTAATGGGTGCTAAACTACTAATCCCATAACACCCTTTGGAATATTTGAAAGCTATTAATTGGACCCATGTTTTAGTTGCACTTTCCAGTGAGATACTTGCAAAACAGAGGGAAAAAAAGGACTTCCCATCTTTCACAACATTAGGATACTTTAAACCCAGCAAAGTCACTGTTGTTGCATAGGATATACAACAGCCAACATGTGTGCACTGCAATATCCCACAAATAGCAACATGGCTGTCACCAGGTAATCATTGTGGTTGAGAGATGCAAGTTGGCAAGGACACCTGAGATATCTCCCGTGCACTTCAAGGTAATGCAGTGGAATATTTTACATTCACCAGTGAGGGAAGACAATGCCTCAGTTTAACTACTCATATGAAATATGTCAATGAATGTTCTCAGTCCTCCAGGTCATTGAATATCAAGTAGTAGTAAATCAAGGCCACTGGACTTGCAGTGTTGTCTAGAAGACGTTTTGCCACTCATCTGAGAGGTTTATTCAGTTCCTATCCATGGCGGGTACCCTGACTTCAGGGAGCGTGAAGCGCAGAAACAATTATCACAGTGATGATTGTACGCTCTAGTATCAATTGTTTGGTGACAATAAAGTATAATGAATGAATGAATGACTGGGCCTTCATCAAGACAGCAATGAAAACCAACAGGGACATCATCCGAACTGTGAACAGTAAGGAGCAAAGCAGATGGAAAAATATAGTCATCCCATGTGTAGTTGGTGTTTCAGAGAAACTCAGAACGATTTTCAACAAACACCAAATCCCTGTGCTTTTTCAAACCTACTAACACACTCAGACAGAAACTCGTCCACCCCTAGGATCCTACACTCAAACATAAACAGAACAATATTGTTTATGCTATCCAATGCAATGAGAACTGCACAGATCTGTTATTGGTGAGGCAGAACAACCACTTCACAAATGGATGCCCAACATAGTAGGGCTAAGGTCGAGGCTTGGCTGTATATCTACACCTAAGAACAAGGGACACTCCTTTGATGATAACAATGTGCACATATTGGACAGGGAGGACAAGTAGTTTGAAAGAGGGGTTAAAGAAGCCATCTTTGTCAAACTGGAAAACCCATGCCTGAACAGAGGGGTGGGGTATGACATCACCTATCAGCGACTTACAAAGCAGTCTGAACATCTCTACCCCAGCATCTCCACAACAGTTCACACCTCCATTCATGCAAAGTTCGACTCTCTCATTAACTCTTACAACTCTTAACAACCCCTTAATAAAAGAATTATTCTCATCATGTGATAACTATACCTTTAAACAACTCACAGAGTTTGTAAACCAGAAAACTACACACCATGGATCAGAACTGATGAACCCTCTCAGATGAGTGGTGAAATGTCTTCTAGACAACACAGCAAGTCCAGTTGCCTTGATATACTACTGCTTGATACACTCATGTGAAAGATAGCCCTCTAAAGACAAGACTTGACTGGGATGTTAGCCTACTTTCTGTGTTCTATCCTTTGGAGTGGGACTTAAACTAACAATATTCTGCCCCTTGGCAATTTGCTACCGTTGATCAACAATTGATATTTGAATAGCTTTTAGATATAACAAAATGCACATATGAGAAAAAGCCAATTAAATAATAGTGCTATACAAATTTCCCCACCTGAAAATAAGCTACCAATATTTTGATGACATAGAATTTGAATATACTTACAAATCTTCAGCTCTATTTTCAGTTAGCCAGTGAATGCACCAGGGCTTCTTTCCCAAAAAAATGAACTGAGATTATCTGTTATTATCTGGGAGGCATTACTGTTGTTTATGGGGAAGCAGATGAAAAAACTCTATACTGAACAGAGTGGACATTTAATGGCAAAAGGACTGGAATTGATTGTGGTACGGACACCTCCGAAGAGTAAAATATGTGAAGTTTCAAACTGGAAATGGTCTCTCACCGAGGGACTCGAAGTGGTTGTTGACCAAAATATACTTTGGTGCATCATAGCCCACCCCTCCACTCTACTTTAACTCAATCAACACAACACTATGCTCATGGGGGTATGAATATAGTGTGATTTCAAATACTCAGTCTATTCAAATCGTCCTGTGATTGACTGTCCAGTAGGCCAACTTAGTAATCTCTTCAAGGAACTATGCACAAGCAAAGATAACGTTGGAGGAGAAATTTGCCTCTGGTTATCAGTGTGAATATGCAACAAAACCGATTCACTCACATCTGTACATTTAATGCCTTCAGAGGAACTGGATGTAGAAAGCAGTGCAACCGGAGCCCACTTCTTCCACGTGCATTTGAGTTTGACAATTAAAGACTAATTTCTCCACCACAGTATTTCTCTGTCCAGTCATGAGTTAGTGTAAGGTCAGGGTAGTCATACATCTACGCACATCGGGCCCAATGAGTCATTCACAGACAAAATGCAATATGAAAGCATGCAGTGAAGAGAGATACCCTAAGTGTCTGGGTTAGTTGCAAACTCCTAAGGTTGGGGTGAATGTCAGTAGTGAGAACAAAAAGAACTTGCTGTGTGGAAGGTAACAGAGTAATAAAAAATAAACCTCAGAAAGTGAAGGGAGAGAGTGAGTGACGAAGAGGCAAAAAAGAAAGGCACTATGACTGGTCTGTAGTTGAACATCTGACCTGTTAGTTGGTTGTCGCCTGCAGCAGGGGCGATGCGAATGTATGGTGTTGTAAGCTGAGTCACAATTATCGCAGCTAAGGCAAAGGAAGATTTCCAGGTCAGCATGCATGAGAAAAAAAAGCCAGACTGAAGCTAGACTAGCAACAATAATTACTCAGTGTCCATACTCCTACATACATGTTACAACAATTCTCTCTCAAAGAAATTGAATGTTACGGACAATGCAACTTATTTTGTTGATAACCAATTTCTCTTGCACAGAAAATAATTTAAATCTTACATTTGTTTATTACATAGAGATCTGCATCACTTCCATATAATATTCAATGTAAAAGAAATAATCACTCAATTTACATGATAGCTTACCTTTATGCAGCTAATGTACAAAATAATGTGACCAGTTATAAGGTCATTTTCATTTAGATGTGTTTCTCTTCTAGATACTCTTTTCTGAACTATTCCTCATTGGGGAAATGTCTGTTCTCTGCTCTCAAACGAAGCACTAAGCAAGAGTGGTTTTTATCAACCGGACATCATCTATCTCTCCTCCTTCAATAAGGGATTTGCTCCCTTCTCCTTCCTCAGTATCTTCTCTTCTCAACTCACCAAAAGTCACTACGTCTGGACCAATGTTCATCCTACATTGCATTAAATCTTCAGAAGTCTTTCATTACTTTGCTCTGCTTGAGATTTCCTCTTTGCAAAGTGTATTTGGGACATGTGGGCTGAGATTTGCTGATAACATACAAATGGACATGAATAATGCACACCATCATTAATGCATTACTATAGACTCATAAGTTTGATCATTTTCAAGATTCCACTGTCAGACTCATGAAAATGACACCTCACCCTCAAAAACCTACAGTATATGTCTCTGCTATATGTCTCAGAAAGTAACATCCAATAAATGATATAATTAGTCCTCTTCAGCTGTGTAGTAATGGTAATGAAATGAAACTCAGTCAGACTGGTTAAGAAGGTGAATGATACAACTGGAATCTCTCATTCATTCAGGTAATGAATTATTGTTGAAGAGCTTAGAAAAGTCAAAATATTAATATCTTTCCTTTATGCTTTTCCTTTGAAGCAAATGTTTCTGCCCCTTTGTTCCTCTGGACTTGGCTTTAAATTGAATGCTTTTACTTTGAATGAACTTCCTAAGAAAAATCAAATCGCTTGATCTTCTCACTTGCAGACCCCAGTCAGTTCAGATTGGCAACAGCATCTCCTCCACAATCTCCATCAGTACAAGTGCACCACAAAACTCTGTGTTTAGCACCATGCCCTACTCTTTTTTATATCTAAGTCACTGAGGCTAAGCACAGCTCCAATGTGCTTTAAGTTTGTTGATGACACCACTGTAGTTGGCCGAATCAAAGATGGTGACGAATCAGCATGCAATAATGAGACTGAAATTCTGGCTGAGTGGTGCCACAACAACCTCTCACTCAATGTCAGCAAAACCAAGAAACTAATTATTGACTTCAAGAGGAGGAACCCAAAGCTCCGAAAGCCAGTCCTCATCAGGGGATCTGAGATGGTGATAGTCAGCAACTTTAAATTCCTCGGTGTTATCATTTCAGAAGACCTGTCCTGGCTGAGCAAGTGCAATTATGAAGAAAATATGGCAGTGCTTCTACTTCCTTAGGATTTTGCAAAGATTCAACATGACATCTAAATGACAAACATCTATAGATGTGTGGTGGAGAGTATATTGACTGGATGCATCATGGCCTGGTATGGAAATACAAATGCCCTTGAGTGGAAAGACCCACAAAAAATAGTGGATATGACCTAGTCCATCATGGGTAAAGCCCCCCTGAGCATTCAGCACATCTACACGAAGCTCTGTTGCAGGCAAGCAGGATCTGTCATCAAGTACTCCACCATCCAGGCCATGCTCTCACTTCGCTGCTGGTACAGGAGCCTCAAGACCCACACCACCAGGCTCAGGATCAGTAAGTATCCTTCAACCATCAGGCTCTTGAACCAGAGGGGATAACTTCACTTGCCCCATCACTGAACTGTTTCCACAACCTATGGACTCATTTTCAAGGACTCTACATCTCAGGTTCTCGATATTTATTGTTTATTTAGTTATTAATGTTTTTCTTTTCTCTTTTGCATTTGCACAGTTTGTTGTCTTTTATACATTGATTGTTTGTTCTGTTGGGTGCAGTTTTTCATGGATTCTATTGTGTTTCTTGGATTTACTGCAATTTCCCACAAGAAAACAAATCTCAGTGTTTTATATGGTGACAGGTATGTACTTTGATAATAAATTTACTTTGAACTTTGAATTTTGAAGTTCCAAGACTCCTTAATCTATTTTCTCTTCAGCAGATCATTAAAATGCAGGATACCACAATGCTCTCTCTGTGAACATCTTAGCTTGAGTCTTTATCACTTAACAGGCCAAAGCATCCTGGAACCGCAGACTGCAGGAAATAGTCTGACCCTCCCCAATGTGGGACATCCTGCCCAGTGAATTTTTGCTGACAATATGGGTGATTATTTTATATATTAATCTATATCCCGTTAATCAATACATATACTGTGTGCTGATAAAGCAATTTATAGTCATAGAGTTATACAGCACAGAAACAGGCCATTCGGCCCAACTTGTTATGCTGACCAAATTTGGTACCTGAGCTCACATCCTTCTAAACCTTTCCAATGCATGTAGGTCTGTAATTGTAATTAAACATTATAATTCTACCTTCCTCTACATCCTCTGGTAGCTCATCCCATATATCCTCCATCTTTTTGTGAAAAAGTTGTCCTCAGATTCCCTTTAAATCTGTCCCCTCTCATTTTAGACCTATGCCCTCTAGATTTGGACTCCCCTACTCCATGAAAAGACTGTGACTGTATTTATGCCTCACATGAGTTAACATAGTTGCAGTTCATTTCCCTTAAACCAGCTCCTCAAAAGATCTCTCACTACTTCTCTGGAAGCTTCAACTCATTGCTTTTTTTTTGTTTGATGGCTGTTAATTTTACTCTGTAAGTGGTAGTTCAAGGGGTAAGTTTTAGCGAACACGTGTGGCCATCTGTAGCAAACAGCTTACTCCAAATAATGTCACTGACAGATTGATTGACTAGCCCTGAGACACACAGACATTACAAACTTAGAGGTTTAAAACATACTAGAATCTGAATTTGAACAATGCTGGACAAGAAACCAAATGCTTTGAAATCAATTTCATTTTCCACCTGAGTTAACTATACCTTGAGGTAAAAGATGTCTGGCATTATCCAATGGTGTTACTCATCTCACAGAGCATATCAGCACTAAATAGATTTGCTAATTGACCTGGTAGGATTGATAGCATTGTGCAAAGACTGAGAGTTTTTAAATGACACTGTGAAAATTTCCTTCATGGATACAGCAGTCAATCTAGTTTTAAGGTATTGTCACATCAAGCCACTTAATTTTCACAAAATTCACACAAACTTATGAAATGACTACTTTCAGTTTTTCTTATGCCTATCTGATCACAGACACTATTTGGAATGCTCTATGAAAAATCCATGCATATCAGCCTATTCTCCCTGAACATGCTAATGTTTGGAAAGATATACTTTCATAGGGATACCTGGCTTGTATTAAATCACCCAAATGACTGTTTATCTATGGAAAATTTCAATATCTCAATATCTGATTGGAAAAGTATGTTCATTCGCCTGTGGCTCTTTAAATGAAGTTAAGGCTTGAAGGAAAACCATCACCTGCTCACTATCTGTGTAAGTCACTGTTCGGATTGCAGGTGCATTATTTAATCATGGAATGCTGCACTGAAAGCTGATTTTCTTCAGGGTATATGTATACAGAAACCTTAGAGCGAATATAAATACTGACTAAGCTAAATGCATGCAATCTTTTGTAACTACCACTGCTGTCTACACTAGTGTGCTAAGACAAAATTACACATCCTGCATGTTTGGTATTACCCTAGCCTCTGCTTATGCCCACTACACTTAAAGGTAAACAAATATCATTGGTAAACTCAAAAGAGTTGGGGAAATGTTGTAACTAAAAATTGAATTTCAAAAGCCAAATTGAAGGATTCTGATTTTAATCCATTGCTGAATTCTGAAATGCAGGTCGTTTGACTTGAAAGTGGTCCTTTGAGAGTCAATAAAATCACATTAAGTAAACACATATAAATAATGAAAGTAATAGAAGCAGAGAAAAAGTCTTCTTAGAATCCACTGGACCATTGATACTAGATTTACATTAAAATTTATTGAATTAGGGCAGATTTGCTGTTAAACTAGGAGAGACTGTCACAAAATTAGTTTTTAGAAATATTTTTAGAAGCCAAAAAGTAATTTAAAATAAATAACATTTAAAATGGAATCTTTGTTGAAACATTAATAGGTGCTCTAATAAGTTGATGAAAGCAGAGAGATGCAGACTTTGATTACTGTAACAAATCAGTATCAAGAAATACAGAAGAATTTTTAAAAAGTTTTAAAGTATTAATGCAGTTATGCCTAAAGCAAATAGTTGGCGTCAGAATTCTGGTTGTCTAAAATTTGACAGAGTTTGTATATATTTTTAGCCAGAAATAAATGGAAATTTCTGATAGCGTTATAAAAAGATGGGATAGTCAAGACATACCTTTTGTAGCCACCCTGACGCAGTCAATTTTGGTTTCCTGTTTCAAATAAAGAGGAAAGTTGTCATTTCTGCTCTTCAGCTAAAGTAAAGATAACTTCATGCCTATTTCTATTTACAGTCCATCAATACGATCGACTTAGAGGTAAAGCAACGTGTTTGGTCAATTATTAGCAAAAGCTCTCAGCAAATTCAGCATGTATCCCACTCTCTGACAATTGGAATGAAATGTACTTGGCATTTTAGATAAATACTTCAGTTAACATTTATCTGCACACTGGAAAAAATTAATTGGCAAAGGCAGCAAGCAGCATTCACTTCAACAATACATTGACCTTGGGTGCTGCAGAGGAAGCTTCAATAACAGAACTGACATTTTTTTCAAGAAAAAAAAAATCAATTTTGTTTCAGGCTTTGGCATTGCTACTGCAATGCTAAGAGGAAGCCATTGCATTGCATGGTAAAAACACTGCCAAGTCATTATTCATGGGCAAAGTTTTTCAGTTTTTATAGAGCACTGAAGAAAGAGTTCATTCAGTCCATCATGATGATGCTCATCAAAAACTCAGCTCTTTGGGAAGTTCTCACTGTAAAGTAACGTAATTGGGAGAAACTTTCATAATTTACAAACAGCGACATTGAATTGGGGTTTCATTTTAAGAGTCTGGTCTGACGTGATGACATTATTATGTAAAGATTTTTAGCGCACTTTTATGTTTAGGCTTTGGAGTTCAAAAAAGTGAGATATGGGTTTCACAAAACATCAAACACCTCACCTTAGTCAGAGTTAATGGACCACATGCTGTCTCTCCTGGGAAATCACCATCTTTCTTTTATTTCTAAAGAATTCTTCATGCAGCAAATGCCTGGTCAAGTTCGCATAGTCCTTGTTAATGTGCCCATGAGGACTATAGGGAGCTTACTAAAATGGCTGACAGTCCACACTGAGCAAGGCTGCGGTGCCTCATTCCTCCTCCTTTCCCTGCCTCAATAAGCCCAGTCAGCAAAGCCCCCAACATAAGGATGCCTGTGGCTGCTAAACAGATGATGCTGGGCCTGTGTTTTCACCATGCTCGCTTTGATACGAACACTAAGAAGTGCCGATCAACTTGCAGCTTTAACAGTGCCAGTGTATTGGGAAATCAGAGGTCTGTGAACACTGAGCGTTACAGCTGCCAGGGTCATCTATTGTTTATTACGGACACCCTTTCAGGGCGACTCTTCTTGCGTGACGTGGTGCTCAGGTGAGGGAGCTGGCAGCATCGTCTATTGATGAGAAGGTAAAGAATGACAAAACTGCAGCAGAATCCAGATTTAAGGGACACAGTGACTGACACTCTGCTTCAGTGAGTGACGTTACACATGGGACTCCGTCCTGGCTGAAGCCCGCAGACCATATGATATAGGAGCAGAATCATTGGCCCATTGAGTCTGCTCTGTCATTTCATCATAGCTGATCCATTTTCCCTCTCAGCCCCAATCTCCTGCCTTCTCCCTGTATTCCTTCATGCCCTGACCAGTCAAGAATTTATCAACCTCTGCCTTAATATACATAAAGACTTGGCCTCCACAGCTGCTTGTGGCAATGAATTCCACAGATTCAAATTCTCTTGCTAAAGAAATTTCTCCTAATTTCCATACTAAAAGGACACCCCTCTATTCTGAGGCTGTGTTCTCTGGTCTTAGACTCTCCCACCATGGGAAACCTTTCCACATCCATTCTATAAAGGCCTTTCACCATTTGATAGGTTTCACAGCATTGTGGGTCGAAGGGCCTGTACTGTGCTGTACTATTCTACATTCTATGTTCTATGTTCAATCAGGTCATCCCACATTCTTCTGAATTCAAGTGAATGCAAGCCCAGAGCCAAATGCACTTCATATGGCAAGCCATTCAATCCTGCAATCATTTTTGCGAACCTCCTTTGAACCCTCTCCAGTTTCAGCACATCTTTTCTAAGATAAGGGGCCCAAAACTGCTCACAATACTCCAAGTGAGGCCTCACTGGGGCTTTATAAAGACTCAACGTTACATCCTTGTTATTATACTGTAGTCCCTTGAAATGAATGCTAGTATTGCATTTGCCTTCCTCACCACAGACTCAACGTACAAGTTAACCTTTAGGGAATCCTGCTCAAGGACTCCCAACTCCCTTGTGCTCAATATTTGGTATTTTCTCTCCATTTAGAAATAGTCAACCATTTCATTTTTCTACCAAAGTGCATTACCATACACTTACTGACACTTTCAGCTATTGCTGCTCTGCATTATCCCTGCCAGTGTTGTTTTCCAATCAATTCTGGCCAACTCCTCTCTCATGCTTCTGTAATTCCCTTTACTCCATTGTAAAACTGATACATCTGACTTTAGCTTCTCCATCTCAAATTTCAGGATGAATTTGATCATATTATGATCATTGCCCATAAGGGTTTTTTCACCTATCATATTACCCTATCCAGTATAGCTGATCCTCTGGTGGATTCAGTCACAAGCTGCTATAAAAAGACATCTCATAGGCATTCTAGAGATTCCCCCACTTGGAATCCAGGAACAACCTGATTTTCCCAATCTACCTGCATATTGAAATCTCCCTTGACTACTGTAACATTGCCCTTCGGCATGCATTTTTTTATCTCCTGTTGTAATTTGTAGACCACATCCTTACTATTGCTTGGGGGTCTGTATATCATTCCTTAGTTCTATCCACAATGATTCAACACCTTCTGACTCTATGTCACCTCGTCCTAATGATTTGATTTCATTTTTTACCATCAGAGCAATGCCACCCCCTCTGCCTTCCTACCTATCCTTTAGATACAATTTGTATCCTTGGACATTATGCTCTCAGCTATAATCTTCTTTCAGCCATGATTCAGTGATGCCTACAACATCATACATGCCAATTTGTAACTGTGCTACAAGTTCATCTTCCTTATTCCTTATCCTCTGTGCATTCAATTATAACATCTTTAGTCCCGTATTTGCCCTTTTTGGTTTTGTCCACCTTTTATATTGTAACTCATCCTGCTGACTATAACTTTGCCTCTCCTTGCTCGGAGTCTCACTACACATTGCCTCTGTTTGTAAGCCAGCTTCCTTATTTTCAGGGCTATCACTCCTGTTCACACCCCCTGCCAAATTAGTTTAAACCCATCTGAATGACTCTAGCCCCTGTCCATAAGGATATTACACCCACTCAAGTTCAGGTGTGACCTGTCCCTTTTGTACAAGTTGTACCATTTTCAGAAGAGATCCCAAAGATCCATAAATGTGAACACCTGCCCCCAGCACCAGTTCCTCAGCCACACATTCACCCGCCAAATCACCCTACTCTTACCATTACTGGCATGGGCCACAGGAAACAATCCAGAGATTACTACCCTGGAAGTCCTAATTCTCAACTTTCTACCTAGCTCCTTAAAATCTCTGTTCAGGACCTCCTCACCTTGTCTACCTATGTCATTGGTGCTAATATGTCCAAGACCTCTGGCTACTCACACCCACCCTCGAGAATGCCACCGACCTGATCTGAGACATCCCCGATCCTGGCACCTTGTGGGGCAACATACCATCCAGATGTCTCTGTCATGCCAAAGAACCTCGTCTCTGTTCCTCTGACTAAGGAATCTCCTATCAACAATGCAGTCCTCTTAACCTCTCTGCTCTTCTGAGCCACAGCACCAGATTCAGTCCCAGAGACCCAGTCACTGGCTCCCCCGGTAGGTCGCACCCCCCCCCCCCCCCCAAAGTATCTAAACTTGTATAATTATTTTTGCAGGAAACAGCCACAGATGTACTCAGCACTGGCTGTGCATTTCCCCTCCTTCCCCCAACAGTCACCAGTTACCCAGTCTTCTGTAATCTAGGGGTGGCTACCTCCCTATACCTCCTGTCTATCACCTCCTCATTCTCCCTTATGAGTCGAAGGTCATCGAGCTGCAGCCCCAGTTCCTGGATATGTTCTCTCAGGAGCCGAAACATCTGGTGCAGATGTGTTCACCTGGGAGACTGGAGACCACCCAGACATCCAACAGAGTACAAAACACTGCCCCTGGGGCCATTCTCACTAAACTACTATGCCCAAACAGGTGAAGAATAAACAAATAAGAGCAGAGAGAGAGAGAGTAACTTATAAGATACTTCACCTTACCCAGGCCTGATCTTGCCTAAGCCTGATGAGCCAAAGCCACTATAAAGACTGGCACACTCACAAGATTGGCTGCTCCACTTGCATCTGCATAACTTGCCTTCCCCCTTTTCTAATAAATCCCTCTTGCTGATTGGTCACTGATGAACTCTGAGAAAAATGCCGCAAAAGTCTGCCTTTAAAACCTTGACCACTGTCCTGATTAAAAGGTAGCTCTAAAGTGGTTACCCCTCTGCTTGGTGCAGATTTCCTGTGTATCCAAGGACTGCTTGTCGATCTTAAGAAGTGCCAGCTTGTGTACGTCAATCACTTTGAGTTGTTAACCTACTTCCCCAGTAAGTTCCACACAACGACTCTGTCAAGCACATGCACCACCACATGAGAGTTTACTTGACTGCTGGGCAAATTCCCAGACCTCACCAAGCCCACGTTCTCCACTACAGTAATAAAACATAGGGTCGAGCAACTCATTCCCTCAAATGGCCCACCAGTCCATGCCCACGTGTGTAGACTGGATCTAGAAAATCTGGCAATGACAAAGGCTGAATTTGCCAACGTGGAAAGATTCGGCATTGTATGCCAGATGAATAGCCTCTGGGCTTCATCCTCCATCAGCCCCTAAGTCCAGTGGTGGTTTCCACTCCTGCAGTGATTACTGATGCCCCAACGAGGCCACCACCCCCAATTGTTACCCGGTCCCACACATCCAAGACTTTTTGGCAGGTTTAGCCAGAAAGCTAATTTTCCAAAGTTGATCTACTTAGGGGCTACCATCAGGTGCCTGTGTGCTCGGACAACATTCCCAAAATGGCTGTGATAACCCCGTTTGGCACCTTTGAGCTTCCGCGCATGCTGTTTGGGCTGAAAAATGCAGCACAGACTTTCCAGCAGCTGATGGACTCCGTATTAAAAGATTTAAGATTTTCTTTTTGTTTACCTGGATCACATACTTGTTGCCAGTGTATCCAAATCTGAACACGTATCTCATCTCTGCACACTTTTCGACTACCTAAGCCAACATGGATTGACTATTAACCCGACTAAATGCCACTTTGGGTTGTCAACCACTGACTTTCTTGGTCATCGCATCTCTGCAGAAGGTGCAAAACCGTTTTGATGGATGTCCCACTGCCCCGCACTACGGGAGATTTCAGGTATGGTAAATTTCTATCACCATTTCATTCTGCGTGCTGCTGAACTTATGCTCCCCCTGTAGAATGTGCTTAAAGGCAACACCCCTAATCAAGTGCTTAACCGGTCAGTGGACATGACCGGGGCATTTGATGACACACACAAGCTCTATCTAACATGACCCTTTTGGCACACCCACTCCACAATGCATTTATTGCCATTAATACTGATGCTTCAGCCTATGCAGTAGGTGCTGTGCACGAACAGCTGGGCAGAAGCATGTGGCAGCCGCTCGCTTCCTTAGCCAGCAGTTCTGTCCCCCTGGAAGGAAGTATAGCAAGTTTGTCCGGGAGCTTTTCAGTTTCTATCTGGCTGCCCGCCATTTTCGTTTTCTTCTAGAGCTTTCACCATTTTACAGAGTTCATTGACCACAATAGGCACTTGGTCTGCACAGCAACAATACCACCTGGCCTTCATATCCAGAGTTCACAACCGATATACAACATATCAAAGGGAAAAATAATGTTGTAGCCAGTCGTTGAGGCTGTTCTCATTGGAGTTGACAATGCTGGCATAGCAGCTGACCAGGTTACTGACCCAGAGGTCCAGACTTACTGAATAGCAGTCTGTGGTTGGCTGACATTAAGTTGGGTGAAGCTGGCCTTCTCTCTTCTGTGCGATTTCTCAACCAGTCAAGACTGTTTTCAACTCCATACATGGCCAGAAGGCTTTTCTGAAACTGGTTGCACTAAAGTTTGTTTGGCCTGGCCTCAAAGAGGACGTGCGTGATTTGACTGCAGCCTGCGTGGAGCGTCAGTGGGCAAAAATCAACAGTCATGTTTTGGCACCACTCCCTGAATGACTGTTTGACCATGTCAGTGGGCTCTTGCCCCCCCTCCCATAGTTTCATCCACCTTCTTACTGTGGCGCACCATATACAACGAGGTGGCCAGAGGTCGTCCCTCTAGCACTGATGATGGCCGCAGACACGGCTTGAGCGTTCATCAGCATCTGGGTTTCTCGGTTTGGCATTCCATCTGATACTTTCTCTGACCGCTGTCCCCAATTCATTTCAGACCTCTGGGCTGCAACGGCCCAGAACCTCGGCATTAGGCTAAATCACACCACTGTGTATTGCCTGCGGTCCAGTGGCCCATGCGAGTGGTTTCACTGCTCTGACCGAAAAGTGTTGGCATGATCATCTCCCATGGGTTCTGCTGGGCTCAGAACTACTCCAAAAAGGACCTGCAGTCATCTGTGGCAGAGTAGGTACATGGGCAGATACTATGAGTGCCAGGTGATCTCATTCCTGTCACCACAACCACACTTGGTCGGCCTCTCAGCAGCGTTCCACTCTCCTCAGTAAATTCAATTCCTCTGCACTCACATCATGGCGTAAACCACTCCTGGGTTCCTGCTGATCTACATTCTGCCTCATTTGTTTTCATCCACCATGATGCTCACACATCCCCTTCGGCCCCCGTATGATCACCCATTCCACATTTTGGAATGGGGAAAAAGACTTTTATCATAGATAAGAGGGGCAAACCTGAACGTATCTTGGTAGGTCGCCTTAAACCAGCCCACCAAGATTGGGAGTATTCCGCTGCCATATGCCCCTGGCGTCACAACATGACCATGAGCATGTCAACGCACCTCTGGATGAGCCAGAGGCCTCGGCTGTTCCTGCACCCGTGGAACCCTGCACCTGTGCCGGTGGCTGGTCTGAACTCCAGATGGGCTCACAGTGCTGGTTTTAGTGGCTTCTGGGGCTGGGGGCTCTGTAGAGCAGCGTAATTGGGAGAAATGTATATAATTCACAAGAGACTGGTCTGATGTGATGACGTTATTACGTAAAGATGTTTAGCACTCTTTTGTGTTTAGGTTTTGTAGCTCAATAAAATGTGTTATGGGTTTTGTGAAACATAAACGCCCCATTTTGTTTATCTGTGAAAATCTACATCACTGCCCCACTCTCTGCCTATATCTATGAAGGTAATGTGGCATCTGCTTATTTAAATCTGGTAAATTTGCTGGCTGTGTAAAGCAAAGCTCCACTCCTGTTTGGCTGAAAACAACCCTTAACTCTCCCCTAATTCCATTAACTTAAATCCATCTCAGTCTTTCTGCTAAATGGAAAAGATCCTTCTTGTTTACTTGTAAAGTATTATGACAAATATCAGCTATTATGTGGTAAATAAGAGAAAGGATGTCAATTTAGATTGGTGGTGTTTTGGATAGTGTACAAGATAGGTAAAGAATACAACAGGATATAGATCAATTGCAAATATGGGTGGATAAATGAAAGATGGAGATTAACCCAGCAAAATGTGAAATGTTGCACTTTGATAGGTCAAATGCAAAGAGACAATACAGTGTTAAGGACAAGATCCTAACAGTATTCATAAGCAGAAGGATCTTGGAGTCCAAGTTCATAGCTCCTTGAAAATGGCTACACAGGTTGATAGGGTGGTTAAGAAGTCATGTGGCATGCTTGCCTTTATTAGTCAAGGGATTGAGTTCAAAAGTCAGGAAGTTATGTTGTAGCTCTAGTTCGGCCTCATTTGTAGGAATGCGAACAGTTTCGGTCACCCCATTACAGGAGGGATACTGAGCCTTTAGAGCGGGTGCAGGGTGCTGCCTGCATTAGAGAACGTGTGCCATAATGAGAGGTTAGACAAACTTGGGCTGTTTTCTCTGGTGTGGCGGAGGATGAGGGGAGATCTGATAGCAGCTTCTAAGGTTATGAGAGGCATAGATGTAGTAGATAGACAATATATTTTTCCAAGGGTTGAAATATCTAATACCAGAGAGCATGCATTTAAGGTGAGAGATGTTAATTTCAAAGGAGATGTGAGGGGCAGGATTTTTTTTCCCAGAGAGAGTGGCGGGCAGCTGGAATGCACTGCCTGGGGTGGTGGTAGAGGCAGGAACTTTCTATACACATTTAGATAGAGACCCGAATGTGAGGAAAATGGAAGGATATGGATATTATGTAGGCAGAAGAGATTATTGATAAATAATTTAATGGGATTGGCTCAACATTGTGGGCTGAATGGCTTGTACCTGGGATGTTCTCTGTTCTATGTTCTATTTTCTAACAAACAGGCACCAGCTTGTTGTTTGAGCTATCTTTTTGAATATATGTTCAGTGAAGTTTCAATTTGAAGAAAATAAATGTTCAGAATTGCTTAACCTTTGCCCATAACAATAAAAGGAACTAATAAAGGCCATTCAACCCAGCACATTTAATCTCTCCAAGTACGTTGCATCATAAGATCTAGCTGAACCCCTTTACTCACAGAGGAGACGTTGCAAATTTTCCCCCTGGGATTTTTATCCTGCTCTCATGTGATAGGTCACTAATGTCCGATGCAAATATGTACTATAGACCAGCTTTGCTGAGAAACATATTGTAATTGCCCAAACCATTTGAAGATCATATTATATAATGTAATTTTCAATTCAGCATCATTCAATGAATTACATGTACTTGGGTTAAAGTTCCATTCCGACAGTGACTTCCACAATCAGTATATGTGCTCGAGTGAATCTGCAGATGCTGGAAATAAATAAAAACACAAAGTGCTGGCAGAACTCAGCAGGCCAGACAGCATCTATGGGAGGAGGTAGTGACGACGTTTCGAGCCGAAACCCTTCATCAGGAGTGAAGTAACATGGGATGGTGGAGAGGGGATAAGAAGTGGGGGGAGGTATGAAGTAGAGAGCTGGGAAGTGATAGGCTGGAGGGAAATGGGCCAGGGGGAAGGTGGAGAATTATGGGAAATAAAAGAGAAAGAAAGGTAGGGCCGGGGGAGATTGTAGTGAGGGGGAAAAAAGAGAGAAAGAGAACCAGACTAAAATAATAGATAGGGATGGGGTAAGGGGGGGGCAGGGGTATCAACAGAGGTCTGTGAGTTGGATGTTCATGCCGGCACGTAGGTGGCTACCTAGGCGGGAGATAAGGTATTGCTCCATCGACCTGCGTGTGGCCTCATCTTGACGGTAGAGGAGGCCATGGACAGACATGTCGGAGTGGGAGTGGTCTGTGGAATTGAAGTGTGTGGCCACAGGGAGATCCCGCCACTGCTGGAGGACTGAGCGCCGGTGTTCGGAGAAGCGGTCTCCCAGTCTCCCAGTTTTATACATTGGGGAGACCCGCTGCATATCTAACGTATAATCCTCCATAACTTCCGCCACCTCCTACGTGATCCCACCACCAGCCACATCTTCCCCTCCCCCCCACTCTCGGCTTTCCGCAGGGATCGCTCCCTACGTGACTCCCTTGTCCATTCATCCCCCCCATCCCTCCCCACCGACCTCCCTCCGGGCACTCATCCCTGCAAACGGAAGAAGTGCTACACCTGTCCCCACACTTCTTCCCTCACCACCATCCCAGGGCCCAGACAGTCCTTTCAGGTGAGGCACCACTTCACCTGCAAGTCAACTGGGGTGATATACTGTATCTGGTGCTCCCAATGTGGCCATTTATACATTGGGAAGACCCGCTGCAGACTGGGAGACCGTTTCGCAGAACACCGGCGCTCAGTCCTCCAGCAGTGGCGGGATCTCCCTGTGGCCACACACTTCAATTCCACAAACCACTCCCACTCTGACATGTCTGTCCATGGCCTCCTCTACCGTCAAGATGAGGCCACACACAGGTCGATGGAGCAATACCTTATCTCCCGCCTAGGTAGCCTCCTACCTGCTAGCATGAACATCCAACTCACAGACCTCTGTTGATACCCCTGCCCCCCCTTTACCCCCATCCCTATCTATTATTTTAGTCTGGTTCTCTTTCTCTCTCTTTTTCCCCCCCTCACTATAATCTCTCCCCCCCAGCCCTACCTTTCTTTCTCTTTTATTTCCCATAATTCTCCACCTTCCCCCAGCCCATTTCCCTCCAGCCTATCACTTCCCAGCTCTCTACTTCATCCCTCCCCCCACTTCTTATCCCCTCTCCACCATCCCACGTTACTTCACTCCTGATGAAGGGTTTCGGCCCGAAACGTCGTCACTACCTCGTCCCATAGATGCTGTCTGGCCTGCTGAGTTCTGCCAGCATTTTGTGTTTTTATTTCAGTATATGTGCTGCTGTGCTGAAGCTCTGCTGCAGAGAGGCTTCACAGAATAAAGATAGCTGTGTGTAAAGGCCTTGTAGATTTAATTTACAAATTCTCATTCTGGATATTGATAAAGCTCTAGATAAAGAATGATGTTGGAACTCATTATGCTCTCAACTTACAAAGGCTTCCGAGAATTGGAGTGGTTTATATCAACTAGAGAGATCAGTGCAGAAATGGTACAAAACATATTGTTCAAAAACCAAGCCATTAGCATTTGTGCAGAGAATAAGACAAGTCATTTTGTGGTTTGAGACCTCCCAAATGGCTGAATAAGGGTCAGTGCTGAATGCTACAGAGGGCCCAGCCAATAAAGCCCCGATCATGCACTGTAGCTGGTCAGAGCTGGAGTTAAAGCTTCAAGGCAAAAAAAGGTTCGGGATGTACCTGTGGACTGAATAAGAAATACTTGTCAAAGTGACCTCCTAATTTACATCTGCTTCCGCAGCATACAGACTATGATAACATCAGACAGCTGGGCAAAGGAGAGAATCCAATTCGTCAGTTGCTATCAGGTTTTTAGTTAGTGAGTCAAGGACTTTATGCTGTGCAGCTTCTGGATAAGCTCATATCCTTCATCCCAAATCTTCCCACATAAATGGATATGAGAGTCCCCATCTGGTAAACGCAGCATGAATACAGCTAGCACCAGTTGCCATAAATCATATGACTGAACGGTGGGCACAGAGTTCAATGTAATAAATTGAAGGCACGTATAAATTGAAAGACTTGCATTTATATACCTTTCGGCAAAGAACATTAAAGCATTTTACAATCAGTGAATGAATTTCAGCAAGTCTTGAAGTACAAAAAAAAACTCATTAGAAAAATGCAATTGTAAAAGTGAATTAATATCCTTCAAAAATTGTTTCCTAAGCATTAACATTCAATGCAATTTATCTAGAAATGTATCAAAATGAACAGTATTTTCTTTCAATGTCTCTGCAGATCTGAGGAATACTAATAGGTAATTGCTTTTAAGTTTAAACTACTTTTCCAGAAATACTTACCCTTTATATTCGGAGACTAAAAGGGAGATGAAAATAAATATACTCTTAATCTGTTAAAAAACAGACATGCTTCAGAGATTTTTAATTAGTCTATCTTTAAGAATTGTTTCCCCTCTGCTTTGGAAAGTGTCTTAATTCTTTTCATGCCTCACATACATCCTCCTTTTCATCAAACCTTAACCTAATCAAGGAAAAATTGAATGGACTAAGCATCCTAGTTCCCACAGAACGCCATTGAAGTTGATGCAGCTGATTAAAAAAAAGATGTGTGGCTCTCACAATAGCTTGGTGACCACAGATGAAATTCTAAACAAGCAGTCAAACTCGTGTATTGTTGCTCACTTTCAAGGACTCTTTATCTCATGTTCTTAATTATTTATTGCTTATTTAACTTTTATCATTATTTTGTTTGTTTTTTTTCTTTTCATATTTGCACAGCTTGTTGTCTTTTTCACATTGATTGTTTGCCTGTCCTCTTGTGTGAGATTTTTCATTGATCCTATCGTGTTTCTTTGTATTTACTGTAAATGCCTACAAGTAAGTGAATCTCAGGGTCATATATGGTAACATCTATATACTTTGATAATAAAGTTTCTTTGAACTTTGTCTACGTTAAAGGCTTTGATGAGGTTGATAAAAGCCCATGCATTATGGTCAGTGTTGCTTCTTGCATCTTTCATGGAGTCTTCACATGATAAAGATTATGTCTCACGGTGAAGACTTCGTCCATTACATGAATAAGGAACTGATTTTTCACTCACTGGAAGATTTCAATTACGGAGGAATCTGACAATGTTAAGCAGTAGGGAGATCATCTACAGTTACCAAAGTCATTTCAAGGCTACTAATTATGGGATATGTCTGAGCAATCTATAAGTAGGGTACACTTATTGGCTCCATAGGCTGAGAGTTTAGAGGTTACTTTGAAGCTCTGTTCAATGAAAGCCACCTTTGGTGTTGAACTTCATTCAACAATGCCTATTTTGATGCTGATTCTTATGGGCCTGTTTGATTGAGATGATGAAGAGGATTAGGTGTCAGTTAGTCCAGCAGGCATAGGTACTTGTCATGGCATAGGTAATGTGGGAATCTTGCCAGCCTCTAAAACAGGTGATGATAGAATCAAATTGGTATCTGTGCTTGGATTAGTTCGTTTTCATGAGCTCTCTTGTTTGACTCCTTGATGAAACAAAGTTTCATTACAAACAGGCCTTACTCCAAGCATTTTCTTTGGAAAAGGACCCCATTGGCGTTAACAATCTCTACATTTGGGATGGTATTGAGAACCTCTAGGCCATGCACTGGGAGTAGTCAAAGGCACTGTGTAGATAGTGAAAGGATCACACCGCCTCATAATCTATCATCTATGCTGGTCCACCTGCCACTTCCTGCCTAATCTAAGAAAGAATCAGTGCTTTTTAACTTGGCTTCATTTGCCAACTCAAAACCCAGAAGAGCAAACTGGAAAAAATTCAACCTTGAACCAAAGGGAGTGTCTAAGAATGTGAACAAAACTGTTATGTGCTTTTCTGTGGCTATTGCTACAACTGAGATTGACACAAGTGCCTTTTAGAAGTCATTGACCAAAGATGCTGACAACCTGAAATTACTCATAGATAACAATGGCTACATATTATGACAGAGACAGCCAGAAGGCAGATAATTGGGTAATTCACTAGTCAATCTAGCTTCATGGCCACCCAGACACTCCATTGTTTGAGGAAAATCGTTACTGAGCACTTTCCATTTTCCCCACTATTTTCTCAGCAAATTATGAAATACGTGTGAATAATATCTATTATTTGAAACAACTGAGGCGAAGATTTATGAAGGCAAATGGAAGTGGACATTTTACCCTGTGCTCTATCTTGGGACCAGCCTACCCAGAAGGCCTTGTTGAATGCTTCACTAAAGTCCATATAGACAACATCCACTGCTGTGCCCTCATCAGCAGCTTTATCACATCATCAAATAACTTAGTCAAGTCTGTATACCTGACTTCTCCTGCCTAGAGCCATGCTGACTAATTCTAGAAAATACATGCTTTTCCATATGTGATAAATCCCAACCTTTGGAATCTTCTCCAATAATTTCCCTACCACTGATATAAAACTCATTAACCTATACGTTGTTTGATTTTCTCTATTGCCCAGCATTGGCTATTCTCCAATCATCTGGGAACTCACCTGCAGCTAAAGAGGGCACAAAGATCTTTGTCAAGGTCCCAGCAATTTCCTCTCCTGTCTCCCTCAACAACATGGGATAAATTCAATCAGGCCCTGGGGATTTATCCATTTTATTGTTCCTTAAGACACCCAACACTAGCTTCTTCTTGATATTAGCAATCCCTCGAATGTCACCATACCCCTCCCTGATCTCACTGTCCTTAATGTCCATTGCATTGGTTGCTTCCAATGGTAGGTATTCATTAAGTTCCTTTCCACCTTCACTGAATCCAGTCATCCTCCTTTACCCTTTAGTGCTTTATCCTTATTGTGGTTACCCTCTTATTTTTAATATATGTATAACATACCTCAGGAATTTCCTTAATTGTTCTTGCCAAGGATATTATATAGTATCTTTTACTCCCAATTCCCTGTTTAGAACATAAGACATAGTCCTATACAACACAGGAACAGGCTCTTTCCTTTGGCCCACAATGTCATGGATATGGGAATGTTGTGTAACATTCAAATGGCCAACTAAACTAATCTCCTCTGCTTACATAATATCCATATCCTCCATTTTTCTCACATTTATGTTCCTATCTAAATGTCTCTGAAAAGGCTCTAATGTATCTGCCTCTACCACCATCCCAGACAGAGCATTCCACGGCACTCACCACTCCCACATCTCCTTTGAAACTACCCCCTCTTGCCTTAAATACGTGCCCTCTGGTTTTAGGTATTTCAATCCTGGGTGAAAGATACTGTCTGTGTACTCTATCTATACCTCTCATAATCTTATATACCTTCATCAGATCTCTCCTCAGCCTTCGATGCTCCAAAGAAAACAACACAAATTTGTCCACCCTATCATTATAGCATGTCCTCTAATCAAGGCAAAGTTTTATTCGTAAACCTACTGAGCAAGAACTATTTAAGTTCTTTCCTTCTTCCTTCATATTCCTCAAAGACCCTGTCCAATTTTGGCTTCCTAAATTTTATATATTTCTTTTCGCTTTTTGATGAAGTTTTTAACAACTTAGGTCCAAGGTGCTTGAACCATGCCATTCTTGTCCTCTTCCATCACAGGAACATTTTCGTCCTTAATTCGGACCAGATGTCAGATGTGGACTTACCCAATAGCTGCTGCTCCCTAATTTGCCTTTCCAGCTCAAGCTTAATATTGCTGTAATTAGACTTCCCCAATTTAACACTTTTCAGTCTTCAGGTTCAGTCTTAGCCTTATTCCTGACTATTTAAAAACATATGGAGTACCAACTGTCACTATCCCCAACATGCTCCCTCACTGAAACTCTGATGAACTGGACAGGCTCATTTCCCAGTATGAAGAACAGTATGGCCTCTTCCCTAGTTTCTTGAGGAAATTGTCATAGTTCGCTTAGAATTAGTTTTGAATTGCCAAAAGAATAGATAGGAGTTAATTCGTGGAACAGGCTAACCAATACATTAGTGTTTGGACCACACCTTTGAACGTCAGCCTCAAAAATTATTTAACTGGCTGTCCGAAAAGTACTTATTAAATTGGCCAAGCTGACCCACAACACAGTATGAATAATCAATACTAAGATATTTTTCCAATTTTACCTGAAAGGAATGGGCAAACATTAAGTAGATATGAATAAGGGCCTCTGTGGGTATTTTATTCATATCGTAAGTGTTGTGGGTGTGGACACTTACCCCATTGGCTTTGCTCACTGCTTGAAAGTAAATGCTATAACTCTTGTGCGGAAGAAGTGGAGCGTTCCAGTAGCCACCGTATGTCTTGTTATCTCCGATGGTAAATGGCTGGGCCACTTTGAGGGCTGCCGGTGGAAATTCAGCAGCAAAATAATGAGGAGAGTCTGAAATTGAGATATTCTGGTAGGTGATGGGAATAAAGTAGCAGTCCGGAGCGTTTATGTCCTTCTTTGCCCTGTGTGGGCGCTCTTCTTCCACAATGACCTGGTAGACACTGAAAAAGGAACAGGAGGAAACTTGAACCAGGGCACTTCCAGTTAACTTAAACATCTTCACAGTTCTTCCCGAAGAGAACAACTTCTTCATTGTAGACACAAGAAAATGCAGTCATTAAAATCTGGAACAACAAATATTCTGCACCTACATGTAAGGAGCAATAAGCAACCTGTTGGCGGAACTCAGTGGGTCAAGCAGCATCTATGTAGGGAGAAGAATTGTAAGTTGCAGCTTGAAACCCTGCATCAGGAAGGCTTCACCCACTGAGTTCCTCCAGTAGATTACTGCTCTTTATATGTGGATGCAATCTTGTCATCCATTTCAAATTTGAATGATGTTTTGTGATTTTAGCCATTTCTTTCAGGAAAAAGACTTTGGTTCAATTTACATTAAAATGTTTTCTTTGGTTTAAATCTAGCGCTCAAGCGATTAAGCTTATCAGAGAAAACAGAAAACAGATAAACTGCAAATTTATTAACAGCTAAATGGTTCAGTTTGCAGTGTGTTGCTATTCAACATTGTTTCAAATTATGGTATTAATAGTTAGACTCTACTCCCTCCAGAGGGCTACAAATGTTCATTTTGAGAGTATATTCAAGGTTATTTTTACACACCAGTGTTTTCAAGGAATATTTCAATGAGGTAGTAAGTAGATTTGGGGAGAGGATCTTGATTAAGTTGATCATCAACAGTGAACTCTAGGCTTAAGAAGATGACTGGTTTAACCCTTCTTCTGTCCCTTATATTATTAGCACATTCATGGTGGTTCCACTTATTCTGAGAATAGCAAATATCTGAGCTGGAAAATTCTGGGTCATTGAAATTTCAGATGTCTTAAAGATTCTAAATTTTTTCCTGAAATCTTTTAAGGTAAAGCATAACTTAGATAAAAGCCTTTAAAACTATCAGAGAAATCAGTGCAAGAAGTCAATGCCAATGAAAGCACATAATGTAGATCATCGATCTTATTTAAGCCTCTCATTAGCTTACTGATGTTATGAAGATTAAAGATCGAAGCCATCAAACCTTAATTTATGCCCATTAAACAAAGCACATCCAAAAAAACACATATAATTGTGGAAACTTTTCTCTTTCAAATAATACGGATTCTGAAGCTATTAAAAACATTCAAAGACATAGGAAATGAATCTTCCATCAAAAGTGAAACATGCTTGAATATTATGTGAGTACAAAGCCAGGGAAAATAGGTCTGGGAAAGAACAAACAATGGCCTATCATCAAGTGAAGCTGGGGTTGATTAGATGACAAAAGTGATAAGGGTGCAAAAGGAAATGAAATGAAAATGGGACAGGTATAAAAGTTGAAGAACGGCCTTGAAGATGTGTAAATCATTTCAAAAAAATAGCAGAGGGTGTGAAGTGTTGAAATTAGAAGGGCATACAATAAAAGAACTGATATCATGCCAAAAGTGATTCAAAAAGTTGTGTCTGTTCTGACCTTTGGTCTTACTCCACTTTGCTGTAAAATCCTCATAATTGCCATTCATTGTCACTGAGCCAACTTTCTAAATCTCTCTCCCTAACAGTATTCTGGGTCAAGGACCACAGTGGTTGAAAAATTAAGTTTTCACCACCTTCTCAAAAACAATTAGGAATGTGTAATTAAGCACTGGCTCAACTTGCAAAGCCCACATCTCTAAAACATCATATGCTGCAGGGTTTGCAAGTCTAACGAGACTCCTATCAGTGTACTTGGCTGTAATGCTTCACTCCTCATGAGCTCAATACCTTTCACACAGGGAAAATAAAGCTACAACTGTGTCAGTCCCCATAGCATCCAGCAACACTGTGATCTCTGTCTCGGAGGCCAATGTCTGAACATCCCACACAAAGTGTCAGGCCCCAGTGGTGCACCTGGTAGGATACTGTAAATCTGTACCAACCAACTGGTGGGAGTGTTCAAGAACATCTTCAATTTCTCACGGCTACCATTGAGGATTTCTATCTTCTTCAGAAGGGCATCAATCATAATGGTGTTCAAGAAGAAGAGGGTTAGCTGCCTCAACAACTATTGCCAGTAACATTCAGATATACTGTGATGAAGAGCTATGAGAGGTTGGTCATGCCTGAGCAAGGACCTGGGTCCTCTGAATTTTGCCTACTGCCACAACAGGTCTATAGTGGGCATGATCTCACCGAATCTCCACTGGGATTTGACAATCTGCTCAACAGCAGTATCCATATGAGGCTGCAGTTTACTGATTACAGCTCAGCTTGGAACACCATCATCCCCTCAGGATTAATAAACAAGCTTCACAACCTGAGCCTCTGCACCTCCCTCTAGAAAGTTGGACCAGGGATGCTGAATGGCAATTGTGAGGATTGTGCAGGAAAGTAGAGTAAGACCAAGTAGGTGGACAGACGTAACTCTTTGAATGGTGAAACATGTTTGGCATGGCATTGGTTCCAATCAGCACAGGCATACCTCAAGGATGCATGCTCTGATCTGCCCGCACTCATGACTATGTGGCTTGGCACAACTCAAATGGCATTTAAAAATTTGCCAGTGGAACCACTGCTGCTGGCAGAGACTCAGACGGTAACGAGGAGGCGCATAGGAGCAGAACAGGAGGCGAGACACCTGGTATCATTTAGGACTCAGTGGTTTTGAGAATAAATGTTACAATATATTGTCACTGCAAGAATATAACCACATTTGCTGGATTCATTCTTTTTATATCTTCCATGCAACATATCTGTGCAAACAATTGGTAAAAAAAAATCCTGAAATCCAGCATTCATTTGCTAATCCACAGGAAAACATTGTGACCCATGGAAAACAAACATCACAAAATGTGATCCAGAATTAATTAATCCAGGTAGCCCACCAAATGGTGTGATTTTATTATACTGATGATCAGAACAGTTCACCCAGAAAATCTGCACTATATTATGGCCCAGAACTGGACTGTCCAGATTATTGTATAATGCTGCAGACCGGTACTGGGAGAAATAGCACTATAAAATAAAACAGATCTTCGCAGGTTTACTGCATTGCACAGTCGATTGGAACTAATCCACCCCTATAAACTGCACTATCTGGTAGAGAAGAACTGCTCTACTCAGAGAAACTAAACTATGCTATAGAGTGGGAGAGCTCCATTCAGATATATGAACTAGAACAGATCTATCCAAATAAAGCTGATTATAGTGAAAACCGGGAGTGATCTAATATCAGATAAAACAAAGCACACTGCTACAGAGAACTTCAGTCCTGACGAAGGGTCTCGGCCCGAAACGTTGACTGTTCGTTTCCACGGATGCTGCCCGACCTGCTGAGATCCTCCAGCGTGTTGTGCGTGTTGCTTTTACCCCTCCTTCATCTGCCTATCACCCCTCCTCACATGGATCTACTTAGCATTTGCCAGCTTTTGCTCCATCCTTACCCCACACCTTTTAAAGTGGCACCTGCTCAGTCCATAGAGTCCATGCTGATCATCAACCACCCATTAAACTCAGCTACGATATTAATTCCTCAATGCCACCTCTTTGGTCAAGAAAACACAGCAGTGCCTCCACTTCCTGAGGAGATTGAGGCAAGTGAGACTCCCCCTCCCCCCACTCTTTACAGGTGAACCATCGAGAGTGGCCTGACCAGCTGCATCACTGTCTGGTACAGGATTTGTAAGACATCAGACTGTAAATCCTTATAAAGGATTGTGAGGACTGCTGAGAAGATCATTGGAGTCCCTCTGCCACCTATCAATGATATTTATCAAGAATGCTGCACATGCAAAGTCCTTAGCATTGTCAGTGATCCTTTCCATCCATCCAGCAATCTCCTTAATCCCCTACCATCAGGCAGGAGATACCATAGCATTAGGTCAAGGACTGTTAGGATGGGAAACAACTTCCTCCCCCAGGCTATAAGACTATTGAACTCCTTGCAATCACCCAGATCTCATCATGCATGAAGCACCAGTAGTGTTATACTAATTCGCTTTTTACCTTGTGAAATAAATGCACCTTATTATTCATTAATTTGCTAGTGGTAGTATTACTTTATGTGTTACGTGTGTGAGTGATATGTACTGTGTTGTGCATCTTGGTCCAGTGGAATGCTGTTTCATTTGGTGGTGAAGGTGTCAGACATGGGGTGTACAGTCGAATGACAATAAACTGAACTTGAACTTAAGTTCTACCAAAGGGTTTCAGCCTGAAATGTCGACTGTACTCTTTTCCAAGATTCTGCCTGGCCTGCTGAGTTCCTCCGGCATTTTGTGTGTGTTGCTCAGATTTAAAGCATCTGCAGATTTTCTCTTGTTTGTGACTGAGCTTGATTCTGCTTGATTGCCTTTTGATACTTAAAGAGTCCTGGTGGCCCATCCTTAGTAACGGATTCCAGCCCTTTCCTGGTGACAAAATATTAGGCCATAAAACCATTACGTGTACTATCTCTGCAGCTACATACTTTAAAGTACTGTGATGTAAGCCGTCAGGTTGAGGAACTTGTCGGTTATTAACCTCTTCTGTTTACTTATTATTTTTCTCCGGTGATAAAGATTGTTTAAATTTTTCCCTTCCATCGCACTTTCATTAATTTATTATTATTAGATTGTTGTTAGTGATCATACTGATCCAAAATAATTATTTAGAATCGTAGCCTTGTTTCTATTTTCCGTTATTAGTTCCCCATTCTTGGTCTACCCTCTTTTGTGAGGAATCTGCTTTATTCTGATGAATGGCACCATACTGGAGACCCAAAAATCTATTTACTTTTAACACTTCAGGCATCACAAAAATGGTTACTTGCAAAACGTTAGCAATGAAATTAAAACGATTTTTTTCGAATGGGTATAATATATTCAAAACTAAAATGTGGGTTACAATTAGTGGAATAAGCAATTTCTTAATTTGTCAACAGTATCCCTCTCAGGCTTTCTTTTCATCAGTGTAGCTATTATGGAGAATGTCTTATATCCATTGTGATGGGCAGTGCCCAATGATGTCTAATTAACATTTCAAATAATTACTCATGTGCATTGCATGAGATATCTGGCAACAGACGTTTCTGATATTTTTCAGTGTGCAGCTGTCTAAAGAATTATTTGATGCATCCTACAGACTTCCATCACCATTCAGAACACATATCTATTTATTTTTTGATAATTTCAGTGTGTGAAGGTCAAACTTCTCATTTTTCCTCTATGCTAAACTGAGAAAGTGAATTACATAAAAAGATAGTCACAAGAAAGACAGCAAATGTTGGAAGTATGGAGGAAAACCCTTCATCAGGACGTTTGAGATGTCTGAATACAAGTTCTGACTTGCTCCACAGTCCAATCATTTGAAAAGCTTCAGCATTTGCTTTATTATACCTCTCCTGATGGCAGATTATTTGTTTAGTGCGAACTCGTTTTCACTAGCTAGATTCCGGATTTATTTCAACAAGTGATAATCCATTAAGTGTCTACCTTGACTAACATTAAAGTTCTTCTCTCCTGACTGCATTTTGTTCTCCTTCTGTGGACAAAATCCCTTAATTAAACAAGTGTTTAAATCCATTTACAGGTGATGTTAATAGTTGAACATTTCACACCATTTCTAATTGACTCAGAACGGGTGGCGATAAGCTGTCTTCCTAAACTACTGTTATCCATGTAGCAAACTGCTGGAGGGAAGGGAATTTCAGGTCGTACATCCAGAGGCAATGACAGAACGACGATAAGAGAGGTTGATATATGAGTCAGGGGGAACCATGTATGTCTTGCTTCCTTTTACACTGGTACTTGAAATTGTGGGATTGAGAGGTGCCATCCAAAGCATCAAACATTAATTCAGGAATATTTCAGCTGCAATTGTTTTTCATGGTTCACGTTCATAATTATCAGAATCTTTCTCTCAATATATTTGTAAAAGCTTTGTTAGATTTGAAATATTTTCAAACTTTTAAAGTATTTTTTTTATCAGTTCAATAATTTTTTTTGTCCTTTATCATTCTTCTAGTCAAGGAAATTTCCACTTCCCCTGCATTTGTGCAAATTATTTTATTGCCAAAGTTGTTCACTGTGGTCATTTAAATAGCCAAGTAGATCTTTAGTGGGCAAGTTACAGTTCTATATAACAAAATCTTTGAATTTTCATTGTTTGCCAAACGATGAGGTCAAATCATTTTTCAATCCTTCATTTATGTCATTGACATTTAAAGTGTTGGGCTTGTGATGCTTCTTCTCAAATCTTCTATATAATTACTTTATGCTTTATTTACTCCACCCTCATGAATTCTGTCCTGAATACATTCAGAAACTTATTTATCTTTTCTACTTTCAATGTTATTTGTAAATTGATATGAAGATTAAAATGACTCATTCTAAGCTCAGCTTTGATCCCTGTAATTAGGCATCTCTCATAATTATGCATTAATGAGCAGGCTTGAAGAAAGTTCCTCCAAGGGTCTCAGCTCGAAACGATGGCTGTTTATTCATTTCCATAGATGCTGCTTGACCTGCTGAGCTCCTCCAGCATTTTATGGGTGTTGCATCTGCAGACTTTCTCATGTTTATGAGATCCTAGGAATGCATTTCTGGTTGCTGAATGGATGTGCACATTGCCAGCACGCCTGGCACGCATTGTCCATTACCAGTTGACTGATGAACTGAATGCACTGCAAAACCTTTTCAGGAGCACAAGAGGCAAATAAGGCAAGAATTTGGACAATTTTTGGGTATTTACAACAATGAAATATCATCATTACTGCTGCTAGATTCTTTAATTGTTTATTTATTCAAACAAGTTTAAAAACATGTGGCTGTTATCTGGATTCAACCTCACGGCTTTCATCAAAAACCCAGGTCATAAAGGAATCAGGCTCTTTCGCCCAACTCATTCATGCCCACTAAAGTGCCCACTTAGGTTGTCTCCATATATTGACCCAGTCACACAGTTAGACAGTCTTGTCTACTTTGATGTTCCATCACTCTGCAAAGGTGTAGGCTTTGTCCATCTACCCTTACTGAAAACAGCATCATCACTTCCCCCCAAGATTTTGCTGCGATTGTGGCAGTGATTCTGTCAAGAGCTCACAGGAAAATCACCCCTACACAAGTGTGTCATTATTTGTTCCTTCTCATGGTATCTGACCCTAGAGTGTGGGGGATTTGTGAAATAAACCCAGGTCACCTAAACAAGATACCAATCCTTGTTTGGAAAGTTATGTTAAAGTGAAGAAGGTAAAGTCGATAAAACATGGTGCTAACACAGTCTGCCGGTTTCCTGAATTTTAGTAGAAAGTGACCAACTCAGTGGTATTCTTTTTGTGCCATTTTTTGTTTTAATGTTGGAAGTCCAGCATTTGTAGATATTTTTTCTCTTGATATTTCTGGATCTTATTGGGCTAGATTGGAATTACTGTAGAAGCACTTTTTAGCTTCTCCTTGTGGTTTACCCTAGGCTCCAAACAGTGTGTATGGTCATGCAGCTCCCATCACACTGCTGGTAGGCCCTATAATTGCTCATCATGTGCGGTGGAGCACTTAGTAAGTGGCAAGCAATGGCAGGTGGGAGAAACTAAGATCTCATCCATACTGCCCTCATGACCTTCTGGCAGCTTGTGCTGTGAAAGGTCTTTTACTCATCTCCAATTGTCTTTGATATTAGAAGTATTTAGAAATATTCACAAAAAAATAAGCATTTCACTTAAAAACTTACTTTCATTGCAAATTATGTGTAAGTATCAACATCATTGAAATAAAGTTTAAAGTAAATTACACTTGCATTCACTTCTAATGAGCAAACCACAAAGCACCGGAGGAGGCCAGTGGGTCAGGCAGTGTCCATGTAAGGAAAAGGACAGTGAACCCTCCACAGATATTGCTGGATCTGTTGAGTACCTCCAGTGGTTTGTGTGTTGCTCTGGATTCCAGTATCTGCAGTCTTTTGTGTTCTCTTCCTTCATGGCAGCTGGCAGCCCTGTCTAAATACCAGCAACAAATCCAGCTACAAAGTGCATCCAGCACCTAAACCCAGGAGTAGTCTGGGAGGTGGTCCTCCATTTGAATGCTGATGTTCTCAAGCCTGGTAGTCTGAAACAGGCTGCTGCAGATCACAGCTGACCTCACTGGAACCCCTAGTTGTGATCAGTCAATTAAACACTTTTCATTCTAGGTGCCATCATCTCAGGTATAAAAAAGGGATAAAACAGCCTGATGCATACATCAGCGATGAGACAACATCAGTCCTGTTATAAATGTATGAGATTTTAGATGACGACCACTGAGCACAACAGCAAAACTGAATATGGGATTTCTCAAACTGTAGCAGACTAAACCCACAGCGAAAGATGAATGCATCCTAGTTCATGACTGGGATCTCTGTTGCTGTTGATTCAGATCTTTTGATGTGCCGGGTTTAATACTTCCTTTGGACTGGTTTCTCTGGTGATACGATCCATCATCACTCAGAACTTTCTAAAAAATAAATATCAGTCCTTCAGTTCTGCACTCGTCATGGGGGTGAAATCACTGACCCATCTGTGGTGGACATGGCAGCCTGAATAAACAATAAGGCTCTCAAGTCATTTCAGGCTTGGTGTTAAAAGCCAAGCAATGAGAGTGAAGAGTGCTCACAATTCCTCTTCAAGGGGATAGCTACTTGAAAAGTTTTAGAAGTCTTTAGATGAGAAGAAATGCACTCTTATACTTGTAAATATTATGGTAAACAGCAACTCCTTTAGTATAAAATTTATTCAGAAATTAGCATCATACTCAGTTGCATTTCAGCATTTCAAACAATAGTTTAGTACTGACGCATTTCATTATCCCTTTTAGATATGTTTTTCATATCAAATGATTCTGACCTAAGGCAGAGAAATGTCCCTGGAAAGCAGATTTTTTCCCCAAGGAGAATAAATGCAGCGTAACAGAAACTGAAAGGTTTAATTAAAAAAAGGTTTGTCTAATAATCATTTTCTCCACGAGGTCAGAATCAAAATCAATCATCATTGACTTACCTGATGTGAAAAGTGTTGTCTTGTGATTGTTCTGTGTGTATGATGAGTATTCTCTGTTCAACACTCAGTAATTCTCACCTGGGATTCTCAATACGATAACCAAATCACATCGCTTGCTAGCTGGTGACTCCATGGAGAATCATTGGTCAGCTTGTGCCCACCTTCTGCCCTCACCCATTGCCAGATGTATTGAAGGTCAGAGGCTAGTGCATCCAATCCGGAAAGTCTTGACTCAAAACATCGACTACCCATTTCCCTTTGCAGGTGTTGTCTAACCTGCTGAGCTGCTCCTGTGCTACTCTGAATTCCAGCATCTGAAGTCTTGTGCCTCCATCCAACCTCTTTTGATATATATTTTTAGAAACAAAGCGCTGTTCCTAAACTGCTGCTTCATAGCACAATTCATTTCATTTGAATGTTAACTGTTTCACTTTCCATAGGTGCTGCCTGACCCACTGAGTATTTCCCAGAACTTTTCAGCAAAAAATGTATTACTTTTTGCAGTTTTAATAATAATAATCATTGTTTATTTATTTGAATCCCTTTGAGGTGTGTTTAATTGTCTGATCAACCACATTAGTGGAAGTTGAATGTAAGGAAACAAATGGAATACTGGGGAGGGAGAGTAAAAATGGTGGACAGAACAAACATGACTGGTGGCATCCATTAGTCTTGCGAGACCATGGATCTGCGCCTGGAAAGTCTTGAGAGTGTCCTCTCCAGGACGCAGACCTGGGCAGGGTTGAATGGAAGACCAGCAGTTGTCCATGCAGCGAGACTCCCCTCTCCATGCCATCGATGTTGTCCAAGGGAAGGGCAAGGGCCAATACAGCTTGGCACCGGTGTCGTCGCAGGAGTTGCCAGAACGAGGTTGAAGGCAACGTTGGACTGCCTTAGGGACTCCAGCTGTGGATTTGTCCTCAGGGTTTACTCCCAAAGCCTTTCCCATCAGTGGGTATGGCCACAAGGCAGAGGAGGTTTGAAATCAGAGTTTTCCCTCTCTTAGATGGACTGCCTTCCCAGGCTGACGAGCTCCATCTACCCAAAGCATTGGTTTTAAGGCACCAGGACCCACCTTCACCCCTTCTCCTGTCAGTAGAAACAGTTCCGCCGGGCTTAGAGCCTAAGCCACACGAGAAGGCCAGGAGTTGGACTTGGTTGTCAGAGGCTATTTGAGGTGCATGCAGTGAGGAACACTTTTAGGTAGTGGGAGCTTGTCCCCACTACCACCCCTCGGCTTGACAAACACAACTAGGCCCATGAAATCACTCTTTCGCTTCAGTGTTGAATGCATCAATACTGATATGGGATCCCTGAAAGTGGAGTCACATGCAGACAGAGAGGTGACCAAGGCACACTGGCCTTCATCAAATTGGATGGTCGTGGTGTGATTGTCTCAGACATTGGTGAGGTTTGGACTTGGAAAATTGTTTTCAGTTTTGGTCACCCTATTAAGAGTGCTGAAAATATTTATAAGGGTGTTGAAGGACTGAGTTTTATCAAGATGATAGACAGGCTGGGTCATTTTTCATTAGACTATAGGAAACTGAGAGAAGATCTTTTGGAAGTGTATAGAGCAGTTTAGATAGGGTGAATGTACAAAATCATGTCCCAGAGTTGGGGAAACAATTAAGTTGGGAGCTTTAGATGAGAGGGCAATAATTGAAGAGGAATTGAGGGCAATTTTCTCATACAGGTGTTGGTATGTATGTTGAATGAGTTGGTAGAGGAAATGGTCGGGACAGGTACATTAATAACCTTTAGAAGGCATGTTGTGCACAATGGCATCCAGTGACTGTTGTTTTATAAAGGTTGGGTATAAAGGATAGCAAATGGCAAAGCATTTGCAATAGCTGTGCAGATTTCTTCGAACAATCTTTTCTTTGATGCAATAATTACAACATAGGCAGTTCTCCGTAATGCAGGGGTCAACTTGTATGCTGTTTCCACTGACTTGAATTTGTGAAAAACAGAATCAGAACCGGTCTTAATGTCACTGATATTATACTGAATGCCATGAAATGCGTTGCTTTGTGACAACAGGGCTTTGCAAGACATAAAAAATGACTACAGTTTATAATAAAAATTAAAATAATAAATAGTGTAGAAGTGGAAGTTAGGTAGTGCTCATTTGTTCACGGAACATCTGATGATAGAAAGAATGATGCTGTTCTGAAAGCATTGCATGTGCATCTTCAGGCTTGTATCTCCTCTCTGATGGTAGTTCCAGAGAAGAAGGCACGTTCCAGAGTGTGAGGGTCCTTAATGGTGGATGGCATTTTCTTGAGGCTCTGCCTCATAAAGCTATTCTCGATGATGGGGAGGGTTGTGACCATAAATGAGCTCGCTGATTCTGCAACCCTCTGCAGCCTCCTTCACTCCCGTGAACTGCAGCCTCGATACTGGGCGGTGATGAAGCCACCTATTACTTTTTTTCCTTATGACTCTCCTCCAGGCGTTCTGCATTTTCCTTCTTTCATAGACAGAAGAGTTGATCAACACTCTTCTCCAGGGAAATATAATGGCTCAGCTAGAAATCATGAATTCATCTGCAGTGCAAACTAAATAGATTATGTTTCAAATGCCCTAACTTCTCACATCTTTACACACATTAACTAACAGGATTACCAATGACAAGTTGCTTGCAACAATATGAACATATTGAATATTTGCCTAGAAATTCAATTGTGTGACATGATGTTTTCACTGTTAGAAAACTAAAGATCAATTATTTCTTTGAATGAAACATGAAAACAGCATCTTCTCTCCGTGAACTTCTACTTCAAGTATGTATCACCCTTGCATCCCTGCTGTGAGTTCTATGTCAGGGGTTTATTGGATGGTATAAAATGCTCTCTTTGGAGTTTATAGGGGAACTTGGGAGATGAGTGATGAGAACTGTTTGGAAAGACATGGCCTCCTATCATCTGCCAATAACATGCTTTTCTACACTCCTACCTGGAATGCGCTTTCAACTTTCTACCACCCAAATGCACCACCATTGCCTGATTCCCCCATGTCCGACACCTTCACCACTCAGTCTGTCGTGTCACTTTGCCCCTAGTAATGGTGGCATTGTAATCATCACCACATTGTCCAAATATGAGTTCTGATATCTCAATACATGTTCTCAATGCCCCTTTCTAAATGTGTCTACATGCATCTTGAGTTCCCCATCCCCACCGTCCACCATCTGTGGAAACCAGAATTCAAGTTCTTCACCACCCCCATCTCCTGGGAACAGCATTGGCTCAATGGGACTTGTGAGTGCCAGCCCTTCCTAGTCTGGTCTCTCTACCATATGGGACATTTACAACATTAGAAGCACACAGCACTCAGTCAACTTCATCTGAGGCTTTGAGATGAGGTCCTACTGAAATACAAAAGAAGCCCAGAAACTACAACAGCCCTTTGCTATACTCTTTCATTGCTTCTTTTAGGATATACGTGCATTTCTGGGCCAACATGTTCTAAATTTCAAAAGTACACATTTAGTGTTCTTTATCACCATATTTTCAATTTAGATTTAAGCCTGAAATGTAGTCGGCTTTGAGCTGCCTCAATGCAGCCATCTAAAAGCCCCAGGTAGTGACATTTTGATGAACAGCATGTGCTCTTATTATAGAACAAAGCAGAAAAGATGCCCATCTGCTGCCACTGAAAATAAATCAGATTTACACTCTTAGTAGGTTTAGGAGTAATGCTTTCTATTTTAGAGCTTAGTGCTAAATTTTGCCATGTTCGTAAAGAAAGTGTATTGACACTGTTTTAAACTGAAAGATTGTAAACTCTTTGATGCCAGGAATCATCAATCTATTTCTTTTCCATGCCAACCAGATGGATTCCCACCCACAATGAAACATGGAAGAACTTTCTGTTCAGCAAAATTTGGATGATCATTTGCAGTGAGCTGTGAATACGGATCTAGTTTTGAACTTGCCTCAGATGTGAACTTGACTCATTATCTGGCATAAATACATACTCCACCGGCAGCACAGCAGCTAGTGCAATGCTATTGCAGCTCAGGGCACTGGAGTTCAGAGTTCAACTCCAATACCCTCTATAAGAAAGTTTGTATGCTCTTCCCATGTACATGTGCGTTTCCTCTGTGTGCTCCACTTTCCTCCCACAGTCCAAAGACTTATTGGTTAGGAGGTTAATTTGGTCATTATTAATTGTCCTGCGATTAGGTGGGTTGCTGGTTGGAGTGGCTTATTGAGTTCCACACTGTACGTCTAAATAATTAAGTGCACTGATACTCAGGTCAGTGTTCTTTGCTGCTTATTAGGTGCATCCAACACTGGCAGGAAGTGAATTGACTTTATTTCTTACATCCTTCACATACATGAGGAGTAAAAATCTTTACGTTACATCTCTGTCTAAATGTGCAATTTATAGTAATTTATAATAAATAGTATGTACAACAGGACAGTCAGTAGAGCATAGAAATACAATTGTATCAGTGTGAATTAAGCAGTCCGTTGGCCTGGTGGAAGAAGCTGTTTTGGAGCATGTTGGTCCTGGCTTTAATGCTGTAGTACTATTTCCCGGATGGTAGCAGTTGGAAAAGCTCTATTTCTATCTTTAATAATTCGATTTTTCCTTTTCAGGGTTCTTTTGAAGACCCCGAGCTGGAGATATACGCTGACTATGGTTCTTTGTGGGAATGGGACCTGCTCTTGGGGTTCCACGACTGGCCACTATTCAACGTGCCAAGGGCGCAGTTTCACAGCTTCTTCGGAGGTCCGAGATTTCGTGGCTCTAGAGACGGGGGGATTGTAGGTCGGTGTCCAGGCGGGAGATCGGTGTGTCGTGGGAGTCAGAAGATCTGAGGCTGTGTGCCTTGACTCCTGAGAATCTTAGGGCACAGAGCTTGGAAAAAGCAACCCAACGCATTTTAACATTGTAAACCAGTGAGTTGTTTGTTACGTCTCCCCTCTCACTGTGAAACGGAGACACGTCTTTCTCCCTTATTAGGGAAAGAGAATGCCTGTGGTATGTTGAATTCCGGGTGAACGAGCAGTCTTTGTCTTTGCTGTTGCTTTGCTGCACGATTGAGTGCTCGGTGGAGGATGCTGATGCTTTTTTTTGCTGTTGGGGGGGGCGATCATTGCTTGCTGCTTCTTACACGCAGGAGGGAGGGGATCTGGGAGGGGATTTTGGGGTTCTAACATTTAACTGTCATTCATTCTTTGGGGGCACTCCTCCATCTTTTGTGAATGGTTGCAAAGAAAAAGCATTTCAGGATGTGTATTGTATACATTTCTCTGACATTAAATGTATCTTTGAAACCTTTGAACAGTTTGTGGTTGGGGTGACTCGGGTCCCCAATGATCCTTCGGGCCCTTTTTTTACACACCTGTCTTTGTAAATGTCCTGAATAGTGGGAAGTTCACATCCACAGATGCGCTGGGCTGTCTGCACCACTCTCTGCAGAGTCCTGCAATTAAGGGCAGTACAGTTCCCTTACCAGGCAGTGATGCAGCCAGTCAGGGTGCTCTCAATTATGCCCCTATAGAAAGTCTTTAGGATTTGGGGACTCATGCCAAACCTCTTCAACCGTCTGAGGTGAAAGAGGAGCTGTTGTGCTTTTTTCACCACACAGCCGGTAGGTACCGACCATGTGAGATCCTTGGTGATGTGTATCCCAAGGAACTTAAAGCTGTTCATCCTCTCAACCCCAGATCCTTGATGTCAATAGGGGTTTGCATGTCTCCATTCCTGGTGTAGTCCACAACCAGCTCCTTTGTTTTTGCGATATTAGGGAGAGGTTGTTTTCTTGACACCACTGTGTCAGGGTGATAACTCCTCTGTAGGCTGCCTCATTATTATTTGAGATAAGGCCAATCAAATGTAGTATCATCAACAAACTTAATTAGCAGTTTGGCGCTGTGGGTGGCAACACAGTCATGGGCATACAGAGAATAAAGGAAAGGGCTTGGGACACAGTTCTGAGAGGCTCCTGTGTTGAGGGTCAGAGGGGCAGAGGTCCTGCCAGTTCGTTGCCAGAAGGCCAAGATCCATCTGCACAAGGCAGGGTGAAGGCCAAGGCCTCTAAGATTCTTGTCAAGCCTGGAGGGAACTATGGTGTTGAATGCTCAACTGTAGTCCAAGAACAGCATTCTCACATAAACATCTTTCTTCTCCAGACGTGTAAGGACAGTGTGTAGAGCTTTGGCTATTGCGTTATCTGTTGATTGGTTGTGTCATTAGGAGAATTGTAAGGGGTCCAGTGTGGGTGGTAGCATGCTTCAGATGTAGTCCTTGATCAGCCTCTCAAAGCATTTGCTTATTATTGAGGTTGTTCTGGCATGTTATCTTGGTCTTTTTAGGTAGAGGAACAATGGTGGATGTTTTGAAGCAGGAGGGCACTCTACACTGGGAGAGGGAGAGATTAAAAATGACTGTAAACACACCTGCCAGTTGTGCTGCGCACATCCTGAGTACCAGCTCTGGGATGCCAACCAGTCCCACAGCCTTGTGACTGTCCACTTGTTGGAAACACCTGCGTACTTCAGCCTCAGAGATGACCAAGGTGCAGGTTGCTTCGGCGGCTGTCCTCGAGGACTCAGTGTTGGTGACATTGAACCGAGTGTAAGATATAGCTTATCTGGGAGAGAGGCAACAATGTTGGCAGCACCACTGCACTTAGCTTTGAAGTCTGTGATTGTGTGCAGACCTTACCATAAGCTGCATGTGTTGTTAGTGGAGAGTTGTGTCTGAATCTTAGACAGAAACGCTCTATTAAAGTCTCCGGTGACGATGAAGGCAGCCTCTGGGTGTGCAGCCTCCAGGGTGCTGAGGGTCTCGTACAGTTCCTTGAGAGCCAGGTCAGTATCAGCCTGGGGCAGAATGTACACTGCTGTGATAATAACAGCTGTGAACTCCCTATGCAGCCAGAAAGGTCTAAACAGCAGCACAAGGTTCTCCAGATCTGGGGAACAAAAGGATTTGAGGGCATGCACATTTCGGGGGTCAAACCAAGCATTATTGACCATGAAGCATACCCCACCTCCTTTACTCTTCACAGAAAGGTTCTTAGACCTGTCTGCCCAGAACAGGGAGAACCCAGAAGGCTCGATGGTGTGATCCAGTATCGCCTCTGTCAGCCAGGTCTCCACGAAGCACAAAATGTTATATTCCTTTGTTTCCCACAGATAGAAGATTCTGGCTCTCAATTCACACAACTATTATCCAGGGATTGAACATTAGCCAGGAGTATGCTAGGGAACGGCAGCCAATTAGTATGATGTCTCAACCTCACCAGGACATTGGCCCTTCCCCCTCACCTCCAACAACGCTTCCGAGATGGCAGCGATGTAAAAAATAAGCCTCCCATTGATTGCGAAGGCAGGGGTCCCCAGTGTAGGAAAGGCGGAACGTAGTGGGTAAATGCTGTCTTCCCAATGTTCAGAAGAGTCAGTCAATCATAACTGATGTGACTTTCAGCTTCATGAACAAGGAATGCGAAGGAAATTGCAGAAATTAGCAGTATACTGTAAAGTTGGTATGGAGCTTGCAACACGACTGCCATACGCGGCACCATCTTGGCATAAATTTGCTGGTGCTGGATTTCCAAACCATTGGGTGGCACTTTTACATATCATACAATGGAATAAGAATTTTGTTTGGAGAAGTCAGTGAGCTTAAAAGGAGCAGGGAAGCTAAGTGTTGATAAGTTTAAAGTGTGCAAACATTGCAGGGTTTTAACTTGCAAGTTACAGATTGGATTTCTCAGCACAGGTTGAGACAGACAAGTATTACAGCCCACGACTTTGGCTACACAGCTGGACTACACTCTGGACCCTGATTCTGGCTGCAAAGCAACCCGTGCTCCTGACCCCCGATATCCCCAGTGTCAATCATGGTGCTTACTGTCCACATTCCCACTAACACTCAGCCACCTTGAAAAGTTATGGGTAACAAAGACTTTGTGTACTGAGTGAGTCAATTGCTGAATCAAGAGGATTTTTGAACAATCAGGTTGTGGATAATTGAAGTTTTACTGCATTTGGCTTTTTATTCCTTGGCTCTATTTTTAAATTCCATAGACCAATTTTTAAATTCAATAGGTTGGAATTGTCTTCCATTGAATCCTTTAGAAGTTATATACACGGTGTTTTGAAATATGAATTTTCAAAGATATTGTCTGTCCATAGAGACATGTCATAAATGATCATGCAGATAATGTCATTGATTAAAATACTACATTGGAATTAAAAGCAATTGGCTTATATTTAACAAGTACTCGTGCACGTGAAAATAATACCATGCTAAGCATAAGGTGAAGATCACAACATACACAACCAAAGCTAACCTTGCAAATTACATTAAACCTTGGATCGATTTCAACATTCAGCTTTTTTAAAGGTTCTTGGGGCAAAGGTCATTCTACTCAAAAGCCATCAGAATCCTTAATGTGACATTTTAAGAAATACCTCAAATATTATCAAGTGTACTTGCATATCAAAGCTTACCCAAGGTTTTATGTTGATGTGGGGAAAGGGAAGGTTGGGTGAGTCGGGTCTTCAAATTTAAGGACTGCCTTATGATTTTAAGTCATGGCAAGAGGGACATAAGGGTGCCAACTGTAAGAGTAAGACTTCATCAAGGAAACCCAAATGTGAAAAGAGTTTGCCTTTAAAAAACATATCATATGCTGTTACAGAATTACCCCAGACCCATTCACTCCCTTTATCTATCATCTCTAGTATAATCTAGTGAATTTATTGACTATTATCTCTCAAACTGCTCTGAGAATACAACATCTTTTACATAATTTAATATGACAGAGTGGTTCTTGGTCTATTATCTCAGCTGAAAGACAGGTGTAGGTGTGATTGGATACATTAGAAGCTCATTCTCTGTTGTAGATACCAAATCAGTGCATGTAATTGCCCAAAGATTTAACAGTTGGTAGGTTAATTGGTCATTGCAAATGGCCCATGATAGGCAAGGAATAAAATGGGGGATTGCTAGGCGAAATGACTCGAAGGGCCAAAAGGGCCTGCTTCTCACTGTATCTCAGTAATCAGAGAAATGTTCAACTTCACTTCTCAAATTTGGTTTCACTGAAGTCCTGATTTTCCATGGTGGAGTTCAGTATGTACTTCTTTTGTATCACACATTTGACACAACATCAGAGGGTGAGTTTTAATGTCTGAATGTGGAATTGCCTCTAGATTTCCAAATCTTCAACTGTACACTGATGCAAGGACATATACTGAGTACTGTTACGAAATACAATCTTACCAATTGTTTTTTTCTAAGTATCAGCAATTTTGGTAATACTTCCATGTTCAACCCTTTGTTGATCGACACTACCCATTACAGAAATCTCAGGTACATACTTGGAAGGCCATATACACCCTGAGAAATATCCAAAACTGAATTTGACTATCCGGGGACTTGTATGAGTAAATTATATCAAATTTAACAATATATTAGATAATAAGGATAAAGCTATTAAAATTCTGCACTGCTAGTATTCGGTATTTGTGACTTTAATTCCGCAGTGTCCCTTCATTATTGGGATTAAATCTGTCATAGGTTCCAATGGAATATTACCAATATATTGTAAATGGGCTTTGTGCTCCTTCAACCATAACTCATTACAGAGAACTTTCACTGCATCAATAACTCACCATTGCCCTTTTGGTACAGCTCAATACTCTGCCTACTGTTTAGTGATAAAATCTGCTACAATAAAATATTAATTATGACTGAAAGGCTGCACTGGAAATATGAACTCAATTATTGCTCACATATTGTGAAGAAAGAACAAGGTAAAAAAAAGCCTTACAGTTTTAAAGGACCCAATATATAAAAAAGTTCTTGAAGGTTAGAATTGGATTTATCTAATTTTTTTACAGAGTTTTACAGCACACTGCAGATCTGATGAAATTCAACAGCAAAGTTATTTTCTGCCCTAATTAATGCATAACTTTGGAATTTTCAACATAAACTCGATTTATTCTCACCTTTCTAAATTTAGTGAAAGTAGGAACCACAAGCTTTGAAGAAAAAACTTACAATTGGCTTAGAATGGTCTTGACACTGCAGATCCTGTTGAATCATACATTTCTTACTAACTGTGCAGCTCCCTGGAGCTGATAGTTAGTAGCTTACGGCAATGAAATAACAGCAATCATCGTCAATGCTCTGGGCAAGTAAATACACAAAGCCCTAAGGAACTGAGGTGTTATCAAGTCTACGCATGCACTGCAGTTAACCATTGCCTGATTTTGTTTTGGTAATGGTGATACTGTCTTGAAATTGCCTAAATTCACATCTCTTTTCAGTCTTGTTTTACACAAAGAATTAAATCATAAAAGTTGCTTGCGACAGAGAGGTTCAGTGGGATGTGGATTTGTTCTCAGGATACATTTCTATTTGGTTTATAAGATAAAGTAAAGCTCATGGGAACTGATCTGGGAACTGCTAGTAAGAACCATGGTGCTGCATCCTTATATCTATCTGTTCACAATCTGCTCAACTGCTCCTAGAAGTGTTAAAGTAAAAAAACATTTGAAGATTTTATTCCTGCTGCAACAATCTGGGCAACTGAAGATCTATTCCTATCCATGCATGTTAATATAGCCATTAAACTGAGGGAAATAAATAGGCTATCAACTATACTAATTTGCACAGAGAGGAATTTATGGTGAATATTACATTGCCGACAACAGAATGACTAGTTTTTAACTCCTATTCTAATTACACAACAGAAAGTTATGAACACCAACTGCTGAAATTAATTTTATTTGAATCAATCATTAATGGGCAGTGTAATGATACATGGGTCCTTTTCTCTGCCCTGTAGTGGTTTCAGGGAGTAGCTACCCTTATTGCTAATGCACTGTGAAGATTATACCTCCCCTTATCTCCCATATGTGTTGAGATTAAGTAATTTTTGCTTTATTTATTCATTTCTGTAATGGCTGATTTCCAAGTACAATAAAAAAGGGTGGGTCACTACAGTCCTTCTGGTAAAGACTCTTCACGGTTGTTTCATAAGACTTCCAGGATTTAGATCACTGACTTATGTGATGTTAAATTTGTTGTTTTGCAGCAGTAGTACAGTTCAAAGACATAAAATTGCAAAAATAAAAAAATATTAAAAATAGAATATTAAGGTAGTGTGCATGGGACCATTCTGAAATCTGACAATGGAAGGAAGAAGCTGCCCCTGAATCATTGAGTGTAGGTTTTCAGTCCTTTGGGCCTTTTCTTTGAATGTAGTAGCAAGAAGATGGCATGCCCAGATGGTGATGGATGCTACTGCTCTGAGGTACCACTTCTTGAAGATGTTCTCAATGGTCGGGAGGGATATGCCTTTGATAGAGCTGTCTGAGTCTATAGTCTATATTGACATTGGAGGACTGCTGATATACTTCCAAGATGGGATGGTGTGTGACTTGGAGGGAAAATAGGAGCTAGTGATGATCCATTGTTCCTGAAGCTTTTTGTGACAGAGCTTGTGTATTTGAGAGGTTTTCGCAGAGTCATATTGTAGTGTCACACAGCATGGAAACAGGCCAGATGGCCCATCATTTCCCCACTGACCAATGGACACCTGTCCATTTTCATTCCTCTTCTAAGCTCTTTGCTCATAGTCTTCTTTGCCTCGGTGATTCAAGTCCTCTATCAGGGTAGCCGATCAAATATCTGTAGTGCATTGTGTAGATGGTGCGCAATTCAGCTACAATGGACCAATAGGAAATATTGACTGTTTAGGGTGCTTCAGACAGTGCCAGCAAGAAGGTTGCTTTTGTTTGGAGGTGCCAAGCTTCTTGAGTATTCTTGAGGCTGCACTCATCCACGCAAGTGGAAAGCATCACAGCACACTCCTGTCTGGGGCCTTGAAGGTGGTGTAAAGGTTTGAGAGCAAAAGTTTAGAAAAACTTTCTGGCACTCCAGGCAGTAGTTCCCTGCAAGCATTACGGGTAATACAACTTCACTCATTTTGATCAGCACAGCCACTGGCCATTCTGGAATAAACTGTGTACCACTGCAGGCATAGCCTTTAAGCACACTATTTAAAAAACAGAATGCCTGCAGACCAACTATGCACTCAACCCTGTTATCTTTGCTTCCAAAATATTAGCCATATGGCTTTACCTATTGTGGTGAACTACATATACCTGTCTGGACACGCCCCCCCCCCCCCCCCGCTGACTGCTCCTGTGGCTCCTCCCACTGACCGTGGCTCCTCCCATGGACCCCGGTATAAAGACGATTGGGGACACCGCCCCAGCCTCAGTCTCTAGGATGCAGTGTGGTGGTCAATTGCTGCTTGTTCTTTCTTCCAGCCAATAAAAGCCTATATCTCGCCTCACGTCTCCAAGAGTTATTGATGGTGCATCACCTATTCAATTCTGGGGTTGGCTGAAAACCAGAAAACTAGGACTTTCCCAGATAGCTGCAGGAGAGAAGCCATCGGCAGCACTATTATAATGAGCTGACTGGACTTCTTCTGTGTTTGTATTTCTGTGATCTTTGTCTTCTTATTCCACTCTGTCACTTCATGGAAATTATGGTGACATTTCCCTGCTCTCGGTGTCCATAGGGTGAATTGTGAGAGTCACGTTTCAACTGCTGTCATTATTATTTCTACAAAACACATCAGCTTGCAAGGATCATTAAAGAATATATATTGATTGAATCATTATGTGATTCCCCAATACTAGGTGCAATTAACCTGAAATGTTCTGGCATTACATTTTATAAATAAAATAATAATATTGTTGTGGAAGAGGTACAACAAACACAACTGAAAATAGGATCGGGGTGAGTATTGGAGCTGGACTGAAGAAGCTGAGGGCAGAAGTGAAGTAAATTTGCAAAGGTGAATGGAATATCATTTTGCACAATCTGCTGCTGTTAAATCACTTCTCTTAAAGCATAAAATCACTTCTCTTAAAAATATAAACCACAAGGAGTAATAAATTAATTGGAATTTGCAACTATTTTGAGATTGCCTCTGGTTACATCATGTTCTCTACTTATTTTAAGTTATTTAAATGGACAGATCCAATTAAAGGAGAACTGGAAATAAGCTTGGCTAAGGTGCAAAATTTTGTGACTGTTTTTAAAAATTAGTGCATTTTTATTATAGCAATGTGAAGCATCTGGTGATTCTGGGCATATGTTATTGAGAAAGAAAGCAATGAAGTGATTGGTGAATTCAAATGCTATCAACCATACCTCTGAATCAGGAACTAATGGGTTCAAGCCCTCAAACATCAGGCTTTTGAACCATTGGGGATAACTTCACTCGCTCCAATCACAGAACTGTTCGCACAACCTATGGACTCACTTTCGAGGAGTCTTCATCTCATGTTCCCAATATTTACTATATATATATATATATATATATATATATTTATCTATCTATCTATCTATCTATCTATTTATTCTGATTGTTGTTATTATTATTTTATTTTAAATTTTCTCAGCTCAAGCTGGTAAAACCTAAGGTATGGGCATAGCCAAACACTCACTTCTCAATTGCGAAGAACTTTCAGACTATTCCAGTGGTGTTTAGTATTGTGGCTTTCTGAAGATCTACATACATATTGCTGTGTAGGCCTAATTGTTTAATGCTAATGTGTAGTGTCTTTGGGATGATACCAGTTGAAGAGATTACTAATGGGGCAATGTATACCCTGATTATGTTTCATAGTCTTTCTATTTCCTCTTAATTCAGCATATTTCTGCTGTTCTTCACTTATTGATTTCTGTATGTTGTGTGTGTTTGGAATTGCTCTATCTTTTAAGTAAGGGCCAGGCTCTTCTATTGATTATTTTTTTCTTCTGTAGTGATATTTTCTTCATTTTTCTGGGTTGTGCTTTCATTTAAGTTTGGTGGCGTGTATCAGAATTGCATATGCTCACATGGGGTGCTGAATTCTGTTTTCATTGATCAAAATGTATCATTAGAAGTTTTATCTGACTCTTGTGTAAATTTTTAATGTCTGTTATTCCTCTTCCTCTTTCTGTTCTAGGTAGTGTTAATCTAAGTGTGTTCGAGTACGCATACTGTTTTCTAAAATTTGTCATTTCTGTTCTTATTTTCCTGTATAAATTTTCCAGATCAATTTTGGACAAAGATGTTATGCCAAAAGAACACGTTAATATGGGCATAGCAGAAGTTTATTGTCTTTGTAATATTTTTGCTATTGAGCTCTGTTTGACAGACTTTTTAAAGCCTTGAGTAAATTCTGTCAAAAGCTTTCCCTTTAACGCACTATGATCTATTTCCTTTCCTTGTTAACATCCCAGATATTTATATATTTCATATTTATTCATCAGTGTATTGTAACCTTCTGCTCTGTCTTATATTCTTTTAGCTTCATTGCACCTTTCTGCTTAATATTCTGCACTTATCTAGTCCGAAGTTCGTGTTTATATCTTTAGAAAATAGTTTGACTATTTGAATTCATTGCTTTAGCTTTACTGATGAAGGAATGCATAATTTTAAATCGTCTATGTATAGAATGTGTGCCAAGATATAATTTGCTTAGTTGCTTCTGATTTGATAGCCAATTTTCATCTGATTCGGTCAATTAGAGAGCAGGTTTAAACAAAGCCATTGTGGGTTTAGAGAGTACACGTTGGAAAATGCCTTGGTTTATTTTGATTACGGTGGTTGTTTTTTTTTTGGTTGTTAATAGATAGAGTGATTATATATTCCAATGCTTCATCAGCTGTTGAAAGAATTTGATAAGTATTAGCTGTAATTTATATATATTAACTTCTATTAACCATGAGTGTGAGACAGAATCTAATGGTACTTGGTAGTCAATTTAGCAACATGAAAGATTTCCATTTTTTTTACCGAGCTTGATTTTGAATTATGGAATCTATTATCAGTTGTTCTTTCCATCCTTTCATATCCTTACGACATCCTTTCTGTCCTTCTCTAAGTACATTCTGCTTATTGAAGTGAGTGGAGATGAGTTGTGAGATGCAAAATATTACAAGTAATGGGATGGATCATTTGTGGTTTCTCCTTTTCGTAAGTGTTATGTTTTACTTTCCTTTTACTTTGGGCACACTTTCAGGATTTTTAAGAAAATTGTTGAGACATATTAAAAGTAGGCAAGTAAATTATTAATACCAATAATTATGAATATGATCACTGCCAGTATCTTTCCAGTTGTGGGTATTTATTATTTTTGTCTTTGCACCATTTGTTATCTTTCCCTCACAGGTTGTTTGTCCACCCCGTTGGGTTCAGTCTTTCATTTGTTTGATTGTGCTTCTTGTATTTACTGTGAATGCCTGCAAGAAAATTAACCTTAGAGGTGTATATGGTGACTTATATGTACTTTTATAATCAATTTACTTTGAACTGTTTTCTAAATGCTTTGCCCAACATTTATTGCTTGAACGCAAAGTAATTGCTTCTCCGCTTCATTGCTGGGTTTTGGCAGTATTTACAATGGTTGCCTGATATGCTTACACAATAATAATTAAAATTTTGCTGTATTTTTCTTCAGTTTTATAATCCTCTGCAATGTCTGCTCTCCTCTAGTTTTGTTCACCTCTCCACTGGCAGAGTGTCTGCATTGTCCACTTCCTTCCTATGTGTTCTCTGACTCTCAGATCCTTTAAACTGTACTTTAACCAACTCTTTAACCAAATCTTTGCATCCACTCTCCTAGCTCTCTTTCCAACTTGCTGGTAAATTCTGTTAGACAGTGTTCTCAATTCACTATCCTTTTCATCATTTTTGTATTAAGTGTAAGGTCCACTAAAATGAGAAAACAAGGATGCAGAACCAGAGTGTTCAAAATTTAGCACTAGCAACTAGACAAAGAACAAACAACACAAAGGAAGTGCATGAATTAGTAGCAAATGTTCAAACTTACTGAGACCTACCAGCCATATCATTAACCTGAAAACCTTATCCATCTCTTTCCAGAACTGCTCAGATGCCAGAAGATACACTTGGTTTGTTACTTTTATTTAACTTCACCCCTTTACACTGCAGAATCTAGCTATCAATAAGGTTCTTTCCCTTCTCTTCAACACTCTCCAAAAGTGGAAGGAACCTGGATGACAAAAATTACTAGCAACAGATTATGCGCCTGGTAAACCAAATTAATTTCTCAAGAGAGATCCTGTGATCTAGGCTGACACCAATTAGATACTGCAACAATGTCCTGCCAGATATACTTCACTATTCAGATTAAGAGTTGACAACCAATTATCTGGTTTTGATACGGCCTTGACTGAATTGTGACCTGGAAAACAGATTTGTTTTTGATGTACTTTGACAGAAAAGGACTTTGTTTCAATTTCAGTGGTTGAAGAAGAGCATTTAAATCTAATTTCTGGCATTTAATGTTAATCATTGAGCCTCTCACATATCACTGCCATTGATCTCCAGAACATGCAGCATTACCTCACCAGAGGATATTCTATGTCCCTACTGTCTTGCTGTTTTTAAAGGTCTAGTACACTGAAACTGCCTGATCCCTACATGCTCACTTTCAGAGCAGCAAGGTAATTGTCTTTTAGATTTTAAATGGATTGGGAAAAGCATACAGTACAGGCTACTAAAGGAACATTTTCTATCATCAGCCAAATCCCACTGCAAGGACCAGTAGAATATTTCATGCTTGATTCTGTTTGATTGGGGTCAAGGTTTACAAGGTTTTAAATGCCTTTTAATTCTACCTTCTTTGCTATCTTTTTTTTTCAGAAAATGGAATCAGACAGGCCTTTCATTATCTGATGACGTGCACAGAATCACAATAGTGTCAGTCTAATCAAATAGCATAGGTGGCTCTGACAGTAGCTTTGTTGCATTCAGGAGAGAAGTTCCAAGGACATTGTGGATTCTGGTGAAGGTAGAGATCTACAAAGAACGAGACTATCCCATTTGGAGCTTTTCTTAGTTTATGGTGCTGAATGATTGATTCTACTTGTCCAACACCTGATATCCATCCCTTCACCCAGCATTGTTTATTCACACAGTGTGCCATCAAGAAGAACAGTAGCTCAGTGTACTGGGCATGGCAGGGCTAATGGGACACAATAACATCCTAGTAGGTGGGATGAAAAACTGCCTTGCTGGCTGTCCACATACAATTGCAATGATCTAACCAACAATATGGAAAACTGCCAGGGTTTGTCCTGACAAATTCTGCAGAGAAAAGTATATCCGCCAAGAATTATCACCCAGTTATATTATCTTTTAAAAGGTCATTTGGCTCATCAACTCTAAGCCAGCTTCTCATGGAGAGAAATGATCAGTCCCACGTCCTTGCTCTTTGCTCATGGCCCTGCAAAGCATCTTCTTTTCATGCCATCCAATTCCTCCTTGATTAATATTCTTAATAATGATTGAAAGAACAGATAATGGTCTGTCACTATTTTTCCATTAATGACAATATTATACCATTAGTGCTTGGGTTGTATTGACCAAATATGGGTCAATGGAGGGGTTCGGACAATAGTATCATGCTAATGTTTTAATTTTCTAGGTGAATGTGTAAATAGGAATGCAATGACAATGGATGTTAAATGGTGCACATGAAGCAAGGGGAATGTCGGATAATAACACGGGTTCCTGTGCTTTACATATCACTATGGTGAATGTGCGCCACACAGTATGGCCAATGACAGATGCGGTGCATATCATTTTGAGGAGCGTGTGAGGATATCCTGACAGCAATGGCATAAAACAGACAACACGAGTGTAGCCACTCATTTAGCAATACAGAATAATTCAGTGCGAGGTGATTGTCCAGCCGTATGTAGTTTAGCCTGTCAAATTAATTTTGGAACAAGTGAGTGATCTCTGTGCATACAAGGGAAAGGCTGGGGATAATTAGACTTATCAGTGGCAATTTAGCTGCTGTAATAAAAATTAAATGCTTTGTCAAACAAAACAAAATGATGATTAGGACTGTATACTGTGAACAAATGAAGCTAATTTAATAATTTGGCACAAAATATTTCAAAGTTCAAAAGGACACAATAACAAATATTTAAATATGTGTACGAAAGTAAGAAAGACTTATTACTTCTGCTCCTTCCTACTAAACCCAAAATTACCCAACTGGATAGCTTTATCCAGGTGGACATAAAGGCCCTGCACAGAATATTGAGCAGAATGCTCCGGGTTGAGGAGTTTCAGCTGTACGGAGAGATGGGAGGAGCTGGTGTAGCTCATCCTCTGGCAGAGATCATTGAAAGCTGTTCAAAATTACGCAGGCTTTAGACAAGCTGAAGGAGGAGAGTTCCCAACTGTCATTGAGATATGGTAGAAACAGGCTCTTCAGCCCAATCCTCTTCACCACCCATCCATTGACATTAATCTGACATTTAGACACTTTGTATTCTCCCCCCATTCCTACTAACTCCCTCCAGATTCTGCCACTCACCCAGGTACCATACAACTCTGCCATAGGCGATTCCAAGCCCAGTTACGAAAGGAGGAGGGTTGGGCACAGGGCTAGCAAACCCATCTCTTAAAAACCCAATGCTACAGAAACACCAACAGAAGCTCCAAAGATCTCATCCCTGGGAGAGGAAGGATGCACCAAGAAGACAGGCCACACTTGGAGATAATGTGAAAAACTGGCCCAGGACAGAGGACTCTGGTGAGCTGCTGTCAGCCAGCCAGGGTGATGGGGTATAAAGAGGAATAATAATTAACCTCACTGTCTGCACATTTTTGAGATACGGGATGAAACTAGAGCTCCTAGAGGAAATCCATATCATCACTGGGAAGACATGAAAACTCCACGCAGACAGCATCAGGGTAATTCAGGGACCGGCATTGGTTTTCATTCATTGACAATGTCCCTCAGAGTGGGGTAAAATGGAAAATCCTGATGTAGCCGGGGGGGGGGGGGGGGGGCAGGAAATTCTTGATATCCCTGCTGATGGGGTTGAGGCACCAATGGCAACGGAGGGAGTTTTAGTCTGCATTTTGTCGGCCATGCAGAATCATTTTGTTGAATGGGGAAGAAATCCCATTTCATTTGCACTTACACTCATTCTTCACTTTGATGAACTCTACCAAAAATAAATAAAGTACATTTATGCATCAGTAAGATGACAGTTCCAAAATCCTACAGTTTTCCACTGACCTGCAACAGATTAAGCGCCAATAATTTCACATGGCAGAACCAAGTTAATCACTCAATAACAATGCGACCACACATCAACCAGAATGGAGCTACCTACTGTCATATCTGCCATGGCACGTGCTGGCAATGACACATTTTTTGACATTCAACAGGTGACAGCCTAATGAATCAGGAGCCTTCTTTTGTAGTTGAGAACACATTTCAAGTATCAAAGATGATGTGAGCAAGGGAGTGACCATGATATTGGCTTAGTGGAATCTGGGAATAAATAATTCTTTTGTCATTATTCACTCTCTGTTATTACCATCTATTTCCAAAGAAACACAAGGAGCCCTTCATTCATGAGGAAATCTGCAGATGCTGGAAATTCAAGCAACACACACAAAATGCTGGTGGAACGCAGCAGGCCAGGCAACAACCATAGGGAGAAGCACTGTCGACGTTTCGGGCCGAGACCCTTCGTCAGGACTTCATTCCTGACAGAGCCCTTCATTCCATGCTAATTCCCCAACGGAATCACCAGTGCCACCCTCCTTCACTTTCCTGTATCCCTGCATCTCATTTCTCTTTCTAATGCCTTTGATTCCTTTCCCACTCATCTACAGAAAGGGAATCTATGGAGATTAATTAACCTACCACCATATGTCTGAGATGTGGGTGGAAACCAAAGGATGACATGAAAATCTCTGTTATCAAAGACTGATGGGCACATTCCATATAGATAACACCCAAGGATCGGCTCAAACCTGGATCGCTGGAGCTTACGTCAGAGAGGTCAGCTCAGTGGTCACCTCTCTAATATCATCACAATTCCTTCAAAACTGCTCAGTATTCATTCATATAACAATTAGAAAAACATAATCCACTGGACTGAGGTGCAGAATTTAGTGGATACTATCCTCAAAAGGAGTAAAACTTGAGCCAGTTCTAATCATTGAGCCTTTTCTGCAATGGGGTCCCAAGAATGTGTTCAATGGACTCACTAGTCACTAGGACACCTGGTCTTACCTCACTTGACCTCTCAATGAGCCACTCATCTCCAGAGGTTGAAGAGGTCACTATGCAAAGAATATAAAAACTGGTCACTCTACTCAACACCTGACAATATTTTTCACTTCACCAGTCTCCTATGTCATCTCATCACTCTTCGAGCTCACATTACCTTTATCTTTGTTTATCCAGCATCTCCAAGAGATACAGTAACTTTATGAAGAAAGAGTCACAGTGATTTTTTTTGGACTCAAATGTATATAATCATTAGAGTGTTGATGTGTAAGTTCTCTCACTGGCTCTGACAACCCTGAAAGTTAGTTTGAATAAAGAGGATGGGGGGCATGTTTCCATTAGGAGAGTCTAATGGAAACCAATGGAGAGTCTACTAGGAGTTCAGAACTGAGATGAGGAGAATTTCCTCAGCCAGGTGGTGGTGCATACATGGAATGCATTGCCATGGAGGGCTACAGGCCAAGACATTGGGTGTAGTTAAAGCAGAGATTCATAAGTTCTTGATTCAACTTCCTGTGTTTGGTTCCAAGCCCCACTCTTCCATGTATCTTTCCAAGTGCTCCATAAATGACACTATTGCACCTGCCTCAACCACTTCTTCCAGCAGCTCATTCCATATACTCTGTATGAAAAAGTTGCCCCTCAGGTCCCTTTTAAGTCTTTCCTCTCTCACCCTAAACTTGTACCCCCTAGCCATGGACTCTTCTACTCTGGGCAAAACTGTGACCATTCACCTTACCTATGCCCCTCATTATCCTAAACACATCAGTAAGTTTGTCCCTCATTCTGTACATTCCAAGGAATAAAGATGTACCCTGGCAACCTTTCCTTATAACTCAGAAGCTATAGTCCTGGCAACATCGTTGTAAACTGTTCCTCCACTCTTTATAGTTTAACCATGTTTTGCCTATAATAGGGTGACTGAAACTGTACACAGTGCTCCAAATATGACCTCACTAATGACTAATACAACTGCAACATAACTTCTGGACTCCTATACTCAGTGCCCTGAGTGATGGAGACCAGCTTGCTGAACACCTTTGTAACCACCCTGTCTACCTGTAATGCTACTTTCAAAAAACTGCTAGGTCCCTTTGTTCCATTGCTCTCCATAGTACTCTGCCTTCCTTAATAAAAGCTCTACACTGGTTTGGCTTTCCAAAATGCATCACCTCACATTTATCTGTGTTGAAATTCATACGCCACTCCTCAGCCCACTTCCATAACTGATCAAGCCTCGTGCATTTGCATCCAAATCATTTATAGAAATAAAGAATAGCAAGAGTTCCATAGAAATAGGGAAAACATGGGTCCCAATATGTGCCAGCTTGGATGGACATTCAACCATTTGGGCTAAATGGTCTGTTTCCATACTATATGACTACAACACAAAGAATCTAAATTTATAGATAAAGGATTAGTGCAGGAAACTAGAGCTGCGTGTGGCAGGCACAAAGGACTGAATGGCCTCCTCTTGTTTCTACTTCTTATTCATCTGCATGCCACACAAAATTGCATTTCATCATTGGATTAGAGAAAAATCCAGGAGGATTTTCTCATGAGAAGAAGAAAAATGGTTAAAACAACCTTTCAACAACCCTTCGACAGGGTCTCGGCCCGAAACGTCGACAGCGCTTCTCCCTCTAGATGCTGCCTGGCCTGCTGTGTCCCACCAGCATTTTGTGTGTGTTGTTGTTTGAATTTCCAGCATCTGCAGATTTCCTCGTGTTTGCTCTTAAAACAACCTTTCTGTAGCTTTGGTGGGAGAGAAAAGTTCAATAGGGAAATGACCGTAATTTCCAGAGTAAAGAGACAGAGTACGATTGTGAGGAGATGAGGATGGTTGCTAGAGAGGAGGAAAGGATGAGCTATCACATTAATACCTTGTTTTCTTACATACTCACCCAGAAAAAGGCTTCACCGAATACAGAAAGGTAAGTTACATGAATAGACATTTACAGGAGGTAATAAGCAGTTGTTATCTAATAGACTTAGAGGTAGAATTTATTGCAATGACTGGAATTGTTTATCCAAAAACTACCAGCAACTAAGCAAAAGAACATCAACAATATTGCCATCCTCGAGGTTAGCTATTGCCATAGCAACACACACCATAATATTATCACTCAGTTCTCCTTGTGTCAGTATTACAAAGAATGCACAACACAATATGTAGCAGACAAAATCAAGCATCTTCACGCTGAGCTACCTCCAAGCTTTGTTATCTAGTCAGCTTGCGACCACAGCAGAATGACACATGGATATACACTGAGGCAGTAGATCCCAGCTTCAGCTTGCAGCATGAGTCCAATTAATAATCTCAGCAATCCTACCTATGATGAAGAAAATCATTTGTGTTGGACCTGATTGCTATCAAATGCCTGCTGGAAAACCCAGTGACTGAATATTGTTGCCAAAAGCTAAGTGATCAAATCATACACTATGTTAAGCAATTCAACAACTTTAAAATGCTCAACCACGGTTCAAGTTCCTAAGCAATCTTTCTGTCCCGTTCTCTGTAAACCCATAGAATCAAAGAGTCATACAGCATGGAAACAGATCCTTTGGCCCAACTTGTCCATGCCAACCAAGTTAGAAGTAATCACAACACATACTAGTCCTCATTGAGAAGTGAGCAGTGGAAAGTGTGAGCAGCTTCGAATTTCTGGGGTTCAGCATCTCAGAGGATCTATCCTTTGCCCAACACATTGAAGTAATCATGAAGAAGGCACACCTGTGGCTCTACTTCATTTGGAGAATGAAGAGACTCAGTATGACACAAAACACTCATGCATGGTGGAAAGCATTCTGACTGGTCGCATCATAGACTGGTATGGAGCCTCCAATGCACAGGATCACAAGATGCTGCAGAGGGTTGCAGATTCAGCCAGTATGTGCAGCCCATTGCACCATCCATGATATCTTCAAGAGATGTCTCAAGAATGCAGCATCCATCATTAAAGACCCTTACCATCAAGATTATCTCTTCTTCCCATCACTATCATCAGGGAGGAGATACAGGAGCCTGAAGACCCAAAATTAATATCTTAGGAGCAGCCTTTTTTCCGCTCTATTATCAGATTTCTGAATCATCCAAGGACCTATGAACACTACCTTGTTATTCATCTGTAGTACCCTGGTTCAGATTTTTATTGCTATGCCTTAGGTATTTCATTTTAACAGTTCTGTAAGAGCAGTCTGTTCTGGTTTTAGCATATTTGATTTTGAGCTAAGATAAGGGGCCATATTGTTCAACTTAGGAATGTTGTGTCAGCCAGCAAGGATGGTGGAAGTGGGAGAAGGTTTTAGATTTGCTGCGTGGAGAGGTTTCTGTGATGGACACTGGTGTGGGTCGAGGTCTTTTTGGTGAGAGCTGGGAGAAGACAGGAGGGAGGATGACTGAGGATGTCATCCCTGTTGCTCAAGGTGCTTGGTGCAGATGAACGGCTTCTGGGAGGAAGGACCAGAACTCCCACGGGGGACCCTGTTTGCTTGAGATGGATTTTAAGTGACATTTGAAAGTGGTGTGTGCTTTCACAAAGACCGTGGGCCCAGTGCATCAGTTAAAGACAACTTCAAGATGAGCTCCAACTTATGTGCACATTTGGCCTGGGTTAACTACAATGGGACCTTTTTACTTTTTTTCTTTTCTTTTTCCTACTAATTGTTTGATAAAGTTGAAATTTCTAAATATACTTTATAATTAAGATGGCGCCGGTATCTGGCGACTCTGCACGTGCTCTCCTGAGCAAACTGCCCTCTACACTATTCTATACCCAAGAAACCCTTCTAAACCTCCAATTTGCTACATCTAGCAAGATCAACAACACCCTGGCGAAGCTGCTGACCCAGATGGAGATCACTGACGTGCCAGAATTGCTTCTTCAATTCCGGACCGCACCTGGACCCAATCAGCGAGGCCTGGTCCGAGGTCCACCATGTTCCTGGAGACTCGCGGCCTGCTACCGTGTCGGAGCACCTGGAGACGTGGCCCATTCCGACCAGCACCTCTCTGAAGCAGATGACCACACAGAAGTGATGTCGGAGACCTCAAGGTACCCCAGACGCTTCCCCGGAGTGACCACTGTAGAGCCTCATTGGTGGCTATCCACAGCTGCCGGAGTTGAGGCCTCCGCCGCCGACCTCGGAAATTGAGCCTGGGGCTCAGCTGGAGCGGAGGCCCCTGCAACTGTGATTCAGTTCATGGACTTGTTTCAGCCGGCAGCCTGGCCCTCCGGGATTAAGTGTCGGCTTCGGGGCCCAACCCAATCAACAGCCTGGGCCCCTGGCAGTTGGAAGTGGCAGCAGAGCCTCCCCCGTCACTCGGCCTGACCTGGAGCGCCCGAAGATGCGACCCGCCAATCAATCCCCGCAGGACACGTCCACCAACCTCAAAGAGCTGCCAACAACACACTGCATTGATGGAAACCTGGAAAGATGCACTATTTACCGAGGAAGTGTGGGAAAAGAGTTGGGCTGCTGGTCAGCTTTAGGGTCCCACCGCCCACCATCCTACTAGCTAATGTGCAAGCCATAGAGAACAAGGTAAATGATCTTAAAGGTAGACTCACCTACTGCAGGGAGATGTAGAACTGCTGTGTATTCTGTTTCACCGAGACCTGGCTCTCCCCCGCCACCCCCGACTGTGCCATCCGACCACAGGGCTTTTCGATCCATCGGATGGACCACACGGCATCTTCGGGCAAGACGAAGAGAGGTGGTGTCTGCCTACTGATCAACACTGCATGGTGCTCAGACACAGTGGCACTGACAAGCTCCTGCAGTCCAGACCTGGAACATCTGTCGGTGAAGTGTCGTCCCTATTATCTGCCACGGGAATTCACCTCGGTCATACTGACAGTGGTCTACATTCCCCCCCAGGCGGACATGGAGTGTGCTGTGAATACATTGTATGCCAACATCAGTGAACTTGAGACCAGGTATCCGGAGGCTTTGCTCATTATAGCCGGGGACTTCAACTAGGCCAGTGCTTTGAACGATTGGTTATGGCACACATCAACCATAGCCTACCGGTTAACCTTAATACTTTGCAATTCGCCTACCAGAGCAACAGGTCAACGGCAGAAGCCATCTCTCTGGCACTACATTCCTCCTTAGAACACCTGGAGAATAAAGATGCATATGTAAGGCTCCTTTTCATTGACTACAGCTCTGCCTTTAATACCATCATTCCAAATAAACTGATTCATAAGCTCCGGAACCTGGGTCTTAGCACTAAGATCTGCAGCTGGATCTTCAACTTCCTCACAGACAGAACCCAGACTGTAAACCCAGCTCTCCTCTACAATCACTCTGAGCACCGGTGCCCCACAAGGCTGTGTACTCAGCCCCCTGCTGTACTCACTGTACACCCATGATTGTGTTTGCTGATGACACCACAATTGTAGGTGGTATCTTGGGTGATGATGAGTCTGAGTACAGAGAGGAAATTAAGAACCTAGTGGCATGGTGCAAAGACAACAACCTATCTCTCAACATCAGCAAGATGAAAGAATTGGTCACAAATTGGTCACAAATGACCAGACTTGGTCTAACCAAGCAGAGTCCACTGCCAAGAAGGCCCACCAGCGCCTTTACTTCCTGAGAAAGCTGAAGAACTTTGGCTTGTCCCCTAAAACCCTCACTAATTTTTATAGATGCACTGTAGAAAGCATTCTTCTAGGGTGCATCACAACCTGGTATGGAAGTTGTCCTGTTCAAGACCGGAAGAAGCTGCCGAAGATCGTGAACATAGCCCAGCACATCACACAAACCAATCTTCCATCCTTGGACTCACTTTACACCGCACGCTGTCGGAGCAGTGCTGCCAGGATAATCAAGGACACGACCCACCCAGCCAACACACTTTTTGTCCCTCTTCCCTCCAGGAGAAGGTTCAGAAGCTTGAAGATTTGTACGGCCAGGTTTGGGAACAGCTTCTTACCAACTGTGATAAGACTGCTGAATGGATCCTGACCCGGATCTGGGCCGTATCTTCCAAATATCCAGACCTGTCTCTCGGTTTCTTTTTACACTACCTTACTTTCCCTTTTCTATTTTCTAATTATGATTGATAATTTAAATTTCTTTATTATATTTACTTTGATTTGTATTCCAGGGAGCGCGAAGCGCAGAATCAAATATCGCTGTGATGATTGTACGCTCTAGTATCAATTGTTTGGTGACAATAAAGTGAAGTAAGTAAGTAAGTAATTTTATGCAGTGTACGGTCAGTTATTTCTTGCCGATGGCTAATTGCATGAGGGCAGTATTTACAAAGTACTTGCACAGGTCGGGGTTTGAGTGGTCAAGACATCTTAACTTCTTGGTCTTGGTGGGACCCAAGTGATACCGACCCTAGATGTACGGAGTTAGAGAAAGGTGGTTTTCTCACCACTGAGTCCAGCGGCTGTAGGCGAGGGGCTAACGAGTGGCATCTCCAGAGACACCCGGTAAAAAGGGGTTTCATATCTTTTCCATGATTTATTTAGTAACTTAAAGGAATTTTTATGACCTGCATTGTACTGCTGTCACAAAACAACAAATTTCATGACATATGTCGGTGATGATAGTCTTGATTCTGATATGCTATCTAAACCAGTCCCGTTTGCCTGCTCAACCAAATGCTCTCTCTGTCACTTTCTCTGTAATTCCTCCAGTTCTGCACTTGCTGAGCTCTCTCTACATTCTGCCCTCTTGAGCACCCTCAATACACAACGTTTCACCACTGGGATTGATTCCTAAATGCTAGAATTTCCTCCCCTAAACCATTTTCCTCTCTACCATTCTCTTCTCTTATAAGCTGCTCCTTAAAAACTGCTTCCTTGAACAAGCCTGTATTATCTTACTCTTGTAATAGCATACTTCATATGAAATTCCTCAAGGACTTCTAAATATTAGGCTTGCTGTTTCACAATGACCCTTCAAGCCAAACCATTGTTGCAATATACTACATTATTCACTCACTACCCAAGCTTCCATTTCCTTGTTTTTGAATAATTTAGGGAAAACATCCATATTCTTAGATCATAGATAAAGGTTTTAGAATGACAAAGCTCAGAAAATGTTTAAAGTTTGAAAATTTAAAGTAAATTTATTATCAAAGTATGTATACATTGCCATAAAGTACATTGAGATTTATTTTCATGCAGGCATTTAGAGAAAAAGGAAATATAATAGAATTTTATGAAAAACTATACACTAACAGGCAAAGACTGACAAATAGCCAATGTGCAAAAGACAAACAGTGCAAAATAATAATGAGAATCTGCGTAATTGAAAATGAGTCTTTAGGTCATAGAATCAGTTAACAGTGGTGAACGAAATCCTTCTGGCCAGTCTATATTGACCGTCAAACACCCACTTGCAGGGTTTCTATTCCAATGCTATTTTCTTCTTCCTACATTCAGGTCAAGCCCCGCATATTCTACCACACACCACTGTATATGTGGAAGACTATTCACAATGGCCAATTAACCTTCAACCTCCACATCTTTGGGATGTGGGGAAAAGTAGAGAAGCTGGAGGTAACGCAAGAGGATGCACAAGTTCACCCAGACAGCACTCACGACCAGGACAAAGTCAGGTGAAAGGAACAGTGTGGCAGCATCTCTACCAGCTGTGCCCCTGTTCAACCTAATAACCCAGTTTTATATCATTGGCTAATGTTTCAGAAACCAGGTGAAGTCACTCAGACTGTGACATTACTGGTCTGATAAGATCCTTTGCCTGAAACCACCATTCGTAATAGGACTAAGAAATCAAATGGGAACTTGGTAAACTTCTTTACCCAAAAAGTGGCAAGAATACGGGACACTACTACCATAGAGCATGGCTGAAGCAAACGGCTTGGCTGCATTTAGAGG